>NC_045961.1:56311991-56957218 GCF_010909765.2 Amblyraja radiata
ACAAAGTACAATACCCGCAATGGGGTAGAGGTGAACTACGTGTCATCTGTCCAGTCTCTCCCTAGATGCTGCCTGGCCCACTGAGTTCCTTCAACACTGTGTTTTGCCCAAGATTCCAGCAACTGCAGTTCCTTGTGTCACCTGATCCTTTTGTCAGTCTAAATAATTTCTGTTGACTCCCAAATCTCAGATTTTGGTTTTGGAGCCAGCTGGCAATCCATTTTTCAGTGCTGGTGGCACAGTGGCGCAGCGGGTAGAGCTGCTGCCTCACAGCGCCAGAGACCCGGGTTTGATCCTGCCATGTGCCATTATCTTTCTTGCAAATAATGTTAAGTCAACTGGTCCACTTTTAACTCACCAGAGAGATTAATATTATGATTGACTACTTACATATTGCTGAAACATTGAATCCTAAACCCCTTAGCAATAAATGATTCAATATATTCATACCATCTGTTTTGTGATTGTTGAAATATTCATTTCTGGTGAATTGTTGTGGTGCATACAGAATTTTTGGTTTTATTCTTTCAGAAGATAAGTTGCTGCCAAAGACTCTGTTCCTGTAATGAAAAATCGGATCAATTTAATTCATTTTATCCTGTACTTCAAAATAAAATAGCACAATCTGTTCTGAAAGCAATTAATGTGCTAAAAATAGCACAAACTGGTATGGCTTCCTAAAGCAACTCATAATCACCGTGACCTCAATTTTGCACTGATTTAGTTTCTGAAATCAGCGTACACCCATTTAATTTTATTCTTCTGTAATAGACCAAAGAAGCTTCAGCCAAATCTGCATTAATCCCCAAAACACAAAGAAAATAACAAAAATAATTTCAAATAATCTAGATTATATTTTAAATACTGTAAAATCAGTTTGGATGAAATAGGAAAACAGGCACTTTGGCCCCACAGTGTAGGAAAGAACTGCAGGTGCTGGGTTAAATCAAAGGTAGACACAAAACGCTGGAGTAACTCAGCGGGACAGGCAGCATCTCTGGAAATAAGTATTGGGTGATGTTTCGGGTCGTTAGGGCTTTATTCTTTGGAAGCGCAGAAGGTTAAGGGGGGACTTGATAGAGGTTTTTAAAATGATGAGAGGGATAGACAGAGTTGACGTGGAAAAGCTTTTCCCACTGAGAGTAGGGAAGATTCAAACAAGGGGACATGACTGGAGAATTAAGGGACTGAAGTTTAGGGGTAACATGAGGGGGAACTTCTTTACTCAGAGAGTGGTAGCTGTGTGGAATGAGCTTCCAGTGAAGGTGGTGGAGGCAGGTTCGTTTTTATCATTTAAAAATAAATTGGATAGTTATATGGATGGGAAAGGAATGGAGGGTTATGGTCTGAGCGCAGGTATATGGGACTAGGGGAGATTATGTGTTCGGCACGGACTAGAAGGGTCGAGATGGCCTGTTTCCGTGCTGTAATTGTTATATGGTTATATGGTTATATGATCTCGACCCGAACCGTCACCTATTCCTTCCCTCCAGAGATGCTGCCTGTCCCGCTGAGTTACTCCAACGTTTTGTGTCCACCTTTGGCCCAACTCGTCCATACTGACCAAGATGCCCCATCAGAATAAATCAGGTAGACGCACAGTCTTTTGCCCAGAGTAGGGGAATCGAGAACCAGAGGACATAGGTTTAAGGGGAGGGGAAAGATTTGACAGGAACCTGAGGGGTAACTTTTTCACATAAAGATTGGTGGTTGTATGGAACGAGCTGCCGACGGCGGTAGTTGGGGCAGGGACTATCACAACGTTTAAGATACAATTAGACAGGTACATGGATAGGACAGGTTTAGAGGGATATGGGACAAATGCAGGCAGGTGGGACTAGTGTAGATTGGACATGTTGATTGGTGTGGGCAAGTTGCGCCAAGGGGCCTGTTTCCACACAATGACTCTAAGTGAATTCCATTTGCCCACGTTTGATCCTTATCCCTCTAAACCCTTCCTATCCATGTACCTGTCCAAATGTCTTTTCAATTCTGGTTGCTAAACAATTTAACTCCCCCTCCCATTCTCACGCTGACTTTTCTGTCCTGGACCTCCTCAATTGTCAGAGTGAGGCCCAGCGCAAATTGGAGGAACAGCACCGCATATTTCACTTGGGCAGCTTACACCACAGCGGCACGAACATTGACTTCTCCAACTTCAAGTAACCCTTGCTTTCCCTCTCTCTCCATCCCTCCCCCTTCCCAGTTCTCTGACCAGTCTCACTGTCTCAGACTACATTTTGTCTGTTTGCTTTGTTGTTCCTTCTCCCAGCTAACAATGCTCTATTCTCCATTTTTCTTGTTCTCCATTCCCATTGCCCTGTTTTCACACTTTCAATCTTCCTTATCTATGCGTCTCCCTCCCCCATGACATCAGTCTGAAGAAGGGTCTCGACCCGAAACGTCACCCATACCCTCTCCAGAGATGCTACCTGTCCCACTGAGTAACTCCAGCATTTAGTGTCTATCTTCGGTTTAAACCAGCATCTGCAGTTCCTTCATACACATTCATACACATACATTTTAAATGTTGCTATAGTACCTGCCTTAACTACCTCCTCTGGCAGCACATTCCATAGACCCACCACCCTCTCTGTGAAAAAGTAGCCTCTCAAGTTCCTATTCAATATTTCCCCTGTCACCTTACACCTACCTGTATGCCCTCTGGTTCTTGATTCACCAACTGTGGCTAAAAGACTGAGTATTCAAAAGCAGTTTCAGGTTTTATTAACTATGGTAGAAAGTGAAAGGCTTTTGGGGTGATTTTGTATTTCCAGTAACGAGGAGCAGAAGTCAACAAACTCATTAAATATGAAAATAAATCTTAAGGTGAAATGATTACAATCAAAGAAAGTTTGTATTAAGCCATGAGATAAGGGTGTTTTATTGTCAGATATCCAAACACAGATTAACAGAATTTTTATTTGCAGCAGCACAACAGGTATTATTCAACATTATACTCTGTAGATACCATTATATTCAATAAAAAAGTTTCCATAGATTAAGAAAAAAAAAAATTGGTGTGAACACAAGCATAATTTAATCATTGTATAATGATGAAAAAAAATAATACAAATTATACTACTTTGTCCAAAGGTTTCCACTGACATTACACGCAAACTAGAATTTTTTTAATCACACAAATAGTTCCTCACTCCACAAAGTGCTGGAGTAACTCAGGCAGCATCTCTGGAGAACATGGATAGGTGATGTTTCAGGACAGGACCCCTCATCAGACTGAAGGAGGCTGAAATTCAACAGTCTGAAGAGGGTCCTGAACTGAAGCGTCATCTGTCCATTCCCTCCACAGATGCTGCCTGGCCTGCTGAGTTCCGCCAGCATGTGTATTTTACTCAAATTTGCAGCTTCTGCAGTTCCTGGTGTCTCCTCAATTTCACTTACCGGAGTATTAACTGGTTTTGAGGATACTTGCGATCATCTGCCTTCCATATATATTTACAATACCTCGGATTTGTTTGAAAGATTTCAAGAATCTGAAATATTAAAACATTTCAAAATATAAATTTTCCATTTTCATTACAGAAAATTAATTTCCATTACAAATACCAGTTCTCAAGTTATTGTGTGTTGCGTAGAAAGGAAATAAATTGTACTGTAAGCAAAACAAAATCTACAATTTGAACTACAGATGCACCATGGAAACCATACATTTGGATTGCATCACAGCTTGGTGTGGGAACAACTCTGCCTAAGACCGCAAGAAATTACAGAAAGTTGTGGAAGTAGCCCAGGCCATCACACAGACCAGACTACCCACCATTGACTCCATCTACACTTCACGGTGCCTCAGGAAAAGCAGCTAACATATCAAAGACTTGTCCCACCCCGGTCATTCCTTCTTCTCCCTGCTCCCGTTAAACCTTGTAAACTGCTTTTCCATGGATTGGACAGGTTTGGAGTGATATGGACCAAACGTGGGCAGGTGGGAATAGTGGAGCTCGGACATGTTGGACGGTGTGGGCAAGTTGGTCCGAAGGGCCTGTTTCCACACTGTATGACCCCAATTCTATTGGATTTTACACATAAACACTATTTTTGATGCAAATATTTGTTTTGTTTACAGTATGTATTAAGGGTTGCAATGGCAGATTAAGGTTGTGACAAGGAACTGCAGATGCTGGATTCTTCATTAAAACACAAGGTGTTGGTAGAACTCAGTAGGTCAGGCAGCATCGCTGGACGGAATGGACAGACAATGTTTCAGGTTGGGACCCTTCTTCGGATCATAGATTACAGCAACTTGGACTGGGAGCTGAATGGTACAGATGTAAGCAACCCACACACTGTACGTGTGAATAGATCACAGTCAAACCTGGTGAAGCTTCCTTCATTAATACCTTGAGAGTTGACGCTGATTAGCTTCAGTTGTGAATATGATTAAAAAGGTTCTAAGTATAGTTAGGTGCCAAGAAGATCAACAACTCCACAGAGCACACTGCCTCTTCAGCAACTTGAGCTGATGAGGAACAGAAATGTCTGGAGGAGAGGCATGTTTAGTAGATTTCAGCTGTGTTAAGGTATATAAATGGTCTCGGACTACTTAAGTGGAAAATTAATAAGTGAGCACAAGTGGGCGGCACTGTGGCATAATGGTAGAGTTGCTGCCTTAGAGCGCCAGAGATTTGGGTGCTGTCTGTACGGAGTTTGTACATTCTCCCCATGACCACATGGGTTTTTACCAGTTGGTCCGGTATCCTCCCACCCTCAAGACGTGCAGGTTTGTAGGTTAATTGGCTATGGTAAAGATTGTGAATTGGCTGTAGAGTGTAGAATAATGCTAGTGTTTGAGGTGATCGATGGTGGGCATGGACTCGGTGGGCCAAAGGGCCTGTTTTCACCCTGTATCTCTAAAGTGAGGTTTAAATGAAGCTCAAGTTCACATTTGGAATAAAAAGAATTATAAAAGGATCAGTGTTGATGAACTCTGCTCTTTAACGCTTGAAGTTTCTCTGATGTTTAAGAGGCTTTTAGATGGGCACATGGATATGCAGGGAATGGAAGGATATGGATCTCATGCAGCCTAAGGAGATTAGTTTAACTTGCCATCACATTTTCAAATATATCACATGGTTTGCTCTAATTAATTGAATTAATATGTAGAAAAATATATTCAGATTCCATATTTGTTCATTGGCAGTGTTAATATATGTCTACCTGTGATTTTATGCTGTTTGGGATTCTCCCATAAATGTGCCTCATGTACTCAACAGTCATCTCCAGGATAGATGGCACATCAGTTCTTCTTCCCTTCACGTAAGGCAGAAGCATACGTAACTGGTCACAGCAATCCTTGATGCGGACTCTGGTCGTGAATTTAAAAAAAAAGTTAATTCATCAATCTTCAATTGAACTCTTGAGTTCAATGTTCAATTGGACTCTGTACTATTAAGAACTTTGAAACTTAATGGGCACAAGTTGACACCAGAAACGTGTCGACTCTTTGTGTACTGCCTTGGTGAAGTCTACCTTAACACTGCGACAAAGGCAAAACCGTTATAATGGGTGACTTCAATCTACATATAGATTGGGTGAATCAAATTGGCAGGGGTGCTGAGGAAGAGGATTTTTTGGAATGTATGCGGGATAGTTATCTAAATCAACATGTAGAGGAACCAACGAGAGAGCAGGCTATTTTAGACTGGGTATTGAGTAATGAGGAAGGGTTAGTTAGCAGTCTTGTTGTACGTGCCCCCTTGGGCAAGAGTGACCATAATATGGTTGAGTTCTTCATTAGGATGGAGAGTGACATTGTTAATTCAGAAACAATGGTTCTGAACTTAAAGAAAGGTAACTTTGAGGGTATGAGACGTGAATTGGCCAAGATTGACTGGCAATTAATTCTAAAAGGGTTGACGGTGGATATGCAATGGAAGACATTTAAAGACTGCATGGATGAACTACAAAAATTGTTCATCCCAGTTTGGCAAAAGAATAAATCAGGGAAGGTAGTGCATCCGTGGATAACAAGGGAAATCAGGGATAGTATCAAAGCGAAGGATGATGCGTACAAATTAGCCAGAAAAAGCAGCATACCGGAGGACTGGGAGAAATTCAGAGACCAGCAGAGGAGGACAAAGGGCTTAATTAGGAAAGGAAAAATAGATTATGAAAGAAAACTGGCAGGGAACATAAAAACTGACTGCAAAAGTTTTTATAGATATGTGAAAAGAAAGAGATTAGTTAAAACAAATGTAGGTCCCTTGCAGTCAGAAACGGGTGAGTTGATCATGGGGAACAAGGATATGGCGGACCAATTGAATAACTACTTTGGTTCCGTCTTCACTAAGGAAGACATAAATAATCTGCCGGAAATAGCAGTGGACCGCAGGTCAAAGGAGTTGGAGGAATTGAGTGAAATCCGGGTTAGCCGGGAAATGGTGTTGGGTAAATTAAATGGATTAAAGGCCGATAAATCCCCAGGGCCAGATAGGCTGCATCCCAGAGTACTTAAGGAAGTAGCTCCAGAAATAGTGGATGCATTAGTAATAATCTTTCAAAACTCTTTAGATTCTGGAGTAGTTCCTGAGGATTGGCGGGTAGCAAACGTAACCCCACTTTTTAAGAAGGGAGGGAGAGAGAAAACGGGGAATTACAGACCAGTTAGTCTAACATCGGTAGTGGGGAAACTGCTAGAGTCAGTTATTAAAGATGGGATAGCAGCACATTTGGAAAGTGGTGAAATCATTGGACAAAGTCAGCATGGATTTACAAAAGGTAAATCATGTCTGACGAATCTTATAGAATTTTTCGAGGATGTAACTAGTAGCGTGGATAGGGGAGAACCAGTGGATGTGGTGTATCTGGACTTCCAGAAGGCTTTCGACAAGGACCCACATAAGAGATTAGTTTACAAACTTAAAGCACACGGCATTGGGGGTTCAGTATTGATGTGGATAGAGAACTGGCTGGCAAACAGGAAGCAAAGAGTAGGAGTAAACGGGTCCTTTTCACAATGGCAGGCAGTGACTAGTGGGGTACCGCAAGGCTCAGTGCTGGGACCCCAGCTATTTACAATATATATTAATGATCTGGATGAGGGAATTGAAGGCAATATCTCCAAGTTTGCGGATGACACGAAGCTGGGGGGCAGTGTTAGCTGTGAGGAGGATGCTAGGAGACTGCAAGGTGACTTGGATAGGCTGGGTGAGTGGGCAAATGTTTGGCAGATGCAGTATAATGTGGATAAATGTGAGGTTATCCATTTTGGTGGCAAAAACAGGAAAGCAGACTATTATCTAAATGGTGGCCGACTAGGAAAAGGGGAGATGCAGCGAGACCTGGGTGTCATGGTACACCAGTCATTGAAAGTGGGCATGCAGGTGCAGCAGGCAGTGAAGAAAGCGAATGGTATGTTAGCTTTCATAGCAAAAGGATTTGAGTATAGGAGCAGGGAGGTTCTACTGCAGTTGTACAGGGTCTTGGTGAGACCACACCTGGAGTATTGCGTACAGTTTTGGTCTCCAAATCTGAGGAAGGACATTATTGCCATAGAGGGAGTGCAGAGAAGGTTCACCAGACTGATTCCTGGGATGTCAGGACTGTCTTATGAAGAAAGACTGGATAGACTTGGTTTATACTCTCTAGAATTTAGGAGATTGAGAGGGGATCTTATAGAAACTTACAAAATTCTTAAGGGGTTGGACAGGCTAGATGCAGGAAGATTGCTCCCGATGTTGGGGAAGTCCAGGACAAGGGGTCACAGCTTAAGGATAAGGGGGAAATCCTTTAAAACCGAGATGAGAAGAACTTTTTTCACACAGAGAGTGGTGAATCTCTGGAACTCCCTGCCACAGAGGGTAGTCGAGGCCAGTTCATTGGCTATATTTAAGAGGGAGTTAGATGTGGCCCTTGTGGCTAAGGGGATCAGAGGGTATGGAGAGAAGGCAGGTACGGGATACTGAGTTGGATGATCAGCCATGATCATATTGAATGGCGGTGCAGGCTCGAAGGGCCGAATGGCCTACTCCTGCACCTAATTTCTATGTTTCTATGTTTCTATCCCTGCACTTATTGTACTTGTCTTTTCCAGATTTTGCGACAGTTTCTTCCTAGCTTTTATCAGGCAACTGAACCATTCTACCAACAACTAGAGAGCAGTCCTGAACTACTATCTGATCGGACTTTACTGGCTTTATCTTGCAATAAACATTATATGCACATTATTCCCTTTATCGTGTATCTATACTCCATGGATGGCTCAATTGTAATCATGTATAGTCTTTCCACTGACTGGTTAGTACACAATAAATGCTTTTCACTGTACCTCGGTACACATGACAATAAACTAAACTCATATCTATGGTTGTCCTTATCTATAGTATGATTTTATTGGACAATACGCAAAACTGTTTCACTGTAACTAGGTACATGTGACTATAAAGTATCATTGAACTCATTGGATTCTAATCAAAGAAAAAAAATTAATAATGAAAATCAGCCAACACAAGAAACTGCAGATGCTGGAAACCTGGAGCAAACCACAAAGTGCTGGAGGAACTCAGTGGGTCAGACAGCATCTGCGGAAGGAATGGACAGGGGTGACATTTCAGGTCGGGACCCTTCTTCAAACTGATGTAGTAGGAGGGAGAAAGCTGGAGAAAAGAGGTGGAGGCTGGAAAAAGCCTGGCACGTGATGGGTGGAATCAGGCGAGATGGTGAATGGCAGATGGGTGGAGTAAGTGACAAGGGCCAGAGGTGATAAAAGGGTATCAGATAAAAGGATGCAGAGAGTAAAGTTTGACTTGTTCATGGTTATAGATGGCGGAACAAAGGAATTTCTCACTAGAGAAATGGTCGAAATGCAAGAAGGAATTCAAGAATGGTTTATGGCTTCAATGTGCTGAGAAAGTGCCAGTCAGGCAATCTTAGGATATAGAACAGTACAACGCAGAAATAGGCCGTTCAGGCCACAATGTCTGTGCTGGGCACGATGCCAAGTTAAACTAATCTCGGAGCTAGAGCTGGAACTGGAGCTGGAGCTCTGCTTGCACATGATCCATATCCCCCCCACCCCCATATCTTGCATATCCATGTGCCTATTCTTACTAACATAATGCATTCTCCAGCTATCTGAGCCGTGAAAGGCCTGGATAGAGTGATTGTGGCGAGGATGTATCCACTCATGGGATAATCTAGGACTAGAGGGCACAGCCTCAAAATAAAAAGACGTACCTTTAGAAAGGAGATGAAGAGAAATTTATTTAGCCAGGGGGTGGTGAATATGTGGAATTTATCGCCACAGATGGCTGTGGAGGCCAAATCACTGGATATTTTAAAAGCGGATATTGACAGTTTCTTGATTATTAAGGGTTCAGGGGTTATGGGAAGAAGGCAGGAATACGGAGTTGAGAGGAAAAGATAGATCAGCCATGATTGAATGGCGGAGCAGACCCGATGGGCCAAATGACCTAATTCTGCTCCGAAAACGTATGAATTTATCTCTCCTGTTGTCTGCCTTACTGGAATGGATTGTATCGTCAAGGGAGAGCTGTAATACTCAATGTCCATTATTCTCCTTCTGATAATATAATACATTTTCGATTAGCTTTCTGTTCAACGAATTTCCCCGACTCTTACCTCCGCATCCGTTCCATGTTACTATGAAGCAAGGCGTCAGAGGAGGGTTTTTTATGGATGGGTTCAGAAGATGGGGACTCTGGCAAACCCGTATCACACGATGCACCATTTTCCTCCAGCTCCGATCTGCATAAATTAATGATTGAATAATGTTAACACCAGCTATGTGAACATCAGACAGCCTTCTCATAGATCCTAGAGGCTTATGGGCCAAACGGACTAGCTTAGATGGGGCATCTTGGTCAGCTTGGACTATTTGGGCCAAAGGGGCACTTTCCGCGCTGTCTGAGTCTTAGAGTCATAGGATCATGGTGATACAGCACAGAAACCGGCCTTTCAACCCAACTTGCTGCACCGACCAACATGCCGGATCTACACTAGTTTAGGATATTGTCACGTGTTTTGTTCCCAAGCTTTTGTTACATGTTAATCAGACAGTGGAAAGGCTACACAAGATTACAATCGAGCCATCCATAGTCTACAGACACAGGATAAAGGGAGTAACGTTTAGTGCAAGATACATTCCAGTAAAGCCCCACCTGCCCGCATTTGTGAATCTCGGAGAAGATGCAATCAAAGAGAAGCAGGGAGAAGAACATTGGCTGAAACCCGTGGGAAAGGTGAGTCGGAGGTGAGTCAGAGGGGAAAAAACAGATTAAAACTGAGGAATTTGCTTTGTAAATTGGCAAATTAGGCCATCAGCCAATATAAGCAAGGCTGCTCTAGGGGAGCGTCAGTGAGGGAGCGGTGTGTAAAGTGTGAGTCTTTGGCTTGAGAGTCTTCGGCTGAGGAGAGGAGACTACGCAAAAAGCTGGAGAGGACGGGACGCGGTGAACACATGATGGGTAAGATGAGACAGTGTGATGCTTGCAGGATGTGGGAGCCCAGGGACACGGATGGAGCCTTTGGCTGCTACAACTGTGGCAAATGCGTCCAGGATCAGCTCCTGAAGGACCGTGTTGGGGGACCAGAGAAGCAGCTGGATGACCTCAGGGCCATCCGGGAAAACGAGAGTTTCCTGGGCAGGACCTACAGTGAGGTTGTCACAATAGACAACAGACAATAGGTGCAGGAGTAGGCCATTTGGCCCTTCGAGCCAGCACCCCCATTTAGTAACCTGCTCCTGCCTTCTCCCCATAATCCCCTGACTCCGCTATTTTTAAGAGCCCTATCTAGTTCGCTCTTGAAAACATCCAGAGAACCTGCCTCCACCGCCCTCTGAGGCAGAGAATTCCACAGTCTCACCACTCTCTGTGAGAAAAAGTGTTTCCTCGTCTCCGTTCTAAATGGCTTGCTCCTTATTCTTAAACTGGGCCCCTGGTTCTGGACTCCCCCAACATCGGGAACATGTTTCCTGTCTCTAGTGTGTCCAAGCCCTTAACAATCTTATGTGTTTCAATGAGATCCCCTCTCATGCTTCTAAACTCTCGAGCGTACAAGCCCAGCTATTCCATTCTCTCAGCATATGACAGTCCAGCCTTCCCGGGAATCACACTGAGGATACAGGAAGAATGAAGGTGTGTGACTGAGAGAAACGGTGGTAAACGGTGGAGTGCAGGAGACCCAGGTGGCTGTGCCTAATGAAAACACGTACGCCCTCTTGGGAACTGTCGGGGGAGATGATGCTTCCAGTCCGAGCGGCAGACACGTCGGTGGCTCCAATCCTAGAGATGGGACTCGACCGGTGAGACCGATGTCGGGCAGAGCCATAGTGGTGGGTGACTCCACTGTCCGAGGAGCTGACAGAAGATTCTGTGGCGGCAGACGAGACGCCTGGATTGTCTGTTGCCTCCCTGGTGCCAGGATTCAAGATGTCATGAGCTGAATTCAGAACATCCTCGAGAGAGAAGGTGAACAGCCGGCAGTAGTTGTGCACGTAGGCAAAAATGACATTGGGAAGAAGAGGAAGGAGGTTCTGCAACGCGAGTTCAGAGAGTTAGGAAGAAGACTGAAAAGTAAAATTTCTCGGGTGGTTATCTCTGGATTGCTTCCAGTACCTCGTGCTAGTGAGGACAGGAACAGGGAGATAGGTGATCTGAATGTGTGGCTGAGGGGCTGGTGCAGAGAGCAAGGATTTAGATTTATAGACCACTGGGATCTCTTCTGGGGTAGGGATGACCTCTACATAAGGGACGGGTTACACCTTAACTGGAGGGGGACCGACATTCTGGCAGGCAGGTTTGCTTGGGCTATATGTGTAGATTTAAACTAAATAGTGGGGGGGAAGGATTGACAAATTGGGAGTATAAAGATGGAGTTAAAGGGGAAGTGAGTACAGGAAAAATTACAAAAGACTCTTGAATTAATGGGAAGGAAAGTTCGAGAAGGGATAAGAGAGTACGGTCAGGGCCAATTGCGAGCGGTGCGAGAGGGGAGGTGAATACCGATGTCAAAGTGTTGTATATGAATGCGCGAAGTATAAGAAATAAAGTGGACGAGCTTGAGGCTCAGTTAGAAATTGGCAAGTATGATGTTGTGGGAATTACAGAGACATGGCTGTCAGAGGGCCAGGGACTGCATAAAAATAAAAGAGAAGTACAACGTAGCAAAGATGATCGGGAAGCAAGAGGATTGGGTAATGTTTAAAGAACAACAGAAGATAACTAAAAAGGCAATCGGGGAAGAAAAGATGAGGTACGAAGGTAAGCTAGCCAAGAATATAAAGGAGGATAGTAAAAGCTTCTATAGGTATGTGAATAGGAAAAAATTAGTTAAGACCAAAGTTGGACCCTTGAAGACTGAAAAAGGTGAATTTATTATGGGGAACAAGGAAATGGCAGATGAGTTAAGATTAGATTAAATTAGATTTGTTTATTGTCATTCAGACCTTTTGGTCTGAACGAAATTTTGTTTCCCTGCAGTCATACATATAATTTAAAAAATGACAAAAACACACAATCAACACAAATTTAACATCCACCACAGTGAGTTCACCAAACACCTCCTCACTGTGGTGGAAGGCAAAATCTTAAAGTCTCTGTCTCTTCCCTCTTTGTTCTCCCTCTGCGCCGAGGCGACGGTTCAAACTCCGTGGGTGGTCGCTGCCTCCGCCACAGCTCCGAGGCCGAGTCGGGTCTCCGCTGCCGCTGCCTCCGCCACAGCTTCGGGGCCGAGTCGGGTCTCCGCTACCGCTGCTGCCGCTGCTGCAGCCGCTGCCGCTGCCACAACTCCAGGGCCGAGTCGGGTCTCCGCTGCCGCTGCCTCCGCCACAGCTTCGGGGCCGAGTCAGGTCTCCGCCGCCTCCGCCACAGCTTTGGGGCCGAGTCAGGTCTCCGCTGCCGCCGCCACAGCTCCAGGACCGAATCGGGTCTCCGCTGCTGCTGCCGCCGCCACAGCTCCAGGACCGAGTCGGGTCTCCGCTGCTGCTGCCGCCGCTACAGCTTCGGGGCCGAGTCGGGTCTCCGCTGCCGCTGCTGCTGCCGCTGCCGCTGCTACAGCTGCGATGCCGCCAGCTCCGCCATTAGGCCTCGGCGCAGACAGAGACAACGACGGGGAATACGAATAGCCATATAGGGAGAGGGGGAGATAACGGGGGAGGGGGGCAGGAGCCAGCGAGGGGGACCAGAGGGGATGGGGCTGGAGCTGGCGGTGCTATGGGGACTCACAGCGGGTGCTGGTCGTTCTCCTACGCTGGGATCAGAGTCTCCGTTCTCCGTTTGGCGACATCTCCGAGTCCGGGCCGCTTCTGGTCCCCTCGAAATTGTGTCCGGTTGGAGACCTCCAACAGCCATCCCGAGCACCCCTCAGCTCCAGTAAAGGCGCGATGGTGCAGGAAGGGGCGGACCGTCCCGCGTAGTGACAGGAGAAAATACTAATCTGCGTGGCACTAACTGGCAGGAGAGGAAATCGATCTGCGCACGCGCATTTTAAAATATCTTTAAATCGCTCTAACTTTTACAATAGACCACTGATCGGAATGAACCTTTGTGCACTTGCAGCACAGGAGAACGGTGAGTGAGCTGGTGGAAAATCGTAGCGCTATCGTGTACCATTTTGACGCAAATAGAAAAACCACGCAAACCAGATGATAACAAGATCAGAGTTTTAGTTATGTACTAGACCAAGTGCAGACCCGTTGGGTCTGTTTCCCCAACGGCGTTTGCGGGGGCGGGGGGGGGTGAGAAGAGGGGAGGGAGGGGAGAGGAGGAGGAGGAAACGGGATAGATTTGGGAGGGAAAGGAGAGCGGGGTAGGGGGTGAGAGATGGGGAGAGAGATGTGGGGGAGGGGGGGATGGGGAAGATGGGGAGGAGGGAGGGGGGAGAGGGGTGGGGGAGAGAGGGGAAAGAGTGGGGACGGAGAGTGGAGGGGAAGGGGGAGAGGAGTGGGGAGGGAGGAGAGGGGTAGGAGGAGTGATGGAAGAGGGACAGAGGGATAGGGGGAAGGGGGTGGGGGGAGAGAGGGAAGGGGGTGGGGTAGAGAGGGAAGGGGGGTGGGGGAGAGAGGGATGGGAGAGGGAGAAGGGTGAGGAGAGGGAGAGGGGGAGGAGAGAAGGGGGAGAGAAGTGGAAGAGTGGGGAGGGAGGAGGAGAGGGGTAGGGGGAGTGATGGAAGAGGGACAGAGGGATAGGGGAAGGGGGTGGGGGGAGGGAGAGAGGAAGGGGGTGGGGTAGAGAGGGAAGGGGGGGTGGGGGAGAGAGGGATGGGAGAGGGAGAAGGGTGAGGAGAGGGAGAGGGGGAGGAGAGAAGGGAGAGAGAAGTGGAAGAGTGGGGAGGGAGGGAGGGAGGGGTAGAGAGGTAGCGGGAGTGGAGGAAGAGAGACGGGGGAGTGGTGGAAGAGGGACAGAGGGGTAGGGGAAGGGGTGGGGGAGAGAGGGGTGGGGTGGGAGAGGCGTGGGGTAAGGGGATAGAAGTGGAAGAGTGGGGAGAGAGGGGTAGGGGGAGTGGTGAAAGAGGGACAGAGGGGTAGGGGGAAGGGGTGATGGTAGAGAGGGAAGGGGGGTGGGGGAGGGGTGAGGAGAGGGAAACATAGAAGCATAGAAATTAAGTGCAGGAGTAGGCCATTCGGCCCTTCGAGCCTGCACCACCATTCAATATGATCATGGCTGATCATCCAACTCAGTATCCTGTACCTGCCTTCTCTCCATACCCCCTGATCCCTTTAGCCACAAGGGCCACATCTAACTCCCTCTTAAATATAGCCAATGAACTGGCCTCAACTACCTTCTGTGGCAGAGAGTTCCAGAGACTCACCACTATCTGTGTGAAAAATGTTTTCCTCATCTCAGTACTAAAGTATTTCCCCTTTATCCTTAAACTGTGATCCGCTTGTCCTGGACTTCCCCAACATTGGGAACAATCTTTCTGCATCAGACAAATGCAATTCAGGACTTTTCACTTCACAAGCAAAGTCAGAATGACGGTTAGTGAATAATTCGAATATTCGCTGAGCGTTCAGATGCTGCGCGCGCCTCCTGCACCAAAGGGGGGGGGGGGGGGAGCGTATGTCGTCACACACAAAGATCTTGTAGCGGAGAGCTCCGCTATAAGATCTTTGGTCACATACTAAGCACGCGCCTCCACAAACAGATGAGCGTCTTCTTGAATGGAGAGCGCGTGGCCGCCTCCACAAACAGTCACACACACTGAGGACCCGCCCCCACAAAAATATTGTGTGAGGAAGGGGAGGAGGAGGGTGGAGCGGGAGAGGGGGAGGGGGGGGGGAGAAGAAGAGGGGGAGGAGAGGATGGGAGGGAGAGAGGTGAAGGGGGGGGAGGGGTGTGAGCGGGCGTGCATGAGTCGAGAGAAGAGAGAAGGGCAGAGAGAGAGAGGCTGGTACAACAACAAAAATGCTGGATAAACTCAGCGGGTGCGGCAGCATCTATGGACCGAAGGAAAAGGGCAACGTTTTTGGCCGAAACCCTTCTTCCGGGTTTAAGCCAAAAATGTTGACCATTCAATTCGCCCCATAGATGCTGCCGCACCCGCTGAGTTTATCCAGCTTTTTTTTATGTCTACCTTCGATTTTCCAGCATCTGTAGTTCCTTCTTAAAGACAGAGACTGTGCACGGTAAGGGTATGAGGAGGGAGAGGGGGAAGAGTGTGGAGGGGGGAGAGTGGGATGGGAGGGGGAGAAGGGTGGGGGGAGAGAGGGGAAAGAGTGTGGGGGGGGGGGGAGAGAAGTGGAAGAGTAGGGAGGGAGGGGGAGAGGGGTAGCAGGAGTGGTGGAAGAGGGACAGGGGGAGTGGTGGAAGAGGGACAGAGGGGTAGGGGAAGGGGTGGGGGAGAGAGGGGAAGGGAGGGGGAGACGGGTGGAGGAGGGAGAGAGGTGGGGTAAGGGGAGAGAAGTGGGAGAGGGAGGGGTAGGGGGAGTGGTGGAAGAGGGACAGAGGGGAAGGGGGCGGGGAGAGAGGGAAGGGGGTGGGGTAGAGAGGGAAGGGGGTGGGGTAGAGAGGGATGGAAGAGGGGTGAGGAGAGGGAGAGGGGGAAGAGTGGGGATGGAGGGAGGGGTAGCGGGAGTGGTGGAAGAGGGACGGGGGAGTGGTGGAAGAGGGACAGAGGGGTAGGGGAAGGGGTGGACGGGGAGGGGAAGAGCGAGGGGTGAGGGAGGGAGAGGGGTGGGGTAAGGGGAGAGAAGTGGAAGAGTGGGGAGGGAGGGGTAGAGGGACTGGTGGAAGAGGGACAGAGGGGTAGGGGAAGGGGGCGGGGGGAGAGAGGGAAGGGGGTGGGGTAGAGCGGGAAGGGGGTGGGGTAGAGCGGGAAGGGGGTGGGGTAGAGCGGGAAGGGGGGTGGGGGAGAGAGTGATGGGTGGGAGAGGGAGAGGGAAACATAGAAACATAGAAATTAAATGCAGGAGTAGGCTATTTGTCCCTTCGAGCCTGCACCACCATTCAATATGATCATGGCTGATCATCCAACTCAGTATCATGTACCTGCCTTCTCTCCATACCCCCTGATCACTTTAGCCACAGGGGCCACATCTAACTCCCTCTCAAATACAGCCAATGAACAGGCCTCAACTACCTTCTGTGCCAGTGAATTCCAGAGATTCACCACTCTCTGTGTGAAAAATGTTTTTCTCATCTCAGTCGTAAAAGATTTACCCCTTATCCTTAAACTGTGACCCCTTGTTCTGGACTTCCCCAACATCTGGAACAATCTTCCTGCATCTAGCCTGTCTAACCCCTTAAGAATTTTGTAAGTTTCTATAAGATACCCCCTCAATCTTCTAAAATCTTGCGAGTACAAACCGAGTCTGGGGCTGATTCTATGGGTGGGATCCCAGTTTTAAAAAAAATATTTGGTGGGGGGGGGGGATTTGATTAAAAATGTGTACATAAACACGACGAAATGTAATCAGGAGTTTCTATAAGAATCAAAAGGCAGAAAGGCAGCCGGACGGACGGCAGGCGACAGGCACAGACTTTTATATAATAGATAGATATAGATATAATTTTTCTGACTTTCCTTATTTGCCTTAATTACTTGTAATTATATACACTCCTATCGTTAACCACCAAATCAAATTTCTGTCACTATTTAATGAACATACAATAAACTCACCTTGCATCTGGAGTTACATTGTGACCTTTCACCTCAGACTCGTTCAACAAATCCAAATTCTGCTGTAAAATGAAGAGTATTTTTTTTTTGTGCAGGTGGTTTGGTGAAGCATCAAGGAACACTTAAATAATGTTTTAAGATAAATTACTTTAACTGCAAAATAATAATTTTCTTGGCTCTTCGCGATTTTTTTCGATTTTGTCACATAAGGCCACAAGTTTCATGTGACACTTGATTGGGTTTTAAAAACATTCAATTATGGAACATATTAGGTTCCCACAGATCATATTTTGCTTGGGCAGCTTACAACTCAGCGGTATCAATATTGATTTTTCTAATTTCAAGTAATCCCTGCATTCACTCTCTCTGTCCCTCTCCCACCCAAGTCGACCCGCTATTTATACTGTTTGTATCTCCTCGTTATCTCCTCCACAGCCAACAATGGACCATTGTGGGCTCTTTGGTCATTGGTGATGGTTCTGATTTGTTCTGTACCTTTTCATACCTCTCGCCTGAATCTCAGTCAGAAGAAGGATCTCGATCCAAAACGTGTTCCCGGGTATGCTGTCTGACCCGCTGAGTTACTCCAGCATTTTGTGTCTATCTTCCGTGTAAACCAGCATCTGCAGTTCCTTCCTATACATAATTTGGAGCTCGATGGCCCAGTGTTCACTGAAGATATTTGATCTAGTTCCCTATAAGAAGACACTGAACATGTGCTGATCAGTACAGACCCTGCCCATCCCCAGACCCCCTATCCACCACAGAAGAATAACTTGGGTTTATGAAGAATCCTCACACGTTTCATAGAAGCCCGTGGCAAGACATAATAAAGGTAAATTAATAGAAAGGATAAAACACCCCGTCTTCTACCCAGGTTATGGGAATCAAGAACCAGAGAGTGAAAATGTTTTCCCCCAGATTCCTGTTAACCTATTCAATGCCACCCCCGAGTATACTCGGGTCATGCCCAATATTGTTAAAAAAAAAGCTTGGCAGTGAACAGGTTAAATGTTTCCCTCTTCACCTTAAACCTATGTCCTCTGGTTCTCGATTCCCCTGCTCTGGGCAAGAGATGCTGTGCGTCCATCCGAACTATTCCTCTCATGTTTTTATACACCTCTGTTAGATCACCAATCATCCTCCTGCACTCCAAGGAATAGAGTCCCCAGTGGTAGAACATTGATTTCTCTTCCCCCTAGTCGTCCTACAAGTTCCACTGTTCGCATCCGTGTATCTCTCCTATTACTTGTTATTACACCTTCCCCAGCCAACAATGGACCATTCTTCCTGAGGTCATCTGTCGCTGACCCTGATTTGTTCTAGCCTTTTCTTGCCTCCAACTTATTCCCCTCCCCCACCTTTATTTTCAGTCTGAAGAAGGGTTCCGACCCAAAGCATCACCTATTCTTTTTCTCCAGAGATGCTGCCTGGCCCACTGAGTTACTCCAGCACTTTGTGTGTATCTTCGATATAAACCAGCATCTGCAGTTCCTTCCTACACATGGTAAATGTATTCATTATTTTAGGAAATCATGCCTCCGAAACGCCATTCACTGCCTTGAGCAAAATCTCTCGAGAACTTCCAATAACTAAAGAGCATTAGTGTGGAAACAGTCGACATTAACTGCCCTCCGGCTCTCTGCTCCAACAAGGTCAACCTTTCAGGGCTGAGAGGAGAAATAGGTCTGAAAATCTACACACACATTGAAATATTCTAAGCAAATATTCACAAGATGATCATTTTCATTTAACTGAATACATTGGATATGTGCAACAGTATAATTGCCATCAAAAGGTTTTACTGAAAGCATTGACATTGTGGACATACATAGGAGGATGTGGAATTATACAAATCATCAATCATTATCCTTGTAGATTTTTTGTAAGGTTTTAAAGAAAAAAGATCAATTTTCAGACCGTCTAATTTTCACAGTATCAACTCCTATACTTTAGGAGCCCTCTGAAGCAAAAGCATTAGCAATAATATGCTAAAGAACATAAACATGGAAAGTACAGCACAGGAACATGCCCTTCAGCCCACAATGTGGTGAACATAATGCCAACACAAACTACCGCAATGAAGACGCTATTTTTATCCAAAAATAAGGCAAGAAAATTTGCCTGCGTCTTGGAGGCCGAAGGTTAGGTTGTTAGCCAAGAAAGATAGACTTGGCTATCCCTCAGTACAGGAACATCCCCATCCCTGGACTAAACCAAACCCTTGATCCTGTCCTGCATTCTTTTTTTCATACTTTAGCAACTTAAATTGGGGATGCGTCTTCATTGCCAGGAAATACGGTAATCTCCCCTGCCTGCATGTGATCTATATGCCTCCATTCCCTGCATATCCATCCATGTGCCTATCTAAAAGTCTCTTAAATGCCACTCATATCTGCCTCCCCTGGCAGGTTGTGTAAAAGAGGTGCCCTGCACATTTCCTTTAAACTTTGGTCCTCTTGCCTTAAAGCTATGCCTTCTCGTCCTTGACATTTCCACTCTTTGGAAATGGGTTTACCCTATCAAAGCTTCTCATAATTTAATATACTTCTACCAGATCTCCTCTCAACCTCCGGCATTCTAGAGAAAACAATTCATGTTTGTCTAACCTCTCCTTGTTGCTTAAACCCCTTAATCCAGACAACATTCTGGTAAACCTCCTCTGCAACCTCTCCAAAGCCTCCATATCCTTCCAGTAATGGGGCAACCAGAACTGCACGCAGTACTTTAAAAGCAGTCTAACCAAAGACTTATAAAGCTGCATCATGATTCCAGATTCTTATACCCAACCAACAAAGGCAAGAATACTATACGCCTTCTTTAACACTCTATCTACTTGTGTTTCAGGGATTTATCGACTTGGACCCCAAGATCAATGTACATTTGTGTTGTCTTGCTGTCAACTGTACACCTTCCTTTCAATCGCAACTTCATGTTAACGCTCTTCATTATTGCTGCTCTTCCATTTTTTAGCAGCAGTTTATTGAAAGCATTAGAGTGGAAATAGTCTACATTGACACCCTTTGGCTTTTCTTCAACCATTAAACTTGTTCATTTGTAGCATGGATTTCTTATTAAAAGTTATCAAGGTATCCATACACATGTCACATAAAAAAGAAGCATTTGAGACAATGGAAGGGGGGGGGGGGGGAGGAATATTTGAATAAAAGAAACATGATTGAAATAAGAGAAAAATATGTAAATAAACGGAAAAAATAAATTGTTAATGGAAAAAATATTAAAATGACAAAAATGTAAAGAAAGTATTATTTAAAAAAGGAAAAATATATTTTAATAAAATTAAAATTATTATTTAAATAAAGATAAAACATTAAAAAGTATTTCAATTTAAAAAAAGAAAAACATTTAACGAAAACATTTCAATAGAAGGGAAATTAAAATAAATGAAAAATATTTAAATAAAGGAAAAATGTTTAAATAAAGGGAACAAAAAAGGAGGAAAAATATTTTTAAAAGGAAAAATTAATAAACTAAAATGAAAAATATTTCAATAAAAGGGAAATTTTAATAAAAGCGAAAATTATTATTTAAAAGGAAGTTGCACGCCTGCAGCCACAACTTCACAGCAGAGAAACGCCAAATAAAACTCGTTACAAAAAAAAAAATCACCAAATGCGAGCTAACTACTGATATTATTGATTTTTAAAGTTACACAGGTGGAGCCCAGCCTGCTAAGGGGAGGGAGGGAGGAACGAACATTCACCCACGCACGCATTCACGGGTTTCTTTTACTCAATCAATCAATGGGCGGCTGCAGATTTCACGAGGAAAACTTAAACTCGTCCCTGCATTGAGTGGCGCCGGAGAGCGGCACGGGATCCCGCCGGGCGACACACTGTCACACTCAGTCCGCCTCACGGAGGAGGAAAGAAAAGGAGAGGAGACTACCGTGTCGAGTCCTGCCATCGCTCCTTTCTCCACCATCCCCACCTCCAGCCAGACACAATTAGACCCGAGGCAGCTGGACTGCGACCCCTGGACCCAATTGGGAGCCCGAAGCTGCTTGGCTGACTGATGGGGTCAGATTGTCAGCGCCCTTGATGCAAGCCAAGGGAAATCAGTTTTAATCTCTCCCTGCTGCCGGCTACTGGGATTTAAATGTAAACAAGCTGGAATTGATGCACTACAACGCTGAGAACTATATTCTGCACTTTGTATCTTCCCATGTGCTCTATCTATTGCACTGTGGTTGGCTTGATTGTATTTATGTATAGAGATAGAATCATATGGCAGGGAAACAGACCTTTATATTCCACTAAACGTTATTCCCTTTATCGTGTATCTGTACACGGTAGATGGCTCGTCTTTCCGCTGACCATGGCATGCAACAGAAGCTTTTCGATGTACCTCAATACATGTGACAATAATAAACAAAACTAACTAATAGGCCCATTGGCACAACTTGCCTGTGCCAACCAAGATGCCCCATCTACTAGTTCCACCTACCTACATTTGGCCCATATCCCTCTAGACATTTCGAATCCATGTACCTGTCCAAATGTCTTTTAAATGTTGTTATTCTACCTGCTTCAACACCTCCTCTGGCAGCACGTTCCATCACCCTCTGTGAGAAAGTTGCCCATCAGTTTCCTATTAATAATATTCCTATTATTGTTGGCCCTACATTCCCAAGCCACACTGCTGTCAAGCCTAATCCTGTTGACAGAAGCTGAAAATAATGGACTATGATGAACTCTGTGGTTGATGGGATCTATCACAAGTTGGCTCCAAGCAGAAGCATGATGTGAGTGTACGGATGGTCTATATTCTTTTGAGCCGGACCCTAGTGCAATCTGGAACTAGGTTAGCGGAGCACAATGGAATACTGGGTAGAGCCACTGCCTCTAAGCACCAGAGACCCGGGTTCGATTCTGACTTTGGGTGCTGTCCATGTGGAGTTTACACGTCCTCCATGTGACCATGTGGGTTTCTTCCAGCTGCTCCAATTTTGTCCCACATCTCAAAGACGTGCGGGTTTGTAGGTTAATTGTCCTTTGTAAATTGCCTCTAGTGTACAGGGAATGGATGAGAAAGTGGGATAACAGAACCAGTGTGAATGGGTGATCGATGGTCAGTGTAGACTCGGTGGGCCAAAGGGCCAGTTTCCATGCTAAATCTCGAAACAAAACTAAACTAAGAAGCTATCTTCTCCTTGTGTAGCCACTAGCTGGTCTGGGTAGAAATATCACTCGTGGAAATGGCTATCCACCACAAGATGAACACCATGCACAGTACCTGGACACCCCTCATTCTGACCATCAATGCATATTCATTTCTTCATCTTGCATCTTTGAGGATAAAAATATTGTGGTGGATTGGCTACTGATTAGCTAGAGTCACATTAAAACAAGTCCTCTGCCATATTTGTGACTGTGGTGGTAACTCCATATCTGCCAATTGAAGTGAAACTAGGACAGAGCACCATCCACATTGATGTGACAGCCAAGAAGGCACACGAATACCTCCTGAGGAGACTGAGGAAATTCAGCATGATGCACCATACAAAGCATATTGTCGGGTTGCATCATAGCTTGGTTTGGGAACAACTCTGCCCAAGGCCGCAAGAAAATGCAGAGATTTGTAGATGTAACCCAGTCCATCACACTGAACGGACTCCCCATCATTGACCTCCATCTACACTTAATGCTGTCTAAGAAAAGCAGCCAACATAATCAAAGACTTGTCCCACCCCGGTCATTCCTTCTTCTCGCCACTTATGTCAGGCAGAAAGCAGAGAAGCATGAAGGTGCACACCGCCAGACTCGGGAACAGCTACAATTACCTGTTACCAGGCTTCTTAGATGTTTAACCAATTAATTTATTCATCTTTATAAAAGGAATCAGGCTTCTGAATGGTCCTTCCATAAGCTAGGGTACTGTCCAATGCACATCTATCCCATTGCGGACATTGGACTTTGTCTATGGAACTGATGCGCTATGATGCAGAGAACTACATTCTGCACTCTGTATCTTCCTCTTTGCTCTACCTATTGTACTTGAATTTGGCTTCAATGTATTTATGTATAGTTTCTCTGATCTGATGGATAACATGCAAATCAAAGCTTTTCTCTGTACCTCGGTACACAAGACAATAATAAACCTAAAGCTCATTCTCAGTCCCAGTTGCTGGACTGATTATCACCCATTTCCTCGAGCTATGATGTAACCTTATTGGCCACTTAAGATTCTTATCAGTTTCAAATGTATGAGCTCAATCAAATTCTGCCTGCAATTTCTGCTCTGGAATATCTTATCTAAGCCTAATGGTCTGAAGTAGATACAAGTACCAACCTTGATCCGGCATAAGTGCTCTGACTGCCTGTAATTGCCATTTTCATTGTTTATGTGTGTGTGTGTGTTTGTAATTTGAGGATTTAAACTCCTGTGAATAAAATTTAATAACATGATATTACTTAAAATTCCTCAACTCCACTAAAGTCAATAATAAGAGATGTAGATTTTATATTCTTTCATCATCCAAATAGTTGATTAACGGCCTGTTGCTGCCTATTTCAGAGCTCAATAAATTAGTGATCAGGCAAAATAATATACGACGATGAATCTGGCTGCATTCCGGATCCCTTTTGTGTGTAGATCCTGGATAATCACCTGGAGACACAAGGAAGTGCAGATGCTGGTTTATAAAAAAAATCACGAAGTGCCAGTGCCAGGGTCAGACAGCATCCCTGAAGAACATGGATAGGAGATGTTTCGGGTCAGTGAAGACGAGTCCCGAGAGTTCCAGAGATGCTGCCTGAGCCCAAGTTACACCAGCACTGTATCTTCGGTATAAACCAGCATCTGCAGTTCCTTCCTACACATATTGAATGGCAAGGCAAGAGAAGACCAAGCTAACTACTGCAGAAGAAAGCAAATGTTTATAAACGGAATTGATAGGAAGATTATTGCATATATTTATTCATTAGAACCTTAAAACAGATTAGCAATGGTTTGCAACATAAATCATGATTGATTATGAGGATGTTGCCAGGAGTCAATGGCCAGAGCTACAGGGAGCGGTTGGGCAGGCTTTTTTCCCTGGAGTGTAGGAGGATGAGGGGGTGCTCTAATGGAGGAGTATAAAATCATGAGAGGAATAGATAGGGTGGATACACGTCTTTTCGGGGGAATCGAGAACCAGGGGGCATAGATTTAGGCTGAGGGGGGGAAAGATTTAATAGGAACCCGAGGGGTAACATTGTCATTTTGATTTTTTGTCTTTGGAGCGAATTCTGTCTTTAATTTGTGTATTCGTGATGTCCTTATTATTTATTTTACTCCGACTATATGTTTTTTCTCTCTTGTTAATTTCTGTAAGATGTCCTTGAGACTTTGAAAGGCGCCCGCAAATAAAATTTATTATTATTATTATTATTAACTTTTTTTACACAAAGGGTGGTGGGTATATGGAATAAGCTGCCAGAGGAAGTAGTTGAGGCAGGTATTATCGCAACATTTAGACAGGTACATGGACAGGACAAGTTTAGAGGGATATGGTCCAAACTCAGGCAGGTGGGACTGGTATGGATGGGACATGTTGATCGGCATGGGCAAGTTGTGTCGAAGAGCCTGTTTCCACATTGTGGGACTCTATGACTCTAAGTGTGATACAATTGTGAAAATCAACTACACTGTCTCAGTAATTCTGATGTACAAATAATTACTGACAAGGTAACAAAACCTAAATACAGTACAACTGATTTAGGACCTGCAACAATGGAACTACTGTTCTAAATTGGATTCAAGTAGTGTAAATAACAGCCTTTCTCTGACACTCAGCACACCATGCCTGCTCCACGTCCCTGCTCAAACGTCATGCTTTAATTTTGGATGCTGTTTCATCGCTGCAGTCTTTTTAATTGGTCCTTTCTTGAGTTCCAAAATCCTTTTTGCAGTTGGCAAGTTGCACTTTCCTCTAAGATAAACATAATTATTATTAATTCATGAGAGGAATAGATAGGGTGAATGCACAGTCTTTTACCCACAGTAGTGGAATCGAGAATCAGAACATGGGTTTAAGGTGAGGAGGGAAAGATTTAATAAGAACCTCAGGGGCAACATTCTCCACACAGAGGGTGGGGGGTATATGCAACGAGCTGGAGAATGGGGTAGTTGAGGCTGGTACTATAACAATATTTATGAAACACTTGGACAGATATATGGGTTGAATAGATTTAGAGGGATTTTGGGCAAACGCCATCTTGGTCGGCTACTGGACATCCGGTGGCGTTGTTGCTAGCTGCCTCCGCCCACGGTCTGGCTGTCTTTTTTTATTTTGTTACGTTTAGAGTGTGCTTTTTTAGTTTTTTAGTTTTTTTCAGTATTTTATGTGGGGGGAAGCGGGTTGGGTAAGGGGGAAACCGTCCTTCAGTCGCTTATCCGAGTCGCGTCCTCGCCCCCCCCCCCCCCTCCCCTCGCGGCCTATTAGCTGGATTGCCGGGGCCTTTCCTGCCGAGACCGGACCAGAGCTTCAGCAGCGGCGGCGAGGTGCTGGAAACATCGCGGAGCGGGCGAGGTCTTCCTGGGATCGCCGCTTGGAGCTCCGGAGTGCTGGGCCACTGCTCCAACATCGCGGAGTTGTGGGACCCTTCGCGGGGGGCCGCCAGTGTAAATCTCCACCCAGCGCGGCCTGTGAACATCGGGAGCCGCGGACTCCGGTGGAAGGTGGCCGACGAGAGGTTCCCGGCGAGAGCGGCGACTACGAGGTGTTCGGGAGGCCCCGACCACGGGTGAACATTGGGGAACATTTGACTGGACTTTGGTTCCTTCCCTCACAGTGGGGAACTTTGGTGCTGCTGTGGGGATGTTTGTGTTGAGGACTACTGTGTTCTGTGTTTTGTGTTTTTTTAATTTAATTTTAATTTTTTTTGTATGACTCTAAGGGAAAAAGAATGTTGTTGTCTCTTCTGAAGGGACTGTTTCCGTGCTATATGACTCTTTGATTATGATTCTTCGACCCTCTATGACTCTATTTGTAATATTTCATTGCATTCGACAGCAGCAACAATTTGAATTGGCTATCGAGGCTGAAATGAACAAATGGTCTTTAAATTCAAATAAGAGCAGACCAATTGTCTACTTATTTTCTGATTTGGACTTCATGTTTTTTTATGGAGAGTCGGAGGCTTTCACAAGACGTTTACATAAAGAATTTCATCCTGTGGGGGCAGCACAGTGGTACAACGGTAGAGTTCCTGCCTTACAGCGCCAGAGACCCAGGTTCGATACTTGGGTGCTGCCTGTACGAATTTTATATGTTCCCCCTGTGACCGTGAGGGTTTTCTCCGGGTGCTCCAGTTTCCTCCCACATCTCAAAGACGTGTGGTTTGGTAGGTTAATTAGCTTCTAGTATGTAGGATGCAAAACTGGGATATCATAGAACTAGAGTACAGGGTAATCGTTGGTTGAACTCAGGGGGCCGAAGGGCCTATTTCCACATTGTATCTCTAAACTAAACTAAAAAGGAAACTATAGAAGCAGATATAATTACAACTTTCCAATGATATTTGGACAGATACTGCAGATGTAGAAACAAGTAACTACAGATGCTGGTTTACAAAAAAATACACAAAGAGCTGGAGTAACTCAGGTAGCATCTCTGGAGAACATGGACAGGTGACGTTTTGGGTCCTAAAACTTCACCTATCCTTGCTGTCTGAGCCGCTGAATTACTTTAGCACTGTGTCTTTTTCTGGACAGGTACATGATAGAAATGGTTTGAAGGGATCTGGGCCATATACGGGCAAATGGACAAGGTGGTCCAAAGGGCCTGGCAGTGAAGAAAGCAAATGGCATGTTGGCCTTCATAACAAGAGGAGTTGAGTATTGGAGCAAAGAGATCCTTCTGCAGTTGTACAGGGTCCTAGTGAGACCACACTTGCAGTATTGTGTGCAGTTTTGGTCCCCTAATTTGAGGAAGGTCATTCTTGCTATTCAGGGAGTGCAGCGTAGGTTTACAAGGTTAATCCCCGGGATGGCAGGACTGTCATATGCTGAGAAAATGGAGCAGCTGGGCTTGTATACTCTGGAATTTAGAAGGATAAGAGGGGATCTTATTGAAACATATAAGATTATTCAGAGTTTGGACACACCTCTGGCAAGAAACATGTACCCGATGTTGGCGGAGTCCAGAACCAGGGGCCACAGTTATAAGGGGAAAGCCATTTAGAACAGAGATGAGGAAACACTTTTTCACACAGAGAGTTGTGAGTCTGTGGAATTCTCTGCCTCGGAAGGCAGTGGAGGCCGGTTCTCTGGATACTTTCAAGAGTGAGCTAGATAGGGTTCTTAAAGATAGCGGAGTCAGGGGATATGGGGAGAAGGCAGGAACAGGGTACTGATTGGGAATGATCAGCCATGATCACATGAATAGCGGTGTTGGCTCGAAGGGCCGAATGGTCTACTCCTGCACCTATTGTCTATTGTCTATTTCCGTGCTGTGCAGCTCTATGACTCTACCTGTTGTTTGTATAGTTTGATTGGAGTCATCAATGATGTGATTTGATTTAACTAGATAGCATGCAAACAAGAGCATTTCCCTGTACCTTGGTACGTGACAATAATATCTTGGTTTTGCCATATGAAATATCATGTACTGTTTAATGCACCATCTTGTTGTGAAACATGTTTACTGTTATGTAATAATAATAATGGATGGGATTTATATAGCGCCTTTCTAATACTCAAGGCGCTTAAAGGTGTAGGAATGTGTAGGAATAACAGACAATACAGAAAAAATACTTACGTCAGAACCTTCATTTCTCTTGATCCTATTGCATTTTGTTTCTTTGCTGTTTTAATTGATAAGGATGTCTACATGAAAGTTAATCAGAAAAAGAACTGTTCAATTATCCAAAAGTTGTGCAAAGTTATTAGTTTTGTCCTTTTACTTCTGTAACCAAGTTCAATATTTTAAACGTGACATAAAATGCAGCAGTCCTAGAAGTATGAAATAAAGGCAGAAATAGCTGGAAATACAGTACATCCATGGAATTGCATTCTATAATTTAGGCAATCTCAAACAACCCCTTCCTCTTTCCCTCCCATTTCTCCCCACACCTCTTTCTTTCCCCCTACCCCATATCCTACCTGGTCTCGCACCTATTTCTCCCCACCCCCACCACCAGCATTCCTTCCACTAGTTTAATCATTTGAAAATCTGCAATCTTTTTGTCTCCCACCTTCCTTTTCATCTCTGGCCTTTGTCCAACCATCTGCCCATCAACCCCCCCCACCCCCACCCCCCAACCTGCATTCACCTATTACCTGCCAGGCTTTGTCCTACCCCCTCCCCCTTACCGCCTACAATCAGTCTGAAGATGGGTCCCAACTTGAAACATCGCCTATCTATGTTCTCCACAGATGCTGCCTGGCCCTTTAGACTTCAGAGATACTGCACGGAAATAGGCCCTTTGGTCCACCGATTCCACGCTGACCAGCTGTACACTGTACACCAGCACTATCCGACACCATAGAGACAATTTACAATTTTACTGAAGTCAATTAACTTACAAACCTGTACGTCTTTAGAGTGTGGGAGAAAACCCACGCGGTTATGGGGAGAATGTACAAAGTCCATACAGACAGTAATCGGGATTTAACCCAGGTCTCTGGCGCTGTCAGGCAGCATCTCTACAGCTGTGCCACTATGCTGCTCCCTCTGAATTACTCCAGCAATCTGTGTTTTTTTTCTTTTAGACAATAATGTTTGACTTTGATATCAAGTCATGCAGCATTATTTAGTTTTCTCCTAAAGTCACATTGTTTTCAACAAAATTCACCTGTGCATTGAACTGAATCAGTTCAAAACCCTGATTTAACTATGGATTTAAAAAATATTGTTTTTATTAATATTTTTTAATTAATATTGTTATAAGGAGTTTTATCTACAATAAAAAGTAACCGTTGGGCAAACAAGCGGAGAAATAGCCACTGCTTTGTGAAGGTTATCTTTTATTTCAATTTTCTGGTATCTATGTTATTTTGCATCTTGGGTTGTATTTTATGGTTCGTTCCATGTTGCTCAAAATCACAACTTTATGGGAGCACAATGAAATGCTCGTGATCTGGGACAAGAAAATGGAATTGACTTTGATAATCTCCAGATACATTTCCTTTCCATTTCAGTTTCTCTGTTTCTGCCCTCAATTGGTGCCCAACAAAACCCAAACCACCCCAGATGTGTGAACCCATTTCACACAGGGGCGGCACGGTGACGCATCGGTACAGTTGCTGCCTTACAACTCCAGCGACCTGGGTTCGATCCTGACTATGAATGCAGTCTGTAATGAGTTTGTACGTTCTTCCTGTCCCCGCATGGGTTTTCTCAGGGTGCTCCGGTTTCCTCCCGTACTCCAAATATGTGCAGGTTTTAGCTTAATTGGATTCTGTAAATTGTAAATTGCCCCTAGTGTGTAGGATAGTGCTAGTATAGGGGTGATTGCTGGTCGGCGTGGACTCGCTGTATCTCTAACTTAAACTGAACTAAACTTAACAAATATCAATTAAGGGTATCTCTTCATTTTCAAACAGAATAAAAATAACAACACCAACAAATAGGAAAGTGTTAAAAGGAAGATAATCTTCTAATTTCTACAAATAGCAGTGGAACTGAACATAATTAGTGCCTTTCACATGTACGGGCGAACATTTAAGGTTACAAGCTGTGCATATCATTGGCATTGCATTTTCCTGTTTAAAAAAAAAGAATGAATACCTCAGGTAGAACCAGAATATTTTTAAATGTATTCTTGTATTTAATAAGTTAAAGCAGCAAATTATATGAAAATAACCTTTGAATATTGCTACCACAATTTAAGACTAATAATATTATTCATTTATAGACAAGTGCTGGAGTAACTCAGTGGGTCAGGCAATAGAGAACATGATCAGGTGACGTTTCAGATTGGGACCCTTCTTCAGACTCATAGTGGGAATGTGTGATTGATTGTCAGTGTGGACGCAGGACCAAAGAGGCTGATTCCATTCTGTATCTCTAAACTAAACTGAATTAAGAACGGGCATTCTTTGTAGCAATTTTTTGTCCTTGTAACTAGTTTTAACTTGTAAATTGCTTTACAAAATCATTCAAACTGATGCCAAGGAACATTTTGGAATCACTGATGAATTACTCCACCAACATATTTATCTTTATTGACCAGAATACTACCTGTATTAGAGTGTTAGCTCCAATGAGACATTGGACGAACTGGAACATTCTCAGGAACATCAGGGATTGAGGGGAGACCTGATAGAAGTATATACAATTATGAGGGGCACAGATATGGTGGACAGTCATAACCTTTTTCCCCAGGATGTAAATGTCAAAGACTAGAGGGCATAGCTTTAAGGTGAGAGGGGCAAAGTTTAAAGTTTAAAGGATACTAGACCAAGTGCAGACCCGTTGGGTCTGCTCCCCCAACGCAAGATTCCACCACTCACCCGTTCCCCCAACGCAAGCCATTCTCCCAACGCAATATTGCACCACTCATGCATAGCCCCCACTGCGCAGACGTGGCTCATTTCTCCTCATCCCCCCAGCACTCCCTCCGCTTCCTCTTCACCCTCCCTCTTCAATCCCTGGAGAGGGAAGGGGGTAGAGAGTGAGGGATGGTAGAGAGGGAGGGGTGGTATAGAGGGAGGGGGGTAGAGAGGGAGGTGGGTATAGAGGGAGGGGGGCAGAGAGGTGGGGGGGGGTAGAGAGGGAGGGGATAGAGAGGGAGGGAGAGGGGGATGGGGTAGAGAGGGGGTGGGGGTAGAGAGGGAGAGGGAGGGGGTAGAGAGGGAGATGGAGGGGTGTAGAGAGGGAGGGGGAGGGGTAGAGAGGGAGAGGGAAGGGAGTAGAGAGGGACAGTAGAGGGAGGGGGTAGAGAGGGGCAGAGATGGAGGAGGTAGAGAGAGAGAGAGAGAGAGAGAGAGGGAGGGGGTAGAGTTGGGGGGAGAAAGGGTAGAGAGGGAGAGGGAGGGGAGTGGAGAGAGGGGGGTAGAGAGAGAGCGGGGCAGAGAGGGAGGGTGGTAGAGAGGGTGGGAGTGAGGGTAGATAGGAAGGGGGCATCTCCCTCCTCCACCCCTCCCATCTCCTCCACCCCCCCCCCCCCCCCATCTCCCTCTACTACCACCCCACCCCATCTCCCTCTTCCTCATTTCCCTCATCCTCCTCCCCTCACTCCCATTCCCTGCCCCAGGACCTACCCAGGTCATTGAGCAGCTCCAGGGCCTGGAACTCGGCCTGGTTCTCGTACTCAGCCCGGTCCTGGCTGTAGACTCCAGCCGTCAGCTCGGCCGCCGTCTGGGCTGTAATGCAGGCTACAACTTCATCTCCGGACTCGTTCCTGACCACGGACCCAGGATCGTCCTTGGTTCCAGCGGCGGGCTTCTTTCTCGGCCCCGGTCACGCCCTATCCCAAGCCCCGGGCTCGGCCCTCACTCCAGTTCCAGCACCACCATCCCCACCGGGCATCGGACGCCGGCAGCCACCACCACAGCGAGCGCTGGAGTGCCTCTCCCTCCCGAAGTATCCCTTCCTGCCCTGCGAGTGCATTGTGACGTCACTCAGGTTTTTTTTCCTAAATGTTTTTGGGCTGTTTTTAAAACTTTAAACGATTAAAAAGCTTGAAAATATAAGTGTGAATGTGACGGGAAGATGTTTATCGCCTAGACGGGAAAAATGTGTCGAATGAGTGAAAATGGGAAGGCTGTGGCCTAGCGTTTGGAAGAAAATAGGAAATAATCAGATTGTGCCCAGATGACACACACGCACATCATACACACAAACAAGAGAAGAGTTTTAGTAATATAGATGCATGGGTAACGTTTATTACACAGAGGGTAGCAGATGCCTGGATGGTGCTGCCAGGGGTGGTGGTTGAGGCTTACAATTGTGGCATTTAAGAAGCTTTTAGATAGGAAAGTATGAACAAACTATGCTAGTGTCATCAAATGGATTTGCATTATGTTAGTAAGAGAGGCACATGGATATGCAGGGAATGGAGGGATATGGATCACGTGCAGGCAGAGGTGTCTAGTTTAAGTACGGATCATGTTCGGGCTGTGGGCTGAAGGGCCTGTTTCTATATTCTAACTTACCTGCGCAATTTCTGTAAGGTATATGCGACGCTCATCATTGGCTTTATGGTAAGCCTGAAGAAGAAAAATGAATGAACAAAGTTTGGTTAGTTAATTGATTAAATTATATCAGGAGAAATAATTTTTAGCTTAGTGCTATCCAACAAAAATTGCTATCCAGCTACGGGAGTAAAAAATCCGGGTTCGATCTTGACTACGGGTGCGGTTTGTACGGAGTTAGTACATTCCCCCTGTGTCCGCGTGGGTTTTCTCTGGGTGCTCCAAATTTCTCCCACACTCCAAAGACATACAGGTTTGTTGGTTAATTGGCTTCAGTAAAATTGTAAATTGTTCCTAGTGTGTAAGGTAATGCTAGTGTACGCAGTGATCGCTGGTCGGTGCGGACTCGGTGGGCCGAAGGGTCTTTTACTGTGCTGTATCTCTAAAGTCTAAAGTAAAGAGTGATATGTAAAACCGGAGGGAGGGGTATCGATGGAAGGGAATAGACGGGGGAGGGAAGAGAGGCAGGATGGTGAGAGAAACTGGTCAGCACTGGCGGGGGTGTTCAGTGGATCTACTATCATGTTTTCATGCAGCTAAAGAAAATTCTCGAGACAAACCTTCCCTTCTTGTTCTATACGCCACTCATAATTTTTAAGCTGGTTTTGAAGGCTTTTCCTTTCTTTTTCCAGTTGCTTTATAAACTGCATGAGGGCACCCTGTAAAAGTGAAATTTTGGACATAGTGTTATCTGCCTCCAAAAAAACATACATCACAGTTTTAGCCTGAATTGTTTTGGTATTACATTTGAAATTGTTGGGACAATATATCAGAAATTGCAAATAGAAATAATTTCATGTCTATTTAACTTTTATTGTCTTTTTTACAAGGATTCCAACCCGAAACATCAACTGCCCATTCCCTTCCCAGACGCTGTCTGACCCGCTGAGTTACTCTAGCACTTTGCTGAAGATTGCTCAATGGTGGTGCAGGTGGTAGTGCCGCTGCCTCACAGAGGCAGAGACCCGGGTTCAATCTTGATCTCGGGTGCTGTCTGTGTTGAGTTTCCACATGTAAAGGTAGTCAGGAACGAGCCCGGAACACCCGGAGAAAACCCACGCAGTCACAAGGAGAACGTGCAAACTGCACACAGACAGCATCGGTAAATCTAAACCTCAACTTAAAATGCCAATGCCGAACATGTTACCAAGTTAAACTACCCTCTTTTGCCTGCACGTGATCCATATCCCTCCATTCCCTGCATATGATGGGTCTCGACCCGAAGCATCACCAATCCATGTTCTCCAGAGATGTTGCCTAAACCCGCTGTTACTCCAACATTTTGTGTCTTTTGGTATATTAACCAGCATCTGTAGTTCTTTATTTTTACATTGCATTCATATCCATGTGCCTATCCACAACGGGTGGCACAGTGATGCATCATCAGAGTTGCTGCTTTACGGTGCCAGAGACCCGGGTCCGATCCTGACTACAGGTGCTGTCTGTGTGGAGTTTGCACGTTCTCCTTGTGATGCGTGAGTATTCTCCGGGTGTTCTGGTTTCCTCCCACTTCCCAAAGATGTGATTTGTTGGTTAATTGGCCACTGTAAATTGTCCCTGGTGTGTAGGATAGAATTAGTGTCCAGGGTGATTGCTGGTCACCCTGGACTCAGTGGGCTGAAGGGCCTGTAACGCTGTACCTATAAAATAAACTAAACCAAAATGCCTCTCAAGTGCCACTATTGTATCCGCCTCCTAGAAATGGGGAACAAACACTTGAGGTTATGGAGTAATTAGAATTATTTTGTAAAGGTAGTCACAACAAATGCATGTGTAGGAAGTAGAACTGCAGATGCTGGTTTACACCAAAGATAGACACAAAATGCTGGAGTAACTCAGCGGATCAGGCAGCATTTCTGGGGAAAAGGAATAGGTGACATTTCAGGTCTGAAGAAGGGTCTTGACCCGAAACGTCACCTATTCCTTTTCTGCAGAGATGCTGCCTGGCCTGCTGTTACTCCAGCATTTTGTGTCTAACATCAAACGCATGGCTGATATTGCTGGAGTGACCGCGGTGGGAGAGGAGGGAGGGGAGGGGAGCTCGCAAAGAGGTGATAACGGGGTGGGCAACGATTAAAAAGAAGGGAAGTCAGTCGTGCACCATCTAATGCACCTATCACGCTCACATCAAAGGTTGTGATCACTAGCCTTGCTGCAAGATGCATTATGAAATATATGCAAATGACAACCTATGATGGATGAACACGAGTTCAAGGAAGCAATTATAATCTTTTGCCCGACTACTAAATCCCTTGAAAAGCAGCAGGGCTGTAAATTTTCCTGTGATTTGTCGATATAAAAGGGAAACAATAGAATTGTGTTTTTTAAAAGGTTAAAGCATTACATTCTAATAACTGTGAGGCTGGTTTCTGTTCCAGACACTTTCATCTACTATTCTGATTTATTTTATTTAACACAGATGAAATTTGGCTTGAGGAATGCACTTTTTGCACAAGAGAAAACATTATTACATTCAAGAAATGATGAGGTGCTTGAGAACAAATCTCCCGTGCTTGATGAACTTATTGATAGAAATCCTGCCCAATTCACTAGCTATTCCCTGCATCCGTCCAATGTAGCGACAACGTTGTAATAACTACAAAGGGCATCAATGGGCTGAGGAAGGGCTCAGACACATGGTAAACGCAGTGTCTATTGTAGTCATATAGCAAGCAAAAATCAATACTGCGTTTTGATTAAGGGTGTTAAATCAAACAAAACGAAAAAACTGACATGATGGATAGATAGCAGGGCAATCTGGCCTTTTTATCACCATTGCCTGAACCAAATATTACGACAGAACATCTTTATTTAGATTTTAAAATTAAACTATAAGCACCTGCTAGAGGTTGCTAATACTTGTGCTTCAACCTTTTTGTTTGGTAATAAAGATTTCAATTTTTTAATGTACGCTGATACCAAAATGAGATCTATTAAACCTTCAGCAGGAGCTGTTTCATGGTGATACTGTGCCAGAAGAATTAATTTAAAATTAACCAGTACTCGTCATTCAATCCAGCCTTCGGAGGGGAGGGTTTGCAAGAACTAATGACTTAAAAACAAGCATTATTCTGTCTGTAGTAACGTTGCTGCCTAATTATATTTATGGACTTTTTCTTCCTCTCTAACAACCCTACTTTTAGTATGATCATCATCACAGCTTATGCTGAATTAAACAATCATTAACAGAGTCATTCACAATGGTAGGCTTATTATTAGCTTAGTTTAGAGATACAGCATGGAAATGGGCCTTCGGCCCACCAAGTCCACGCCGACCATTAATTACCATGCACACCAGTTCTACGTTATCACACTTTCTCACCACTCCCTGCACACTAGGGCCAATTTTACAGAAGTCAATTGACCTACAAACCTGCATCTGTGGGATATGGGTGGAAACTGGTCTTCCGACTGATTGTGGTTCGGGGGGGTGGGAGAAAATTGGAAGAGAGGTGTTGGTAGAATAAGCCAGGCGAGTGATAAATGGATACAGGTGAGGGGGGTGATTGGCAGATGATTGGACAAAGGTCAAAGATGAAAGGACAAAATGAGAGGCATGTTTGTTACGACATGCTTTATGGCCAAGATGACCACACCCAAAGTAGTATTAACACCACGGTTAATGTGTCTAAACTCTCGTGTAATCTAGTCCCCATATATCTAATCAAAGCACATGGATAACAATCTATAAATGCAATACTCCCACAATGAGTGCACACAGTGAAACAGTGTCTATCTAATAGCTAAATGATGGTGCCAGAGCAGACTGTAATACACATTTGTCATTGTGCACTATGGTATTCCAAAGGTGAATTCCATTATATTGCTGAGACACTTATTAAATTGCTGATTCATCAAAGGAGCCTTAGAAATGGTTCTGTGAGTTTCGTATGAGGTAAACCACAGATCTATTGAGCTTTGTTGAAATCTGTGGCCTGAAAATCAACCTGCGTTGCTTGATATTTAAAAATAAGTATAATCCAAAGTGGTTGTTAACCATTTGAATTTCCCTTCCCAGTCCCACATGGTCCTTTCCGTCCTGGGCCAGAGTGAGGCCACACTCAAATTGGAGGAACAGCACCTCATATACCGCTTGGGTATCTTACAACCCAACAGTATGAACATTGAGTTCTCCAATTTTAGGTAACTAAGCAAGAACCCCTCCCTCCTCTTTTATCTCCCCCCCACCCCCCTCACTCCTTCATGTGCCCCACCTGGATGTGCACAGATTTCTCCCACTATTTCCCCTTCCCCCCAATTCACCCTCCCCTGTCCTCTTCCATCTACATCCCTTCCTCTGGTCTCACAATTCACACCTTTTCTCTCCTAATCTCAGTTTTTCATCCCTGCCAGAGATGAAAAAACTGGCAGATAAGGAGACAAGAGACCACACTGACCATCGATCACGTGTTCCCACACTCCCTGCACATTAGGGGCAATTTACAGACGCCAATTAACCTACAAACCCAAACAGGAAACTAGAGCACCCAGAGGAAACCCTTGCGGTCACAGGGAGAACACGCAACCACGCAAGGTCAGGGTCGAACCCAGGTCTCTGGCACTGTGAGGCAGCAGCTCTACCCGCTGTGCCACTGTGCTGCGGGGATGTTTATTGAAGTTGGGTGAAGATAGAATCATGATTGAAATGTTTCTTTTTCACACAGCTTGGTTTATAGTCATACAGCACGGAAAAAGATCCTTCAGCACAACTCACCCATGCCTACCAAGATGCCCCATCTGCATTTGCATGCATTTCATCAATATCCCTCTAAACGTTTCCTATCTATGTACCTGTCCAATTTTTTTTTCAAAGGACATAGATTTAAGGTGAAGGGGAAAAGATTTAATAGGAATCTGAGGGGTGGTGGGTGTATGGCACAAGCTGCCAGAGGAGGTAGTTGAGGCTGGGACTATACCAACATTTAGGAAACAATTAGACAGGTACATGGATAGGACAGGTTTGGAGGGATATGGACCAAACGCAGACAGCTAGTGTAGCTGTTGGCCGGTGTGAGCAAGTTGGGCCGAAGTGCCTGTTTCTCCACTGTATCACTCTATGACCCTAAATGTTGTTATAGTACCTGCCTCAACTACCTCCTTTGGCAGTTCGTTCCATATGCTCGCTCTCTGTGAAAAAGTTTCCCCTCAGGTTCCTCCTTAATGTTTAAACACTTTGTAGATGGGTTATGCATGCAACCTATAATGTAGTTACCTCATCACCACTAACCACGCCCCATCATATTAGTATAACTGTAGTATCCTCCCTTTGTTCCTCCCACTAGGTTCCAGTACGCCTGAAGGCTGGATGCAGTCAGTGCTGGGACGTGTGTGCCACGTGCTATATTAAACTCTCAGTAAAGCTTACAGTGTGTCAGCAATCACTCCTTTACATGGTGTCAGAAGTTTAAACTCGCGTTTCCCGTTTATCGGTTATTATTTTCTTTGTCCCCGTCAGTGCCCAGTGTTGGGTTTCCCTTGAAATGGCATCCTCGTGCCGAAAGCCATCTCCCCTTGTCTTCGACGCTGACATTGCGGAGCGATGGTCGACTTTTGTGATGGACTACACTCACTACGTCAATATTGCGCACCGGAACGACCCGGCTGCGGTCAAAGCATCACTCTTGCTCAACCTGGCCGGTCCCGACGCAATGAAGAGAGCTCAAGCCTTTGTCTATGAACCAGCGGTCCTGGATGACAACGACCAGCCGGTCGAGCCAGCTGAATCGGCCGACGACCCGGTATGTCTTTTGCGCAAGTTCGCCGAGATATGCGACCTGCCCTCCAACCGTATACTGGAGCGGGCCAGGTTCTTCTCACGCAAGCAACAGCCGGATGAACCTGTTGAGTGCTTCATCGCCGACCTGCGGCACCTTGCCCAGCGGTGCCGGTTTGAAACCATGCGCGACCAGCTCACCAGGGACATTCTCGTCACTGGCATGATTGATCAGAAGCTGCGTGCCGACCTGCTGCAACGGCCTGACTTAACCCTGACTCAGGCAATGCATGCGTGCCGCATTGCCGAAGTGGTCACCCCTCCTCATGGCCAGAGGGGGTCTGACAGCCGAGCCATAAATCTAACTGGTGTTGCTGGACAACGACGGATGAAGGACAACTTTCGCCCTCCACCGCGGCCCGTTCGTACACCCCGGGACCCGAGATCTCAAAAGTGTCCAAACTGCAATTACGTGCACTCCACAGAATCACAGTGCCCAGCCCTTGGGAAGACCTGCAATTTCTGCGGGAGAAGAAACCATTTTGCAGCTGCCTGCCGGTCCCGTGGGAAAGTGCCCTCAGCTCCCAGACAACTCCTAAACAACCTTCTGCAAGTTGATAGCGAGATGGATTCTCAGCCCTCTGTTGACGCTGCCCCCGACTCTGAGCTCAGCTATTCCACGGGTGATGTAAGTATTTACACTCTCCTCCACAGCCGATCTCGCCTCCCCGATCCTTCTGTGAACATAACTGTAAACAATAAGTCCTTCTCTGCTAAGCTGGACACGGGGGCGAAAGTGAACGTAATGTCAACAAAGCTGTTCCACCAGATAAGGAATAATGAGCTGCTGATTGCAGACCGCTCTGTTTTGCGTGCCTATGGGGGAGAGGAACTAACACCTGTGGGGAGGGCGACTTTCCACTGCGTGCTGCAGAAATCTTCCCAGGACCTGTCTTTCTTCATTCTGGACAGTGACTGTGTGACGCTGCTGAGCAACCAGGCCTGCCAGGATCTTGGTCTGGTGTCGTTTGACCCTACGGTCCACGAGGTGCAAGCTGTGATGGATCCACTATCTGAGTACCCAGACCTATTTGACGACAAGTTGGGGAAGCTGCCGTTGGTGTACAAGATCGTGACTGACCCATCTGTGGTGCCTGTGATCCGTCCACCCCATAGAGTGTATTTTGCCATGAAGGGCAAGGTGGAGAGTATGCTGAAGGACATGGTCAACATGGGAGTGCTGGAGGCTGTCAGCGATCCAACCGAATGGGTCTCCACCATGGTCGCCATGTTGAAGAAAGGAAAAAATGAGATACGGGTATGCATCAACCCCAAGGACTTGAATATGGCGATTAAACGGCCCCACTACCCCATGAGGACTGTCGAAGATGTTGCTGCCCAGGTGGGACAGACCACTGTGTTCTCCGTCCTCGATGCCAGAAGTTCGTTTTGGCAGATACCCCTGGACAAACGCTCCACGGACCTGACCACGTTCAGCACGCCCTTCGGCAGGTTTAAGTTTTTACGGATGCCGTTCGGCATCAACTCTGCCAGCGAGGTATTTCAGCGTTCAATGGAACAATTATTTGCAGGTCTGCCCTGCGCGATTATTGTGGACGACATTCTGGTCTATGGGAGGGATGTGGCCGAACATGACCACAACCTCCGGCGGATTTTGGACCGTGCTCGGCAGATAAATTTGAAGCTCAATCGGTCAAAGTGCAAGTTCCGGGTGCCTGAGGTCACATATGTCGGCCACATTTTCACGGCCCAAGGGTTGAAGCCAGACCCGCAAAAGACCAGCGCCATCTCAGAGCTGCCCGCCCCGACAGACGTTGTCAGTCTGCAGCGTTTCCTGGGTATGGTGAATTACCTGGGGAAGTTTATCCCCGACCTCAGCGAGTTGAGCGCACCCCTGAGACAGCTCACAAAGAAGGACATTGCCTGGGCATGGTTTCCACACCACCAGCAGGCGTTTGACCTGCTAAAGACGAGGCTGGTCAGCACACCTACCCTGAAGTTCTTTGATCTACTGCGTCCGATCGTGGTCACTTGCGACGCCTCTCGATTTGGTCTGGGTGCTGCCTGCCTGCAACCCCACGCTGATGACTCGCTGCTGCCCATCTCCTTTGCCTCTCGGACCATGATGGACACAGAGCAGCGCTATGCTCAAATAGAGAAGGAGCTGCTGGCGGTGGTTTTCGCGTGTTCGAAGTTTAAGGACTTCTTATTTGGCACCAGGTTCACCGTTGAGACGGATCACCAGCCACTGGTAACGATACTTAACAAACCAATACACTGCGCTCCTGCCAGGCTCCAGCGGATGATGCTGCAGCTACAGCGCTTTGACTTTAAAATCATATATAAGAGGGGCACCGAGATGCATGTGGCTGATGCACTGTCCCGGGCCCCCCGGGCCTCCTGCGACCAACACCCCTTCGAGCAGTCGGACTTACAGGTACTGAACGTTAACTTCGTCCCTTCTCAGCAGCTGCAGTGCTTGGTTGAACATACCGCTAACGACCCCGACCTGCAGCAGCTTGCTGCTGTCATCAAGCGCGGGTGGCCCACCAAACGGAATTCGTTGCCTGCCAGCGTCCACCCCTATTTTTTGGTCCGCGATGAGTTAGTCCTCCGTGACGGCATTATTATCAAAGGACACAAAGTGGTCATCCCGGCCTCGCTGCATAGCTTGTATTTTGACGCCGCCCACATGGGTCATCCCGGGGCAGATGCCACTATCTCACATGCCCAGGAACAGTACTACTGGCCGGCCATGGCTAAATACATCCAGGCCAGGGTGGATTCCTGTCCGGACTGTCACTCGCTTGCCCCGCATCAGCAAAGACAGCCACTTTTGCAGCAGCCTGCCCCTGCCATGCCCTGGTCTTCTCTGGCTGCCGATATTTTCGACTGGCGTGGGAGGCAATACCTTGTGCTAGTAGACTCTTACTCGAATTGGTTCGAGGTGGACCTCCTCCCTGCCATCACCTCCGAGATGGTGATCAGCAATCTTCGCCGCCACTTTGCCACGTTTGGTTCCCCTGTCCGGCTGCAGACAGACAACGGTCGCCAGTTCACCAGCGCCGAGTTTCGAGCGTTTGCTACAAAGTGGAACTTTAATCATTTCACCAGCAGCCCGGAGTACCCGCAGAGCAATGGTCTGGCTGAACGGGCGGTCCGCAGCGCTAAGCACCTGCTTGAACAAACCCGCCTCTCGAACGGGGATTTCTATCAGGGTCTCCTGAACCTTCGGAACATTTCCAGAGACAGTACCATGGGATCCCCTGCCCAGCGACTCATGTCCCGTGTTGTCCACCCTCCGATGCCTATTGCCCAGCAGTCCCTGATGCCCAAAGTCCTGCAGCCTGCTGATGTCCAGAAACGTATTGCCCAGAAGCACGAGATCCAGCGCCGATCGCATGATAAATCCTGCCGCCCTCTTTCGCCACTGATGCCTGGACAGGTCGTCCGCTTGCAGACGCCCACCGGCTATTCCCGACTCGCCACCGTCGTCGGGTTTGACAGCGCGCCATGGTCCTACCTCGTGGATTTCGAAGGGACTGTATACCGACGCAGCCGCCAGCACCTGTTGGCGGTTAACGAGCCCAAACCACCTCCTGCCGTTCCGTTTACCCCTCCATCGCGTGTCGAGCCTTCCTCCACTAACGTACCATCTGCTCCCTGCATGCCACGGTCGGTCCTTTTGCCTCGGGTAGCCCCCCCTGCTCCTCCCGGTTTTGCTCCCCAGGCTCTGCTGTCTCCTGCAAGGTCTTCTCTCTCTCCAACTTCAGCTCGTTCTACCCCTTCATTCTTACCTGGCTCACCTGTGCCTCTCCGTTCCCCCTTCAAGCTGGGTTCCCCACCCATCTTCTCTCCCCCTCCTGTTTCTGTTCCTGTCCCTCCTCCTATTCTTTCGGGTGGGGAGGGTGAAGGTGCTGTGCGCACTCGCTCGGGTTGGATTGTAAAACCTCCGGCTCGCTACGGAGAGTTTGCTTAGCTTTGCAGGTACTGTATAATAAACCTGCCACTGTAGTAACTTGTTTGAATTGTAAGGGGAAGGATGTAGATGGGTTATGCATGCAACCTATAATGTAGTTACCTCATCACCACTAACCACGCCCCATCATATTAGTATAACTGTAGTATCCTCCCTTTGTTCCTCCCACTAGGTTCCAGTACGCCTGAAGGCTGGATGCAGTCAGTGCTGGGACGTGTGTGCCACGTGCTATATTAAACTCTCAGTAAAGCTTACAGTGTGTCAGCAATCACTCCTTTACACACTTTAAAGCTATGCCCTCTAGTTCTTGATTCCCCTACTCGAAAAATACTATTTCTCTCATGATTTAATACATCTCTATGACTAATGTAGATGGAGCATCGTTGTCAGCATGGGAAAGGTGGTCCAAAGTCCTGTTTCTATGCTGTATTATTCTATAGCTCTATATGTACAATTGTCAAACTCAAGTACAATAGGTAGAGCAAAGGGGAATATAAAGTGCAGAATATAGTTCTCAGCTTTCTACTGCATCAATTCCAGAGGCAAAATCCAATGTCGACAATGGGGTAGAGGTGAATCGGACAGTACCCTAGCTTGTGGAAGGTTCGATCAGAACTGATAACCGAGGGGAAAAAGCTGCTCCTGTGTCTGAAGGTATGAAGGAAGCATTTTGTTTTGCATTACATTGAACACAGAACACTAAAGCACAAAAACAGGCCCTTCAGCCCACAATGTCTGTGCTGAACATGATGCCAAGACTATCTCTTAACTACCTGCACATGATCCATATTCCTCCACTCCCTACATATTCATGTGCCGATCCAAAAGTATTTAAAACGCCACCATCGTATCTGCCTCCTCCACTACCTCCTGGAAGCGTGTTCCAGGCACTCACCACCCTCTGTGCAAAAGATTTGCCATGCATATCTCCTTTAAACTTTACCCCTCTCATCTCGAAGCAATGCCCTCTAGTGTTTCATTGTTTTCCATCCCGGGAAAAAGGTTCTGACTGTATCTCTTATCTATGCCTCATAATTTTATACTTCTATCAGGTCTCCCCACAACCCCTGGCGTTCCAGAGAAAAGAATTCAGGTTTGTCCTAACTCTCACTGCAGCTAATAGCCCCTAATCCAGGTAACACTCTGGCAATCCTCCTTTGCACCTTTTTCAAAGCATCCACATCCTTCCTATAATAGGCCACCAAGAACTGCACACTATACTCCAAATGCGGCCTAACCATAGTCCTATAAAGCTGCTTTGTGACTTCCTGTCTCTAATATTGAATGCTCCAACCGATGAAGGCAAACATATCATATGCCTTCTTTATCACTCTCTCTACTTACGTTGTCACATTTTCCTGTTGGCGAGAATTAATCTACTTTCATCATGCTTGCCTCCCTGGAGTTCAGAGAAGCTACGCTTGTTTAGCACTCTGACTGCCAGAGGATGCACTTACACCCACGCACAAGGCTGCGGGAAAGATTGATTCGGAAATTGTGAATAATTACTTTCTCATAAAATTATAATTCTGGCTGATATACAGCTATATACAGCTGATCTCCAGCTGTACTGACACTAAAGTGACAAAAATACACAGAAAAATGGCACCCAGTAGATTCGAAAATAACACTATGGCAATGGTTTTATAAATGTTAACCCTTCCCTCACAGCAGAAGTTTCATAGAACATAGAACATGGAACACTAAATAATACAGTTGAAGAACAGGCCCTTCAGCCCACAATATCTGTACCCAACATAATGCTGAATTAAACTAATCTCTGTCTGCACGTGATCCATATCCATGCACCTATCTAAAAGACTCTTAAACGTCACTATCTTATCTGCCTCCACCACCACTTCTGGCAACACATTCTAGGCACTCACCACCCACTGTGTAGAAAAACTTGCTCCGCACATCTCCTTTAAACTTTCCTTGCTCCTGTCCGGCAGAAGGTACAGAAGTTTGAAAACACGCACAAATAAAGAAAGGAACAGCTTCTTCCCCTGTTATCAGGCTTCTGAACAGTCCTTCTATAAGCTAGGGTATCTATTATACCTGAGTTTGAATTAATTGTATCTATGTATAGTATCTCGACCCAAAACGTCACACATTCTTTCTATCCAGAGATGCTGCCTGTCCTGCTGAATTACTCCAGCATTTTGTGTCTATCTTCGGTATATCTGACTTAATTGGATAGCATGCAAAACAAAGCTTTTCATTGTACCTTGGTATATGTGACAATAATAAACCTAAACCCATGTGTAGAAAGAAATGGACAGATAACATTTTGGGTCAGAACCCTGCTTCAAGCGTCACTTATTCATTCCCTCCACAGATGCTGCTTGACTCGTTGAGTTCCTCCAGCATTTTGTGTTTTAATGAAGGTCTTTACACTTATTTAGCAGTACCCAATGAGAAATCAAAGTTTCAATAACCTATTGTCATAAAGGGTTATATTTTTAATGTAATACCTTGCACCATAGAAAAAAAAAGCTTCATTGTGAGAAAATAGTATTGTTCATAGGATTATTTAGAACTATATCAAGAGACATAATCACTAACATGTACAGGTGCAACAAATTTCAAATTATTGTACTTACCATTGACATTTCCTGAAATGAACGTACAGAAGATAGTCTGTCTAAAACAAAAATGTGACATAATTTAATTCAAAATAATTCATCCTAGTAAAGTCATTCAGTATCAGTAAAAAAATGCTAGCAATAACTACTTCAATTTAGTTTAAAGGTACTACGTGGAAACAGGCCCTTCTGCCCATCGAGATCACCCATTCACACTAGTTCTAAGTTAACCCACTTCCACAACCACTCCCTGCACACTAATGGCCCTGTCTCACGGTGCGAGTCCACCCACAAGTGATCCCGAATGAAAGAAAAAATTAAACTCGTGGTTGTCTACGAGATTCCAAGTTTATGTTCACGAGTTTAAACGAGTTCCCACGTGAATGTCTGTTTGCCGTTTACTTCTCATTTCTGCGATGTACCAAGTTCCTCTCCTGAGTTACCAAGTTCCTCTCCAGAGTTACTCTTGAGCCAACAACGACTACCGACGTGTGGAAAAATCATCACATGGTAAAATGATATAATGTAGTTTTTTTTTACACTATAAAAAGACCCAGCCTGAAGAACGATCTCGACCCGAAACATCACCTATTTCTTTTCTCCAGAGATGCTGCCTGACCAGCTGAGTTAGTCCATCATTTTGTGTCTATCTTTGGTTTAAACTAGTATCTGCAATTCCTTCCTTCAAACTTTTAGAGCAGTTTGCATTCAAAAGTCCATTTGAACTCCATTTGTTCAAGGTCTGACATCAATCATTGAAAGGCATTGGCTGTTTTGTGTCGGGAGGAACTGCAGATGCTGGTTTACACCGAAGATAGACACAAAATGCTGGAGTAACTCAGCGGGACATGCAGCATTTCTGGAGAGAAGGAATGGGTGACATTTCTGGTCGAATCCCTTCTTCAGACTGAAAAAACCAGAGATGCTGCCGGCTTGGCTGAGTTACTCCAGCTTTTTGTGTCAGCCATGATCATATTGAATGGCGGTGCAGGCTCGAAGGGCCGAATGGCCTACTCCTGCACCTATTTTCTATGTTTCTATGTAAGATTGTTTTATTCCCTTAATTTATCTCTCATCAAAACGTTGGTAAACTTCTAACAAAAGATTAGGTAAATTGAACATTAACATTATTTTTCCCCCCGACAGCAAGGTCCGTAGACCAGAGGGATAGCAGTGTGTGTCTCTCTACTCACCCAGTATGTCCGTCAGAGCAGCCGTCCCACCGTCGCGACTTAAACTGTATAAAAAGCAGTGACTCAAAACATTGCTGATTGGGCAGATCTGCCCAGAAACCACCCCTTTCACACTCACCCCAGTCCTGGGAAACAATGTTTTCAGAACCCTACAGTCACCCCAGCCCGCCCGCAACCTCTGAATGAAAGACAAAGCTCAAACTCTGCACCGAGGTCAGGATCGAACCCGGGTCTCTGGTGCTGCCTGGATGATAAAAAATTATCAATTACAAGAATTGAAAGCAAAAGCTACTGATGATAAAATTTTATCCGTTAATAAACAGCAAAAGCAACTTGAGAACGTTTAATTGATAAAAGATTTCCTGTCTGAATTGGTTTAAATCTGGTATTTTTACCCATCTTTGGTATGTGCATAATGAGGTGTGGAAGGGACAGCTCTGACCTTTAGTCGTTCTTGTTATGCACTCAACATGCAGGACTATTTGGTTATTTTTTAAACTTTATACTGATAGGAGAAATAAACAAAAAGAGCGCTATTGACATGCTCTGAGTCGTCATCTATCCATGCAGAAATTTCCACGTGGTTAATATAATTGTTAGCGGACGCTTTTTAAATCCTTCTTCCCCATTTCGTCACAATAACCATTTTAATTTTGCGCATTGTTATTCTTGTTACCTTGGATAAAAGATTTTTATCCCATAAATAAGAACCAATAATAGTGAGGTGCTTGCTTCATATTCTTCTGTTCCTCTGATTCTCTCTCTGTTTCTCTCTCCTGTCCTCCTCTCTCTCTCCCTTCTCCCCTCCCCTCCCCTCCCCCTCCCCACCTTTCCCTCCGAACTCCAGTCCCGTCCCGACCCCCTGGGAAACTGAAGGGAGCGACAATCAACTGCCACGGATACAAATAATGTCATACACAAGAAAGAGCAAATGCTGGTTGACAAAAAGTGAACACACAGTGCTGGAGTAACACAAAGACGCTGCAGAATTTTGGAGACGTCATCCCGTCACCCATTCCTTCTCTCCAGAGGTGCTGCCTGTCCCGCTGAGTTAAAGAGTGCCCACGGTAGACTCATGAGTCACTACGGTAAACTCACGGGCCACTACGTTCTTACAACGAGTTTAAAAGTTAGAATTTTTTACTTCAAGAGTAAATTTGACTCGTGGAAATCTTTCATCATGTTGAAAGATTTTCACGAGTTAACAAGTTTCCAGAGTTCCTGCCGTTAGTGTTACGAGTCGCTAAGTTACGTCCATGAGTTCCGATGTTCCCGCTACGTTAATTCTACGTGATTACCATGTGTTTGATTTGTTTTTAACTCGGGATCACTCGTGGGTGGACTCGTACCCTGAGACAGGGGTTTAAGGACAATTTACAGAGGCCAATTGACCTACAAATCCGCACGTCTTTGGGATGCGGGAGGAAACCGGAGAACTCGGAGAATACCTACAGGGGGTTTATATATATTTTGTGCAAACTCCACAAAGACAGTACCCGAGGCCAGGATCGATCCCGGGTCATGGAAATAGACACCGGCCCAACTTGTCCATGCCTACCAAATGTCCTTTAAATGTTGTTATTGCACCTGCCTCAACTACTTCCTCTGGAAGCTCATTCCATATACCCACCGCCCTCTGCAAAAAGTTGTCCTTCAGATTCCTATTAAATCTTTCCCCTCTCACCTTAAACCTGTCCTCTGCTTTTTTGATATCCCTACTCTGGTGCATTCAAAAACAGTTTCAGAGGGGTTAATGGTCTATCCTAGCTAGTCTCATTTAAAGTCATAGAGTCATACAGCATGGAAACAGGCCCTTCACCACTACTTGCCCACGTTGATCGAGATGTCCCATCTACACTAGTCCCCCCTGCCCACGTTTAGCCCATATTTCTCTAAAATATTCCTGTCCTGTCCAAGGCTTTTAATCTGCAGAAATGAAAGTGTACTCTGCATTATGAAGGGCCGAATGGCCTACTCCTGCACCTATTTTCTATGTTTCTATGTTTCTATTATAGTGATGCAGCATCCTCGATCCTGACTATGGGTGCTGTCTGTACTGAGTTTGTACGTTCCCCCTGTGACCGCGTAGATTAACTCCGGGTGTGCAAGTTTCCTCCAAAGACGTGTGGGTTTGTAAGTTAATTGGCTTCTGTAAAATTGTCCCTAATGTACGGGGTGATCGCTGGTCGGCGCGGACTAGGTCTTTTTCAATGCTGTATCTCAAAAGTCTAAAGTCTAAAACAAGGAATGAAAACTGTGTAAATACTTACCAGCGGGATTGCCACGAGTACACTCGACCTTCTCTTCCAATATTCTGATCTGCCTCTCCAGTTGCAGATTCAGCTCCTGTTGAGTTTCAAATCTGGTTTTCCATTCATTCCCTAAAGATGGATGAAAATTAAAAAACACTTTTGTGTTAATGCACGGTGAGTGTGTTTGTGGTGTATTAGTGAGGCTTTGTATTGGAGAACTTGTATTGGAGAACTTTACAAGTGTGCAAATAATTAATAACTTCCTCAAAGGAAGACAGCAAGGGACAATGGGGCATCTTACATAGAACAGTACAGCACAAGAACAGGCCTTTTGGCCTGTTCTGCGGCCCAATATTGCGCCGAACATGATGCCAAGACCATCACTTATCTATCTGCACATAACCCATATCTTTCCATTCCCTGCATATTCATATGCCTATCCGAAAGTCTTTTAAATGCCACTATCATATCTACCTCCAAACCACCACCCCATGCAGTGGGTTCTAAATCATCTTGGTCAACATGGACGAGTTGGGCAGAAGGGTTATTTCTGTACTGAATGACTCTTTGACATAATTCTAAAAAATGCTTTCATTGCCGATAGCGTACACGTCTCAATAACAAAAGGAAAAAACATACCTGATGTCTAATTGGATTTTTTTTTAGTTACTTAGTTCAAACTTCAGTGTAAGTTTCAAGTACAAAATTCAAATTTTCAAATCTTGTTTAGGAAAAGGATCCAGTTGCAAAGGGATGGGTAGAGACCCAGTTCCCTAAGCTTGGTAACAGGTTGGGAGGGGATGATGCTGATGAACTTTGAGCTGTAGTCTATGAACATTTAAGGGCAGCACAATGACGCAGCTGATAGAGCCGCTACCTCACAGCGCCAGAGACCCAGGTTCGATCCTGACCTTGGGTGCTGTCTGTGTGGATTTTGCACATTCTCCCTGTGACCGCATGAGTTTTCCCCAGGTGTTCCGGTTTCCTCATACATCCCAAAGACATGCAGGTTTGTAGGTTAAATTGTAGGTAAATTGCCGTGTGTAGAGTGGATGCGAAAGTGGCATGACACATAAGTATTGTACAAGTAATCTATAGTTAGCTTGGACTTGGCGGACCAAAGAGCCTGTTTCCATGATGTATCGCTAAACTCTAAACAACAGGCTGACATTTGTTTTTATCGTCGAAGTGGCCCAGTGCAGAGTGGAGAGCCAATGAGATCGCATCCCGTTGATCACCTTGTGTTTTGTTCAAGATTCCAGCACCCGCAGTCTCTTGTGTCTGCATTTTATTTACATTGTTATCAATGTTTATTTTATGTATTTTCCCTTGTGCATAAAACATATTTATATATAGCATTACTGAGCAAACTAGATCATATAGGTCACAGAGCAGCCACATTGATATCTGACTGGAAAGGTGGAAATTCATCAGGATAATGAAGTGAGCCATTGATTGAGGTAATTGAGGAGGTTAGGTATGTCAATGAATACCCTCTTGAACATCCACAGGAGTACAGTAGAGAGCATATTGGCGGGTTACATCACGGCCTGGTTTAGCAACTCGAACGCCCAGGAACAAAGAAGACTGCAAAAGGTGGTGAACACTGCCTGGTCCATCACAGGTACTGACATAGGTTTAAGGTGAGAGGGGCAAAGTTTAAAGGAGATATGCGGGGTGGGTTTTTGTTTACACAGGATGGTGGGTGCCTGGAACATGCTGCCGTGGGTGATGGTGGAGGCAGACATGATAGTGGCATTTAAGAGGCTTTCGGATAGGCACATGGATATGCAGGGAATGGAGGGATATGGATCACGTGCAGGCAGAGGTGTTTAGTTTAACTTGGCATCATGTTTGGCATGGACATTGTGGGCCAAAGGGCCTGTTCCTGTGCTGCACTGCTCTATGTTGTTTGATGATGAGTCCTGTCAAAGGCTTCTGAAATTACGATAATTCTTTAAAATCCATTTAGGGATGCAAATCTTTATGTACCTTCATCTTCAATGGTGTTGATTCGTTTCTCTAGCTGAGATACTAGTTTTCTTAGTTCAGAAGCAGATTGTTCAAGCATGTCCCTATATTAAAAACAAAACATAATTTAAGTTTAGGTTTATTATTGTTGCGTGTACCAAGCTTTGTTTTGCATGCTAGCCAGTCAGATCAGATACACCATACATAGATACAATCAAATCAAATTCAAGCATAATTGGCACAGAAAAGGGGAAGATACAGGGTGCAGAATATTGTTCTCAGTATTGTAGCGCATCAGTTCCACAGACAAAAGTCCAATGTCCACAATGGGGTAGAGTGGAATCGAACAGTACTCTAGCTTATGAAAGGCCCGTTCACAATCTAGATAACAGAGGGGGAGCTGTTCCTGATAGTCCACTGAAATAAACAGCCATTTTAGCAAAAAACACACCAGTGAGTTTTTAGTGCAAAGAAAATGTGGTATTATACATTGTATTATTTCCCACTCTAACCATATTGCAGTGTCTGGTTATAGTAAGCATTTGTAAAGGGCATCCTATAATTGCATTGAATGCTAAAAATAGGCTTGTTGCCATGGTTTCCAGGCTGGAGTTGCCTCTTGTATATTTATGTAACATTCCTAGACAGATTACCACTAATGCAATCTTAGTTACTGTATTACATTTATTTTTGTATGGCTTATAATATCGTACAATATATTATCACTATAGTTATTATTCTATGTCTACCAATTATATTATTATTAAATAACATTTTGGTTAGTCAGTCACGACCCACATTAATTTTGGTTCCTATCGGCAATTGTTATATCGTGGAAGTAATTTGTTTAGGGCAGAAAGCTTATGGTTATAAGTGGTAGGAGCAGAATTAGGCCATTTGGTTCATCAAGTCTACTCCGCCATTCATCATGGCTGATCTATCCTTCCCCCTCAACCCCATTCTCCTGCCTTCGCCTTATAACCCCGACATCCTTACTAATCAAGATCATGAATCTATGCTTTAGAAATGCCCAGAAAATCCCAAAATTACCTCCCCAGCCACCTGTGGCAATGAATTCCACAGATTCACCACCCTCTGATTTAAGAACTTCCTTCTCATCCCATTTGTAAAGACACATCATTTTATTCTGAGACTGTGCCCTCTGGTCCTAGACTCTCCCACTAGTTCCCACTAATGGAAACATCCTCTCTACATCCACTCTATTCAGTAATTTTCAACGATGTTCCCCCTCATTCTTCTAAACTCCAGCGAGTACAGGCCAGTGCTGTCAAACGGTCATCATATGTTAACCCAATCATCCCCGGGTTCATTCTCGTAAACCTCCTCTGGACCCTCTCCAATGGCAACACATCCCTCCTCAGATATGTGGACCAAAACTGCATCCAATACTCCTGACGAGTGACTTATAAAGTCTCAGCATCACATCTCTGCTTTTATATTCTAGTCCTCTCTAAATAAATACTAACATTGCATTTGCCTTCCTCTCTATCGATTCAACTTGCAAATTAACCTTTTGGGAATCCCAATTCCCTTTGCACCTCCAATTTCGGAATTCTCTCAACATTTAGTCTACGCTTTATTCCTACTACCAAAATACATGACTTCACATTTTGCTATACTGTATTCCATCTGCCACTTCTTAGCCCACTCTCCCAACCTGTCCAAGTCCTTCTGCTGAGTCCCTGCTTTCTCTACACTACCTGCCCCTCCATCTTTGTATCATCTGCAAATATGGCCACAAAGCTATCAATTCCATACAACGTGAAGAGTAGCAGCCCCAACACCAACCCCTGCGGAATACCGCTAGTCACTGGCAGCCAACCAGAAAAAGACCCCTTTATTCCCACTCTTTCAGCCATCCTTCTGCCCATGCTAGTATCTTCCTTCTAATATCATGGACTCTCATCTTGTTTAGCAGATTCACTTGTGGCACCATATCAAAGGCCATTTGAAAATTCAGATAAACAACATCCACTGATTCTCTTTTATCTATCCTGCTATTTATTTCTTCAAAGAATTCCAACAAATTTGTCAGGCACGATCTCCCCTTCACAAAACCATGCTGACTTTGGCTTATTTTGTCATGCGCTTCTGGTTATAAGTACACGGAAACCTCATCCTTAATAACGGACTCCAAAATCTTACCAACCACTGAAGTCAGGCTAACCGGCCTGCTTCCCCTCTTTTGCTTCACTCCCTTCTTGAACAGCGGAGTAATATTTGCAATGTTCCAGTCGTCTGGGATCACTCCTTTCTCTAGTGATGCTTGAAAGATCACCACTAATGCCCCCACTAATGCCTCCACAATCTCAAAAGCCACCTCTTTCAGAAGTCTTGGGTGCAGTCCATCTTGTCCAGGTTACTTATCCATCTTCAGACCTTTCAACATTCCAAGCTACTTAGTGATAGCTACTGCACTAACTTCCACCCCGACTCTCTTGAATTTCTGGCACGTTGCTGGTGTCTTCCACTGTGAAGACAGAAACAAAAAATGTATTTAATTCCTCTGCCATTTCTTTATTCCCCATTATCACTTCTCCAATATTATTTTCCAGCAGTCCAAAGTCCACTCTCGCCCCTCTCTTACTCTTTATATATCTGAAAAAAGCTATTTTATATCATTGGCTAGCTTACCTTTATATTTCATCTTTTCTTCCCTTATTGCCTTTATAGTTACCTTCTGTAGGTTTTTAAAAGCTCCCCAATCCTCTAGCTTCCCACTAATCTTTGCAATATTATACGCCTTCTCTTTTAGTTTTATGCTGCTTTTGACTTCGCTTGTCAGCCTCATTCTCTCCTTAGAATCTTTCTTCCTCTTTGGGATGAAAAGATCCTGTGTCTTCCAAATTACTCCTAGAAACTCCTGCCATTGCTGCTCCACCGTCATTCCTGCTCTGGTCCCTTTCCAATCAACTTTAGCCAGCTCTTCACTCATTCCTCTATATATACCTTTACTCAACAATAATACCGACACATCTGATTTCATCTTCTCCCTCTCAAACTGCAGATTTAATGTTATCACTTTATGGTCACTACTTCCTAGTGGTTTCTTTAGCTTAAGATCCCTAATCCAATCTGGTTTGTTACATAACACCAAATCCAGAATTGCCTTTTCCCTAGTAGGCTAAACTACAAGCTGCTGTAAGAACCTTGTAGGCATTACAAATTCCTTCTCATGGGATCAAGTACCAACCTGATTTTCCCTGTCTACCTGCATGTTGAAATACCCCATGTAACATGGCCGATTATATTTCCTGATGAAAGACTCCTGGGAGACGACACGTGCAGTTTCCTGATGCTGTGATTGCCTTTGATTAAAGACGCCGATTGTAATCCGATTATGACCCACAGTCCAGATGACTGGAGTATTCAACAACAAACACCTAGACTTACATTAACATATGGGCCAAACTCAGGCAAGCTGGACTAGTGTAGATGGGGCACCTTGGTCGGCATGGATAAGTGAGCCACAGGGCCTGTTTCTGTACTGTATGACTACGGCTCTGTAACATAAATCAGAGAGCAACCAGACTTACAATGCCATTATGCATTCTCATATCAGCATTGGTTTATTATTGTCTGAGGTACAGTGAAAAGCTTTTGTTCGGGTGCTATCCAGTCAAATCATACTACACTATACATTAGTACAATCAAGCCACGCACAAGTACAACAGGCAGTGCACAGAGTAAAATACCAGAGTGTAGAATATAGTGTTATGGTGTTGCAATGTTACAGAGAAAAAGTCCAATGTCCATAATGAAGTAGGTTGGAAGATCGGGACTACACCGTAGACTTTAGAGCTTACTAGACTAAGTGGGACCTGTTGGGTCCAAGTCACATGGGAGGCCTGATTCCCCAACGCAATATTCCATCACTCACCTGTTCCCCCAATGCAACACACACACACTAACCACACCCCCACACACTAACCACCCCCCTTGATATTATATTAATATTGTTCATTGGCTCCTTTGACCCCATCCCCGCCCTATCCACTGACGCATAGCCCCCAACCCACAGGTGCATCTAGAGAGGGAGGGGGGGGGGGACAGATGGGGGGGAAAGGAGGGGAGATGGGGGGGGGAGGGAGATGGGGGAGGGGGAGGGGGGATGGGGTGGGAGAGAGGGGGAGGGGGAGAGGGGAGGGGGAGAGAGGGGGAGGGGGAGGGGAGGAGAGGGGGGAGATGTGGGGAGGGGGGATGGGGAGGGGAGAGGGTGGAGAGGGGTGGATGGGGAAAGGAGGGGAGAGGGAGGGGGAGAGAGGATGGGAGAGGGAGGGGGAGAGGGAGGGGGGAGAGAGAGAGAAGGGCGAGAAAGTGAGAGGGGCAGAGAGAGAGGGGGGGGAAGAGAGGGGCAGAGAGAGACAGGGGCAGATATTGTCACATATTTCTTTCAACGGCCTTCTGCCACAAAATTATAAATATTTTATTGATGCTGTTGTGACTCAGCACATCCAGAAACATGGCTAATACAGTGCTGTGCAATTGCTACATCACATCTGCACTGTTTAGCACTGGAGACCTCTGTTCTCATCCCTGCCCTTGGGCTGATGGCTTGTCATGCATTCAAACAACGGTAGCAAGGATGTGAGAGTGTTTTTTGCATTGTTAAGTCTTGTCGTTCAGGATCAAACTGATTATTCTGGGAAAATTCACTCTAATTAACAACATTTCTCGAGTAACACAGACATAAGAGGCTCCTTTGCGCTCAAAGTCAAAGTCAGGATCGCTCTCTATTGGAAATCCTGCCTCAGGAACCTGGCAGTTTGCCATTGTTGTGATCTGTCTAACAGCACTTTGTCGTCATGCACTCTTCCACAGAGGCACCCCAGAAAGCAGACTGTCACAGCTTGGTTTGGCAACAGCTCTGGCCTGGTCCACTAGAAATTACAGTCAGTGTGGATGTTGCCCAGTCCATGACACAGACCAGACATCCCATCATTGATTCCATCCACACTTCACGCTGCTTTAGTAAATCAGCCGAACGGTGTAATGGGGCTTTTTCACGGGGCGAGTTGACGCAAGATGTCACCAGAGTGAAGTGGTCGTGGTCCAGCACGAGTCTCGCACGATATAACGGGGGGTAGATAAAGAGTTCCCACGGTACTCGGCATTTCTGTTATTTGTGCAAGTGACTTGTCCGTCTCCCGAGCTTTCGCGTTAAATCTTGAATGAACATCGTGAACTACACGTGACACAAATGATGTAACTTTTTTTTTCACACGCTATAAATATCCTCCCTTGGTTGAATTGGCTCATTTGGAGACATGTTTTACTGTGTATGTGGGAGACACAGATGGACTGAGCACAGTACCTCGGTCTTACTGTGTGTGGGAGAGGGGGAGAAAGAGACGTACACTCACAGAGGCAGAGTCTCTCAGCCTGTGTAAGAGGGAGGGGGAGAGAGAGAGAGAGGCACACACAAGGTGGATGTGAAATCTCACCTGCCTGTTTCAGTGACAGACACCCGCCGCCAGTAAATGAAGACACCCCCATCTGTCTCCCCCTCCTCTCCCTCGACTCCCCCACCTTTCCCTCCCAACTCCAGTCCCGTCCCGACCCCCTGGGAAACTGAATAGAGCAACAATATAGATATAGAAACTGAAACAATATAGAAACTGAATAGAGCAACATGGCAAAAACATCTCTGACACGCTTTACCCCCTTTCTTTGAGATTTTCTGGGAGCCATCTCTGCAAGTGTTCCTGTTAAAAAGATTATCCAACAATGACAATTAGGTGGGACGTCCTCGAAGGACACATGTTCCCTTGTCGATATTGAGACCACCTTTTTTACTCACCTTCTGTCCCCTCTGTCCAGCTTCCGGGTTCACCGTTCGCAGGAGTTCCCACGGTAACCGCAAGAGTTATTACGGATATCGCACTGGCCACTACGTCCATATAATGTTGCAATGCTCAACCACAAGTGTATAAGTCACTCTTGGAGAAATTCAAACTTTCTTGAATTTTCTCCCGAGTGACCAAGATACACGATTACCTGCCGTTAGCGCTACGGTGGTCCACGGTGGTCCACGAATGCCGTACTGTTATCGCACGAGGTTCCCACGATGTTAAACTCTGGTTAACTCTTGCGTCAAGTCGCCCCGTGAAAAGGCCGCTTAAGCGAGAGGGAGCTGGAGACATCGGACGTGAGGAGCAAAGACCGGTAGGAGGGTGGACTGGGGTATTGCCTCCAGTGCCTTCAAGGTCAGCTGCAGGATTGCCCCCGGGACACAAAGATGGGTGGGCGTGGAGAGGAGAGGGACATCGGTTCATGGGAACTGCTCCGGTATACCGAGCGCACGGGCCGACCGGACATGACTTTGGATACTGGCGTCAATAATGGCGCCGCCTGCATGTGTAAAATATACAAAAATAATTTCACTGTGCAGTTGCATATGTGAGAAATAAAGCACTATTGACTATTGAACATAATCAAAGACTTGTCCCACCATGGTCATCCTTCTTCTCCCAGCTCCCATCCGACAGAAAATACAGAAGTTTGAACTGGCAGGTACGGGAGCAGCTTCTTCCCCTCTGTTATCAGGCTTCTGAACGGTCCTTCCATAAGTTGCCAGACTTTTGCCAGGACTTGAGGGTTTGAGCTATGGGGAGAGGTTAGGCAGGCTTGGACTTTATTCCTTGGAGCATAAGAGGACGAAGGGTGATCTTATAGATTGTGAGGGGATCAGATAGTGTAAATGCAGAGTGCCTTTAACCAAGAGTAGGGGAAACAAGAAGTGAGAAGACAAAGATTTAATAGGAATCTAAGGGGCAACTTTCTACACAGATGGTGATGGGTATATAGAATGAACTGCCAGAGCAGGTAGTTGAGACAGGCACTATAACATCATTTCAATACACTTGAACAGGTGCATGGATAGGAAAGATTTAGAAGGATGTGGACAATGCATAATCAGGTGTGCCTAGTGTACATGGGGCATCTTTGTGAGCATGGGCTGGCTGGGCTGAAGGACCTGTTTCTGTGCTGTATGACTCTATGACTCTAGAGTACTGTCTGATTCACTGCCCCATTCCAGACATTGTACTTTGTCTCTGGAACTGATGTGCTACAATGCTAAGAACTATATTCTGCACTCTGTATCTTCCCCTTTGCTCTACTATTGTACTTGAGTTTAGCTTGATTGTATTTCTGTATAGTATTATCTAATCCAAATGAACATCACGCAAAACAAAGACTTTCACTGTACCTCAGTACATGTTATAATAATAAGCTTAAACCTAAACTAGAAAGTAGGCAGAGCCCCGCTCACAAGGTATGCAACATCCCATTCTTGATAAAATACAAATCATGTTCACACAGGGAAAAGGCACACAGAGTCATAGAGTTGTATAACATTAGAACAGGCTCTTCAGCCCATCTTGTTCAGGACAACCAAGTTGACATACTGGGTTAGTCCCATTTGCATGCATTTGGCCCATTTACCTCTAAACCCTTCCCATCCATATATCTGCTTCTATAGTTTCCTCTGGCAGCTCATTCCAGATACGGACTATCCTCTGAGTGAAAAAGTCGCCCCTGAAGTCCCTCTTAAATCTTTTCCCTCTCACCTTACGCCTATGCCCTCCAGTTTTAGAATCCTCTACCCGGGGAAAGGGTGCAGAGGATGTTTACCAGAATGATGCTTGGAATAGGGGTTATTAGCTACAGGGAGAGGTTGGACAGACTTGGATTACTTTCTCTGGAACGCTGGAGGTTAAAGGGAGACCTGATAGGTGTATATAAAATTATGAGAGGAATAGATAGGGTAGAAAATCAGACTAGAGGGAATAGCTGTATAGTAAGGGGTACAATGTTTAAAAGAGATATGTGGGGCATAGTTTTTTTTTACACAGAAGGTGGTGGGTGCCTGGAACATGCAGCCAGCGATGGTGGTTCAAGCAGACATGATAGTGGTATTTAAAACAGTTTCAGATGGGCACATGGATATGCAGGGAATAGAGAGATATGGGTTATGTGCAGGCATGGTCTTGGCACCATGTTCGGCACAGACATTGTGGGCTAAAGGGCAGTACCTATGCTGTACTGTTTCATGTTCTATGAAAAAGACTGTGAACATTCACTTTATTCATGCCCCTCATGATCATGTACACCTCAATAAGGTCCCCCTTCAGCCTTCTATGCTCCAAAGGATGACACTTGGCAGATCAATAAAAGTTTGTGCTTCCACAGATGCTGCCTGCCCTGCTGAGATTTTATAGCATTTTTCCATTTGTTTATAACGTATATTGGATACATTTGTGTTTTAATTTATAGATGGTGTTGATTTTACTGCCAGCAGAGAGCGCTCTTGGCCGGTCATGGAGTGAGGGAAGTAGGCTGGGCAATGTTCATACTGAAACTCCAAGAGATGAGTTTTGTGAGAGGATGTAACAGGTTCACCAACTCTCTCAAGAGAAACACAGCAGGTATCATGTACGTAGAAAGTCAGGACACAGCACCCTGTCAGTGCAGACAGCACCCTGTCAGTGCAGCCATGCAGCACCCCAAGATGTGGACAGACAGCACCCTGAGGTGTGTGCAGAAAGCACCCAGTCAGCACAGACAGCACTCCATCTGTGCAGGGAGCACCCTGAGGTGCAGACGGCACCCCATCGGACAGACGCACCCGATCAATGCAGTGATCGCCCTGAGGTGCAGACAGCACCCCATCAGACAGACAGCATCCCATCAGACAGACAGCACCCTGTCAGCACAGACAGCACCCCATCAAACAGACAGCACCCCATCAGACAGACAGCACCCGATCAGTGCAGGGAGCACCCTGTCAGCACAGACAGCACCCCATCAAACAGACAGCACCCCATCAAACAGAGCACCCCATCAAACAGACAGCACCCCATCAAACAGAGCACCCCATCAGACAGGCAGCACCCCATCAAACAGACAGCACCCCATCAAACAGACAGCACCCCATCAAACAGACAGCACCCCATCAGACAGACAGCACCCCATCAAACAGACAGCACCCCATCAAACAGACAGCACCCCATCAAACAGAGCACCCCATCAAACAGAGCACCCCATCAGACAGACAGCACCCCATCAAACAGACAGCACCCCATCAAACAGACAGCACCCCATCAAACAGAGCACCCCATCAAACAGAGCACCCCATCAGACAGACAGCACCCCATCAAACAGACAGCACCCCATCAAACAGAGCACCCCATCAAACAGAGCACCCCATCAAACAGACAGCACCCCATCAAACAGAGCACCCCATCAGACAGGCAGCACCCCATCAAACAGACAGCACCCCATCAAACAGACAGCACCCCATCAAACAGACAGCACCCCATCAAACAGAGCACCCCATCAGAGCAGGGAGCGCCCTGAGGTGCAAACAAAACCCAGGGGTGCCGACAGACAGCGCCCTGAGATACCCCCACTCCCTCCAGTTTTCCCTTCCCCTGCTCTGACCTCATGGCCCGCTCCTGCTCCAGCTCTTGTTCCAGCTCCATCTCCATCTCACCCCCCGGCCGGGCCCGCGACGCCTCCATGTTGTTTCTTCGTTGCCCTGGATACCGCCCGTCCACGTGACCCGAGGCGGAAGTCGGCGTCGCTTTTCCCGCCAAGCGAGGCCATTCCACCGGGTCCGCTGCTATCTCCGGGACGGCGGCGCGGATGGACGGGCCGGGCGAGAGTGCGAGGGAGTACCGGCGGATGAAGACGCACATTGGTAGTCGGTACACGCGTGGGGACAGCGGGCGGGGCAGGGCTGAAAGCGGGGGATCACTAAACAGGGTCGGCACAGAGAGCTCCCTCACCTCCCCTCTACCCGGAGCCTGCACCACGCCCGGGGACCGTCTGCTGCACAACAGGCAGCAGTCACAGTGCATGGGAACAGGCCCCTCTCTTCCTTGGTGGCTCCCATCTAAACAAATCCTTGATTGATTCAACGTGCTGGAGTAACTCAGCGGGTCAGGCAGCATCCCTGGAGAACATGGATAGGTGATGTTTCAGGTCGAGACCCTTCTTCAGACTAATACAACACTGATCAGTGAAGAAAGATCCAAACCCGAAACATCACGTAACCATGTTCTATCCTGAGATGCTTCCTGCCTGAGTTACTCCAGCACTTTTGTGTTTTTAATTCCAAGTTGCCGACATTTAACATGTGGAATTAGAAATCTCTATTTTTTCCACGATCCTCCGATGTGTCACCTCGATCGCTTTAGATCCTTTCTCCCTCTGGGAAATGTTATGGGGTGATCGACTCGTGTTAAAATAATATTTTAAGTAAGCATAATGGAGGCAATTTCATGAGATGATTATTTATATTGCAGAGAAACTTATTGAAGAATCTTCTCGTTTGGCTGGGCACCACAAGGAAATGATGCAACATAATGTTGTGCTTTCAAATCTTTGTCATAATTTCGATGAGGTAACTCAAAGCTGCTTTGCTTGTAGTATGTCTGAGCGCCAAAGCGTGTGTAATAGTCATAAAGATGTACAGCACAGAAACAGGTCCTTCTGCCCACCTTGTCCATAGCGAATAGGTTGGCACACTGGGCTGGTCCCATTTGCCTGCATTTGGATCATACCCACCCCTAAACCTTCCCTATCCAATTATCTGTCCAAATGTCTTAAAAGTCATTATTGTATCTGCTTCTATAGGTTCCTCTGGCAGCTTATTCCAGATACAGGCTACTCACTGGGTAATAAGGTTGCCCCTGAATCTCTCCCTTCTCAACCTTAACCATATGCCGTCTAGTTTTCAAATCCCTTACCCTCAGAAAAAGACCCGAGTGAACCAGAAATATATCCATGTTCTCCAGGGATGTTGCCTGAACCGCTGAGTTACTCCAGGACTTTGTCTCCATTCTTCATCAGTAGTGAAGCAGGACACCACTGTCCAATTTTTATGCACTTATGCAACAATAAATTGAACAATATAAATGTTGTAAAGAGTATCAACAACAATCTTTTGTTTGTAGGTTCAAGGAAGACTGGAACGGGTAGCAGCGGTGAAACCTGGTTGCACATTACTGAACCATTAATTTTTTTGACAACATCTTCAGGAACAGAAACAGGCAGTAGAATTAGATTGGGATTTATATGGTGCCTTTCACTTCGATGCGAGTGAATGTTCAATGCTTTTTAACATTGAATTTCTGTTCACATTGCATTATTTCTTGTTCACTAAATAAAATATTGATTCTATGTAGTAACTTTTATTCAAGTTTATCAAAATTGATTGGAAGATATACAGCATGGAAATCGGTCCTTTGGTTCACCAAGTCCATGGTGACCATCGATTAACCCATTCACATTTGTTCTATGTTACCCCACTTTCTCATCCACTCCCTTTACACTAGGGGGCAATTTATAAAGGGCAATTAACCTACAAACCTGGACGTTTTTGGGACGTGAGAGGAAACCGGAACACCCGGAGGAAATCAACACAGTCGCAGGGAAAACGTGCAAACTCCACAGACAGAGCCAGAGGCGCAGGTTCAAACCTGACTAATGGTGTCTGTACAGAGTTCGTTAGTTCTCCCTGTGATCGCATGGGTTTTCTCCAGGTGCTCCGTTTCCTTCCACACGCCAAAGTAGTACAGGTTTTTAGGTTAATCGGCTTAGGCAAAATTGTAAATTGCTCCTGGCGCGTAGTTCCCAGTTCCCTAGATGTCAAAAAGTCATTATGGTAGGTAGATGTAAGGAAGTCCTGAGCTGCATATCTCAGATTTATTCAGTAAATGATACGGAGTGTGCACACTTGTACAAATTAGCTAATACGATACTTTGCTCTTGTTTTCTATGTTTTACTTTAATAATACCAAAGGCAAACAGATTTGTGATATCATTCTTTACGTATACAGAAAAACCTGTCAAATATATTGGTAAGTGTTATTTAAATAAACATTTATACAATGCATCTACATTGTGTAGGATGATTAAAGACAAAGGCACTTTAATAGAGGATAGATAATGCTGTTGAGAGTTTGAAGTACAAGTTATTTAAGTGGAAGGTTAATGTGGAAGCAGAACAATTGTCCAGTCTGCAACTTGAGGTCAGTTCCCAAAATACAGATTTACATGTGATTAAAATTGATCATTCATTCTAGAACCATCTTACAGGTTACAGATGGTACAATCAAATTTCTTCAATTTCTTTTAAAACAATTATAAATTAAATCAGTTAAATTCTTCAACAAAAGTTTACTATTTGAAGCCAACTTCATCAGACCACTTTGAAAATAGTACCTTGGTACCACCGTGCTGAGCAAGTTGCTGATGGGCAAAATTAATTTTGCTGTCAGTAAAAGTGTTATTTACCTGTTTTACAGTAACTTGTTTTGCTATATCAGAAAGGCTGTGGTGCACCAGCAAGTTGAGTTGGAACATACCCACACAACTCACTACCACTGCTGTTAATTGTGTTTATTCCCACTCTTAAATGTTCTCTACACAAATTGCACATCAATTATGTTCTCACTCAATTACAGCTGCTTGTGTTCAAAATATGTCTTCAATCAGCATACCTCCATGGATACATAGTTTTAGGTGCAAATGCAGGGAAAAGATTTAAAAAAAACACTTCTCTAAACCTCCTTGACCTTCAAACGCATCAAAAAATATCAAAGCAGGTCAGGCTTCTTCAGACTGAAGGGTCTCGACCCGAAATGTCACCTATTCCTTTTATCCAGAGATGCTGCCTGACTCACTGAGATACTCCAGCTTTTGGTGTCTACCTTTGGTTTAAACCAGCATCTGCAGTTCCTTCCTACTCAAAAAATATCATGTCCAACGAATAAGTACTGAATTAGTTCCATATGGATCTTAGCCTGTTCTGATTCACACTAACTCAGGATCCAAACCTGAAGAAGAAAGAAAATCAAAATATATATTCTCAAAAAAATAGATAGTTCTGGCAGCGGGTCAGGCAACATCTAGAGAATACAGTTGGATGACATTACCTTTCCATGTTCTCCAGAGATGCCGCCTGACCTGTCGAGTTATGCCAGCACTTGTGTTTTTGTAAACTAGCAGCTGCAATTTCTTTTGTCTCTGTTTTACTTTATAATCAGAGACGACAAGTAGTCTTAGATGCTTCACGCGTTATTAACATGTTAAAATTAAACCAACTTGACAATCACAGAAATAAGTTAATGCTATTTCACACAAAGTGCCATCGGATGTACATTCTCCAAGATCAACCTGCATGTTAGTTGAAAATAAAATTCTGCAAAACATGACTTATTATTCGCATGTTAGAATTCACAGTTACATCAGCTAAATTTAAGTAGAGATTATTCATTTCTTCCCTGCCTTTTCTTGCAACTTGTAGTCATCAAGGATAGCGGTTCCGGTTTCCTTGGCAGTGCGCCGAACAATGGCTTTGATGCCCAGATGCTCGATGTTGAACGCTGTCACACCAACGTTGATGGCTGAGTTCACTGCGTTGTCTGTGACTTTCCCAGCAGCAGAGCCATACCTTCATCAGAATGGGTCATCACTGATCATTTACAGCATAACAGCCAGGGAAACATAAGACAGTACAGCGCAGGAACGGGCCCTTCGGCCCACAATGTTTGTGCCGAACATGATGCAAATTTAAACTGATCGCATATTATCCTTATCCCTCTCTTACCTATCCAAAGCTCTCTTACATGACACGTATCTGCCTCCATCGTCAACCCTGGCAGAGTGTTCAAGGCACTCACCATCTTCAGTGTAAAAAGAACATGGCCCCGCACATCTCCTTTAAACTTTCCCCCTATCACCTTATAGCAATGCCCTCTAGTGTTGGACATTTCCACCCTGGGAAAAGGATTCAGACTCAAAAGCAGGAGCTCGTGCCAATTTACGTACTTGTATTTTTAGCAGAATTATTCCCCTCCTTCCACCTCTTCTCCCACCAGCACTACTTATTTTTTTAAATGAAGGATCCTGACCTGGAACATTACCTATCCATGTTCAGGGATGCTGCCTGACCCGCTGAGTTACTCTCACACTGTCTTTTTTTTTGTCCTGTCTGGATACTAAATAGATTACACAAATTGAATACTAGTGAGCTATCTGTTCAATGTGCAGAGGTTTACCAAATGCTGCCTGGATATGAGGGTGTTATCTAAAAGGAGAGGATGGATAAACCTGTATTGTTTTCTCTGGAACATCTGAGGTTGAGGGAAGACCTGGTAAGAGTTTGTAAAATTATTAGAGACATTGATAGAGTAAATAGTTAGAAACCCCCACCAGGTGGAAATATCAAAGAGGGAAGAGCTTTATGGTGAGAGGGGCAAAGTTTAAAGGAGATGTGCGGGGCAAGCTTTTGTAAATGGAAGTAGTGGTGAGTGCCTGGAACATGCTGCTGGGAGTGGTGGTGGAGGAACACACAACAGTGGTATTATAGAGTTTTTTAGATGGGATATGGATTCTGTGTAGGCTGCAGAGATTTAACTTGGCATCATGTTCAGCACAGACATTGTGGGCCGAAGTGCCTATTCCTGTGCTGCACTGTTCTGTGCACAGGGAATAAGCAGAAGAGGTTGAGGCCAAAGGTAATAATAACTAATTCAAATGTCGCAAAGTAGACACAAGCCCAACTAATTTTTTCATTGTTCAAGAAACCTGTGCATGTTCATACAGTGAATGGTATATAATTACCCCAGCTCTGGAAGCTTATTAGTGAAGAGGAAGCAAGAGTGGCGATTCCAGACCCATATGGTAAAAGATATCACTGTGTAGCACAATGCCAGTGTCTAGTTTGGCTTAACTATCTCAATTATGAAGGGGGTGAGAGTGGTGGAGGTTTTTTTACCCAGGGCAATAAAGACTTTGAGACAGACGGTGAAGGGCCGTTAGCCTGTGGGCTTGAGTTGTAGGGATTTTTTTCTTTGAAGCGTAGGAGGCTGAGTGAGGAGTGACCTTATTGAGGTGTACAAGATAACAAGTGCATAGATAAAGTGAACACTCAGTCTTTTCCCCCTCAGTCTTTTAGAGGATTCTAAAACTAGAGGGCTGAGGCTTAAGGTGAGAGGGGAGAGATTTAAAAAGGGCCTCGGGCAACTTTTTAACTCAGAGGGTAGTCCGTATCTGGAACAAGCTGCCAGAGGAAGCTATAGAAGCGGATACAGTTATGACTTTTGAAAGGCATTTGGACAGATATGTGGATAGGAAGGGTCAACATGGGCTGAAGGGTGTGTTTCCATACTGTATAACTTTATGACTATATGACTAAGCTGAGGACCAGAGGACATAGGTTCAAGGTGAAGGGGAAAATATTTAATAGGAAACTGAGGGGTAACCTTTTCATACAAAGGGTGGTGGGTATATGGAACAAACTGCCAGAGGAGGTGGTTGAGGCTGGGACTATCACAATGTTTAAGAAACAGTTAGACAGGTACATGGATAGGATAAGTTTGGAGGGATATGGACCAAACGCAGGCAGGTGAGACTAGTGTAGCTGGGATATGTTGGCTGGTGTGGGCAAGTTGAGCTGAAGAGCCTGCTTCCACACTGTATCACTCTATGACTCATTAGCAGAATTTTGCAAATTAATTTGTTTATTAAAAAGGCATTTAATTCCCCCTCTCCATAACTTTGTGATACAGCAGGGCAGAGCAAAAGCCTCAAATATTTGTTGCAGAAACGTAGGAGGCAAATTGAAAAACTGAATTCTCATTTAGCGGGAGACTCATAATATCTCACTCACTAAATATGAAAGGCCTTGAATAACAGTGGAAAGAGAATCACAGTGACAATCAATAGAATATTGTAGAAAATAAAATGCTAGAAATATTTTGTTCCTTTTGCACAAAATGATTCTGGAGTAGCAAAAGAAAGTGTTGCACAGAAAAGGCCAAAATGATTGAATCGCAAAAGATAAAGCAAATTTATTCAATAAATCTCAGGTAGGATGACGCTGCTTTGATCAATTATATTATAATTCCTTATAAAATGCTGGTCTTCATGTTTCTGAAAGCATAAAGTGTCAGATAACAACAATATATATACGATTAATATAAACTGAATTTCTATCGAATTCCTCATTAACTATAAAGGCTAGCTTAGAGGGATATGGGCCAAATGCTTAGATGAGGCATCTCAGTAAGCATGGACGAGATGGGTCTGTTTCTGTGCGGTATGACTCTGACTACTTACTTGTGTTTCACTGTGTGAACAGTCTCAGCTGCAACACTCTTAGCTATGCACTTCGCTGCACATTCCAAACCATTCCAGACAGTTGCAAATCCTGTAATAAGAAATTAAGAACATAATGTTAAGCATTATATATATTTTCCCCGACCCATCCCTAGAAACAAATGCATCCACTGACTTCAGCAAATAACTGAGATTAATATCGGAATATGTTGACACAAGGAACCTCAGATGTTGGTTTACAAATGAGAGACAAGTGCTGGAGTAACTCAACAGGTGAGGAGGCAACTCTGGAGAACATGGATAGACGACATTTCAGGTTGGGACACTTCTTCAATCTGATTGCAGAAGGTGGAGAAAGCTGGAAGAGGATGATACTACAGGTGAGGAGGGAAAGAGGGGGGAGGGGATGATTGGCAATTTTATTTCAACCTTGCACAACCAGATACTTATTTTTGTTTAAACTTATATTTGTGTCATGTTTAAACACACAAATGACACAAAGACACATATGATGAACATTTAAAGGCACTGGGCCTGTAGAGTACAAAAGAGTTTAGATGGATGAGGGGGGGACCTCATTGAAATTCACCAAAAGTGAAAGGCCTGGATAGAGTGGATATGAAGAGATGTTTCCACTAGTGGGAGAGTAGGACCGGAGGCCATAGCCTCAGAATGAAAGGACGTACCTTTGGAAAGGCAATGAGAAGGAATTGCTTTTGTCAAAGGGTGGTGAATCTGTGGAATTCATTGCCACAGAAGGTTGTGGAGGCCAAGTCAATGGATTTTTTTGAAGTTCGAGATTAATAGATTCTTGATTAGTATGGTTATCATGGGTTATGGGGAGAAGGCATGAAAATGAAGTTGAGAGGGAAAGATAGATCAGATTGAGTGGTGGAGTAGACTTGATGGGCCGAATGGCCTAGTTCTGTTCCTACAACACATGAACATATTCCTAACTGTTCCACTCACTGATCCCTCCACTGCTCTGTTCCACTTCGCCATAAGTGTTTTTATTTAACACATGCATGATAAAAAAATGGTAGGGATTTAATGAAACATTAAATGACCTGTTTGTAAGTGTGAGTATTTGATAGGAAAGTAAGGTAGATAAAATGTACCTTGTACTCCACTTGCTGCTACAACAAGTGCACCATCAAATTTCGCTTTTGAATCATTATCTTTTTTTATAGATTCTGGTATAAGTTTACTTCCGTGCTTCTTTACATGTGGAGCAAGTTCTTTCCCAATAGTACTGGCAACGGTACAAAGTCCATTGACTGTAAATTAATAAAAAAGTTTAAAGTACAACACAAAGTGACTCAGCAGATCAGGCAGCATCTCTAGATAACGTGGATAGGTGATGTTTCGAGTCGAGACCTTTCTTCAAACATTTTAAACTTTGGTTTGATATATTATTAATGTCACATATACCAATATACAGTGAAAAAAAATGTTTTACGTGCTATCAAGAATTGTGCCTGGATTAGAGAATATCAGCCAAAAGGATGGGTTGGACAAATTGGTTTGTTTTCTCTGGAACACCGGAGGTTGTGTGGAGACCTGATGGATATTTATAAAATTATGAGGGGCATACATACCATAAACAGTCTGACTCCCCCCCCCCCCCCCCATAGTAATGCTCATAATCCTTTTAGCTTAGTGATACAGCATTGAAACAGGCCCTTCGGCCCACCAAGTCCACACTGACAATTAATCAACTGTTCACACTAGTTCCATGTTATCCCACTTTCTCGTGCACTTCTTACACACTAGGTAAAATTTACAGAGGCCAAATAACCTACAAATTCACGTATTTGGGATGTGGGAGGAAACCGGAGCACCCAAAGAAAACCCTCACGGTCACTGGGGGAACGTGCAAATTCCACACAGACATCACCAGAGGTCAGGATCACACCCAGGCCTCTGGTGCTGTGAGGCAGATGCAATGCTGTGCCTGAAGTCCAGTTGTTGATGTAATATAAGGAACAATGTAACCTAGTGAACAGATTCATAAGTTACGTTTAGTTTCAGGAGGTGGAAAGCTGGAAAATGTAAGTTAATAACTTTTTGAACCTCTCCATCTCCCTATTGCAGAGTTATAAGGCACGGAAACAGGCCCTTCAGCCCAGCTTGTCCATGCTGACCAAGATGCCCATCTAAGCTGGTCCCATTTGCCCACATTTGGCCCATATTCTTCTAAGTCTCATCCATTCGTGTACCTGTCCAAGTGTCTTTTAAATGCTGTTACAGTACCTTCCCCAACTACCTCCTCTGTCAGCTTGTTCCATATATCCACCACCCTTGAAGTAAAAAAATTGCCCCATATATTTATATTCAATCTTGTCCCTCTTATCTTAAACGTATGTCCTCTGGTTCTTGATTCCCCTACCCTGGGAAAAGATTCAGTGCATTCACCCTATCCCACTCTTGATTTTATACACCCCATAAGGTCATCCCCCAGCCTCCTGCGCTCCAATGAAAAAAGCCCTACCTTGCCCAATCTGTCCCTATAGCTCAGAACCTCAAGTCCTGGCAACATCCTTGTAAATCTTTTCTGCACTCTTTCCAGCGTAACAACATCTTTCCTGTCACAGGGTGACCAAAACTGAACACAATACTCTAAATGTGACCTCACCAACGTCTTGAATTCACTCTAAGGGTCAGCATTAGGATTGAAACATAGAAAATAGGTACAGGAGTAGACCATTCGACCCTTCGAGCCAGCACCGCTATTGAAATAGGTTGTTCACTTACCCAAGAACTGGCTGACTTTGACAGCACCTCCTGTTGCCTGTCGTGCAACACTTAGTCCCTTTTCCACAGTGGGGCTGACAGTGGCAGGTTTATCTTCAGGCTGAATGTGCTCTCTCAGTTTAGATGCTCCTTTCTGAATTGCTCTGCCAGTGAATTCAGCACCTTTAACTAAACCCATACTCAGCCACGAAGCACCTAAAAAAAAAAAAACTTTATAAACAACAAGATTTTCCACAGTCTGAAGGGTCCCGATCCAAAACATCTCCCAACCTTTCGGTTGTAAGCTACCCAAGCAAACAAACTAAAGGTAACGCAACAAAATAAGTGTAGCTGAAGAGGCTCGGTGAAGAAAGGTCCTGACCCTAAATGTCACCCATCCTTTATCTTCAGAGATGATGCCTGACCTGTTGAGTTATTCCAGCACTTTGTGTCTATCTTTGGTATAAACCAGCATCTGCAGTTCTTTGTTTCTAAATTTTCCACATTTGTCACAAAGAGTGACGATGTTGCTACAGATTGAGTTAAGTCAGAAAATCAGGCAGCATCTGTGGAAAGAAGAGGTTCTCTGTCTACATTTTACTGCTCCCACTGCAAAATCTTCTCAAGGTGTGCCTACTTTAAAGAGGTTCTCATCCCCTCTCTGACAGATGTTCCAAGAGACCCTCTCTCACTGCTCCCCTCCAATTCAAACATCACCTATCCATGTTCTCCAGAGATGCTGCCTGACTCAGTTACACCCGCACTTTGTTTTGTTTTTTGGTAAACTAGCATCTGCAGTTCCTTATCAGATAGCCACACAGCTCGGAAACAGTCCCATCTGCCCAACTCATCCATGCTGTCCAAGTTACTTTTAAACAGGACCTCCCTCAACTACCTCCTCTGGTAGCTCGTTCCATAAGTCCACCATCCTGTGTGAAAAAGTTGCCCTTTATCTTAAATTATACCCTCTTGTTTTTGATTACCCTGATCTGGGTAAAAGACTGTGCATTCACCCAATCTAATCCCCTCATGATTTTATACACTTCTATACAATCACCCCTCAGTTTCCTGCCCTCCAAGGAATAAAGTCCTAACGTGCCCAACCTGTCCCTATAACTCAGCCCCTCAAGTCCTGGCAACATCCACATAAATCTTCTCTGCACTTAAAATGTTCCAACTTGTGTCTAAAACATTTCAGGTTAGTTCTCATCTTACTTGAAAGTTGATAGTACCAATTAAACTACTAGTTTAAGGACTAAAATGCACAACAAATGATTTCGCTGCACTGGCCTGCACTTCAGATTTAGGTTTCAAATTGAGTGTTAGAAATATTTTTAGATAACTCAAGGTCAAGTTAGCTAAACTAATGCACAAACTGCTGGAGGCATTCTGCAGGTCAAGCATCAACATGTTTCAGCTCAAGGTTCCAGCAATTCCATTTTTTTGCCACAATTAAAAAGTTACTTTGCGTTAATGCTTTGAAGTCAGTCATTACGGTCAAAAGGCAACACCGCAACAGTTCACAAGTTGATCATAGTTCTCTTCTAGACTGACCTACTCGACAGCACAGTGGGCAGTAGTAAAGTTACTGCCATACAGCACTAGGGACCCAGTTTCATCCTGACTACGGGTGCTATCTGCACAGAGTTTGTACGTCCTCCCCGTGATTGTGTGGGTTTTCTTCGGCTGCTCCGGTTTCCTCCACATTCCAAAGACATACAGGTTTGTAGGTTAATTGGCTCGGTAAAAATGTAAAGTGTCCCCAATGTGTAGGATAGAGCTAGTATATGGGGAATGCTGGTAGGCTTGGACATGGTGGGCCGAGTTGCCCATTTCGCACTGTACCTCTAAAGTCTAAAGTAAAGTCTACTCAAAATTGAAGTATACATTCATTGTGTGATAGAGTCAGGGTGATACAGTGGGGAAACAGGCCCTTCGGCCCAACTTGCCCACACCGGCCAACAATGTCCCAGCTGCACGAGTCCTACTTGCCTGCACTTGGTCCATATCACTCCAAACATAGAAACATAGAAATTAGGTGCAGGAGTAGGCCATTCGGCCCTTCGAGCCTGCACCGCCATTCAATATGATCATGGCTAATCATCCAACTCAGTATCCCGTACCTGCCTTCTCTCCATACCCTCTGATCCCCTTAGCCACAAGGGCCACATCTAACTCCCTCTTAAATATAGCCAATGAACTGGCCTCGACTACCCTCTGTGGCAGGGAGTTCCAGAGATTCACCACTCTCTGTGTGAAAAAAGTTCTTCTCATCTCGGTTTTAAAGGATTTCCCCCTTATCCTTAAGCTGTGACCCCTTGTCCTGGACTTCCCCAACATCGGGAGCAATCTTCCTGCATCTAGCCTGTCCAACCCCTTAAGAAACCTGTCCTATCCATGTACCTGTCCAACTATTTCTTAAACAATGCAATAGTCCCAGCTTCACCTACCTCCTCTGGCAGCTTGTTCCATACACCCACCACTCTTGTGTGAAAAAGTCACCCATCAGATTCCTATTAAATCTTTTCCCCTTCACCTTGAACCTTGTCGTCTGGTCCTCGATTCCCCTACTCTGGGCAAAAGACTACCTGCATCTACCCGATATATTCCTCTCGTGATTTTGAATACCTCTATAAGATCTTCCCTCATCCTACTGCGCTCCATGGAATAGACCGAGCTGACTCAACCTCTCCCTATACAGTGCATTCTGAAAGTATTCAGACCCCTTCACTTTTTCCACATTTTGTTATGTTACAGCCTTATTTTAAAATTGATTAAATTCATTTTTTTTAATCATCAATCTACACACAATTCCCCAGAAAACCGAAAAGAGGTGTTTAGAAATGTTTGCAAAGTAATTAAAAAGAAATAACTGAAATATCACAGACGCTTTACTCAGTACTTTGTTGAGGCACCTTTAGCAGCGATAACAGCCTCAAGCTGCCAAATGTTGTCAGAGCATTTCAGTATTCTAGTACTTGAAAATCAGTATTTTGCTGAGGAAATCAGTACTTTTACGCAGTACCATTTTGCTGAAAAAAATGTTTTTTTTTAATGTGCAGTCATACCCATGTAAGAGTACAAGAATGCATAACTTTGCTACCAATTGACATGTCTTCTATGCACCTTACTTGACAGTGCATACATTGCCATCTCATTGTATACTGCTGTTTGAACGGCTGCTTCCTGCTTTTAGCAGCAGATGATGATGAAGCCATTTTGGAAGCCTCCCTCTCTTTCCCTCGCTCTCTCTTTCTTCTCTCTCCCTCCCTCTCCCACCCTCCCTTTCTCCATCCCTTTCCCTCCCTCCCTCTCTCTCCCTCCCTGCCTCTCCCTCCCTTTCTCTCTCCCTCCCACCCTCCCCTTTCCCTCCCTTTTTTTCTCCCTCCCTTATTCCCTTCCTCCCTCCCTCTCTCGCCCTCTCCTTCTCCCTCTCTCCCTCGCTCCTTCTCCCCTCTCCATCCTCTCTCCACCCCTCCCACTCTCCACCCCTCCCACTCTCCACCCCTCCCACTCTCCCCCTTGAGCCCACCCACCGTTCTGTAAAATCAAGGCCAATCCCAATGTAACTGCAATCCCACTGGTAAGCTTTCACCACTAGGCTTATCCAGAATTCTACCACTGCCTGAAAAATAATTAAAAGCTCAACTACCACTGAGAAAGAGAATTCCAAAGATTGTTATACGAGAATTTTCCTGAACAGGCTGTGACCCATAGTGCTGTGGCCATAGTGCTATGTGTAAAGCCCATATCGCTCCAGCTGGTAGCGATATTTTTAGAACCCATAGCGCTGTAGCCGACAGCTCTTCGTTTAAATTCCCACGCGTTAAACTGACAGCGCCCTGTTTAAACCTGGAGCAGGACAGGCAGCCTGGAGAGAAGGAATGGGTGATGTTTCTGGACGAGACCCTCTTCAGACTGAACTGAACTCCATATTTAAAATCTGTATCTAACAACACAAAACCGTTCATCCGTATTCTAATCGCATTTCCGTACAAAATACGGAAAATACGGCGCGACTCACGTCGCAGCGGCCTCTGCAGTCCTTTTGTTATTTTTTGTCCCGTTTTAATGTAGTTTTTATTATTTTTTTGATGGGGTGTGTGTGTGTGTGGGGGGGCAGGGGAAACTTTTAAAATCTTTCCCCTGCACGGAGAACCCGACCTTTTCCCTGTCGGGTCTCCGTTGTCGTTGGGGCTGCAACGTGGAGCGGCCTCCAGCAGGAACGTCCTGGGGCTCCAGTCACGGAGCTGCGGAGCTACTCACCATTGTGGAGCTGGCTGAGTCCGGAGCGGGAGGAGCGGTGGTGGCGCGCTGCTGTGACCCGACCCCCGGAGATTCGGAGGCTTACCGCAGGTCTGGCAGACATTAATATCAGGCGCCCGCGGGTCCCTACTGGGAGACCGCTTTTCGAGGCTTCTGCAACGGCGACTTCACCCGCCCGAGTCGCGGGGTCGAGGAGTGCCTGGAGCGGGGCCTTACATCATCGCCCGGCGTGGCTTCAACGGCTGCGGGACTTTGCTGGAGCCCGCCGGGGGCTCCAACAACAAGACCCGGAGCGCGGCCTTGCATCACCCGGCGCGGCGTTAATGGCCGTGGGACAATTGCCATCGCCCGCCGGGGGCTTTGACTCTGACATCGGGAGGGGAATGGGGAGTGCAGGGGAGAGATAAGTTTTTTTGCCTTCCATCACAGCGAGGAGGAGATGCGCTGTGATGGATGTCTGTGTAAATTGTGTTGTGTCTTGGGTCTTTTTTTTTCATGTGTGTATGACTGCAGAAACAACATTTCATTTGAGCCTCTATGAGGTTCAAGTGACAAATAAATTGTATTGTGTATTGTGTTGTGTACTACTGGGCAGCTCTGCTTGGGTATGACACTACAAGCTTGGCACACCTGTATTTGGGTAATTTCTCCCATTCTTCTCTGCAGATCCTCTCAAGCTCTGTCAGGTTGGATGGGGAGCATCAATGCACAGCTATTTTCAGGTCCCTCCAGAGATGTTCGATCAGGTTCAAGTTCGGGCTCTAGCTGGGCCACTCAAGGACATTCAAAAGCCACTCCTGCGTTGCCTTGGCTGTGTACTTAGGGTCGATATCCTGTTGGATGGTGAACCTCCGCCCCAGTCTGAGGTCCAGAACGCTCTGGAGCAGGTTTTCATCAAGGATCTCCCTGTACTTTGCTCCATTCATCTTTCCCTCGATCCTGACTGGTCTCCCAGTTCCTGCCGCTGAAAAACATCCCCACAGCATGATGCTGCCATCACCATGCTTCACCCTAGGTATGGTATTGGCCAGGTGATGAGCGGTGCATGGTTTCCTCCAGACGTGACGCTTGCCATTCAGGCCAAAGAGTTCAATCTTGGTTTCATCAGACCAGAGAATCTCATGGTCTGAGTCTTTTAGGTGCCTTTTGGCAAACTCCAAGCGGGCTGTCATGTGCCTTTTACTGAGGAGTGGCTTCCGTCTAGCCACCTGACCATAAAGGCTTGATTGGTGTAGTACTGCAGATATAGTTGTCTTTCTGGAAGGTCCCCCCCCCCCCATCTCCACAGAGGAACTCTGGAGCTCTGTCAGAGTGACCATCCGGTACTTGGTCACCTCCCTAACCAAGGCCCCTCTCCCCTGATTGCTCAGATTGGCTGGGCGGCCAGCTCTATGATGTGTCCTGGTGGTTCCAAAGTTCTTCCATTTAAGAATGATGGAGGCCACTGTGCTGTTCAGGACCTGCAATGCTGCAGAAATTGTTTTATACCCTTCCTCAGATCTGTGTCTCGACACAATCCTGTCTCGGAGGTCTACGGACAATTCCTTCACAGAAACATAGAAAATAAGTGCCTGAGGAGGCCATTCGGCCCTTCGAGCCAGCACCGCCATTCATTGTGATCATGGCTGATCGTCCCCTATCAATAACCCGTGTCTTCCTTCTCCCCATATCCCTTGACTCCACTAGCCCCTAGAGCTCCATCTAACTCTCTCTTAAATCCATCCAGTGACTTGGCCTCCACTGCCCTCTGTGGCAGGGAATACTTTCAGAATGCAGAGCTCACACCCTCTAGTCCCGGCAACATCCTCGTAAATCTTTTCTGAACCCTTTCAAGCTTGACAATATCTTTCCTATAACATGGTGTCCAGAAGTGAACACAATATTCTAAATGCGGTCTCACCAGTGGCTCCAAAGTTGAAAAACAATCTTTCCCATACAGACTGAGAAATACTGCAACTCCTTTTAAAACAGTGGGCAGAAAGGGTGTTTTAGAGCTGTTTGTAGAGGTTAAAATTAAAGGTGTTTTGAGGCATTGGCATTTTATCAACTGTTGAAATGTGATGAATAAATAATATCACAACTTAAAACAAGGTCCAAAACAAGATTGAAAATAAAAAAACTGATGTTGGAAATCCAAAATAAACATTAATTTGTTTCTTCTCTTTCACGATCCTGACAAAGTCTTTGATCCAAAATGTTGCCCCTTTTCTCTTAACACAATTAAAAAATGGGACAGCACAGGAACAGGTCCTTCAGCCCATAATGCCTGTACCGCATATGGTGCCAAGATACACTAATCTCCTCAACCTGCACATGATCCATATCCCTCTATTCCCCACATATACTTGTGTCTATCTAAAAGCTTTAAAACCACTGTTGTATCTGCTTCCACCGCCACCCATGTCAACGTGTTCCAGGTACCCATCACCTTCTGCGTTAATAAAAAACTTCCCCCGTACATCTCCTTCAAACTTTTCCCCTCAAAAGCTATGGCCTTTATTAATTAATATTTCCACCCAGGGGAAAAAGTTCTGTCCATCAACCCTATGTAAGCCTCTCATAATTTTATACACATCTATATGGTCATCACTCAGCCTTCAATGCTTCAGAAAAACAAATGCTGCCTGACTGCTGGGTTGTTCCACCAGCTTGTTTTTATTTAAATATAAAAGGTGAATCGCTATTACATAAGAAATCATTTTCAAGTAATTGACTGTACATAGGCGTTTCTGATAGAATTAAGTTTAAATATTTTTCACTATCACTTATGTACACAAACAGGTTACCTGTTAAAATTCCGCGGGCTGCTTTTTCACTCCACTCAGGTAGAACATTCACCTGGTTACCTGGTTGTGTTTCATGATCCATCGGTAAGGTTTCACTCAAATTAATTTCATTAGCCGAAGCTTCAGGATCCTAAACACAGACAATCTACTAAAATACAAGTGATATCATGGCACAAAATACAATGCTTCTTTCAAAGGTACTCGGGCATCTACTCAAATACACATTAAACTAATTCAGAAAGACATACAGCACGGAAACAGAGCTTTTGGCCCAACTCATCCAAGGTGCCCCATCTGTCCACGTTTGGCCCATATCACTCTAAATAGGTATGTTGCAAAGCCTACCTGAAGCGTCGTTGAAGATCTGCTGCTGAGGGTGTGCGCGATTTTGGCGCCGTTTAGAGGGGGCGGGTTTAAAACGCGATTTTCTCTAAGCTGTTCCAATCGAAAATGTTCAGCCTAGTTAATTATTAACGAAAAATCGCTGGAAGACCCCGTCGCAAAAGCTATTATTAGGTTTAAAGGCCTTGAATAATAGTTATAGTAGTTTAAAAATCAATCTCTAAACCCGCGAACACCAGCAACCGCAGGGTCTCATAAAGCAAACAATTGAAGTTAGGTTGTATATTTTTACATTAAAAAGGGCTTCTAAAGATCCCTTTATACAAAGTTTAATATTGCGAGTAGCTCATTTTGGGCCCATTGTATCCCGCAGTATTTTTCTCGGCATTTGGGGCACAAATCTACCGCAATGTGAACGTTCTAAACCAGCGCGTTCCACAGGGACCCACTGGAAAGCTGATTTAAATGGGCATTTATTTACAGCAATTAAACACTAAATTCCTTCCATTTGGCCTATAAATTAATGTAAATGAGATTTAAAAATCATGTTTTATTGTGAATTATTTGTGAATATTATTTGGACATTTAGGCTATTTAAAAATGTTAATCATTTATTAAGAAATGGATAGATGTTTAGATCTAGTAATTGAAGTCTGAAATTAGCGACAATTAGGTAACTAACTAATTATATGCTTTAATTTCAGGTCATCCAAGTAAGATTATTTTATATTTGTTTCAGAATGCTTCAATCTATGATAACTGAAAATTTCATTCAGTTCTCTTAATTTTTAAGAAAGTTATGGGCTTTTGACTGTTCACGATCACAGCTTTTTTGTTATGTCCATAGAAAATCAATAGGGAACAAGATGCTCATTTCCCAGTATGAAAATGGCCATAACTTTTTAAATACTTGAGATATGAAAGTGAATTAGGTGTCAAATTAAACTTATTTTTATGCTTTATCTGATGGGATAAATTACAGACTTGATTTTTTAAATCTCAAAATTTTGTAACATTGCTACTCTAAACCTTTCCTATCCAAGTGTTTTTGTCAACGGGAGTTTCTCTGTGTACAGGTGCTACCCAACCAGCTTTGTGCTTCCAGAATTTTGTTTTAATGCAAACAAAGAGTCAAGAGTTAAGAGTCTCTTGCCCAGAGTAAAGGAATCGAGAACTAGAGGGCGTAGGTTTGAGGTGAAGGGGGAAAGATTTCAAAATAAACTGAGGGGTATCTTTTTCATACAAAGGGTGGTGGGTGTATGGAACAAGCTGTCGGAGGAGGTAATTGAGGCAGGGACTATTGCAACGTTTAACAAGCAATTAGACAGGTACATGGAGAGGACAGGTTTAGAGGGATATGGGCCAAACGCAGGCAGGTGGGACTAGTGTAGATGGGGCATGTTGGTCGGTGGGGCAAGTTGGGCCAAAGGGCCGGCTTCCACACTTTATGACCTGGTAAAGCTGTAGCACAGGTTTGCACGTATTATAAAAGCACGCCTCAAAGTTAAGCAGTCTCATAACCAATATATCATATTGAAACTAAGTACGCCAAATCTTGTACGGTTATTAATTTATTGTATTTCTGATTATTATATATTTATCTGTGTGTTATTGTGCTGGTAAGCTGCAGCAAGAAAGAATTTCATAGAACAGTACAGCATAAGAACAGGCCCTTCGGCCCACAATGTTTGTGCCGAACACAATGCTAAGCTGAATCGATTTCTTCTGCCCACACATGATCCATATCCATGCACTTTCATGAACTTATCAAAAAGCATCTTAAACACCACAATGGTATCTGCCTCAACCATCACATCCTGGCAGTGCATTCGTCCCCACCAACCTTGATAAAAAATTTGCCCCAAGGAGAAAGAGGTTCCAAATACTCATCGTCCACAAGAGGCACTATTTTTTAAAGGCAAATGCTCTAGTTCTTACGAGTGGTGCCTGCACCAGACAAGCCACAGGCAGTTGCGGGCCTCCAGCATTCCCTTCCTTGGACGCCACATCCCTCTCACATAATTGCTAGGAGAGCAGGTCAGAAGTTTGCTGTTGTGCATCAAGTGATCTCCTCGCAATCTGCCAAAGACAGATGACCAGCTTCAGAAACAACTTCTTTCCAACAACTATCAGGCTTGAACACTACGAACTCCAACTAAGCTTCAAACTACGATACGAAGAAGAGTCCTGACCCAAAACGTCATCTATCCATGTTCTCCAGAGATGCTGCTGGGCCTGCTGAGTGGGTTAATTGGCCCTCTGTAAATTGCCCCTAATGTGAAAGGAGTGGATACGAAAATTTGATAACATAGAACTAGTGTCAATAGACAATAGGTGCAGGAGTAGGCCATTCAGCAATGTGATCATGGCTGATCATCCCCAATCAGTACCCCGTTCCTGCCTACTCCCCATATCCCCTGAGTCCGCTATCTTTAAGAGCTTACTCTCTCTTGAAAGCATCCAGAGAACCGGCCTCCACCGCCTTTTGAGGCAGAGAATTCCACACTCGCAACTCTCTGTGCGAAAAAGTTTTTCCTCATCTCCGTTCTAAATGGTTTACCCCTTATTCTTAAACTGTGGCCCCTGGTTCTGGACTCCCCCAACAACGGGAACATGTATCCAGCCTCTAGCGTGTCCAAACCCTGAATAATCTTCTATGTTTCAATAAGATCGCCTCTCATCCTTCTAAATTCCATAGTATACAAGCCCAGCCGCTCCATTCTATCAACATATGACAATCCCGCCATCCCGGGAATTAACCTGGTGAACCTACACTGCACTCTCTCAATAGCAAGAATGTCTTTCCACAAATTTGGAGACCAAAACAGCACACAATACTCCAGGTGTGGTCTCACTAGGGCCCTCTACAACTGCAGAAGGACCTCTTTGCTCCTCTACTCAACTCCTCTTGTTGTCAACGGATGATCGATTGTTAGTGTGGACTCAGTGGGCCGAAGGGTCTGTTTCCATGCTGTATCTCTAAAACTAAAAGCTAAAAGGTTTATATGTTGACATGGACCAAAATTATTTTGGTGAGTCACGGTGGTGCAGCGGTAGAGTTGCTGCCTTACAGCAAAATGCAGCACTGGAGACCCAGGTTCGATCCCGACTACGGGCGCTGTCTGTACGGAGTTTGTACCTTCTCCCCGTGACCGCATGATTTTCTCCGAGATCTTCGGTTTCCCCCCACAGACCAAAGACGTGCAGGTTTGTAGGTTAATTGGCTTGATTAATTGGCTTGATAAATGTAAAGATAGTCCAGTATAAAATTGTCCAACTTCCAGTATAGTCACTGGTGGACTCTTCGGAAGGTACAAGGTACAAGGCACAAGGCACAAGGTACAATTTTCCTGAATCCTTGAAACTTACCTGAATTTTCAAAAAAGTCATTTGTTTTAACAAATCTTCGAAGTGTTCGCGGTCTGATGGCTGCAGCTCTGCGGACAACACCACTCCAACATAGATGTCAGGGTCTGGTGACATTACATCTGGAAACATGTAGACTCCATTGTTACACAGCAGCACAGGAGACTGACTGGGGATCAGTGGATAGACCCAGTCACAGACCTACACAGTAACATGTAGAACAAGAAATAATAGTTGGGACTTTTGATTTTGATAACACAATAAACAACCTTCTAATATTTACTTAATTGACACCAATAATACACTTTAAAACTGAATCACCCAATGACACCTGATTAATTAAAAGCAACTACAGGTTCATCACCGATTTTCTGGCAACTGATGGTCTGGCACCTCCATTAATCCGGACACATTTATGAGAGCATTACATGTGGCGTACACTCCTTCATGTGCCTCCATCACAACACTGTTAATTGCTTACTTCTTTGTTAATTGTCAATTATTTAAGTTTCTAGTGGTCCATGGTCCTTTAGAGACATGGGAGGGGTATAATTAGTGGTACACAGTTCTAATAATGATCTATAATAAGAGGTACACAGTTCGCTGAAAGTAGTGACACAAGCCAACATTTTCAATGTCACTTGTGCAATAATGGACACTTGTGCAACAGAGTATCATTCATTTTTGGTAGCACAAGCTATAAATACTACCGGTTGTATGTTAAATTATTTAATAATATTTTACATTATTTAATAATTTAATATATATAGCTTGCACTAACAAAATTAAACGTATAGCTATTAAAAACCATTATTTTTCAAACTCCTGTATGAAAACTAACTTTGTTCTTGCAAGTCGGAAATCTCTAGCCCTTATTTTTCCCCATTGATATAATAAGAAACTGGATTGCAATTATCATGTTTTGGCAGACCTGTACAAATAAAATCAATACACTTCATGCATTTTCAAGACGAAAGAACTCTGAACAATGTTTTTCCGTAAAGTCATACAACATGGAAAGAAACAAAGTGCTGGAGTAGCTTAGTGGGTCAGGTGGCATCCTTGGAGACATGAATGGATGACATTTTGGGTCGGGACCCTTCTTCAGACTGAAACTCCAGCCCGAAACATCGTCTATTATTGTTCACCAGGGATGCTGCCTGACCCACTGACTTACTCCAGCAGTTTGTCATAAACCAGCATTTGCAGTTCCTTGTTTCTACACTTACTCTACATGGAAACAGGCCCTTCTGCCCATCTTGCTCATGCCGACAAAGATGCTCCATTAACACTGATCCCACCTGGCCATCTTTGGCCCAGATCCCTCTAAACCTGTGGATATATATAGATATTGTACCTGCAGAAAAGGAGGTGGTGTGCTTTGTGCTGCACCCCCAATGTCTTTCTCCGAAAATGTGACTATGCGAAGAAAGCCAGGATACGAGGGCGCACTCACTTGCCCATCGGACGTTACGTAGAATATCTGCACTCCTTGTTCAATTCTAATGAGCTCATAGGCATCCATGCCGAACGATTCCAGTGAATGTGGTCGAGTTCCTTGCCCAAAAATCTCATCACCTATAACAGCAAACTCGCCAGATTCCGTGCCGTAGGAAAGAGTCATGTGCCCATCCATAGCCTCAGGAGTGTATACAGGGGGCAGCTCACTAGCTACGGACGCGGAATCCAGTGAAGAGAGATGAGGAGTTGCAGACGAGGAGTTTCCATTTGAAGTTCTGCTCACTGCCACAGTGGATGATTGACAGCCGGACTGAGACTTTGACGATTTTTCTTCACATGGTGTTGGTAGGACTGGATATATCCTTGACTCTGACTTTGGACAATTAGACCCTGACGTTCCAGGCAACTGGTTTGACTGATTGGATGCTGCTGGATTCTCAACATGCTCCAAATTAGTTAACCGTGTACATATGTTACTTAGTGCCACTGTCATTTTATTTTGCATTTGACGGGCAGTGTTCCACTCTGCACCAATACATTCTGGGCCATTGGTTGGAATACACAATCCATTATTTAAGTGCTCCTTTCCTCGTCTGTAATGCTGTTTTGCGGCTGTTTTTTGACCCGATTCGTCTGCACTGAGACCTTTATTTATAAAGATAAATGCCTCTTTATATTCCTCTTTGATGCGACGAAGATTCTCAGCTGTATCATTTGCTTGAAGGTTGCAGTTTTCCATGCCTGATAAAAATAAAGTAATAATTGTTACGTGTAACAAATGCCAAGTAACAAAGTAACAATGCCTGCGTAACAGGAGGTAGACAAAAATGCTGGAGAAACTCAGCGGGTGAGGCAGAATCTATGGAGCAAAAGAAATAGGCAACGTTTCGGGTCGAGACCCTTCTTCAGACCTGTGTAACAAATTACTTCAGAGTTTCTCAAAACAGGAATCTCTCAGGAATCGCCCCGAGTAAATGCCCTTTACATCACCCCAAATCTATCTATTCCAGTCACCCGCATTTGGCCCATATCCCTCTAAACCTTTCCTATCCATGTACCTGTCCAAGTGTCTGTTAAGTGTTGTTATAATACCTGCCTCAACTACCTCCTCTGGCAGCTCATACCATATAACCCTGTGCTAATTTTCCTGCTACATTTGTGTGATTCCTGCACGATAACACCTAGATCATTTCACTCATTAACAGTATCTCTTCACTTGGATAATAATCCACTTTTCGATTCCACCTGAAGTGCATGACCTCACTCTCTCCTGCAAGAGGGGGATACAGTGAATACACAGATAATTTTACCCAGATTAGGGGAATCAAGAACCAGAGGATTTACGTTTGAGGCGAGATGAAAAAGATTTAATAGAAATCCGAGGATGTAGTTGAGGCAGGTACTATCACATTTAAAACATATTTGACAAAGTTGGGTCTGCTCCTCCAATGCAATATTCCATCACTCACCTGTTCCCCCAACGCAACCCGTTCCCCCAATGCAATATTCCACCATTTTCACTCTCCTCCACCCTTTCCTCTCCCCCACCCTCTCCTTCCACCCCCCCCCCCTCTTCTCCCTCTCCTCTTCCTCCCCCTCCTCTCCCCCCTCCGACCCCCCCCTCCGATCCTCGGCACAGTGATATAATGTGGGGATCGGGGTCCGGGGGTAGGGAGTGAATCAATGTGGGGGTTGGGGTCGGGGAGGTGAAATACCCCGTGTCGGGTTCGGGGGGGTGAATCACCCCTTGTGTGGGTCAGGGTCCAGGGGTCTGAATCACCCCGTGTGGGGGAGGGGGTCGGTGAATCACCCCGGGGGTGGGGGTCAGGGACCGGTGCCGGTTCAGCGCTGTCAGTGACTCTGTGTGGGTGGAGGGACCAGACTATCCCCAACTCTGCTGCAGCTGACGGGGACGTTGCCGGGTTTGTGTCCCCGTGGGTCCGCTGCCCGGAGCCGGGGCCCCGCTCCACCCGGCTCCGTGTGTGGGCGCTGCCGACCCACAGCCCGCCGCAGTGCAGCTGCACAGGGGGAGACGGGGCGGAGGGCGGCCGTGGGCGGACAGCGCTGACCCCAGGGGGAGAGTGGGGGCTGTCCCGAGGGATCTGCTCCTTCGGCCGTTTACACCGGGTGCCTGAGTGTCCCTTGGTGCTCGGGTTCAGACCGCTCAGTCACCCTCCAGCCCCAGGCGGTCGTGGGCTGGGACTTGCCCTCAATCCGCCGGCACATTGCTCTTTCGCAAGTCAGTCACGAAAAACATTTGTATCTTCTCTGTCCGTGAACAGCAGTGATGTTGGCAGTTTATACCAGGTAAGAACGTATGTGTTGTGTGTGTGGTACTGCAGAAGGCTTGAGCGACTCCATGCATCACGCCGTTTGACCTTATGACCTTCTGTGCAACTCCCCTATTTAAATGGGGCCTTCCCCCTGACGTCACTCGAAGCTGGGTTGCCAGGAGGTCGAAGGTTCTCATAGGTTCTTTTAAGTTGTAGCCGGAGCTGACCGGTGAATTTCATTGGCTCATTGGGGGTAAGCAGTAGTTTTTAGAACCAAGGATAACCAGTAATGTTAAATGTCTGGCGAACATCACAACCGTGTATCTCTGGCTTCTTAAAAATTGTCTGGCTTCTTAAAAGTTGTCTCCACTCCTTCTCCCCCCTCATTTAAAGGACTTATCGTTCACTGTGCTTTAGCCGTCTTATTTACAGCGCCAACCTTCCTGTTCATCGCGGTGTGTGTCTGTATCACCTTTGTGAGTGAGAGAGTGAGTGAGAGAGAGTGAGAGAGAGAGTGAGAGAGAGAGTGAGAGAGAGAGTGAGAGAGAGAGAGTGAGAGAGAGAGAGAGAGAGAGAGCGAGAGAGAGAGCGAGAGAGAGAGAGAGAGCGGAGCGAGAGCGAGAGCGAGGAGAGCGAGAGCGAGGCGAGAGCGAGAGCGAGAGCGAGAGCGAGAGCGAGAGCGAGACGAGAGCGAGAGGAGAGAGAGAGAGAGAGAGAGAGAGAGAGAGAGAGAGAGAGAGAGAGAGAGAGAGAGAGAGAGCGAGAGCGTGTGTGCGTGTGTGTTCCACTCGCCGTTCCAGTTGCCGGTTTTTCAGGCGACTGCCGACAACTTGACAGTCACCGGCAGTCGCCTGAAAAATCACCCATAACTAATCAAAAAACTGTCAATCATTATTTAAGGGGGGGACACCAAACCACACTGCCCCCTTCATCTAGCCCAGGTTTGTGCAGTGACAGCGACCACGAGAGATGTCTCCAGGCAGGGAACCAGTCCCCTCACAAGCAGTCAATCTTTCAAGCACCAAGATTCCAAAAAGAGTGTCTTTGTAAACATGATGTAAATAAGTTGACAGATGAATGCAATCTCAATCCTATTTTCACAATGTCCAATATTTTATAGGTTTTGATTAAATCCATTACATTAATCTGGTTCAGTCCCTGCACTTTCATTCCAATCAGACAGATTAAATCCCCAGAAGGATAATACGCCACGGTGACAATTAATACGTTGACAAGGGATCACTGCACAACAAGTGCCATCTACCAAGTGAAATGTTAAACCAATTTCCTGCGTGTTTGTTCAGGTATGCAGAATAGATCTCATGAATCTTTTAGCGAATTGGTGTTCTTTGCGATATGCAAGGTGTTTGGGGCAAATGTTCACCTCATGATCGAATACATTTCAGAAATTCCACACAGTCACATCCAATACTGTGGCAGAGTTGTAAATGGATTAAATGGACAAAGAACAACTGGCAGGAGATTTGAAAAACAAAGTTCTTGAAAAGCACATTTTAGCTCATAGGATTGGTTGTTGGAAACACAATAAGAATGAATTAGAGAATTTAGGAAAATATACCACAGGACAACATCATAGAAACAAGGAACTGCTGATGCTGATTTGCAAAAAAAGTAGACAAAGTGCTGGAGGAACTCAGCGGGTTTGGCAACATTTCTGGAGAACATAGATAGGTGATATTTCGGGTTAGGACCGACGGAAGAATCAGTCTGAAGAAGTCTGAAATCAAACGTCGCCTGTTCATTTCCTCCATAGATGCTGCCCGATCCACTGAGTTCCTCCGGCACTTTGTGAAATGCTCAATTCCAGCATCTGCCGTTCCTTATGTCTGTCATCATGCCTTTTGATATTTTTGCTGGGAACATATAGAATAATGGGAAAGGGAGTATAGTTCTTTGGATTATTTTTTTGTGGAGAGTTTGTAAAGAAAATTTACTATCATCTTTAATTAAAAGTGTATGTCAAAGATACAGCATAGAAACAGACCTCGTTCAAATCGACCATCAATGTGGTTAGTACAGGTGATTAGTATGGTTGTCAGAGGTTATGGGGAGAAGGGAGGAGAATGGAGTTAGGAGGGAGAGATAGCGCAGCTATGATTGAATGGCGTAGACTTGATGGGCCGAATGACCTAATTCTACTATCAATTATGATCGATCACCTGTTCACACGAGCGCGATATTATCGAAGATAGACACAAAAAGCTGGAGTCTCAGCGGGACAGGCAGCATCTCTGGAGAAGGAATGGGTGATGTTTTGGGTCGAGACCCTTCTTCAGAATGGTTAGGGATAAAGGAAACGAGAGATATAGACAGTGATATGGAAAGATAAAAACAATGATTGAAAGATATGCAAAAAAGTAACGATGATAAAGGAAGCATTTTGTAGGGTGAAAATGAGATGCCAGTGCGAATTGGGTGGGGAGGGAGGAGATAGAGAGAGAAGGAATGCTGGGGCTACCTGAAGTGAGAGAAATCAATATTCATACCACTGGGTTGTAAGCTGCCCAAGCGAAATATGAAAAGGCTGTTCCTCCAATTTGCGTTTAGCCTCACTCTGACAATGGAGGAGACCGAGGACAGAAAGGTCTGTGTAGGAATAGGAAGGAGAATTAAAGTATTCAGCAACCGGAGATCAGGTTGGTTCACGGGGGCTGAGCAAAGGTGTTCCGCGAAACGATCGCAGAGTCTGCGTTTAGTCTCGCCGATACATTAGAGTCCACATCTTGAACAACAGATACAGTAGATGAGGTTGGAGGAGGTGCAAGTGAAACTCTGCTTAACCCGAAAGGATTGTCAGGGTCCCAGGACAGAATCGAAGGGGGAGGTATAGCGACAGGTGTTGCATCTTCTACGGTTGCAGGGGAAGGTACCTGGGTAGGGGGTGGTTTGGGTGGGAAGGGATGAGTTAACCAGGGAGTTGCGGAGGGAACGGTCTCTGCGGAAGGCGGAAGGGGTGGAGAAGAAAAAATGTGGCTAGTGGTAGGATCCCGTTTGAGGTTCTGGAGGATTATGTGTTGTATGCGTCGGCTGATGGGGTGGAAGGTTAGGACTTGGGGGACTCTGTCTCTGTTACGACTAATGGGAGGGGGAGCAAGGGCGGAGCTGTGGGGTACAGAGGAGACACAAGTGAGGGCCACTTTCTCATCCACTCTCTAAACACTGGGGGAAATTTACAGAGGCCAATTAAACGACAAACCCATGTATTTGGGATGTGGGAAGAAACCAAAGCACTTTGAGGAAACCCACACATTCACAGGGTGAAAATGTAAGCTCCACACAGTAAAAACGAACAATTAAAAAAAAAACAGGTAAAGGCATTCCTTCTGAAATACAGCCACTGCAGCTCAGTTAATTTTTGGAGTAGAGAATCTCAACTGATAATTTATTAATGGTTTACAAAAGGAAAACTGGTTCAAAAAAATTGCAAAGAGTTTAAAAGTAGAATAACTGATGTTCTGTAAACATGACAGCATGTGATTAGTGATTAAGCCACTGTGAAAAGCTGCAGGGAACAATTAATGCATTGGTTCTTCCCTGAACCACGAGGCTCTCAAAGCAAAGCAATTCAGTCCTATTAGGCATTTAATTTTTTTTTAGCTGATAAGCTATTACAGTACTATTTTAAAGGAATTTCTACAAACGCAAGAGAATCATAAAAATTTTATGAAGAGACTTCAAGATATCCTCCCATGAAATGGCATAATCATAATCCACCACCCCCTGCAGCACGTTCCAGCACGTTCATACTCTATGTGAAGAAACTCGCCCGCACTTCTTTAAACGTTGTCCATTTAATCTTGAAGCTATGCCCTCTAGTATTTGATGTTTTCCATCCTGGGAAAAAAGGTTTTAACTGTCGACCCTATCTATGCGTCTGTTAGGGGAAAGGGACTCTTAACATTGAGTGTTGAAATGCTGCATCAAACTTAAGATTGGAGAGGAAAGATAGCCAGTATGAAAAGTAGAGGGAGAGGTGAGACATGGGCCAGTGTGTCATTGGCAGAACAAGAGTAGAGTGAAGGATGGCAGGCAGGTGTAGACAAGATGGGGAAATGACAAGGATGGAAATGCAAGATGACCATTCCTATCACACCAACCACCCAGATGGTGGTCAAACCATCCAGCAGATTCCTCCAGCAGATTGTTTGTTGGACAAAATATTGAGCTCCGTGAAATAGCACTAAAATCAAATTATTCTTCGCAACCAGTCAACCGTTGTTTCTTACTGTTCAGTCATTTTTGAATCCTATTGCCACTCCCTTGAATTCCATGTTAAAACTTTCCTGGCGAGTCTATCATGTGAAAAGCTTTGCTGAACCACTGAGGCTGAAAATTACAGATACAATAGTGGCATTTAAGAGAATTTTGGATAGGTATATGGATATCCATGGAATGGAGGAATATGGATTATATGCAGGCAGATAAGGCATGTTCCGGTGCTGTACAGTTTAGTTTATTGTCACATTGTGCCTTCCCTCATAATGGGAACCATTGTGGGGGGATGTTTTTATGTTTACATTTCTTTATTACTGTTATGTCTGTATTCTTTATGTGCTGCATGGCAAGAAGCATTTCACTACACCTAGGTGTATGTGACCAATAAAATAACCTTTGAACATATACTGAGATACAGTGAAAACCTTTTGTTATGTGCTAACCAGTCAGCGGAAAGACTATTCATACCATTGTATGCCACAATAGTATTCTACCGATACTCTCCTCTGCCTAGCGGAGCTGCTCCTTACCCTCAACAACTTTTCGTTTGACTCCTCTCGTTTCCTCCAAATCCAAGGCGTATCTATGAGCACGCGCATGGGTCCCAGCTATGCCTGCCTCTTTGTAGGGTACGTCGAACAATCCTTGTTCGAGGCGTACCGTGGTCCTATCCCTGAACTCTACCTCCGCAACAGGGCTCGAAATTAGCAATTGCCAGGTTGACAATGGCAACCCACAGACCTGCGGGGCAACCTAAAAGTCATGCCATTTTGCCCGGCTTGGCAAGCACCCAGGAGTCCTCTGGTTTAATTCTGAGCTGGCCCCCTCTCTATCTTTCTCTCTTTCTCGCTGTCACTTCGTGTCCGCCCACTATCCGTGTCCATGTCTCGGGTCTCCGCCCGTTGTCCGTGTCTCAGGTCTCCGGCCAGCCGCCTTACACATGCGCACAACCGCGGCCAGCACCAAAGATCCTATAGCGAGGATCTTTGGCCAGCACATCATCGGCCGTGGTTGTACGCATATGCCGCACTGCACATGCGCACTGCCACTGCAACTGGTCGGCATCGGCCACTTTCTCCCTCCCTTTGCATGGTGGGAGATCTGGCTGCCATTGCTGTCCACTCGCTGCGACCGGTGAAACCCAATGCAGATTCACTCGCTGGAGCTGCAGTAACTCCCTGGATTAACTCTTGCTGCTTGATTTTCTGGTCCTAAAAAAATATTCGCAATGGAATTTAAACAGAATTTAAACACCACCACCAAACTCTGAAAAATAACAGCCTATTGCATTTTATCTGTTTATTTATTGTGTATATATATATATGGTCTATGGTATATAGACGCAGTCCTGTTCTGTCCTGAATTATATCTTATAGAAACTTACAAAATTCTTAAGGGGTTGGACAGGCTAGATGCAGGAAGATTGTTCCCGATGTTGGGGAAGTCCAGAACAAGGGGTCACAGTTTAAGGATAAGGGGGAAATCTTTTAGGACCGAGATGAGAAAAAAAATTTTCACACAGAGAGTGGTGAATCTCTGGAATTCTCTGCCACAGAAGGTAGTTGAGGCCAGTTCATTGGCTATATTTAAGAGGGAGTTAGATGTGGCCCTTGTGGCTAAAGGGATCAGGGTGTATGGAGAGAAGGCAGGTACAGGATACCAAGTTGGATGATCAGCCATGATCATATTGAATGGCGGTGCAGGCTCGAAGGGCCGAATGGCCTACTCCTGCACCTAATTTCTATGTTTCTATGTATGTTTCTATGTTTACATATTCTGTTGTGCTGCAGCAAGCAAGAATTTAATTGTCCTATCTGGGACACATGACAATAAAACTCTCTTGACTCTTGACTTGGACTTAAACAAAAAAGGGTTCTTGGGGAAAAAAAGAGCTACCTTAAATTTAATTGCTTCTGGTTGGGTACCTATAGTAGGGTGAAGACTATTCCATGCTTTAATTGTGCGGCGGAACTCCATGGAGCAGCCAGCATCTCTGGATAGAAGAAATTGGGTGACGGTTCGGGTAGAGACCCTTCTTTATATTTCCTCTGGTTTTAGTGTTTTAGTTTAATTTAAAGATACAGCGTGGAAACAGGCCCTTCCCCCCCCCCACCGAGTCCACGCCAACCACCGATCACCTGTACACTAGTTCTATCCCATATATTAGCAACGCAGTATCGTGTGTGTATGAAAGAACTGCAGATGCTGGTTTAAACTGAAGATAGACACAAAAAGCTGGAGTAACTCAACAGGTCAGAATCTCTGGACAAAAGGAAAATATTACGTTTTGGGTTGGGTCTGAAAAAGGTTCCTGCACACCTTTGGAATGTGGAAAGAAATAAGAGCACCTGGAGAAAACCCATGCGATCAAGGGAAAAGGAGCAAACTCCATACAGACAGCACCCATATTTAGGATCAATTCCGGGTCTCTGGCAATTTTAGGCAGCAACTTTATGGCCAATGTACAGCCCCATAGTCTGGAACTGAATTAAAACCTACAGTAGCTGTAAAGGGGGACTTAGAGAGCATCAGTTAGAGATTTAAGACTGAAAATGGATAGTTTCTTTTAGTAATCAAAGTTATCAACGTATGATTTTTTGTGTGTTGGAAAATAAAATATAGTGGCACAGCTGGTGAACTTGCTGCCTCACGTCAGTAATCTGTGTTCGATCCTGTCCTCGGGCACTGTCTGTGTTGAATTTGCACATTCTCCCTGCAAGCATGTCGGTTTCCTCCCACATCCCAAAGATGCATTGGCTTTGTAGGTTAACTTGTCTCTGTAAAATTGCCCCTAATGTGTAGGGAGTGGGTGAGGAAAGTGGGATAACAGAACGTGTGTGAATGGGGAGACAAAAGTGCTGGAGAAACTCAGCGGGCAAGGCAGCATCTATGGAGCGAAGGAAATAGGCGGCGTTTTGGGTCGAGACCCTTCTTCAAACTGATGTGAGGGTGCAGGGGGTGGGAAGAAGAAAGGAAGAGGAAGAGACAGTGGGCTGTTCGTCCAATTTGCGGTGGGCCTCACTCTGGCCATGGAGGAGGCCCAGGACAGAAAGGTCGGATTCAGAATGGGAGGAGTAGTTGAAGTGCTGAGCCACTGGGAGATCAGGTTAGTTATTGCGAACTGAGTGTAGGTGTTGTACGAAGCGATCGCTAAGCCTGCACTTGGTCTCACTGAGGTTGATCATACTCTGAATAATCCAACCAGAATTTTGTTTGGAAGTGGAAAGAAATAATAGAAATTGCATTCTTTGCAACGTGTAAAAGGAGATGAGATACTGTTTTGTAATTTTGCTGCATGTCATTGTAGTATATATCATATCTTGATTGGTGAATATGTTTAATTTGTGACTTTATTTGAAGCAGAAATCCTTGACTCCATCCAAGGACCCAAGCAGTCTTTCCAGGTGCGGCAGAGGTTCACCTGCACCTCATCCAACCTCATCTATTGCATCCGCTGCTCTAGGTGTCAGCTGCTCTACATCAGTGAGACCAAGCATAGGCTTGGCGATCGCTTCACCCAACACCTCCGCTCAGTTCGCAATAACCAACCTAATCTCCCGGTGGCTCAACTCCCCCTCCAAATTCGACCATTCTGTCCTGGGCCTCCTCCATGGCCAGAGTGAGTCCCACCGTAAATTGGAGGAGCTGCACCTCATATTTTGCTTGGATAGTTTACTTTGACATTTTCTCCAATTTCAGGTAGTCCTTGCTTTCTCCCTTTCCCCTCCCCTTCCCAGCTCTCCCACAGCCCACTGTCTCTGCCTCTTCCTTTCTTCTTCCCGCCCCCCCCCCCCCCATCCCCTCATCAGTCTGAAGAGTCTCGACCCAAAACATCACCTATTCATTCCTTCGCTCCAGAGATGCTGCCTCACCCGCTGAGTTTCTCCAGCATTTTTGTCTACCAGCAGAAGGACTATGATTACAATCGATCTATCCACAGTGTACAGTGTACAGATAATAGTGCACATTGTACTGTTCTATGTTCTATGAAATCAAAGAAAGAAATCAGTGTTTGGGTCAACACTGCATCAGGAACAAGAGTCGAGAGGGATTTGGGAGTGTTTGGGGTTGTTGTTTTGAAGTAATCTTGAATCAGTTCGTAGCAGTCGTAGCTATTCACTCCCTTGAACTTCACCAGTCTGAAGAAGGGTCCCGAACCTGAACGTCGCCTATCCATTCACTCCACACATACTGCCTGACCTGCCAAGTTTCCCAGCAATGTGCTTTACTAAGGGGAAGATAAACTAGTACAAAGGGGAGAGGGAGAATGGTGAGGCACTTTTCTTTAGCGGAGGAGAAAAACAAGAACCTGGGGATAAAACTTAACCAGGACATATGGAAGTGAAGGCCAGAGGTATTACTATTTTTGCACAGACACCTTAACTTCCACCACCTGCATTTGGAATGTTAACAAATACTCTAATAAACATCTCTACATATACGATAGATCACAAACACACTCATTGCTTCACGACCTCGTTAAGCAACTTGAACCTCAATGATCAAAGACTACAGAGTATTTCTGTGGACTGCCTTTAGCTCGTGTCACTTGTATTTGACTATGTCTCTCACGTATTGCATTGTTGATTATTGTACATTTATCTGTGTTATTGCGTTCCAGGCCTGAAGTTGCAGCAGGCAAGAATTTCAGCGTTAGTATACTATAGATAACAATTAAACACGTCTGACTCTTGAGAGCGATATGGGCCAAGATTCAAGGGAGCAATGTGCATAAGTGAAAGGAGCAGAATTGGGCCATTCGTCCCATCAAGTTAATCCGTCAGTGAGGGGAGGGGCACAGTTTCGAGCGAAGGGATGCGGTGAACGGCTTCACCTGCCAACCGGGGAGCCGGCTTACCTCAGCACTACAAACCCCAGCCCCCGAGTCCCCACCACCCGCCCCCGCCGCGGTCGGTCACTCACTCAGCTCCGAGGCTCGGGCTCCTCCACCCCCTGCAGCCCGGACACTGCGGCCACGGTGCAGAGACGTCGGTTCCCGGGGCCCGGTTAGTTTACCGACCGCGATCGGCGTGCGGCTGACGGCGCGCAGTTTCCGGAGACCGGCCGGTGGTCCTGGCACGTGGGGGGGGGGGGGGCGCGAGCAGCGACACGGAGAGTCTGATTAAACGTGTGTGTGTGTGGTGTCACGTGGCGAGGGGAGAGCGCGATCACGTGGGGCACGGAGGAGTGGGAGTCACATGGGAGTGGGGTCACGTGGGGCAGACCTTGCGGCTGCCTCATGCACATGACAGGAGCGGGTGACAATTTCAACGTAAACTCCTCTCGGGATCATAATCATCATAATAAAAATTAGGTAGACAAAAATGCTGGAGAAACTCAGCGGGTGAGGCAGCATCTATGGAGCGAAGGAATATGTGACGTTTCGGGTCGAGACCCTTCTTCGGACTGATAATCATAAAGTCAAAGTAGCCTTTATTGTCATTCAGACCTTGCGGTCTGAACGAAATTTTGTTGCCTTGCAGTCCTACATATAGTAAAAATGACAAAAACACACAATAAACACAAATTAATATCCACCACAGTGATTTCACCAGGCACCTCCTCACTGTGATGGAAGGCAAAAGTCTTAAGTCTTTGGCTCTTCCCTTCTTATTCTCCCTCTGCGCCAAGGCGATCCAGGCTTCAGATGTTGTTACCCCGCCGGGCGATGGTAAGTAATGTCAGTCCCGCGGCTGAATCCAAGCTCCGCGAACGGGCCGGTTCAACTCGGCCCGGGGTGGTCGAAGCTGCCGAAGCTGCGGCCCTCCAGTCCAGCGGACGCAGCTGTTGTTGCGGGAGCTCCGGAGAACAGGTCACCAACCCGTGACCTGCAAGCTCCCGACGATGTCGTCCACTGGGCCCGCGGTCGGGTCGGGAACATTGCCCCAGCTCCGAGGCCGGGTCGCCGCTGCTGCTGCCCCAGCTCCGAGGCATGACATAATCACACTTTATTAGCCAAGTATGTTTTGCATCATACGAGGAATTTGTAGTATATTCTCATTTTTTAGTATATTCACATACATTTAAAATATGATTGTGCAAAAAGAATTCCCTAATATTTTGCATGAAACTAGTTAAAAGAAATCTTGAAAAACTACAAGATTATTTTTGTAGCCTTAATTACAGCAGGAAGAAGGCACAAGAGTGACATGTCTGTAAAATAGACACAAAAAGCTGGAGTAACTCAGCGGGACAGGCAGCATCTCTGGAGAGAAGGAATGGGTGATGTTTTGGATCGAGACCCTTCTTCAGTCTCGACCCTCAACGTCACCCATTCCTTCTCTCCAGAGATGTTGCCTGTCCCGCTAAGTTACTCCAGCATTTTGTGTCTATTTTTGGTTTAAACCACCATCTCCAGTTCCTTCATACACATCACATGTCTCTTAAACGCTTCAAGTATGGCAAGCAATTGGTAGCTTTTGACTATATTGAACAGTATATCGGAGACAGTCTCTGCTTTAAGTTCATTAAATCATTAGGAGCTGAATTAGGGTATTTGGCCCATCGAATCTGCTCCACCATTCGATCATGGCTGATCTATCATTCCTTCTCAATCCTATTCTCCTGCTTTCTCCCCATAACCTTTGGGGAGCCTATGATGCCCTTACTAATCAAGAACCTATCAATCTCTGAATTAATAATACGCAATGACTTGGCCTCCATAACTGTCTGGCAATGAATTCCACAGATTCACCACCCTCTGGCTAAAGAAATTCCTCCTCTTTTCTAAAGCTATGTCCATCATATGTACGTACAAATGCTCATCATACATTAACCCAAGATCCCCGAGATTACTCTCGTAAACCTTCACACACACTCAAAACGCCAACAATTCCCTCCTCAGATATGGGGCCCAAAATTGCTCACAATCGTCCAAATGTGGTCTAGTCCAATCTGCCTGTATTTGGCCCATGTCCCTCTAAACCAATCCTATCCATGTGCCTGTCTAAATGTTTCAGGGTCTCGACCTGAAATGTCACCCCCTCCTTCTCTCTAGAGTTGCTGCCTTTCCCGCTGAGTTACTCCAGCATTTTGTGTCTATTTTAAATGTGTTGCTTGTTCCCACCACCCACCACCCTTTGTGTAAAGGTTACCCCCTCAGGTTCCTATTAAATCTTTTAAATCTTCACCTTAAACTATGTCCTCTGGTCCTCTTAGGCTCCAAGGAATGAAGTCCTAGCCTGTTCAACCTGTTCAGCTCAATACATTTACTGTGCCTAAAGCCTTTTTGACCATCCTATCTCCCAGTGAAAGATACAGGGATTGACAAATTGTGAGTATAAATATGGGGTTAAAGGGGAAGTGAGTACAGGAAAAGTTACAAAAGACTCCCAAATTAATGGGAAGGAAAGTTTGAGAAGGGATAAGAGAGTAAGGTCAGGGCCAATAGTGTGAGAGGGGAGGTGAATACCGAAGTAAAAGTGTTGTATATGAATGTATGTGAGTGTATGTGTGTGTGTGAGAGTGTGTGTGAATGTATGTGTGTGTTTGTGAGTGTGTATGTGTGCGAGTGTATGTGTGTGTGTCTGTGTGAGTGTGTGAATGTATGTGTGCGTGTGTGAATGTATGTGTGTGTGTGTATATGTGTGTGTGAGTCTGTGTGTGTGTGTGTGTGTGTATGTGAGTCTGTGTGAGTGTGAGTCTGTGTGTATGGTTGAGTGTATGTGTGAGTGTGCGAGTGTGAGGGAGTGAGTGAGTGAGTGAGTGAGTGAGTGCGTGCGTGCGTGCGTGTGTGCGTGTGCGTGTGCGTGTGTGTGTGTGTGTGTGTGTGTGTGTGTATTGGCATTGGTGGAATATTGCGTTGGGGGACCATCCCACCCGTGTGAAGCTGGGACCCAACAGGTCCCACTTATTCTAGTATACACATACAAATACACACACACACAGATCATCCTCCAGCTTAGAGAGAAAGTCCCTTTCTGCCTTTTTGATGGCCTTGTCAAGGTTGTATCTGGTTTTCTTATATACCTCTGCATCACCAGACCTGAATACCCGGGATCTGGTCCTCTGAACAATGCGGATCTGCAGCTCAGCATCTGGTTCATCCAAGGTTTCTGGCTAGGAAACACTCGGAAGGTTTTTGTTGGAACACAGTCCTCCACACATTTCCTTATGAAGTCTGCAACGACTGTGGCAAATTCATTCAGGTCCATTGCCGAGTCCTTGACATTGCCCAGTCTACTGATTCCAAGCAGTGCCGGAGTCGTTCCTCTGCCTCTGTTGACCAGCTCAGTGCAGTCCTCACTGCTGGGGGTGTGCTCTTCAGTTACTGCCTTTATGCAGGAAGAAGGGATGGAGTGATAGGCATCTCTGATGGTTGTATAGCATTAACCCTCTGGTGCTGCTAGAAACATGTTGGTGGAGATTTTTTCAGGTTTGCTATGTTGAAGTTCCCGGCCATGATGTTAAAGGCTTCAGGGTACGCTGACTGGTTAAAGACCAGTCTGACTGAACAATTAAATAGATTGGACAACGAGAAAAGCTGTGATAGACTATTTAAGAAAAACATTTTTCACACAGAGTGGTGAATCTCTGGAACTCTCTGTCACAGAAGGTAGTTGAGGCCAGTTCATTGGCCATATTTAAGAGGGAGTTAGATGTGGCCCTTGTGGCTAAAGGGATCAGGGGGTATGGAGAGAAGGCAGGTACGGGATACTAAGTTGGATGATCAGCCAAGATCATATTGAATGGCGGTGCAGGATCGAAGGGCCGAATGGCCTACTCCTGCACCTATTTTCTATGTTTATATGTTTCTATGTTAAGCAACTATTTATATCTAGGTTTAGGTTTATTATTGTCACCTGTACTGAGCTACAGTGAAAAGCTTTGTGTCAGAATTGGACAGTACCCTAGCTTATGGAAGGACCGTTCAGAAGCCTGATAACAGAAGGGAATGAGCTGTAAAGAACTCCCATAATATACACTCGGGTTTGTTTCTGGAGAAATGTCTTCAGAAGTGTAGAAGTAACTGGAACCCATAATTTAATGAAGGAATTTAATAAATAAAGTTGAGGCATGAGGAACTGCAGATGCTGGAATCTTGAGAAAAACGCAGTGCTGGAGGATCTAGGCTGGTCAGGCATCATCTGACGGACAGACAAAGTTTCGGGTCCGGACCCTTCTTCAGACTGATGGAGTGGGGGGGGGGGGAGAAAGCTGGAAAAGAGAGGTGGGGGCGGGACAAAGCCTGGCAAGTGATCGGTGGATACAGATGAGGGGATGATTAGCAGATGGGTGGAGTAATGACAAAGGCAGGGGGAGAAATTAGACAAAAGGATGTCAGATAAGGAGAGAAGAGGTAGAAGGTGATGTGGCAAGGGGAGGGAGGAGAGGTGATTATGTGGAAGGGGACAGGGGCAGAAAGAGGGCAGGATAGTGGGAGAAATGGGTGTGCACAGGAAGATAGAGGAAGTAGGCTGTTATTCAAGAGTGAAAATATCTTTCAATATACGGACTGCTTTAAATTTTAAGTAATAAAATTGAATTCCCTAATTTTAAACAGTCAGTACATTGAAAGGTATTTTCACTCTTGAATAGCATAGTCTTTAAATAAGAAAATTGAATTCAATGTTCATAGCTATGGGTTGTAAGCTATCCAAGCGGACAAATTAAATTTATTGCAATAAAAGAAGTTTAGCTGAAAAGACTTGGTGAAGAAGGGTCCCGACCCGAAACATCACTCATCCTTTTTCTCCAGAGTTGCTGCCTGACCTGCTAAGTTACTCCAGCCCTTTGTGTCTATCTGAGGGTCGGTGACTCATTTGGTCTACGTTTTGCAGAACACCAGCTCAGCATCTGTTGATTAAAAATGCACAGTGTCTTGATCTTAAACTCGGTTTGAACCACTTCCAGCTGCTAATTACCCTGGAGGTGAAAACACTCTTCTGATGTATGTCCTATTAATACTGCTACAATGCTATTCAAAAGTGAAAATACCTTTCAACATGCTGGTTATAATTTATAATTCACAGAATTTGATATACTGGAATATCGTCTGATGATTGAAAAGTCGTGCAGCGTGCCCTTCAGCCCAACTCGTCCATGCCAACCAAGATGCCCCATCTAAGCTAGTCCCATTTATCTGCGTTTGGCCCATATCCCTCTAAACCTTTCCTATCCATATACCTGTCCAAGTATCTTTTAAATGTTGCCATAGTAGCTATCTCAACTATCTCCTCTGGCAGCTTCTTCTATATGATGACACAAAGCTGGCTGGCAGTGTGAGCTGTGAGGAGGATGCTATGAGGCTGCAGGGTAACTTGGATAGGTTGGGTGAGTGGGCAGATGCATGGCAGATGCAGTATAATGTGGATAAATGTGAAGTTATCCACTTTGGTGGCAACAAGAAACATAGAAAATAGGTGCAGGAGTAGGCCATTGGAGCCAGCACCGCCATTCAATATGATCATGGCTGATCATCCAAAATCAGTACCCGTTCCGGCTTTTTCCCCATATCCCTTGATTCCCTTAGCCCTAAGAGCTAAATCTAACTCTCTCTTGAAAACATCCAGTGAATTGAAGGCAGATTATTATCTGAATGGTGTCAGATTACAAAAATGGGAGGCGCAACGAGACCTGGGTATCCTTGTCCATCAGTCACTGAAAGTAAGCATGCAGGTACAGCGGGCAGTGAAGAAAGCAAATGGCATGTTGATCTTCATAACAAGAGGATTTGAGTTTAGGAGCAAGGAGGTCCTACTGCAGTTGCACAGGGCCCTAGGGAGACCACACATGGAGTATTGTGTGCACTTTTGGTCTCCTAATTTTAGGAAGACATTCTTGCTATTGAGGGAGTGCAGCGTACGTTCATCAGGTTAATTCCCAGGATGGCGGGACTGACATGTGATGAAATTTACTGGAATTTAGAAGGATGAGAGAGGATCTTAAAGAAACATATAACATTCTTAAGGGATTGTAGGCTTGATGCAGGAAAAATGTTCCTGATGTTGGGGGAGTCCAGAACCAGGGGTCACAGTTTAGGAATAGGCCATTTAGGATTGAGATGAGGAAATACCTTTTCACCCAGAGAGTTGTGAGTCTGTGGAATTCGCTGCCACAGAAGGCAGTGGAGGCCAATTCACTGGATGTTTTCAAGAGAGTTAGATATTGCTCTTAGGGCTAATGGAATCAAGGGATATGGGGAAAAAGCAGGAATGGGGTACTGATTTTGGATGATTAGCCATGATCATATTATATACAATAGATAATAAACAATAGGTGCAGGAGTAGGCTATTCGGCCCTTTGAGTGCCATTCAATGTGATCATGGCTGATTATCCACAATCAGTAGCCCGTTCCTGCCTTCTACCCATATCCCCTGACTCCGCCATTGAATGGCGGTGCTGGCTTGAAGGGCCGAATGGCCTATTCCTCCACCTATTTTCTATGTTTCTATACCCACCACCCTCTGAGTGACAAAGTTGCCCCTCAGGTTCCAATTTAATCTTTTCTCTTTCACCTTAAACCTATGTTCCCTGGGTTTTGATTCCCTTATTCTGGATAAAAGATTCTGTGCATTCTATTCCCATCATGATTTTATACTCTACCTCAACAGCAGGTCTGGCTCGCCTGCCGTGGAACCGGAAACCCACCTGGAGTCATCCGAAGCTTGTCTCCTGCTCAACCCTGAAGACTGGGAACCAGGGAGGAGAGTGGAGGGAACCGCGGCGGGGCGGCAGACACTGGACAAAGGGCCATTTTCAACATGGCGGCGGATAGAGGAGATGATCGGTGCACCAGGACATGGGCCTTTAAGGCCAAGAGAAGGCTGCACTCTTAAAAATGTTGGAACTTTGTTGGTGCCAGAAACATGGTGACTCTGTGTACTGCCTCGGTGAAGTCTTCTATTACACTACAGTTGTTACACTTTTGTACTTATCTATGATTGTGCTTATCCATAGTATGATTTTACTGGATTCTTTGCAAAACAGAGAATTTCACATTGGTACAAGTGACAATGAAGTACCATCATCATCATCAAACTCCCTCAGACACTAGGTAAAGCAATAATAAAATCGAGATTTTGTAGGTGATTTCTGAGGTGTCTAGCTCGAAAACGGCTGCTGGTGGGCTGGCTGTGATTCTACAGGGTCCGGGGGGAAATGCAGTAAGTTCTGGCTCCATAGTAACTGCACCACGCTGAGCAAAAAGCTTGAGGTACTCGGCGTCCTTGGAAATAGAAAGCAATCAGTTGGTGACTAATTATAGAGCTGGGCTCTGAGAGGCGATAAAGTTGCATGTGATTGTGCAGTCGCCCGGAGATAGATCCCTTGCGTTTTAATATATCTTCATTTAAAAACGGGAAACGATCAAAAGCTATTGCATGTGATATACACTGTAACTTGCATGTGGAATATTGCAAACTATAGTACTGTGCAACAAAAAAAATGGTAGCAAATATAATTAGAACGACGATTCAGAATTCGCAAAACAATTCATACTATCATTGTAGAATGCAATAATATTGACGATAGCGTTGTTTTATTGTTAGTACAGGTCGCATGATGCACAGCATAGAACGAAATATTAATTAGCTGCAAACGGCAACTGCCAGTTTAAATTCTTTGAAAATAAATATTTTGATTTGTCGTACACGCGAAAATGCGATCTTCAGATTGTTGAAAGGAAGGCTCGACTTTAAAATTGTGTCACTGTATCAAATGAAACGTTCTCCGCCACAATTCGCAAATAATATCGACATTTGCTCACCAATTAGACATTTACATGCGGGACCTTTGTAAGAATGATTCATATTTGAATCATTCCAGCCAAAGGTTTAAAATGGAAATATATATAACATATAATAAATAGATAGCTGGAAAATTAGGTACTGAATTATGATTTTCGTTATTTCAGTCTTTTCAGCATATTTATCTTTGAAACTGAATTCATTGGTACATTTTAACTGTTTTGGAACTTAGTACTCAATAAAAGTATCGAGGCTCTCTCCATATTGAAAGCAAAAAGAGGTTTCAAAGATACTTTACAGTGCCTTTACCATCCTATGGTGTACAAGTGATTTGCAAAACCTTTTAGTTTAACCTTGCTAAACCTAGAGTTTAGAAGGATGAGGGGTACCTCATTGAAACTTACCGAATAGTGAAAGGCCTGGATAGAGTGTATTTGGAGAGGATGTTTTCATTAGTGGGAACGTCTAGGCCATAGCCTCAGAATAAAAGGATGTACCTTTGAAAGGAGATTTCTTTAGTGGAATTCTTCCCACAGACAGCTGTGGAGATCAAGTTCCCCCTCTCCCTTCTTCCTCCCTAACCCACTCCCCTCTCCCCTGTGCCCCACCTGGATTCACACCTATTTATTCCCTCCCCCTCCATCTACATTCCTTCCTCCAACTTCACAATTTGCAACTCTTCAATCCTTTTGTCTCACACTGACACAGGGCAGCACAGTTATGCAGCTAGTAGAGCTGTTGCCTCACAACACCAGAGACCTGAGCTCGATCCTGACCTCAGCTGATGTCTGTGTGGAGTCTGCATGTTCTCCCTGTGACTGAGTGGGTTTTGCCCGGGTGCTCTGGTTTTCTCCCACATCCCAAAGACATGTGGTTTGTCAGTTAATTGGCCCTCTGAAAATTGCTGCAAGTGTGTATGGGGTGGATGAGAAAGTGGGATAATATAGAACTGGTGCGTCTCTACCTCTTAACAGAACACATAATAAATTAACGAGCATCTGAAACACCTGAAGTCTAACATCATAATTGGTTTATTATAATCAATTCAGAATTATTTTTTTTGTATTAAACTATGGTTTTGTTTTAAATTTGCAATGTAACATCTAAACGTCTGATATCTGGGAAATTTGTAAAAGCAAGGAACTGCAGATGCTGGTTTACAAGAAAACCACTGAGTAACTCCAGCACTGTGTCTCTTAATTATGATAGAAAGCATTGTATATATATAAATATCTAGGACTGAAATAGCAGTTTAACCCTTTGGCCAGTAGTTATGACAATAACATGTTGGCACAGAGAGAATCCTTTAAATTAAGAAAACCAAGGAACTGATTGTGGACTTTGGAAGGAGTAGGATGGGGACACAGAGCCCCGTTTATATCAACGGGTCGATGGTTGATAGGGTCAAGAGCTTCAAATTCCTGGGCGTGCACATCTCTGAAGATCTTTCCTGGTCTGAGAACACTAATGCAATTGTCAAGAAAGCTCATCAGCGCCTCTACTTCCTGAGAAGTTTACGGAGAGTCAGGACTCTCTCTAACTTCTACAGGTGCACAGTAGAGAGCATGCTGACCGGTTGCATCGTGGCTTGGTTCGGCAACCTGAGCGCCCTGGAGAGGAAAAGACTACAAAAAGTAGTAAACACTGCCTAGTCCATCATCGGCTCTGACCTTCCTTCCATCGAGGGTATTTATCGCAGTCGCTGCCTCAAAAAGGCTGGCAGTATCATCAAAGACCCACAACATCCTGGCCACACACTCATCTCCCTGCTACCTTCAGGTAGAAGGTACAGGAGCCTGAAGACTGCAACAACCAGGTTCAGGAATAGCTACTTCCCCACAGCCATCAGGCTATTAAACCTGGTTCGGGTAAAACTCTGATTATTAATAATGATGCACTTCATCAGTTTATTTATTCATGTGTGTATATATTTATATTACGGTATATGGACACATTGATCTGTTTTGTAGTAAATGCCTACTATGTTATGTGTGCTGAAGCAAAGCAAGAATTTCATTATCCTATCAGGGACACATGACAATAAACTCACTTGAACTTGAACTTTAAAAGCAAAAAGTGAACAAACTATGAATACAAGTATATAAAATAGGATCAGGAGTAGACCATATCATCCATTGAGTCTAGTCAACCATTCAATGAGATTGTGGCTGATCTAACCTTTGACTAAGGTCCATATTTCAATCTTGAATATGGAGGCTGAAAGCAGACTCAACCTTTGTGGCTCCATGGTTAATGAACTCTCAAGATTCATAGCCGTCAGACAGAAGAACTTCTTCCTCATCTCCATTTTAAATAGCTGAGCCCTCTCCCAACCTCTCCCTATAGCTTAGTCCCTCGAGTCCAGGTAAAATCTTCTTCAATCGCTTCGCATTCAGCCATACTCTATTACAAAAATCCCCAAAAAGCAATCATCAAACACAACTTCGATTCTGCTTTTCCATTTAAATTTTTTTAATTTCCTACTAATCATTTTTGTTTATTGCTTCCATCTTCATTGGTTGCTATGGTATCTGTTTCATGGTGCATCTTTTCTTCAATATTACACTCAACAAACCTGGATTTTTTTACAGACACAAAGAATTGCAGATGATGGTTTGTAAAAAAAAACAAATTGTTGGAATAACACAGCAGGTGGTATCTCTGGAGTGCATTTCTCTGGGTGCTCCGGTTTCCGCCCACACTCCAAAGACATACAGGTTTGTCGGTTAATTGGCTTTGGTAAAATTGTAAATTGTCCCTACGGATGTAGGATAGTGCTAGTGTGTGAGGTGATCGCTGGTCAGTGCAGGCTCAGTGGGCTGAAGGGCTTGTTTCCATGCTGTATCTCTAAAGTCTAAGTCTATCATGGATAGGTGATCCATGTCGGGACTCTTCTTCAGACCTGAAACATCCATGTTCTTCAGGGATGCTGCCTGACCTGATGAGTTACTCCAGTACTATGTGTCTTTTATTAGAAACCAGCATCTGCAGTTCTTTGTGTCCACCTCCTTTGACAGCTTGTGGCCTGATAATATGATTTTTCTATGTTAATAATACCCTAGCCATATTCTATTCTTGATCAGGTAGGTGTTTATGCCACAAGATACACATTCTGTTTTGTGAACCATTAATAACATCTCCCTAATTTGGAACCAACACTTGGGGATTAGCGGCTTTCTCTCATTAATTAGACCAGAGGTGGCTGTCAATTCCCAGCCTTCCCGTCCCCTTAGTAACACGCAGGCGCAACCGCGACCGCGGAAGTCACGTGAAAGCGGCGGCGTCCTGCGTTGCCATGGAGCTACCGGCCACGTGATGCGGTAACGGCAGGCGATTGGTGGGATTCAATAGACGCGGGCTGATTGAAAGTAATTTGCTGCAGGATGGGCCGGGAGCTAGTGGTTTAGCGCCGGCTCAGCAATTAGACTGGTGCCCCATATATATACACCCAGCACCTGCGCCCTACACTAGCTGTGTGGAGTGGTACAAGGAGCAGTAGACGAAAACAAAAAGGGAGAAAACGAAAACAAAGAAAAATAAATAGGCAAAGGTTACCAGTCACAACCATGTACAGGAACAACGCTGCCAAGCGCAACGCCAACCAGGAAAACATTTGCTCCGTCCCACAACACTGCCCCGTTCTTCAAAAGCAACGAACCGTTTTGGGGGTGTTAAATGAAAACGAGCAGCAGAAACGTTCACTCTGTCAGGTAGCATGGATTTGGTTGAAATGATTACTATATTACTATGTAATTTCTATTATACACATGTTTATTACTTCTTTGCCTCGACTTAAAACTTTAAAGATGCATTTTATTGTAGAATTATAATAAATTAATTTATGGTCATTATAAAACTTGCGGGGTATTTTTTTATGCAGAGAGACGGTTATTTTTTTCAGATGGGGTAAAAGCAAAGACTAAAGGGTATCACTTTAAGATGAGAGAGGCGAGGTTTACAGGAAAGTAGATCAGCCTTGATTGAATGATGTAGACTCGATGGGCTCAATTACCTAAATCTGCCATGTCGGCTGTGGAGGCCAAGGCAATGGATATTTTTACGGTGGAGATTGACACATTCTTGATTAGTAAGGGTGTCAAATGTTATGTGGTGAAGGCAGGAGAATGGGGTTGAGAAGGAAAGATAGATCGGCCATGATTGAATGGTGTAGACTTGATGAACATTATGGCCTAGAATTCTGCTCCCAGAATTTATGAACTAGATGTGCGGGGAATTATTTATTTTTACAGTGTGTCTAAAACGCTGCCAGGGGTGGTGGTGGAGACAGAAACTATACTGGCGTTTAAGAGACTGTTGGACAGGCGCATGGATATGGAGGGATATAGATCACGTGCAGGCAGATGTGATGGTCTTGGCGCCATGTTCGGGGTCATTGTTGACCGAAGGGCCTGTTCTTGTGCTGTACCATTCCGTTTTAACAGCGTTATGTTCTCTGGAGAACACGAATAGGTGTCGTTTCGAGTCGGAACCCCTCTTCAAACTGTACTTTATCTTAGTAATCAATCCGAAGAGTCCAGACCCGAAACGTCTCCCATCCATGTTCCCCAGAGATGCTGCCTGGCCCGTTGTTACTGCAGCACATTGTCTTTTTGTGTAAACCAGCATTCTTTCTTCGACAGTGCTTCTTTAATGCTTCTCTCTACTTGCTACTCCAGGTGCCGGCAAAACCCAATGCATTGACAGCGGACCATGGCTCCAGCGCTGTTAAGAGCAGCACCGCTTTTACGGAGTGCCCGATTACGTTTGTATCGAACCCGAACTTCAGTGTTTACATGGAGGAGGAAGTCCAGGATGAGGTCGAAATATCAGAGTACAGCCTGACATCCGAGTTGGAAACTAAACTGGGGGAGGTTGGGCACATCTCTAAACCCTGGGGCGACTCTTTGTACCTGGATCTCAGTGAAGGTAATTGTAAGAGTTTTATTTTCGAGATGTGGCGTGGAAACGACCAAGCCGACCAGTGATCTCACATTCACACCAGTTCTGTTATTGAACTTTCTAATCTACACACTAGGGCCAATTTACCCACAACCCATGGGAGGAAACCCACGCGACTCTACGTGCAGACTCTACACAAACAGCACCCGAAGTCAAGATCGAACCCGGGTCTCTGTCGCTGTAAGGCCGCGGCTCCGCCCGCTGTGCCTGCCACCCGTTGCAAATCCCAGTATCACCATACTGCTGTTTTTTTTTAACTCTATGAAGTAATTGCCGATACAAATTTTTGTTGTTTGTTTTCTATTGTTCCGTTTCGGGACAAATGACAATAAAGCACTATTGAAGAACATCTTGCCGTTTCGGGAAATAAAATCACTAACCTACCTGTATGACCCGCTTCCCACGCCTTCTTCTTTGCAGCTTCACCAATGGTCGTGGATTCGTCGATCCGCTCTCGTCGTTCTCACGACGATTCCGGTGATCGTGCTGATTTTCTCGCTGCGGGAGAGTACGCAGAAGACATTTATCACTATCTTCGAGAAGCCGAAGTAAGTTCTGCGTGGTTGCAACCCTACCCCCGCTATATCACCACTTGTAAAATTGGCCTCTATACGTGATATATAAAACAGTGCAGCACAGGAACAGGCCTTTCGGCCCACAATGTCCGATCACGATGACCATTTAAATAAAAACCACTGCCTACACACGATCCATTCCCTGCATACCCATATGCCGATCTAAAAGCTTAAACTCTACTGCCTTCACCACCACCGCTGGCAGCATGTTCAAGCCCCTCCCCAACACATTTTTTAAACTTTCCCTGTACACCTCCGTTAAACTTTGCCCCTCTCACCATGAAGTTATACCCACTTCTTTGACATTTCTACCATATCTGTGCCTCATAATTTTAGTTTTCTTGCAGTTCCACCCTCAACCACTGACGCTCTAGAGAAAGCAATCCAAGTTTATCCAATATCGTTGAAATTAATGCCATCTAGTTCAGGCAACATTCTGGTAAACTTCTGCAGTCTTTACTGAATGGGAATGTTACCTTCATAGAATCTCAATACAAGGTTAACTTTTCCCCTTGGGAGAACATTTTATCAAACTTTGTCTAGAAACTCTACAGCCTTTTTTTATTGTACATTCATTTTTCACTATTTCCCTGTTTGCCACCCACAAATTCCAAGTCACATTTGAGGTGCCGGGTGCAGCAAGCAACAATGAAAGGCAAAACTAATTCGATGCGATGTAAAATTGAGGGGCATAGATGGGGTAGACGGTCAGAACCGTTTCCCCCGGGTGGTGAGGGCATAGCTTTAAGTTGAGAGGGAGAAAGTTTAATGGAGATGTGCAGGACAAGTCTTTTTATTTTTTTTATTATTATTATTTTTTTAATAAAGTGAGGGGGCTGAAATGCACTGCCAGAGGTGGCAGTGAAGGCAGATACGATACTGGCATTTACGGCTTTTGGATTGATGCATGGAAATGCAGGAAATAGAAGGATATGATCATATGGAATGGAATACTTTATTGTCATTAAGCATACCCAATGTATACAAATAGCAGCCACCTACGGCGCTGACAAAGTTATAAAGCACGCCGGCTCCTCCTTTTGTTTCCCCCAGCGGTTCCCCCACACCAGGTCCCCATTGTCCTTTGTTCTTCCCCTTGTCCCCCATTGTTCTCCTGCCACCTCCCTCACAGTGGTCCCCCCCCAAGCCGGGTCTTCCATTGTTCTCCTACCTTCCTCATGGCAGGTTCTTCCCACCCCCCCCACCTAATGCTGGGTCCTGCATTGTTCTTCCCCACCCCCCTCACGGCGGTTCTCCGTGTTTTCATCGAGATCAGTTTAACTTGGTATCATGTTCGGCACAGACATTGTTGACTGAAGGGCCCGTTCCTGTACTGTTCGATGTTCTTTGGCCAGGAAAGATTTAGAGGATATGGGCCAAACACAGGCAGGTAAGACTAGCTTAGATGGGACATCTTGGTCAGCATGGATGAGTTGGACCAAAGGGTTGTGCTGTTCTATGTTCAAATACAAATTTACAAACAACTCTGAACCTTTTCAGGTAAGGTGTAGGCCAAAGTTTGCTTACATGAGGAAGCAGCCTGACATAACGGCCAGCATGCGTTCTATCCTTGTGGACTGGCTGGTGGAAGTCAGCGAGGAGTACAATCTGCAAACTGAAACCCTGTACCTGGCAATAAACTACCTGGACAGGTTCCTATCCTGCATGTCAGTGCTGAGAGGGAAGCTGCAGCTCGTTGGGATAGCGGCCATGCTGGTGGCGTCGTAAGTTTTTAATTAAAATTAAACAAACCACAATTTGTAAGCTCTAATGGTCTAGCGTGTAGAACTTTGAGCTACCTGACCTATCTTATCTTTAGGAAATATGAGGAGATCTATCCCCCAGAGATCGATGAGTTTGTCTACATCACAGACGACACCTACACAAAGAAGCAACTTCTGCGCATGGAACACCTCCTCCTCAAGGTGTTGAGCTTTGATGTGACCGTGCCCACTGTCAACCAGTTCCTGACACAGTTCCTGAAGGAGGAAGGCATTGGTGGAGAATTGGGAAGTTTGGCCATGGTACGTGTTGTTGGTTTGTGAACACACAAACTCGCTAACTGGCTGAAGACTGGTCTATGTATCTGTCCATTTATTTGTCTTTTTATATATTTGGAATTTTTTGTTTATTATGGATTTTAGAGTACTTTGTATACATCTCCTGTGCTCATAGAACATTTGGATGTCATAGAGCCATACAGCATGGAAACAGGCCCTTCGGCCCAACTCGTCCATGCAGGCCAAGATGCCTCATCGACACTAGTCCCATTTGCCCCTGTTAGGCCCATATCACTCTAGACCTTTCTAATCTAAGTATCTGTCCAAATATATTTTAAATGCTCTTATAGTACCTGCCCCAACACTCTCCTATGGCAGCTCATTCCATAAACCCACCACCCTCAGTGATAATGTTGCCCCTCAGGTTCATATTAAATCTTTCCCCTCTCACCTTAAACGTATGTCTTCTCGTTTTTAAATCCCCTACCCTGGGCAAAGGAATTCATCCCATTAATTCCCCTTTCGATTTTATACACCCCTGTAAGTTCACCCTTCATCCTCCTATGCTCCAAGGGATAAAGTCCTAGCCTCCCCAATCAATTTCTCCCTAAAGCTCAGTCCCACAAGTCCTGGCAATATCCTTGTAAATCTTCTCTGCACTCTTTTCTGAAGTGCAAGATAGGAGTTGCTGACTGATCCAGCAGTGCTGCTGCAAGTAAGAATTTCATTCTTCTATTTCAGAGCATATGACAATACAACACTCTTGACTCTCTAAGAGGTGGATCTTTCGATTGAAAGGAAATCTGTTTTTTAAAGTCATGAGTATCTAATTTAGTCTGAAGAAGGGTTCCATCCAAAAATGTCGCCTATCTGTCTTCTCCAAGATACTGCCTGACCTGAGTTACTCCAGCATTTTGCTTTTTTGGTAAACCAGCAACTGCAGTTCCTTGTGTCTACAATTACTTTTTTTTTAAAATAACTTGCTGCACCTTTACAGACCTCTAAACACAATGCTCCTAGATAATATATGTATTTTATATATATGCTGAGTTACTCCTGCTCTTCCTGGTTTACGAAAGCAGTGCTGGAGTAACTCTGGATCAGAAAGCATCTCTGGAGAATGTGGATACGTGATGTTTCGAGTCAGGACCTTTCTTCAGATGCAATACAAAACATCACCTTATCCATGATCTTCTGAGATGCTGCCAGATCGGCTGATTTACTCCAGCTCTTATTTTTTTTTAAATTTATTTATTTTATTTTTTATGTTTTTTATAACCCATATTTAATAGTTGAAACTGGTAGCGATTTCCTTTGGAGACATACATAAGAACAGATGCTAAAACTTGAGCACAACATCAATGGAGAAACTGGGGAGGGAACAGACTGATGACAGTTCAGGTCATGACACTTTGGATTTAATTTAATGGTGGACAGTTAAAATTATATATGGAAACAGAAGTAATTGTGCCAAATGGTAATCAGAATCAACCAATTAACTGAAATCACAAGCCACCTATAATTTGTTCAATAGTTGTCAGCTTCTGAATACTTTGCATCTCAACGGCAAAAAATAATAATTAGGCAGGTTATGGCGCACTAGTTGCAGATTGGGTCTTATTAAAAATCACATTTAAGGCAATGGGTTCTACTTTGACTAATCCAGTTTGTTCCTTGATTATTAAACTACCAACGTAAAATCATTATACCATATGTAAGGAGCGCCGTTGAGTCAATTCATGGTCCACAATACGAAGTATGTAGTAAAATAGGACAGCACAGGAACAGGCCCCTTGGCCCACAATATCCATGCTGCATATGATGCCAAGATAAACTAATCTCATCTGCCTGTACGTCAAGAGTGTTTTATTATGTGTCCCAGATTGAGCAATGCACTTCTTACTGCTGCAGCACAACAAAATATGGTGAAAATATATAACATGATCCTTATCCTTCTATTCCTTGTGTAGCCACATGCCTCTCGAAAACCATGCAATGCCAAATAGTTTTTCCACATATGGTAATGATCTTTTTTACAATTGCCATACAAGATATAAGTATAGTGAATGAAGGTGCAGTTTGAAAATTCCATAATGTTATTGGTTGTGACAATTGAGTACTTCAAATAATTTTGCTTGGCTAATGCAAGCTTTGGCTAATCCTCCTCGTCCCCTTCCACCTACATTTCTTCCAGCTTTACTTCACTCTTCTCTCCTTATCTTGCCCTTTTGTCTTTTCATCTAGAATCTTTGGTCCACTCATCTGTTGAACCCTTTCACCTTTCACTTGCCTGGCATTGTCCTAGCCACCTCTTTCCCAGCTTTCTCTCGCTGCAACCAGTCTTAAGAAGGGTCCTAACATAAAATGTCACCTATCCATATGCTCCAGAATGTTGGCTGACCTGCTGAGTTAAGCCAGGACTTTGCAGATGCAGGTTTATATGGAATCATTTTTGCATTCCCGAGGGCAGGAACTTCACAGTGAATGGCAGGGCTCGGGGAGTGTTATACAGCAGAGGGATCTAGGAGTGCAGGTACATATTTCCTTCAGTGGCGTCACATATGGCAGTGAAGAAGGCTTTCAGGCACATTGCCCTTCATTCAGAGTATAAAAGTTGGGAGGTCATGTTATAGTCGCACAAAACATTGAGACCACATTTGAAGTATTGTGTTTAATTTTGGTTTCCCTGTTATAAGAAAGTTGTGCAATAGTGGAAATAGTGCAGAGAAGATTTAAGACATTGCCAGGACTCGAGGGCCTGGGCTATCGGGAGAGGTGGAGCAGGTTTTATTCCTTGGAACACAGGAGGGGGAGATCTTATAGGTGTCCAAGATAATGAGGGGAATAGGATGAATACATGGAGTCTTTTACCCATAGTAGGGGAATCAAGAACAAGAGGACATAGGTTTAAGGTAAGCAGGGAAATTTGATAGGAACCTGGGGGACAATTATTTCTTTGCAAAGAATGGTATGTATATGGAATTAGCTACCAAAGAAGATGGTTGTGGCAGGCACTATCACAACATGATCTAACTTGAAGTATATTACCAGAGATCAAGACTTTAATGTCAAATTAGTCAACTAGCTAACAATGTTTTTTCAATCTACAGTATATCGCTGAACTGAGTTTACCAGAAGCAGATGTGTGTCTCAAGTACATGCCCTCTCTGACAGCAGCAGCTGCTTACTGCTTGGCAAACTATACGCTCAATAAAGCTTTTTGGGCAAGTATTATGCTATTGACCAAAGTACAACAAAATTACCAGAACAATAAGCACAGTGGCAGACTTGCTGCCTAACAATGCCAGAGGCCCGGGTTTGATCCAACCTTGTGCTGTTTGTACGTTCTCCTCGTGACTGCATGAGTTTCTTGCAGGTTCTCTGATTCCATCCCACATCCCAAAGACGTGTGGGTTTGTCGGTTAATTGGTCTCTGTAAATTGTCCCTAGCATGTAGGAAAGAACTAGTGGGCCATGCCGGATCACTAAAACTAACAGCCCAATCAAACTTTTTAGATGTGTATGCTTATCTGTGTACTAAATTGAGCTGCTTAATTTGAAAGGCGTGGACCTAGGTTGGTGTGATCACTTGAGTTCAGTGGATTTTGCCTAAAAATAATTAAATTAGTAACCTCTGTTGGATGTCTGCCCAATATGGAGGGCAAGACCAGCTCATGACAATCTATCCTATAATGAACAATGGGGCAGCACAGTGTCATAGCTGATAGTCATTTCCTCATAGCACCAAAGATCTGCGATTAGTCCTGACCTCTCTGGTTTGCATGCATTCCCTGTGACCATATGGGCTTTCCCTGGATGCTCTTTTCACCACATCCTAAAGTGCAGGTTTGTTGGTTAATCGGCCTCAGTAAATTGCCTCTAGTGTGTAGAGAGTAGATGTGAAAGTGGGATAACATAGAACTAGTGTGAATAGGTAATTAATGGTTGGCATGGAGTCATGTGGGCCAAAGGTGCCCGTTTCAATACTGTATCTCTAAAACTGAAAATAAATAATCACTTGACACTGTTCAATTCTGGCTCTATTTGGGGTGTATCTTTTATGAAATTATGTAGCATTGAAACTGGCCATTCAGTCTACCAAGCCTATACTAACCATTAGACCATAGGTGCAGGAGTAGGCCATTCAGCCCTTCGAGCCAGCATTGTCATTCACTGTGATCCTGGCTGATCATCCCTAATCAGTACCCCGACCCTGTCTTCTCCCCATATCCCCTGACTCTGCTATCTTTAAGAGCCCTATCTAGCTCTCTCTCTCTTGAAAGTATCCAGAGAACCAGCCTCCACCATCCTCTGAGGCAGAGAATTCCACAGACTCACAACTGTATGAAGAAGTGTTTCCTCTTCTCCGTTCTAAATGGCTTCCCTGTTATTCTTAAACTGTGGCCCCTGGTTCTGGACTCTCACAACATTGGGAACATGTTTCCTGCCTCTAGCATGTCCAAACCCTTAATTGTATGTTTCAATAAGATACCCTCTCATCCTTCTAAACTCCAGAGTACACAACCCAGCTGCTCCATTCTCTCAGCATATGACAGTCTGCCATCCTGGGAATTAACCTTGTAAACCTACGCTGCACTCCCTAGTAAGAATGTCCTTCCTCAAATTAGGGGACCAAAACTGCACCCTACTCCAGGTGTGGTCTCATTAGGGCCCAACACAGCTCCGATACTCAAATCCTCTTGTTATGAAGGCCAACATGCAATTTGCTTTCTTCACTGCCTGTTGTACCTGCATGCTTACTTTCATTGACTGATGAACCAGGCCCCCCAGATTCTGTTGTACTCCTTTTCCCAACTTGACACCATTTAGATAATGTGCCTTCCTGTTTTTGCCGCCAAAGTAGATAACCTCACTTTTATCCACATTAAACTGCATCTGCTCACTCACCCATCCTGTCCAAGTCGCCCTGCATTCTCATAGAATCCTCCTCACAGTTCACACTGCCACCCAGGTTTGTGACATCTGCAAATTTACTAATGCTACTTTGAATCCCATTGAATCCCAATGTATATTGTAAATAGCTGCGGTCCCAGCACAGAGCTTTGCACTACCCCACTAATCCCTGCCTGCCATTCTGAAAGAGAGCCGTTAATCCCTACTCTTTGTTTCCTGTCTGCCAACCAATTTTCTATCCATGTCAGCACTCTATCCCCAATACCATGTGCCCTAATTTTGTCCACTAATCTCCTATGTGGGACCTTATCAAATGCTTTCTGAACGTCCAGGTGCACTACATCCACTGGCTCTCCCTTGTCCATTTTCCTAGTTACATCCTCAAAAAATTCCAGAAGATCCCTTTGTAAATCCATGCTGACTCGGACCCATCCTGTTACTGCTATTCAAATGTGCTGCTATTTAATCTTTTATAATTGACTCCAGCATCTTCCCCACCACCGATGTCGGGCTAACTGGTCTATAATTTTCTGTTTTCTCTCCCGCCTTTCTTAAAAAGTGGAATAACATTAGCTACCCTCCAATCCACATGAACTGATCCTGAATCTATAGATCATTGGAAAATTATCACTAATGCGTCCACGATTTCTGGAGCCACTTCCTTAAGTACCCTGGGATGCAGACCATCAGGCCCATTAGAATATTTCACTAACCTTTTACAGTTTAAGATTTCAATGTGCAGCATTTGGGATGTAATAAAAAGGAACTGCAGGCACAATGCTGGAGTAGTTTAGGGGAGTCTGAAGAAGGGTGTTCACCCACAACATTGCCTATCCATTCCCTCCATATATGCTACCTGACCTAGAGTTACTCCAGCATTTAAGATTTGGATGCAGTTTTGCACAACATTTGAAACTTTAGACAAATCTAGATCACTAAACTACTTAGTGTAATTTTTATTTTGACAGCCAGAATCTCTTGCTGCATTCACTGGCTACTCTTTGCTTGATATTCTACCTTGTCTGAGTGACTTGCACAGAACATTCCTTCAAGCAAGGTTTCACCCACAGCAAGCGATTAAAGAAAAGTACAAGAGCTCAAAGTAAGTTTTGGGTTTTTAATTGGGTATGAAGTCTGCAATATATTTTTTAAAAAATATAAATGTACCACTTCTCTCTTCAGGTACCTTGGAATTTCCCTCATTGAACCCCCAGCAACTTTACCTCTAGAATTTTCAAGTGCAATTGAAGGATGAAAATGGAGCATGGAAACTACCAAAGACTGAAATATTCATGGCAACATTAACACTTTAGACTGCTGCTGGACAACTTCCTGTGGCTCTCGGCTGCTCTTGGATTGTGACTTGTAAATTATTTTAACGTGCAATTTTATCTACAGTATTAATTTTTATTTAAGCACTCCATGAAGTTAACTTAATTTAACATTTTCAGTGAATGAATTTTTCATGGATAGTAATTTAAATGCAAATCATTTCTAACATTTTTAGCAGAAATTACTTAGATAATAGAAATGAATGTATATTAGGCTCTGCTTTGGGACAACCAATAAAGCGTTTTAAACTTGCCTTTATGATCCTGGTTATTTTGGTCAAGATGTTTTAAACAAGTGAAATGCAATCCGATTGGTTTTAGTTTAGATACAACATGGAAAAGGACCATGCTGACTGACCATTGGTTATCAGCTAGTTGACACCAGTTATGTTATCTGACTTCCACATGCTTCTTGTACACCAGGGGCAATTTAGAACCTAATTAACTTGAAAATCTGTACACCTTTGTGGGAGGAAAGCCACACGGTCACAGGGAGAATGTTTAAACTGCACAGACAGCACCCAAAGATCAGGATTGAACCTGGGTTTCCAGTGCTGTGAAGCAAAACTGTGCAATGCTGTTATTGTTAAATTCGAGAGCATAGAAACGGGCTCTTGGCCCATCGAGGCCATGCTGAACACCACCCGTTCAAACTAGTTCCATGTTATCCTACACTCAACCACTCTCTTCTACACACTAGGTGCAACTTATAGGGGCTAAATGACCTACAAACCTGCACATCTTTGCAATTGTCATGTATACTGAGATAGTGAACAGCATCTGACCCTTTTGCTTCTGGCCTTGTAAAAGGACAAGTTTTCTTAAATTTGAGTTTTGCTCATTCAAGAAAAGCTTCCCAGCAACCATCAGGCTCTTGAACACTGCACAATCCTAACTTCAGCAATTGATCTTTTACGGACTGTCTTTGGTTGCACTACAGACTTTGGTTGTACATTTGGTTGTACACTTATGGCTACCTAGTATTGTGATTGTTAATTTATTGTATTATAAATTATTTGTCTATTGCATTTGTAGGCCTGTTAAGCTGTGGCAAGCATTTGTTAGTAGTACATAAGACAACCAAACACACTTAACTCCCTTACCAACATTTATCTCTCTCAAGAGCATTTTAATGTCGTACCAAAATGAAATTGTTTTGGCGTAGCACAATAGGTTTGGAAAGTTATATTTAGCTGTATATCATCTATCTCAATACATCTCTTTGTCTTATGCATCTCTTCATCTCTATCTCTTTATATTTACTCCTATTTCTTTATATAGTATAATTATATTTACGTCTTTACATTTTTCACTTTATTCATACTTTAATCTCTATTTCTTTATATCTATATCATTTCCATATCCATGGTAGACAAGATGCTGGAGAAACTCAGTGGGTGAGGCAGCATCCATACTACTTTTATATTAATCTCTATTTCTATCTCTAGATATTTACCTCCACGTCCACACTATATAGTTATCTCTATCTCTTTATGTATCTGTGGTCAGATGCTAGGTTTGTTGAAGACGGTGTGAGAGTTAAGCTAATTGTTGGTCTTCTGCCCCGGCCTCCATCACCAAGATGGAGAAGAGATCACATGCTCCTCTTCCCCTGCACATTGTTCTCTGCGCATGCTCGATAGGAGAAAAGAATGACGCAATCCTCCCGCGTACTGCCCTCTGCGCATGCTCGGCGGGGGCGGAGCTACCGATGGAGGAGGCGAGCGTCTGAAATCGCGTGAGATTCCCGGCCGGTTGTCAGGGGGCCGGCGGCAAAGATCTTTGGCCGGCGGTATCCAAGCGCCATTGCCAAGGACCAGGTCGGCGGGGCACGGTTCCCAAGGGCTGTAGCCCAAGGCCCGTCGCCCGGGGCTTGTTGCCCAGGTCCCAGCGATGAGCAGTGTCCGGCCAAGTCCGCCACCCTCCACCCTTGCGCCCTGCCCCCCGAGCACGGCCATCATGGCTGTGCCCAGTGGCGAAGCCCCTGCTAATGGTGAGGGAGAGGGAACCCGAGAGACGCCTGAGAGCAGGGAGAGCCCGGGAGAGGAGGAGGAGGAGGACGACGATGATGATGAGGAGGACGACGATGAGGAGGAGGACGACGAAGAGGACGAGGATGAGAGCGGAGAGAGCGAGAGGGTGCCCAGGAAGTGTGTGTACGAGGGGTGCACGGAGACCACCACCCAGGTGGCCAAACCCAGGAAGCCATGGATGTGCAAGAAACACCGCAACAAGACATACAAGGACAAGTACAAGAGGAAGAAGAACGTGCAGGCCATGTCCGGCACCAACAAGAGCGATGTGAGGACCCTCCTTCACTGCACTCAGTTCCATTGGATCTGTGGAGTCGCGAGGAAATACAGACACTGGACCCTGAGTGTCTCTGAGGAACTCAGTGGGTCAGGCAGCATCTGTGGGGAGAGAATGAACAGACAATTTTTTTTAAATCGGGAACCTTCTCCAGACTTAGTCTGAAGGTCTTAGTCCAATGAGGTCTTAGCCTTAGTCCCAAGAAGCCTTAGCCCAAAGAAGAGCCCCGATCCGAAACATCACCTGTCTCGTCCCCTCCACAGATGCTGCCTGACTCACTGCATTACTCCTGTACTTTGTGTCATGATGTTAAGATATTTGATGTCACGGGACATTGGAGACATATGGAATTGCAGATGCTAGAATCTTGAGCAGAAAAACATAAAGTGTTGCATGAAATCAGCGAGCCAGGCAACATCTGTGGTAGGAAATGGACAGGCAACCCTCTTCAAACTGACAGGCAACATTTCGGGACAGGACAACTCAAAACGTTGTCCCCCTCCAATGGTGCTATCTGACTCCCTGAATTCCTCCAGTACTTTGTGTTATGTGTCTTTGTTGTATTTGGTGTTAATTTCCTACCTTTGGTGCTCTGTAGAAAAGTTGTTTCTGCTACAATGCAGTTCTTTGGGCCCTTTTGAGATTTTGGATTGCTGGCACGTTATTTGCTGCCGAATGCAGAGCTTGGTGTCACAGAATCTCAAGTTGCAACGTGGAAGAAGACCAAAACATAAAATGTTGGAGTAACTTAGCAGGCCAGGCAGCATCTGTGGAAGGAATGGTCAGACGACGTTTTAGGTTGGGACCCTTCTTTAGATCTCGAGAAAAAAGAGGTGAGGGTGGGGCAAAGTCTAGAAAGTGATAGATGAATGGGATTGATTGGCAGATGGGTGGAATAAGTGACAAAGGTTAGAGGTGAAAAATAGACAAACGGGCATCGGATGAGAGGAATTAAATACATCCCACCTCTCTTTTTCAGCTCTTCCCCTCCCTTAGTCTGAGGAAGGGTTTTGACTTGACCTGTTTATTCCCTCCACAAATGTTGCCTGACCCGCTGAGATCCTCCAGCACTTTGTGTTTTGCTCAAGATTCCAGCATCTGCAATTTCTTGTGTAATTAATCATTGTGTGATGCATTTATCATTGAGTTACCGAATGTTCTCAGTAATTATCAGCCATTATTCTGATGGTTTACATAATTGAAACTTGAGAATTTCGCAAGGTTTCAGAAACATGTAGACAGGTACATGGATAGGATAGGTTTAGAGGGATATGGGCCAAACTCAGACAGTTGGGACTACTTTAGATGGTGCATGTTGGTCAGTTTCCCAATTGTCTGTTTCCATGCTGTATGACCCTATGACTCTTTTGTGATGCCACTTTCCACTAATCTAGCATCTTCCATGGTCATTTTTTTTACGTCCACACAAAAAGCAGGAAAGCAGAGTTTAGTTAGTTATGAAGAACTCAATGTTCACTCCTTATATTTCATAGATTCCCTCAAAGAAACAAAGCTATTGATGCTTGTTTAAGGTGAGAGGTGCAAAGTTTAAAGGAGATTTGCAAGGCATATTTGCGATATTTGCGTATTTTTATGCAGAGGCTGGTGGGTGCCTCGAACAAGCTGCCAGATGTGGTGATGGAAACAGATACGTTGGTAGCATTTAAAACATTTGGATAGACACATGGATAAGCAGGGAAGTATTCTATGCAAGCAGATAATTATGTTCTTTGTAGCATTTCTGGCCTGTTTCTGTGCTGTACTGTTGAATGTTATCGCTGTCGATAATGCATGAAGCAACTTCAAGCAAGAACATTGTGTTTAAATGAATAACTCAATCTGGCTGCTCAATTAGCTTTGAAGACCATTCTTTGTTTATAAATGCTAAATATCAGAAAGTTGATTTATCTATCAAGGATAAGCAGAGAGTCGTAAAAATCACCGGTTTGAAGATCAGTGGAGTTATTTTATGTAGCTAATACAATATAGAACATAGAACAGTGCAGCACAAGAACAGGCCCTTCGGCTGAACATGATACCAACAACTCTTATCTGCCTGCACATGATCCATATCCCTCCATTCCTTTCTTGATTATCACTGCTTCGAAATAGATTATCTGATCCTTTTCAGACTAATTCAGGGATCAAGCAGTGTGCAAACATGCCTGTTGACAATGCTACATTCCAAAAACATTAAATGATAAAGCATTTTTGCATAGGGTATGGCTTAGTGAAAGTGTTACTTGCTTCTTTTTGCTCTGTAGGATGACACAGATGAAAGACCCACGTCTGTCACCAAACAGCGCCTGAGCTGCATGGTCGTGCACCAAGCAAGCCGTAAAGCAAGTCTTCTCGAGCAGGTTTTAAATCAAAAGAGATTGGTGAGTTTTTCTGTGACTGACTTTCACTCGCATGCGAGCACTTGGAGCTAATCGTGTTTCCTTAATGTGCGCTAGCCCCATCTCGTAATTATACGTTGTATTGCTGCCTCCGACAAACCTGTAATTCCGTGTGTTTTCTGCCAGTTTCTGGGAATGACGGAATTATTTGATAATTTATTTCAAGAAGGGAAATATTGTTCTTTTAACATAATTATTGTCATGCAAGCACCATCAAGTCTGTCATAAACTCATCAAATCCAAATGCAGCCAACATAAACCAACATAATTAAAACAGCAAATGCTAGAAATTCTCAGCGGGTCAGGCAGTCTTTGAGAAACAATTATAGTTTCGGATCTGACACCCTTCATAAGAATTTTGGCTGTGACTGCTTCCAGAATTTTCTGTTTCAGATTTTCAGCATCTGATGTTTTTTTTGTTTTTGATTTGCTATATGAATTACTTTCCATTCCAGTTTGAATTGGAGTCAACCTAAACCAGTGGAATATTCATTGTAATTTTGTTCATTGTTAGCATTGCCAAATATTCAAGTTGAAAGTTAGTCTTCACAAAAAATGGCAGCACAGCTACCACAAAAGGTCTAGATTCAATCCTAACCTTGTGTGCTTTCCGTGTGTGGAGTTTGCCTGTTCTCCCTGAGACCTCTGGGTGCTCCGGTTTCTTCCACCTCATAGACGTATGGGTTTGTAGTTTAATTGACCTTTGCAAATTGCTCCTAGTGTGTCGGGAGTGGATGAGAAAGATGGATAATACAGGTGCACAACCTTTTATCCGGAGTTCCGGAAACCGAAAAGCTCCGAAAACTGGACAATTTTTCCAGGATATCGTCTGCACACCAAAGCTCGCGTTTGGCGCCAAACTTGACCCGAAACGACCCACGGTCAACCCAGGTCTGTACTACTGTGGCGGCTGCCTCCCCGGAGACCGGGGAGACACTTAAACATCTGTAAATCATTGCTTAAATGTTAGTCAGTTAGTTTGGAGGGCTTTTATGTGAAGGGGGGGGGGGGGGGTGAAGGGGGAAACTTTAATTCTTAGTCCCCTACCTGGTCGGAGAGGCGGGGAGCGGGCAATGCCTTACCGGGTCGCCGTGCAGTAAGCTCCGGAGCGCTGTGGCCGCCGACTCCCAACATCGCGGAGCTGGGGCTGCGGGCGTCCGGCCGCGGGCGGCGCCGGTTGTAGCTCCGACCCCAGCAACTCTACCCCTGGCTGCGCGGCGCTCCAAATCCAGCACGGCCCGCAGCCGGACGCCCGCAGCCCCAGCTCCGCGATGTTGTGTGTCGGCGGCCACAGCGCTCCGGAGTTTACCGCACGGCGACCCGGTAAGGCATTGCCCACTCCCCGCTGGTATCCCAGCGCTGCGACGCCGCCGACTCCCAACATCGCGGGGCTGCGGGCGGGCGGCGCTGGATTTGGAGCGCTGCGCAGCCAGGGGTAGAGTTGCCGGGGTCGGAGCTCCAACCGGCGCCGCCCGCGGTCGGACGCCCGCAGCCCCCAGCTCCGCGATGTTGGGAGTCGGCGGCCACAGCGCTTCGGAGCTTACTGCACGGCGACCCGGTAAGGCATTTCCTGCTCCCCGCCTCTCCGACCAGGCAGGGGACTAAGAATTAAAGTTTCCCCCTTCACCCCCCCCACCACATAAAATCCCTCCAGACTAACTGACTAACATTTAAGCAATGATTTACAATGATTCCCCGGTCTCCGGGGAGGAGGCAGCCGCTCCAGACTTTTCAAGCCACCCGCGCTACCTACCTAATCTACGCTAAAAATCTTCCATTCGGAAATCCGAAAAATTCTGAAATCCGAGAAGTGTCTGGTCCCAAGGCTTTTGGATAAAAGGTTGTGCACCTGTATAGAACTAGTGTGATCGATGATCTGTGCGGACTCGTGGGCCAAAGGGCTTGTTTCCACGCTGAATCTTTCAATCAATTAATCAAATCCAAAATGGAATTGGAGTGTCAAGGATCTGACAGGAAACTGAATGTTTAACATATTCTATATTCTAACTTTAGCAGATCTACAGAAACATTTGATTAATGTTTGAGTATACGTGCAGTCACTTTATAAAAGTGGTCCCTAGCCCATTTTAATTGCAGACTTAGCCGATATAGAAACATAGAAATTAGGTGCAGGAGTAGGCCATTCGGCCCTTCGAGCCTGCACCGCCATTCAATATGATCATGGCTGATCATCCAACTCAGTATCCCGTACCTGCCTTCTCTCCATACCCTCTGATCCCCTTAGCCACCAGGGCCACATCTAACTCCCTCTTAAATATAGCCAATGAACTGGCCTCGACAGCCCTCTGTGGCAGGGAATTCCAGAGATTCACCACTCTCTGTGTGAAAAAAGTTCTTCTCATCTCGGTTTTAAAGGATTTCCCCCTTATCCTTAAGCTGTGACCCCTTGTCCTGGACTTCCCCAACATCGGGAGCAATCTTCCTGCATCTAGCCTGTCCAACCCCTTAAGAATTTTGTAAGTTTCTATAAGATCCCCTCTCAATCTCCTAAATTCTAGAGCGTATAAACCAAGTCTATCCAGTCTTTCTTCATAAGACAGTCCTGACATCCCAGGAATCAGTCTGGTGAACCTTCTCTGCACTCCCTCTATGGCAATAATGTCCTTCCTCAGATTTGGAGACCAAAACTGTACGCAATACTCCAGGTGTGGTCTCACCAAGACCCTGTACAACTGCAGTAGAACCTCCCTGCTCCTATACTCAAATCCTTTTGCTATGAAAGCTAACATACCATTCGCTTTCTTCACTGCCTGCTGCACCTGCATGCCCACTTTCAATGACTGGTGTACCATGACACCCAGGTCTCGCTGCATCTCCCCTTTTCCTAGTCGGCCACCATTTAGATAATAGTCTGTTTTCCTGTTTTTGCCACCAAAATGGATAACCTCACATTTATCCACATTATACTGCATCTGCCAAACATTTGCCCACTCACCCAGCCTATCCAAGTCACCTTGCAGTCTCCTAGCATCCTCCTCACAGCTAACACTGCCCCCCAGCTTAGTGTCATCCGCAAACTTGGAGATATTGCCTTCAATTCCCTCATCCAGATCATTAATATATATTGTAAATAGCTGGGGTCCCAGCACTGAGCCTTGCGGTACCCCACTAGTCACTGCCTGCCATTGTGAAAAGGACCCGTTTACTCCTACTCTTTGCTTCCTGTTTGCCAGCCAGTTCTCTATCCACATCAATACTGAACCCTCAATGCCGTGTGCTTTAAGTTTGTAAACTAATCTCTTATGTGGGACCTTGTCGAAAGCCTTCTGGAAGTCCAGATACACCACATCCACTGGTTCTCCCCTATCCACGCTACTAGTTACATCCTCGAAAAATTCTATAAGATTCGTCAGACATGATTTACCTTTTGTAAATCCATGCTGACTTTGTCCAATGATTTCACCATTTTCCAAATGTGCTGCTATCCCATCTTTAATAACTGACTAGCAGTTTCCCCACTACCGATGTTAGACTAACTGGTCTGTAATTCCCCGTTTTCTCTCTCCCTCCCTTCTTAAAAAGTGGGGTTACGTTTGCTACCCGCCAATCCTCAGGAACTACTCCAGAATCTAAAGAGTTTTGAAAGATTATTACTAATGCATCCACTATTTCTGGAGCTACTTCCTTAAGTACTCTGGGATGCAGCCTATCTGGCCCTGGGGATTTATCGGCCTTTAATCCATTCAATTTACCCAACACCACTTCCCGGCTAACCTGGATTTCACTCAATTCCTCCAACTCCTTTGACCCGCGGTCCCCTGCTATTTCCGGCAGATTATTTATGTCTTCCTTAGTGAAGACGGAACCAAAGTAGTTATTCAATTGGTCCGCCATATCCTTGTTCCCCATGATCAACTCACCCGTTTCTGACTGCAAGGGACCTACATTTGTTTTAACTAATCTCTTTCTTTTCACATATCTATAAAAACTTTTGCAGTCAGTTTTTATGTTCCCTGCCAGTTTTCTTTCATAATCTATTTTTCCTTTCCTAATTAAGCCCTTTGTCCTCCTCTGCTGGTCTCTGAATTTCTCCCAGTCCTCCAGTATGCTGCTTTTTCTGGCTAATTTGTACGCATCATCCTTCGCTTTGATACTATCCCTGATTTCCCTTGTTATCCACGGATGCACTACCTTCCCTGATTTATTCTTTTGCCAAACTGGGATGAACAATTTTTGTAGTTCATCCATGCAGTCTTTAAATGTCTTCCATTGCATATCCACCGTCAACCCTTTTAGAATTAATTGCCAGTCAATCTTGGCCAATTCACGTCTCATACCCTCAAAGTTACCTTTCTTTAAGTTCAGAACCATTGTTTCTGAATTAACAATGTCACTCTCCATCCTAATGAAGAACTCAACCATATTATGGTCACTCTTGCCCAAGGGGGCACGTACAACAAGACTGCTAACTAACCCTTCCTCATTACTCAATACCCAGTCTAAAATAGCCTGCTCTCTCGTTGGTTCCTCTACATGTTGATTTAGATAACTATCCCGCATACATTCCAAAAAATCCTCTTCCTCAGCACCTCTGCCAATTTGATTCACCCAATCTATATGTAGATTGAAGTCACCCATTATAACGGTTTTGCCTTTGTCGCACGCATTTCTAATTTCCTGTTTGATACCATCTCCAACTTCACTACTACTGTTAGGTGGCCTGTACACAACACCCACCAGCGTTTTCTGCCCCTTAGTGTTTCGCAGCTCTACCCATACCGATTCCACATCCTGCAAACTAATGTCCTTCCTTTCCATTGCGTTAATCTCCTCTCTAATCAGCAACGCTACCCCACCTCCTTTTCCTTTCTCTCTATCCCTCCTGAATATTGAATATCCCTCGATGTTCAGCTCCCAGCCTTGGTCACCCTGGAGCCATGTCTCCGTGATCCCAACTATATCATAGTCATTAATAGCTATCTGCACATTCAACTCATCCACCTTATTACAAATGCTCCTTGCATTGAGACACAAAGCCTTCAGGCTTGTTTTTACAACACTCTTACCCCTTATACAATTTTGTTGAAAAGTGGCCCTTTTTGATTTTTGCCCTGGATTTTCCGGCCTGCCACTTTTACTTTTCACCTTGCTACCTATTGCTTCTACCCTCATTTTACACCCCTCTGTCTCTACGCTCACACATTTAAGAAACCCTTTCCCTTTAACTCCATCCTCCACTAGCCCATTCAACACCCCACCCCCCTTATTCAGTTTAAAACCACCCGTGTAGCAGTGGCAAACCTGCCTGCCAGAATGCTGGTCCCACACCTGTTAAGATGCAATCCGTCCCTTTTGTACAGTTCCCCCTTACCCCAAAACAGATCCCAGTGATCTAAGAATCTAAATCCCTGCCCCGTGCACCAGTTCCTCAGCCACACGTTCAGGTCCCGTATCTCCCTGTTCCTGCTCTCGCCAGCACGAGGAACTGGAAGCAAACCGGAGATAACAACCCTAGAGGTCCTGCTTTTCAGCATTTTTCCGAGCTCTCTAAAGTCACGCTGCAGAATATTCATTCCCTTCTTTCCGACATCGTTTGTGCCGACATGCACTACCACTTCCGGATGTTCACCTTCGCCCTTGAGGATTTTCTGCACTCTGTCCGTGACATCCTGGATCCTGGCACCAGGAAGGCAGCACACCATCCTCGCATCCCGTCTGTTGCCGCAGAAACCCCTGTCCGTACCTCTCACAATGGAGTCTCCTACTACAATGGCGTTGCCTGCCTTAGGCCTTTTTGGTTTTGGCTCAACAGCCCTATTCGCATCACAAGCCAGTCCGCCGCCCAGTGTAAACACCTCTTCTGTCCCGACAGCTTCTAAGTGGGTGAACCTGTTCACAAGAGGTACAACCCCCGGGGACGTTGGCATTCCATGCTTCCCTCCCGTTCTCACTGTCTCCCACCTTCTCTCTTCCAGTACCTTAGGTGTAACAATCGTACTGTAGGACTTGTCGAGGAACGACTCCGTTTCTCGGACGAACCGGAGGTCATCCACTTGCTTCTCCAGTTCTCCAGATATATACCAATATAATTAAAACACAATTTCCATCACTTCCAAAGTGATCCCACCACAAATCACATCTTCCCATCTCTGCAGAGACTGCTCCCTCCACAACTTATCCCTTCCCATTTAAACTACCCCCTCCCTAGATACTTTCTTGAGATTAATGGAATCAGGGGTAGAATGTTATTGTGTGATTATAGAGAAACTTATATTGTGACGTTATTTTGTTAATCTTTATTGCGTTTTTTGTACTTGTAGTCATTATTGAGAAGCCCAGAAGTCATCCAGTTTCTACAAGAACAGCAAAGATTGCTGAGTAGCCAAGCCCATTCTCAACGTCAGCAGTCTCAAGAAGCACCTATGTGATGTTTTCTTTGCAAAACTGGTTGGTAAATCAAAAAACTAAAAATCAAAAACTAAACGCAAAGAAGGTGGGAATGAAATATGTTCATCATTCCTTTTTGCAGTTTTTTGCATTTCCAGTTTTAACTTCACTATAACTCTCCATTAACATGTTTTTTAAATATGAACTAAGAAATATAATGATCATGGTTAACTTCTACTTCGTGAAATACTTGGAGTGTTTGGTTAAAACCTCTGTCTATGTACATTTGAAAAATTCAGCTAATTTGCATGTTTTTTTTACCAATACCATTTTCCCCTGTGAATTGTGCTTTTGACAGTGAAAGATGGTTTTGACAGTGAAAGACAATTTTATTTTGCAGGACTTTGTGATCAATGCTGAGCATTTGTAGTTTGGAAGCAGGTGACTGTGTTTAATAACAAATGCTCCCTTAACCTTGCCTGGGCAATGTGTGTCATTCTATATGTGAAACATCTGAGGAAGCTCTGATTAAGGACTCAAACAAAAACATAACCATTGTCTTAAATCAGAACTTTTTCATACAATAATGATTCACCCTTTAAAAAAGTTATGAACCTTGTCGAACCAGGATGTCGAAGTGAGGGCAACAGAGCTCTGCAGTTTAGGTTCTGCATCTTTAGGATATTTATCCTCTGCTTTCACACAGCAGTTTTTTTAATATGGTTAGAGAAGCAAGTAAAATATGGAAATCAATATTGAACACACACGCTGTTGCAGAGAAGATTATTTCTACCCCAAGTGTCAAGAATGTTCATGAGTCATTGGAGCAGAATTAGGCTTTTTGGCCCATCGAATACTCCAACATTCCATCATGGCGGATCTATCTTTCCCTCTACCCTATTCTCCTGCCTTCTCGCCATAATCTTTGACCCCGTACTAATCAAGAACCTGTCAATGTTCACTTTAAAAATACCCAATGACTTGGCCTGCACAGCCATCTGTGGCACTGAATTCCAGATTCACCACCCTCTGATTAAAGAAATTCCTTCTTCTTCTTCTTCTTCTTCTTCTTCTTCTTCTACTTCTACTTCTACTTCTTCTTCTTCTTCTTCTTCTTCTTTCGTGTGGCGTGCACAGCCTAAAGTTGTTGGACAACTTGTTCTATTTGATCTTCTGTTTGTGCACGTCGAGTTGATTGCATTAGTCGAAACATGGCGGACCACGTGAAGGTTGCAATCTTCCACCCCAAAGAAATTCCTTCATGGCATTGAACTTGTAATTAGATGTAGTTCAGAAGGAAGTTTGAATTTCTGGCTACGTGTATTTAGCATTTTACAATGTAATCGTCAATGTTCAATACTGTTCAGGAAAAATGACATTTATTTATTTAAAGGTGAAGTCTTTTTTAACCATATTTTGTAAAATATAGTCTTTCAATAAATTGTGGCTTCATAATCGTTTGATTTTTGAATATCGGACTCCTGCATCATCAAGAAATTAAAGCACATTAGTGATAAAATTGTAAGTATAATGGATACTAAACTATCCCTGGGAGAGTTTAACCCTTCTTATAACAGATCATCGAGGGGGGGGGGGGGGGGAGAGAGAGAAATGGTGTCTGTTTTTGCTGATTGACGCGATAACAGAGTAGGGGATAAATCAAGTAATAGAGTATCATTGTATAAGTAGTAGAACAAAGAACTGCAAATGCTGGTTAATACACAAAAGGACACAAAGTGTTGGAGTAACTTAGCAGGTCAGGCAGCATCTCTGGGGAACGTGATTAAGTGACATTTCGGGTAGAGACACTTCTCCGGACTCTCGGCCTGGGACTGGGCTTGGAATCTAGGAGAGTTGATGGCCCTGGAGAGAAAACCCGAGGACAGGACAGCAGCCGGGGGAGAGGCGAGGATAGGCAGAGCCATTGGTCGTGGCCCGCGGGTGGCCGGAGTTCAGGTAAGGATTGTCGATAGTGGCGGTGGCATCAGGCTTCGTGGTGGCGGTAGCTTTGACTCAGAAGAGGCTGGGGAGGCAGTATGAGCCGGGGCTGAAGGTCAGTAGGTCCATCCGCTGTAACTGAAATCTATTATAAAGAAGTCCGTAGTAAGGAGGGTTTACAATAAACTGATAATCCAGCAAATTTAGGAGTTTAGCTGGAGTTGCTGCATTATCAGATTTTCAGACTTTTGGAAGTTATACAGTCATAGAGAGAGAGTGATAAAGTGTGGAAACAGGCCCTTCGGCCCAACGTACCCACACCCACCAACATGTCCCAGCTACACTAGTCCCACCTGCCTGCGTTTGGTCCATATCCCTCCAAACATGTCCTATCCATGTACCTGTCCAACTGTTTCTTAAATGTTGGGATAGTCCTTGCCTTAACTACCTCTGGCAGCTTGTTCCACACACTCACCACCTTTTGTGCAAAAACGTTACCCCTCAGATTCCTATTAAATCTTTTCACCTTGAACCTATGTCCTCTGGTCCTCGATTTGTCTAGTCTGGACAATAGGCTCTGCATCTACCCAATTTATTCCTCATGATTTTATACACCTCTATAAGATCACCCCTCATCCTCCTGTGTTCCAAGGAATAGAGACCCAGCTGACTCAACCTCTCCCTATAGCTCAGACCCTGTAGTCCTGGCAACATCCTCATAAATCTTCTCTGAACCCTTTCAAGCATGAGAATATCTTTCCTATAACATGGTGCCCAGAACTGAACACAATACTCTAAATGCAGTCTTGCCAACGTCTTATACAACTGCAACATGACCTCCCAACTTCTATACGCACTATGAAGGCCAATGTGCCAAAAGCCTTTTTGGCCACCTTATCTACCTACGACTCGACCTTCAAGGAACCATGCACCGGCACTTCTCGATCCCTCTGCTGTACAACACTCCCCAGAGGCTTACCATTCATTATGTAAGTCCTGCCCTTGTTAGATGTCCCAAAATGCAACACCTCACATTTCTCTGCATTAAATTCCATCAACCATTCCTCAGGCCACCTGGTCAATCGATCAAGATCCTGCTGCAATCTTTCACAACCATTTTTACTATCTGCAAACCACCCACTTTTGTATCATCAGCAAACTTGCTAATCTTGCCTTGGATGTTCTCATCCAAATCATGGATGTAGATGACAAACAGTAATGGGCCCAACACCGAACCCTGAGGCACACCAGTAATCACAGGCCTCCAGTCCAAGAAGCAACCTACCACCATCACCCACTGCTTCCTTCCATGAAGCCAATTTGGTATTCATTCAGCTATCTTTCCTTGGATCCCATGCGATCTAACCTTCCAGAGCAGCCTACCATGCAGAACCTTGTGGAATGCCTTACTGAAATTCATGTCGACAACATCTACATCTCTGCCCTCAACGACCATTTTGGTCACGTCTTCAAAAATTCAATCAGATTTGTGCGACACGACCTCCCACGTACAATAAAATGCTGACTATCCCAAATCAGCCCTTGCCAATCCGAATACCTGTAGAACCTATCCCTCGGAATACTCTAATAACTTTCCCACTACAAATGTTAAGCTCACCGGCCCACAGTTCCCAACATTTTCCCTGCAGCCTTCTTGAATAGAGGCACAACATTTGCTGCCCTCCAGTCTTCCGGCACCTCTCCTATATTTAAGGAGACTCGTAAATTTCAAACAGGGCTCCTGCTATTTCCTCTCTAATTTCCCACAATGTCCTCGATATATAGTGCATTCAGAAAGTATTCAGACCCCTTCACTTTTTCCACATGATTCAATTCATTTTATTTATCATCAATTTACACACAATACCCCAGAATGAAGAGGCGAAAACAGGTGTTTAGAAATTTTTGCAAAGTTATTAAAAAGAAATAACTGAAATATCACATTTACATAAGTATTCAGACCCTTTGCTATGAAAGAATTGAGCTTAGGTTCTTCATGTTTCTATTGATTATCCTTGAGACGTTTCTACAACTTGATTGGAGTCCACCAGTGGTAAATTAAATTGATTGGACATGATTTGGAAAGGCACATACCTGTCGATATAAGGTCCCCCAGTTGACAGTGCATGTCAGAGCAAAAACAAAGCCATGAAGATGAAGGAATTGTCCGTAGACCGCCGAGACATGATTATATCGAGACACAAATCTGGGGAATGGTATAAAACAATGTCTGCAGCATTGCAGGTCCCAAACAGCACAGTGGCCTCCGTCATTCTTAAATGGAAGAACTTTGAAACCACCAGGACTCTTCATTGAGCCAAACTGAGCAATCGGGAGAGAAGGACCTTGGCCAGGGAGGTGACCAAGAACCCGATGGTCATTCTGACAGAGCTCCAGAGTTCCTCTGTGGAGATGGGAGAACCTTCCAGAAGGACAATTATATCTGCAGCACTCCTCTAATCAGGCCTTTATAGTAGAGTGGCCAGACGGAAGCCTCTCCTCAGTAAAAGGCAAATGACAACCCGCTTGGAGTTTGCTAAAAGGCATGAGAAACAAGATTCTCTGGTCTGATGATACCAAGATTGAACTCTGGCCTGAATGCCAAGCGTCACGTCTGGAGGAAACCAGGCACCGCTCATCACCTGGTCAATACCATATCTATGGTGAAGCATGATGGTGGCAGCATCATGCTATGGGGATGTTTATCAGCGGCAGGAACTGGGAGACTAGTCAGGATCGAGGTAAAGATTAACAGAGCAAAGTACAGAGAGATCCTTAATGAAAACCTGCTCCAGAGCGTTCTGGATCTCAGGTTCACCTTCCAAAAGGACAACAATCCTAAGCAAACAGCTAAGACAATGCAGGAGTGGCTTCGTGACAAGGCTGTGAATGTCCTTGAGTGGCCCAGCCAGAGCCCGGACTTGAACCCGATCGAACATCTCTGGAGGGACCTGAAAATACCTGTGCATCGACGCTTCTCATCCAACCTGACAGAGCTTGAGAGAATCTGCAGAGAAGAATGGGAAAAAGTACCCAAATATAGGTGTGCCAAGCTTGTAGCGTCATACCCAAGAAGACTTGAGGCTGTAATTGCTGCCAAAGGTGCCTCAACAAAGTACTGAGTAAAGGGTCTGAATACTTATGTAAATGCGATATTACAGTTATTTCTTTTTAATTACATTGCAAAAAATTCTAAACACCTGTTTTCTTTTTTTATTATCGGGTATTGTGTGTAGCTTGATGATATACAAAATGAATTTAATCCATTTTAGAATAAGGCTATAATGTAACAAAATGTGGAAAAAGTGTAGGGGTCTGAATATTTTCTGAATGTACTGTATCTGATCAGGCCCTGGAGATTTGTCTACCTTCATACACAATCGTACCTTCAGTACTTCGACGGTAACACTGACTGTTCTCAAGACACTTCCATTGACTGCCCCCAAGTTCCTTGGGCGTCATGCCTTTCTCCATGGTAGAAACAGAGGAGAAATACTAATTGTAGGCCTTACCCATCTCCTGTGGCTCCACACAGAAATGACTGCTTTGATTCCTGAGATGTCCCACTCTCTCGCTAGTTACCCTTTCCCCCCATTTGTATGTATAAAATCTTTCCGGATTGTGTTTAATGCTACCCGCCAGAATTATCTCCTGGCCCTTTTTTGCCCTTCTGATTTTCTTTTTCAGTTTACTCCTTAGTTTGCGAAACTCCTCCAGGAGTTGGCACTTGATTCCAGCTGCCTATACCTGTCCCATGCTTTCTTCTTGTTTTTGACCAATGCTTCAATATCCCTCGTCAGTCAAGCTTCCTTACGTTTGCCTGATCTGCCCTTCACTCCAACAAGGACGTACATATCCTGAGCATTTGTCAGCACACTTTTAAAAAATATCCCACTTGGCTGATGTTCCTTTCCCCTCAAATAATCTGCTCCAATCAACTTGAGCAAGACCTTCTCTCATACCCTCAAAGTTGGCCTTACCCCAGTTGAGCAATTTAACACGTGGGCCCTCACTGTCCCTATCCATAAATATCTTAAACCTAATCGAACTGTGGTCACTGGTCCTAAAGGGCTCCTCCACAAACACTTCATTAACTTGCCCTTCCCAATGTCCCAATGCTAGATCCAGTGTTGCCCTCTCACATGTGGGGGCTTCTACATACTGCTTGAGAAAATTATTCATACTAATACCGCAAAACATTTCTAATTCATGTTTTTTATACACATTTTAGACCCGCTGTGGTGGATCTGAATGCAAACATTTTCCCATCAATCTTTTATTCCTATGCCTTAAAATTATTCAAAGATCCTACTTTCAGCAACCATGGAGGAACAGTTCCAAAGACTTCCAACCCTCTGAGAGGAGATTTTGGCTACATTTCTCAGCAATGAACAATAATATTCTGTCTTTTTCTTATTTTCTGTAATTGCTTGCATGTAGCTTTTTGTAAATCTTGTCCAGGTATACCCAGCCCACTTTAGAGTAAATGTGGAAACAGTTCCTTCAGCCCAACTAACCAAATCCTGCTAACTCTATCTTTAAAAAAGAATATTTTTGATAACTCACTCCTGGAAATAGTTCAATTACACAGAAGCAGACCAAATTTAATTTAGGTTGGTTTGGAAATTTATTCAATATCCCGTTCTCATGACATTGAATAATACCCATCTTGTTTCGACATTTTAGATTTGTACAATTCCTCCAACATTGTGTAATATAAATGCTCTGAAAGAATATTCAATAAACCATCACATTTTCACATTCTGCAAAATACCCAGTAGAAACAAGGAACTTCAGATGCTGGTTTACAAAATGGACACAAAGTGCTGGAGTAATTCAGGGTATCAGGCAGCATCTCTGGAGAACATAGGTGAATTTACGGGTCAAGGCCCTTCTTCAGATACGTTTCAGGTCGGAACCCTTCTCCAATCTGAAGATGTATCATGCCAAATTTGGGGCAAAACTAGGGAGGTGCCTGAAAGTGAGAGAAGAAGAGATATATTAGACATATCAATAATGAAGGATATGTTCAATCACGACAGTGAAGATAATGGGGTTGTTCACTCTAAAGCACATAAGGATCCTATCACCAGCTAGAGAGTGGTCCTGAACAACCATCTACCTCGGACTATCTTTAATCAGACTTAACCTAATTCTATCCCTTGATTAGTAAAGGTGTCAGGGATTATGGGGAAAATGGCGTTGAAAGGAAAAAATAAATGAGCCATGATTGAATGGAGGAATAGATAAAGGGCCGAATGGCCTAATTCTGCTCCTAGATTTTATGAACATGACTTTACTGGACTTTATCTTGCGTTACTGAACGTTATCCTCTTCATCCGATATCTGTACACTGTGGACGGCTTGATTGTAATCACAAGAAAATATTGTAATCATAAGAATATTAAAAAAAAGTTAAGAAAGACACCAGAATTAACGGGGGCAGAAAACTCAGGAAGGGATAGGAGAGTAAGGCCAAGTGAAATAGGAATCGATGTGAAGGTTGAGGGGATTAATGGATTAAAAGTATATATGAATGCACGAAGTATAAGAAATAAAGTGGATGAGCTTGAGGCTCGGTTAGAAATTGGCAAGTATGATGTGGGAATTACAAAGACATGGCTGCAAGAGGACCAGAACTGGGAACTGAATATTCAAGGGTATACATCCTATCGAAAAGGCAGACAGGTGGGCAGAGGGGGTGGGGTAGCGAGGAATGAAATACAGTCCTTTGCGAGGGGTGACATGGAATCAGGAGATGGAGAGTCAGTACGGATAGAACAGAGAAATTGAAAGCGTAAAAAGACCCTAATGGGAGTTAACCACAGGCCCCCAAACAGTAGCTTGGATATAGGGTGCAAGTTGAATCAAGAGTTAAAATTGGCATGTCGCAAAGGTAGTGCTACGGTTGTTATGGGAGATTTGAACATGCACGTAGACTGGGAAAATCAGGTTGGTGTTGGACCCCAAGAAAGGGAGTTTGTGGAGTGCTTCCATGATGGATTCTTAGAGCAGCTTGTACTGGAGCCAACCAGGGAGAAGGCAATTCTGGATTTAGTGTTGTAATGAACCGGATTAGATAAGGGAACTCGAGGTAAAGGAGCCATTAGGAGGTAGTGAGCATAATATGATAAGTTTTAATCTACAATTTGAGAGGGAGAAGGAAAAATCGGAAGTGTCAGTATTACAGTTGAACAAAGGGGACTATGGAGCCATGAGGGAGGAGCTGGTCAAAGTTGACTGGAAAGATGCCCTAGCAGGGATGACAGTGGAACAATAATGGCAGGTATTTCTGGGAATAATACAGAAGGTGCAAGATCAGTTCATTCCAAAGAGGAAGAAAGATTCCAAGGAGAGTAAGGGGCGACCGTGGCTGACAAAGGAAGTCAAGGACAGTATAAAAATAAAAGAGAAGTATAACATAGCAAAGATGAGATGGAAGTCAAAGGATTGGGTAACTTTTCAAGAGCAACAGAAGATAACTAAAAAGGCAATACGGGGAGAAAAGATGAGGTACGAAGGTAAGCTAGCCAAGAATATAAAGGAGGATAGTAAAAGCTTCTTTAGGTATGTGAAGAGGAAAAAATTAGTTAAGACCAAAGTTGGACACTTGAAGATTGGATTGGATTGGATTTTATATTTGTCATTCAGACCTTTCGATCTGAACGAAATTTCATTGCCCTGCAGTTATACATATAATAAAATGACAAAAACACACAATCAACACAAATTTAACATCCACCACAGTGAGTTCACCAGGCACCTCCTCACTGTGATGGAAGGCAAAATCTTAAAGTCTCTGTCTCTTCCCTCTTTGTTCTCCCTCTGCGCCGAGGCGATCCGGGCTACAGATGTTGTGACCCCACCGGGTGATGGTAAGTCCCACAGCTCAACCGTGCTCCACGAACAGGCTGGTTAAAATTACGCGGGTGGTCGCCGCCGCCGCTGCCGCCACAGCTCCGAGGCCGAGTCGGGTCGCCGTTGCTGCTGCCGCCGGAGCACTGCCACAGCTCCGAGGCCGAGTCGGGCCGCCGCTGCCGCAGCCACAGCCCCGAAGCCGAGTCGGGTCGCCGCCGCTGTCGCCGCCACAGCCCCGAAGCCGAGTCGGGTCGCCGATGCCGCTGCCTCCGCCACAGCTCCGAGGCCGAGTCGGGTCGCTGCTGCCGCCGCCGCCACAGCTACGAGGCCCAGTCGGGTCGCCGCTGCCGCTGGAGCTCTGCCACAGCTCCGAGGCCGCCAGCTCCGCCATTAGGCCTCGGCGCAGACGGAGACGGGGAATACGACAGAAAAAAGGTCGCATCCCCCCAAAGGAAGAGACCAAAACATGTTTCTCCCACCCCACCCACACACATACACAACTTAATAAAACAAAATTAACTAAGACTGAAACAGGTTAATTTATTATGGGGAACAAGGAAATGGCAGACGAGTTGAACAGATACTTTGGATCCGATTTACTAAGGAAGACACAAACAATTTCCCTGATTTACTGGTGGCCAGAGGATGTAGGGTGACGGAGGAACTGAAAGAAATTCACATTAAGCAGGAAATGGTGTTGGGTAGACTGATGGGACTGAAGGCTGATAAATCGCCAGGGCTTGATGGTCTGCATCCCAGGGTACTTAAGGAAGTGGCTCTACAAATTATGGACGCATTGGCGATCAATTTCCAATGTTCCATAGATTCAAGATCAGTTCATGTAGATTGGAGGGTAGCTAATGTTATCCTACTTTTTAAGAAAGGCGGGAGAGAGAAAACAGTGAATTTTACTTCGGAGTCACGTGAGTGACTACGTGAAGAACCCCGCCAGGACGCATGCGTGCCATATCGTTTTCATGCTTGCGAAACGACAGGCGGGGTGGAGCGTTCCCCCGCAGCGGTAAGTTTGAAACCGTGACCTGCAGGATTAGTGATTTACTCTGCGGTAGTTTTTGTCCCCGCGCTGTTTTTACACAGGGGGGGAAGCTGGACAAAATAGTGTCCACAAGTGCTGCGAGTAAAGCTGGCTGGGGAGGACCGCGAAGTTGCGGGAGCCAGCAGCAGCTGAAGGCACAAGCCCCGTAAGTGGGATCAGCTGTGCTGACTTTTGGTCCCGCGCCGGTCAGAACACCACGGCCGGGCGGGAGACTATTCAGAATGGGGCCGTCGACTTTGACAAGTCGAAAACGGCAGGAGGCGGGGTGGAACGACGTTCCCCCGTAGCGACAATTTAAACCAGGACCTGCAGGTAAGAGTACTCTGCGGTCTTTTTGTGTTTTCCCATGCTGATTACAGATGGGGAAACCAACGAGGGCTGCGACAAAGCTGGTGGGCCAGCAGCGGCCAGCGGCACTTGAATCACCTATAATGGGATCAGCTGTGCCCAATGTCGCCTCCGCACCGGCCAGATCCACTCCGCGGCCGGGCGGTAAGGCAAAACAAAAAACCATCAGTCGTGGACTCAGATGAGTCCGACTTTGAGCAGCCGCGGGCGGCCAGCGACTGTGAGCGCTGGAGCCGGATGGAGCGGTGTGTGGAGCATTTGCTCCAACGTGACAGGCTCCGGGAGATGGAGTCGAGTCACTGTGGGCTCTATGTAAAACCCACAGCAGCACCTCTTGTAGGGCTGCACAGTGCTTCTCCCTCGTCAGAGGGGAGTACTGGGGGTCAGTTCTGGGCTGATCCTGAAGAGGGGTTTGCAGAACAGAAATCAAGTGTGCAGGGGGTGCAGGAACATGAAAATCTACTGGACATGGTGTCCAACTTCATACAGCCAGACCAGACTGGCCAAAACCTGGAGGACACCTGACACCGGGTAACTGTATATCCCTGAATGTTCCTGTAGTAAATAATTGTATATGGAAACTCCTAACCAGCGGGGATAACAGCTTTCACCCGCACAGTGGATGAGAAGGACATGTCGCAGGACCAACAAGATGCACTGGCACTGCTTTGCAACACACAGCCATAGACAGCACCCTTACGCACCCACCAGTAGAACAAGACCGACTGGTGAAAGCTCGAAGGTCCGGTACACCAAACATGAGTCTTTCTTAGGCCATGGCCCAGACTGGCCTTCTTGGAAGATACGCAAACCTCCAACATCAACCAAACCACAAACCCAGACACCGACGCCTCAACATCAACGAAGGATTTACAAAAAGAAGTAAACCTGCCACTGGTAACTATGGAGGTAGGTGGGTCTGGTTCCCTACAAATTGCAGGGAGCATGGAGGTTGGGGGGAGATTACTCTCCTTTCTGGATGCATGGAGTATGTTAACTACCGATACTTATATTTTAAGCAGTATCCAGGGATATACAATAGAATTATACACAAGTACAGCCCTCCAGTTCAACATATACCGAACCGAATGTTCGTACTTTACGGTAAAGAAAAATCAGAAGCGCATGCTGAACTGGAGCGGCCTTACGCAAAAGGGGTAATTGAAAAATCCCAACACGAACCGCTAGAATTCGTGTCCAATATCTTTACCAAAAACAAAAAAGATGGTGCTTGTCGCATCATCATAGATCTGACCAAATTGAATACATTTGTACAATATATTCATTTTAAAATGGAAACCTTTGTTACTGCTAAACAATTGATTTCCAAAGGTTACTTTGGAAATCTCCAAAGAGAGATATTTGGATATCAGCTACTTACCTACCAGGTAAACTAAATTTAGTGGCAGACACCAGGTCACGCAAATTTAATGAAAACAACGAATGGATGTTGAATAAAAAGTATTTGCTGATATTACAGCACGATATGGAATACCAGATATCGATCTATTCGCATCCAGGCTTAATCACCAGTTATCAAACTATGTTTCGTGGGAACCAGACCCTGGGGCAGCGGCGACAGATGCATTTTCGCTGCATTGGGGGGGGGGGGGGGGGGGAATTGTTTATTTATGCATGCCCTCCTTTCTGCCTCATCAGTCGGGTATTAAGGAAAATACAGCAAGACTCTGCGTCTGGTATTTTGGTAGAACCCGATTGGCTTACTCAACCATGGTTCCCAGTGATACTGAACATGGTACAGGTGCACAACCTTTTATCCGAAAGCCTTGGGACCAGACACTTTTCGTAATTCAGAATTTGTCGGTCTTCGGAATGGAAATTTTTTAGCGTAGATTTTAATGGCTGGCTCAGTGGTAGAGTGCTCGGCTCATATCCGCAAGGTCGCGAGTTTGCGCCTTGATCCTGGCAGTTACTCGATCGCGAGTTTGAGTCTTCAATGTCGTTTTTTCTTGCAGAATAAATGTTTGTATGAAATACAGTGTAGGAGAAGTGTACTGACTGTGTGGGCAGAACTTTGGAAGTGATTGCCCACCAGTCTAAAAAGCCGCTGTGTCTCCCTGTCCCTGGGATAGCAGGGAGCGATCAAACAGCACAATACCCCCCTCCCCCTCCAACTCCAGAGGAATCCGCTCCCCGATGGGCCGCTACCAAAGATCATCGAGGAGCTCCTCTATGATCTTTGGCCGCTACAGCGACAAGTGGCAGTTCGCCCACAGCCCGAGCTGCGCCCCCTCATCCGCCACCCCAAGAACAAGACGTACCTTGCACACCATCAGCTTCTGCCCCTACGTGTTCCTCTGGAGTTGGAGCGGGGCTGGGCTGGAGTTGCTGCTGGCTGTGGGTCTCTGGGATCTCCGTGCTTGCAGTGGGCCTGGGGGTCGAAGGGCGGCGGTGGGAGCTGTGGACCTACGGACCTACCTCCGTGGAGCTAGCCAGCTTCGGAGCGTGGAGAGCTGCGGGGGCGAGCTGCTGCGACCCGACTCCGGTGGATGGTGACACCGGGAGCTCGCGGGTCTCCGGTGGGAGACTGCTTTGCGGGGCACCGGCAGCGGCGACTTCTCCCGCCCGAATTACGGGGTTGAGAGCAAACATCATACAGGTTGAGAGTGACCTGGAGGGGGTCCTTACAACGCCCGACGCGGCTGTAAATTGCCGCGGACTTGCTAGCGCCCGCCGGGTGCTCCAACATCAAGACCGGGGCAGGGCCCTACATCTCCCGGCGTGGCTTTGAGTGGCCGCTCCCCGATGGGCCCCTACGACGCCCCGAGCTGCGCCCCGTCATCCGCAACCCAGGTTCCTCGGTAGTTGGAGCGGGGCTGGGCTGGGCTGCTGTTGGCTGAGGGTCTCTGGGATCTCCGTGCTTGCAGTGGGCCTGGGGGTCGGTGTCCCGATGAGGGGGCGCAGCTCGGGGAACGGCTTCTGGTGGTCCTGACGTCTCCGGCCAGTTTGCAGTTTTCCTCTGGAGTTGGAACGGGGCTGGGCTGCTGCTGGCTGTGGGTCTCTGGGATCTCCGTGCTTGCGGTGGGCCTGGGGGTCGGTGTCCAATTGGTCCTGGCACGGTCCTGCTGCAATCGCCGACTTGAAGACAGTGCAAAGCCCCCGCGCCGGTGCAATGGGCGGGGAGCTGGAGAGGGGAGGGAAGGGGTCACACACATGGCCGGGAAGCAGAGGGGTGTAGGTGGGGTGATACTGAAGGGAGCGACAATCTGCTGCTGCCTGCCCGCTGAGTTAAAAAGTTCCCACGCAAGACTCACGAAAGACTGTGTATCGTGAGTCTACCGTGGGAACTTTTTAATTCAGCGGGCAGGCAGCAGCATATTGTCAATTATTAACCCTCCCGCGCAATATACCCTCATCTTCTCTTTTATGAATGGGGATTTAGTTCCCCTTTCTTCGAGGACCGACCGAAGGTTCCGCTGTCACCTCTGCGGGCCGCCCTCGGTGAACGTTTTCAAGGACCTTTCTTCAAGGACCGAAAAAAATGGCCGCTATTCGGAGGTTTTCGTTATTTGGATCTTCGGATAAAAGGTTGTGCACCTGTATTAGAACCATGTATCACCATCCCGAATAGACCAGACTTATTGGTTCATCCTGTAACAAGGGATAGCCAACCATGCCATAACTATTTGAATTTATTAATTTGTAGAGTTTAAAAATACCACTACTACAGCTGGGACTGACGGACCAAACAGTGAACATGATTTTGGCGGGCCACAGACAGTCCACCAAAAAACAGTATCTGGTCTATATCAGGAAGTGGGAGATGTAGCATCACCTACAGAGATATGAACATCCCGTCTGTTCTGGAATACCTGGCAGGCCTCCATTATGATGAGGGACTCAGTTTAGTGCCATCAACTGCGCCAGAAGTGCCCTATCAACTTGTCTATGGCAAGGAACAGAGCGTCACTCTGCTGGGACTCACCCACTGGTAACAAAACTTATGAGGGGAATTTTTAATACCAATCCCCCAAGAACCAGGTACTCCCAAATATGGGATGTGAGTATTGTCCTGAAGATGCTCAGGAATTGGTCTCCAGCAACAGCTCTGTCCCTACATAGACTGACATTAAAAACAGTCATGCTAATGGCATTGGTCACGGCACAAAGGGTACAGTCATTACATAAATTAAGACTGGACACATGACTTCTTCATCTGAAAATATTACGTTTCATATTTATGAATTAGTAAAGCAGAACAGACAGGGATCAGCAGGCCTCAATATAGAATTTAGGTCTTACCCAACAGATGATCGTCTCTGTATAGTAAGACATTTGTCGTTATACATGGAGAACACGAAAATCATCAGAGGCAATGAGAAGGCACTTTTAGTCAGCCATAAGCAACCACACAAAAGAGTGACGGTCCAGACCATCTCAAGATGGCTGAAACAGGTTCTATCTAATACAGGCTGAGATGGATACTAATATTTTTAAATCTCATTCCACCAGGGCTGCAGCTACATCGGCAGCTATGCAGTTGGATGTACCAATGGACCAAATCCTCAAGGCAGCAGGATGGTCAGGGGAAAAACATTCCAACTATTTTATCATAAACCAGTCATTAAACCTGAAACATTTGCAGAAACAATTTAAGTTCTGTAATTTAATTACCCCATAAATAGGGGCTATAATTTGTGTTAATCAATTCATGGATTTCAATGTCGGATTCATGTCTAAAATATGTTGACACAATTCCTCCTACAGTCATTAAGGCAGATGTGATTCCGAAGTAAAATAGTAAGATTAAACGAGAACTTACCAGTTCGAAGTTTGATCGTTATTTTATGAGGAGTACGTTGAGGGAATACGTGCCCTCCGCTCCCACCCATGATCATATACTCAACTAGTATTTCTTCTCTAATCTTACTATGTTTAAGTCATTACAGTTATCTGTGATTTCACACCGCTGCTTTGAAGAATGACATGCATGCGTCCTGGCGGGGTTCTTCACGTATTCCCTCAACGTACTCCTCATAAAATAACGATCAAACTTCGAACTGGTAAGTTCTCGTTTAATCTTACTATTATAGACCAGTTAGCCTGACATCGGTGGTGGGGAAGATGTTGGAGTCAATTATATAAGATGAAATAGTGGCACATTTTGAAAGCAGTAGCAGGATCGGTCTGAGTGAGCATGGATTTACGAAGGGGAAATCATGCTTGACTAATCTTGTGGAATTTTTTGAGGATGTAACTAGGAAAATGGACAAGGGAGAGCCAGTGGATATAGTGTGATTGAATTTTCAGAAAGCATTTGATAAGGCCCCACATAGTGGCCAAAATTAGAGCACATGGTAGTGGGGGTAGGGTACTGACATGGATAGAAAATTGGTTGGCTGACAGGAATCAAAGAGTAGGGATTAACGGGTCCCTTTCAGAATGGCAGGCAATGACTAGTGGGGTACAGCAAGGCTCGGTGCTGGGACTGCAGCTATTTACAAAATACATCAATGATTTCGATGAAGGGATTCAAAGTAACATCAGCAAATTTGCAGATGATACTAAGCTGGGTGGCAGTGTGAACTGTGAGGAGGATGCTATGAGGAAGCAGGGTGACTTGGACAGGTTGGGTGAGTGAGCAGATGCATGGCTGGTGCATTTTAATGTGGATAAATGTGAGGTTACCCTCTTTGGTGGCAAAAACAGGAAGCAGATTATTATCTGAATGGTGTCAAGTTGGGAAAAGGGGAAGTACAAAGAGATCTGGGGGTCCTTGTTCATCACTCACTGAAAGTAAGCATGCAGGTACCGCAGGCAGTGAAGAAAACTAGTGGCATGTTGGCCTTCATAACAAGAGGAATTGAGTAAAGAGGTCCAGCAGTTGTACAGGGCCCTAGTGAGACCACGCCTGGAGTATTGTGTGCAGTTTTGGTCATCAAATTTGAGGAAGGATATTCTTGCTATTGAGGGAGTAAAAACATAGAAAATAGGTGCAGGAGGAGGCCATTCATTGGGATCATGGCTGATCGTCCCCAATCAATAACCTATGCCTGCCTTCTCCCCATAATCCCTTGATTCCACTAGCCGCTAGAGCCCTATCTAACTCTCTCTTAAATCCATCCAGTGATTTAGCCTCCACTGCCCTCTGTGGCAGGGAATTCCACAAATTCACAACTTTCTGGGTGAAAAAGTTTTTTCTCACCTCAGTCTTAAATGACCTCCCCTTTATTCTAAGACTGCAGCCCGCCTCCCCTTTATTCTAGGACTGTGGCCGCTTGTTATGGACTCGTCCAACATTGGGAACATTTTTCCTGCATCTAGCTTTTATAATTTTATATGTTTCTATAAGATCCCCCCTCATAAACTCCAGTGAATACAAGACTAGTCTTTTCAATCTTTCCTCATATGACAGTCCCGCCATCCCAGGGATCAATCTCGTGAACCTACGCTGCACTGCCTCAATCACAAGGATGTCCTTCCTCAAATTAGGAGACCAAAACTGTACATAATACTCTGGATGTGGTCTTACCAGAGACCTGTACAACTGCAGAAGAACCTCTTTGATAGAATGGTATGTTGATAGAATGGAGTAGCTGAGCTTGCATACTCTGGAATTTAGAAGGATGAGAGGATATCTTATTGAAACATATAAGATTATTAAGGGATTGGATACGCTAGAGCAGGGGTTGGCAACCTACGGCCCATGGCCGGATCTGGCCCGTAACCCGAAATCATCTGGCCTGCAGGCCTTTTCATCATCTAGACTTCTTTAGACTATTTAATATTGTTGAAACATGTTCCCGATGTTGGGGGAGTCAAGAACCAGGGGCCACAATTTAAAGATAATGGGTAGGCTATTTAGAACGTAGATGAGGAAAAACGTTTTTACCCAGAGAGTTGGGAACCGGAAGGCAGTGGAGGCCAATTCTCTGGATGCTTTCAAGAGAGGGTTAGATAGAGCTCTGAAAGATAGCGGAGTCATGGAGATATGGTGAGAAGGCAGGTTCACAATCTTCACCACATCTGAAAGCACTTCTCGAAGACCAGGAGGGAGAGTCTTCATCGCTAAAGCATGGCGATGTATCATGCAGTGGGTGAAGGAGACATGGGGAGCGACATCCTTCACGAAGGCTTTGAAGCCAGATCTGCATCCGACCATGGAAGGTGCCCCACCTGTACACACCCCGACAAGTCATTCCCAGCCAAGCTCATGTTGGATGAGGAAGGCTTCCAGCATTCTGAACACATCTTCTCCCGGTGTGGTAGTGGCCAGTGGCTCTGAGAACAGCCCTTCCCCGCCAGGTCGCTGTGACCAGACTCTAAATGGATCTTCAGTTTGCTGGGCTTCATGCTCTTGTTGCTCAAAACCTTGGCACAGATAACACATTGCAGCTTGACCATGGATTTTTGAACAATGCTTGTGAAGCCAAACATGGTTCATAACACAAACAGTTTGTGTGCATATATGTACACGCATACGCGAACAAAATACTGTATGTGGTATGTACATTTGTTAGGTTCGTAAGAAATGGGCTCAACAAATTGATAGGTTATTTATGACCCCTTCATGACCCATGAAAAAACCCAAACGACCCCCATGGGGGTCACGACACCCAGGTTAAGAACCACTGGCCTATATAGTCTTTCTCTTGACCGGATAGCATACTATAAAGAAGCTTTTCACTGTGTAGGAAGGGACTGCAGATGCTGGGTTCAATCAAAGATAGAAACAAAAAGTTGGAGTAACTTAGCAGGTCAGGCAGCATCTCAAAATGGAATAGGTGACGTTTTCGGTCTCTACTTCCTTACCCTATTAGAGAAGGAGCAACAATTAACCTGTTGGGAAAAGAGGCTGGGCAGGTGAGTGAAGTGTTTGCGGAAAAACAGATTGAAAATGAATTATAATGTACTGGAAGGTCTCCACATTACAATAGAGGAGGTGCTGGAGGCCTTGAGGCATAATAAGATGGATAAATCCCCTGGGCATGATTAAATGTGTCCAAGAATATTGCGGGAAGCAAGGGAAGAAAATACAGAAGCCCCGGCAGAGATAATTGCATTATCTTTATCAATAGGTACTGAAAGACTGGAGTATGGGTAAAGTTGTGCATTTGTTTAAGAAAGGCTGTAATGACAAACCAGGGAATTACAGGCTGGCGAGCCTCACAATGGTGGTGATACTGGAGGGAATACTGAGGGACAGTGTAGAAAATCCTGTTCCACAAATTTAATTGAGTTTTTTTACGAGGTCACAGGTAAGGACACTGACTATGCGACCTTTTAAGTTAACACTTCAATTTGTAGATCCTTCATCAGAATTGAGTTTCTTCATCACCCTATGACCTGAAACATTAACTCTTTTTCTCTTCCCACATATGTGACCTGGCCTGCCGATGATTTTCAGTGTTTTCTGTTTTATTATTGGATTTAAATCTGCCTTGCTGTGTTACTGGCATGTCTTTTTTTTTAATTCATTTAGAAGGACTTGTGACAGCACAGTTTCTAATACTGAAATGAAAATATTGTTGCTTCCCTGGGCTTCTGTACTTTCTAATTACTGGAAGCAGCAACCCACAATGGATAAAGAACAGGCAAATGTTGATTGCGCAGAAACAATGTTTATTGCACAGGAAAGCCATTATTGTACATGAAGCTTAGCTAGAGTTGATTCCCATGGACTAGTGGAGGTTGGAGTTGAACTCATGACACAACAGAGAGGAAGCTACTGTACTGCTGTGAGTTTTGTATAAATCGGTCATTTTAATAAAAGGCTATTCCAGAAGCATTGACATCAAATTTCTTGTACACCTCAAGGGAAAGACGGTTGTAGAAATTATCCTGACTGACTTAGCGCCAACCAATTTGCTATACTGGGCTAAGTCCCATTTGCCTTTCTGTTGCGTTTATTCACTTGCAGATATTGGCAATATGGACATTTCCAATCTTTATGACATCACAATAGGTTGATTACATAAATATTAATACAAATAGGACAAGATCAAGGTCAAATGTATGTGACTCAGAAGGTCAAAGCAGGCAATTCTGAATATCTTTTACCATCTCCTTTGAAGGGTGCCTCTGGACATAATTGACATCGGTGTTGTAATTAACAATGACATCTATGATGGGGAAATTTAATTAAATATGATCTAAGGACCAATGATTTGAAAGCTGGCATCCTGTTGCTATTGGCCAAGTGAGCAGGAGTCATGTTAGATTTTGAATTTGGTCTACATGTTGAATCATAAGAAATAATCCCACGGTTATTTTAATATCCAACCTGGAAATATAGGAACCACCATGTGAATGATGGCCCATTCCCCGTGTGAGTAAATTGATATCCGAGTTAGGATTCTTGCATTAGCAAGCCCAGTAAGGTCATTAATTAATTTTTGTGCAAAACTACAGTCAGGTCTGTTATGTGAATACTGAGTGAGTGCTATGTAAATACCATGACATCAGCAACTATTTGGTTGGAAAGTTGAAGAAGGAAAAACATTTGAGTCTGTTACCTTGGATTCCTGATGTTCAGCATCTCCAGAGATGTTGCCTGACCCGCGGCGTTACTCCAGCATTTTGTGTCTATCTTTGGTGTAAACCAGCATCTGCAGTTCCTTCCTACACATTTTCTCTGCTCCAATGTGAAATCTCCTCAAGGTATGCCTACTTTGAAGAAGTTCTCTTCTCTCCGACGGGAGTTCTGCAACACCCTCTCTCACCAGTTTAAAGAAGGATCCCGACCCAAAACGTGTATCTTATCCTTTTCATATTCCTTCTCTCCAAAGATGCTGCCTGATCTGCTGAGTTACTCCAGCATTTGTATTTATCCTGACATACACAAGTTAGTTTCAAAATGAATTTGAGGGTATTAGACAGAAACTTGTATTTGATGGTTTTGGACAGGAACTTGCAAAAGTTAATTGCAATAGGCTGCTTCTGGTCAGAGGGACTTCAGGAAAGTGGGATGGTTTTAAACGTGTCATGGTGAGAGATCAAGCTATACGTGTTCCTGTTCGAATGAAGGGAGGGGCAGATAATAGAGTTATAGAGTTGTACAGCACCAAAACAGGTCCTTTGGCTCATGTCCACGCCAACCAAGTTACTATACTGGGCTAGTCCAATTTGCCTCCAACCTCCACTAAGCCCTTCTTATCCATATATCTGTCCAAATGTTCCATAAATGTTATAATTGTATCCACCCCTATAGCTTCCTCTGGCAGCTCGTATCATATCCCGACTACACTCTGAGTGAAAATGTTGCCCCTGAGGTCACCCTTTAATCTCTTCCCTCTCACCTTAGTCGTATGCACTCTGGTTTTATAATCTACCCTGGGAGGAATACTGTGAGTTATTCACTTTATCCATGCCACACATGATTTTGTACACCTCAATTAGGTCACTCCTCAGGTCCCTCCTCAGCATCCTATGCTCCAAAGAAAAGAATCCCAGCCTATCCAACATCTCCCTGCAAGCCAGGTAACATCTTGGTGAATTTATTTTGCACCCTTTCCAATTTAATGCCAACCTTTCTGTAGCTGGCCAACTAGACTGTACATAGTACTCCAAGTGCGGTCGCACCAACAAGTTATTCAGTAGTATCATGATGCACTAAATTTTGAACTCAATACATTTATCAAAAAAAAAGCGAGAGAAAGAAATAAGAAGTGAAAAAAGGGGACAGGAGATAGCTCAGGCAGATAACATTAAAGATAAGAGATTTCTTATAAAGGGACAAAAGGTAACCAGAGAGAAAATTGGACCCCTCAATGAATTAGAGAACAGTCAGTATTACAGTTGAGGTGTTAAAGGTCCTGATGTGGTAGACAAGTCTCCCTGGTCTGATCAGATATATCTGAGGACACTCTGGGAAGCCAGAGGGGGAAAGTACAGGTGTCCTGGCTGAAATTTACGATTTGTCATTAAATACTCGTGAGGCGCAGGAAGACTGGAGGGTGGCAAATATTGTCCCTGGATTCAAGAAGGGTTGCAGGGAAAAACCTGGGAACTACAGGTAAGTGAGCCTAACATCTGTGGTCAGAAAGTTATTAGAGAATATTCTGAGGGGTAAGATATACAGTGCATTCAGAAAGTATTCAGACCCCTTCACTTTTCCAACATTTTGTTACGTTACACCACTATTTTAAAATTGATTAAATTCTTTTTTTTATCATCAATCTACACACAATACCCAAGAATGAAGAAGCAAAAACAGGTGTTTAGAAATTTTTGCAAAGTAATTAAAAATAAATAACTGAAATATCACATTTACATAAGTATCCAGTCCCTTTGCTATGGCACTCAAAATTGAACCTAGGTTCATCCTGTTTTCATTGATTATCCTTGAGATGTTTCTACAACTTGATTGGAGTCCACAAGTGGTAAATGAAATTGATTGGACATGATTTGGAAAGGCACACACATGTCTATATAAGGTCCCACAGTTGACAGTGCATGTCAGATCAAAAACCAAGCCTTGAAGTCGAAGGTACCCGATGGTCTGACAGAGCTCCCGAGGTCCTCTGTGGAGATGGGAGAACCTTCTGGAAGGACAACTATATTCGCAGCACTCCACCAATCAGGCCTTTAAGGTAGAGTGGCCAGACGGAAACCATTCCTCAGTAAAGGGCACATGACAGCCTGCTTGGAGTTTGCCAAAAGGCACCTAAAGGATTCTCAAACCATGAGAAACACGATTCTCTGGTCTGATGAAACCAAGATTGAACTGTACGACCTGAATGCCAAGCGTCACGTCTGGAGGAAACCAGGCACCACTCATCACGGTGAAGCATGGTAGTGGCAGCATCATGCTGTGGGGATGTTTTTCAGCGCCAGGAACTGGGCGACTAGTCAGGAACGAGGGAAAGATGAACGAAGCAAAGTACAGAGAGACCCTTGATGAAAACCTGCTCCAGAGCGCTCTGGACCTCAGTCTGGGGCGGAGGTTCACCTTCTAACAGGACAACGACCCTAAGCACACAGCCAAGACAATGCAGGAGTGGCTTCATGACAAGTCTTGAGCGGCCCAGGACTTGAACCTGATCGAACATCTCTGGAGGGACCTGCAAATAGCTGTGCATCGACGCTCCCCATCAAACCTGATAGAGCTTGAGAGGATCTACAGAGAAAAATGAGTGAAATTACCCAAATACAGGTGTGCCAAGCTTGTATCATCATACCCAAGAAGACTGTAATACCCAATAGCATCATAGCATCATACCCAAGAAGGCTGTAATCGCTGCCAAAGGTGCCTCAACAATACTGAGTAATGCGACTGAATACTTATGTAAATATGCTTTTTCAGTTATTACTTTTTAATTGCTTTGCAAAAATTTCTAAACACCTGTTTTCGCTTTTTTATTATCGGGTATTGTGTGTGGATTGATGATTTAAAAAAATGAATTTAATCCATTTTAGAATAAGGCAGCAACGTCACAAAATGTGGAAAAAGTGAAGGTGTCTGAATACTTTCTGAAAGCACTGTACATGCATTTTGGCAATATTGGCCAAAATACAGCTATTATAAAATGAAGGATCTTTGCATCTGCAGAACCTGTTTGGTCAATTTCTGTGTAAAGCTGCAAGCTTCAAGCCAGTGCCAGGAAGTCTAGGTCCTAGATTGAAATATCAGGTAAGGTGAGGTCCAGATGTCCCCTCTATTGTTAAAATGTATGAGGACTTAGCAGAGAAACCCAAAGGTGTTGCAGGTGCATTAGCAGGATTGGCTGACTGCAGAAGGGTTGTAAATGCTGTTAATAATGTTGCAAGGTGTTTGTGTTACTGTTTGATGATTGGCTGAAGTGTGAAGCCTTGTTTGAATTGTTTATACTCCCCAGGAGAATGTTGCATTACTTGGGTCAACTGACTTCTTTCCAGAAGCTTCTGTAAAACATTGTAATGGGGTGCTTTGTAATTGGGTTGGGGAACTGTCGATAACAATTTAATGTAATAGATATCTGTGATTGGTTTGTAGGGGTTACCACCCCCATGTAGATCTGCCCCACAGGGTTTGATGACCTATAAAAGGTAACCCCCACGAGGTTTGTTGTCGATCTTCTGGAGGAGCGCTTGGCACTGCGTAACCTTTTGGAGGTGTCTGCTTGCACGAGGCTGAAGGGCTTGGACAAGCAGAGACAAGGATCGATCCCGCGGTGGTTAGGTATTGTATAGGGGATTCGTTATTGTTTCATAAAATAAAGTTTAGTGGTCCAGTGCTTGACTCGGTGTTTTACTGAACTAGACTAAGGGGGGGGGCGGGGGGGGGGGGGGGGGGGGGGGGGGGGTTAGCTCTAGGAACATAATTACACATTTAGATGGACAAAGGCAAATTAGGGAAACTCAGCATGGTTTTCTACATGGGAAGTTGTATCTCATGAATCTGGTTGTGTTTTTTGACGATATGACCAAAAAGGTTGACGAGGACAGAGCTGTAGATGTTCGTAGACATAGAAGGAAGCAGAGGGTGATAGTGGAAGGTTGTTTTTCGGACAGGAGACCTGGGACTAGTGGTGTGCCTCAAGGTTTGGTGCTGGACCCATTGCTGTTTGTCATTTATATCAATGATTTCATTGTGCACGTAAAACGCATGATTAGCAAGTTTGCAGATGACACTAAAGTGGGTGGTATTGTTGATAGAGAACGTGGTTGTCAAATATTGCAGCAGGATCTTGGTCGGTTGGCTGAGGAATGGTTAATGGAATTTAATGCAATGAAATGTGAGATGTTGCATTTTGGGAGGTCTGACAAGGGCAGGACCTAAACAGTGAATGAATGGTAGGACTCTCGAAAGTGTTGTAGAGCTGAGGAATCTAGGAATGCAGGTACATTGCTCCTTCAAAGTAGCTTCACAGGTAGATAGGGTGGCCATAAAGGCTTTTGGCACACTGGCCTGCATCAGTTCAAGAATAGAGTATAGAAGTTGGGAGGTCCTGCTACAGTTGGATAAGACATTGGTGAGGCCACATTTAGAGTATTGTGTTCAGTTTTGGTGTCTATGTTATCGGAAAGATTTTGTCAAGCTGGAAAGGATGCAGAGAAGGTTTACGAGGATGTTGCCCGGACGATGGCCTGAGCTATAGGGAGAGATTGAGCAGGCTAAGATTTTATTCCTTAGAGCGCAGGAGGATGGGCAGAGTGAAACCTTTCCTTGATTTATATTGCTTAAGTTTTTGGTCAGTTGTTTTAAATGTCAATATTTTTAAAAAGTATTTAGTATCTTTTGAAAATCAACAAATTGTATATACTGGAAATGTGGAATAAAAACAAAAAATGCTGGAAACACAGCAGGTCAAGCAGCATCTGTAGAAAGAAACAGTTAATAAATAATTTCTCCACGAGAAGCTCAAATGAAACCACTACCTTGGACGATATAAAGCTATTTGGTAGAGTATTTTTCTGAATACATGTAGTAAATAGATTCAAATCTAAATTTATATTTTCCTTTATTTTACAGCTAAGAGCATCACCTATAAACTCGCCAAAGAACATCATGGAATCACAATGTAAGATTTATTCTATGCAACATACCTACGAATTGTTTATTGTATCAAGACCTCCGTACATTTTCTTTCCAATAACTTTTCTTCCAGAATATCACTCTCCCATCCCCTCTGCAAATTTCTTTCAGCCCAATCTGTGATGCCCTATTCAAAATTAACCCTACTTTCCTCTCCATACCACTATGATCATTTCTTTACCACCCAGGCATTTTCCCCCAATCTTCCCTCCCATGTTTCTCTCACTGATAATCCCACCCTGATTATTGTTACCATGACAATCTTCTCTGTCAATTATTCTCTTAATTGATCATTCCTTCTCCCCTGAATGCCCTGTTACTTTCTCAAACCATCTCACACTCTCCCTTTAGTAAATGATCACAGAAAAGGACCTGTCAACACAATTACGTACAAAACTAGTTTTATCATACTCATTGCTCTTGGTATTACGTTCAATAGAATATGATACTTCAGTGCCTGGGATGTGGCGTTTGCACAGTATTACAATGCATGTCAACAAAGTTAAAGAATTTCCAGCTGCCAAAATTTCTTAGTTCCCTTCAACTCTGGTAGCATGTGTTATTCTTATCTAAAAAAATAGGGGTGTCAAATTGGAGTTTTTGTTCATTGATAACTTCACATTTTGTATATTTATCCATTTCCCTTTACTTCCAGACTTTTGGAAATATCAAAGTTTTTGGAAATGAATTAAGAAACTGAAAAATCAAAAGTTACATGTGCTGAAAATCTGAAATAATATAGAACAGTATAGAACAGTCCACCATGTCTGTTGACATTGATGCCAAATTAAACTATTCCTTTCTGTCCTCATATAGAGTCATAGTCATACAGCACGGAAATGGGCCCTTTGGCCCAACTTGCCCATGCCAACCAAGAACCATATGCACTAGTCCCACCTACCTGTGTTTGGCCCATCTCCTTCTAAATCTTTCCTATCCATGTACCTGTCCAAATGTCTTTTAAATGTTATCGTACATGTCACAAAATCCCTCCTCGGGCAACTTGTTCCATATATCCACTACCCCTCAAAAAGTTGCCCCTCAGGCTTCTATTAAATATTTTCCTCTCTCATCTTAAACCTGTGTTCTCTGGTTCTTGATACTCTGGGTAAAAGACACTCTGCATTTACCCTATCTGTTCCCCTCATAGTCTTATATATCTCCATAAGATTGCCCCTCAATCTTTTGTGCTCCAAGGAAGAAGGGTCTCAACCCAAAACATCACCCATTCCTTCTCTCCAGAGATGCTGCCTGTCCCACTGAGTTATTACAGCATTTTGTGTCTATCTTCGGTGTAAACCATCATCTGCAGTTCTTTCCGACACAATATTCCAAATGCAGCCTCACCAAAGTCTTGTATAATTGTGTGGCACAGTGGTGCAGTGGTAAAGTTGCTGCCTTACAGTGCCAGAGACCCCGGTTTGATCCTGACTACGGGTACTGCCTGTATGGAGTTTGTACGTTCTCCCTGTGACCGCGTGGATTTTTGTCCAGGTGTTCTGGTTACCTCCCACATTTCAAAGACATGCAGGTTTGCATATTAATTGGCTTCTATAAATTCTGTAAATAGTGTGTAGGATAGAACTAGTGTACAGGTGATCATTGGTCAGCGTGGATTTAGTGGCTGAAGGGCCAGTTTCCTCACTGTATCTCTAAACTAAAACTAAACTAAACTAAGCTATAACATAACATCCCAACTATGTTCATTACCTGACAATATCCTTGAAGACCAATGGACTTCTTCACCACCCCATCTACATGTGAGGCCAGTTTCAAGGAACTATGTACCTGTACTCAAAGATCCCTCGACTCCACAACACTTCGAGGGCCCTGCCATTCACTGTGTAAGTCCTGCCCTGGTTTGACTTCCCAAAATGCACAACCTCACACCTCTACATAAAAAAAAATCTTTATCCTTCAATTTACTGAATATTCATATGCCTATATAATAGCCTCTTATATGCTACTATCATAACTGCCATCACTACCTCCCCTAGATGCTACTTTCAGATGATTACCACTCTCTGTATAAAAAAAACTAGCACTGCACATTTCCTTGAAACTTTCCTCATATAACCTAAAAGTTTGCCCTTCTAGTATTTGACATTTCCACTTTGGCAAAAACACTCTGATTCCACCTTATATATCTCTCAGAAATCTATAAACTTCTATCATGGAGCATAGAACAGTATAGCACAGGAACCGGCCCTTCAGTCAAAGTATCTGTACCAGACATGATGCCGAGTTAATCTACTCTGCCTGTGTGTAATCTATCTTCCTGCATTCCTTGCACATCCATGCGCCTATCTAAAACCTTTTCAATACCACTATAGTAGATATAGATCAGTTTTCATTCCACAGAGAGAAAGAGGTGAAATGTCGCCTGATGAAGTTATATAAAATTATGGGGCATAGATAGGATATATATGCAGAATCTTTTTCCCATGATTTTCCATTAAATTTAAGGTCAGTGGAAGGAGTTTGGCAAAAAAGTTGGCATGTTCATGGTGGATCAAAGGACCCCGTTTTGTGCTGCACTAATCTATGGCTCTACAACTAGAAAACTGTGAAAGTTAATCTTGTAACAGAGCAGGCTAAAGTGTTCTATATCTACTTTCTAAGGTTATTTAATAACATGTCATATAATAGGTTTGTCAACAACAAGAAAAACAAGCTGCCCAACTAGAGAGAAAAATGTCAGTTTACAGAAAAGAGAGAGCAATTATGAAAGACTGTTTGCAGATTACTGCAATGTGAACCGGGAGTCAGTAGAGTCATAGTCATACAACAAAGTAACAGGCCTTTCGGCCTAACCCGTCCATGCCGACCTAAATGCCTCATCCAAGCTAGTCCCATTTGCCCATGCCCAGCACAGATCCTTCGAAACCTTCCATATCCATGTGCTTGCCTGTTAAATGTTATTACTGTACCTGCCTCAACTACTTCACCCAGCAGCTCATTCCATAGGACCATTGCTCTTCTCTAATATTTATTAATCATGTGAACTTAAGTGTGCAAGCCACAGTTGTTAAGTTTGCACATGATACAAAACCTGAATGTGTAGTGAACTGTATGAAGGATGGTCGGACACTTCAGCTCTAGAGACCCGGGTTTGATCCTAACTACTGTAGGGAGTTTGTACATTCTCTCTGTGACCGCACGGGTTTTCTTCGGGTGCTGCAGTTTCCACCCACACTCCAAAGACTTACAGGTTTGTAGGTTAGTTGGCTTCGGTGAGATTGTAAATTGTCCCTAGTGTGTAGTATAGTGCTAGTGTATGGCGTGATCATTTTCGGTGGGCCGAAAGGCCTGTTTCAATGCTGTATCACCGGGTCCACATCAACCATTGATCACCTGTTTACACTGGTTCTATATTATCCCACTTCCTCATTCACTCCCTACACATTAGAGGTAATTAATCTACAAACCCACATATCTTTGGGATGTGTGAGGAAACTGGAGCACCCGGTGGAAAACAACATGGTCACATGGAGAACATGCAAACTCCACACAGACAGCATCCGAGGTCAGGATTAAACCCAGGTCTCTGATGCTGTGAGGCAGCAGCTCTACCAGAAAAGCTACTGTGCCCCCCCAACTATCCTCTGCATGAGATTGCCAATTACCTGCACAGTGACGGAGAAGAGGGACCTGGTTCACAGCAGATACTCATCCAGGTGAGGATGAGGGAAGAGCACAATTTTTGATATCCACAGATGTTATCTCCAGATCTGCTGATAGATTTAAAGTAGGGGAAATGTTTTAAAAACATCTGAGGCAAGTTTTATTACAAAGTGAGTGAAAGGTGACTGAAATGCTTTGCCAGAAGAAGCGGTGCAGGCAGACATAATAGCAATATTGAAGAGACGTTTAGGCTGGCAGATTTACAGGCAGAGATTGGGGAGATATAGACCACGTGCAGGCAGATGGGATTAGGTTTAGTTGGCATCAATTTTGACACATATAAGCAAAGGGCCTGTTCTTGTGCTGAACTGAACAATGATCCATGGTCAATTATCCAAGCCATGTGCATGTCTTTGGAATATAGGAAGAAACCAAATCACCCTATGGAAACCCACATGTTTACAGGGAGAATGTGCAGACTCTGCACAGACAGTATCTGAGGTCGGGATTGAAACTGGATAGGTCACTTGAATTGTGAGGCAGCAGCTATACTGTACCTTTGTGCTATCCTATTACTCCATATTTTGAATGAACTCAATGACTAAGCCTCCACATCTCTTAGAAGAAAATTCCAAAGATTTGGAGGGGGTAGTTTGGGTGGGAAAGGATGAGTGAACCGAGGGTTTGCAGAGGGAGTGGAAAAGAGTGGGGGTGGGAAGATGTGATTGGTGGTATGATCACGTTGGAGGTGACGGAATTGACGGAGGATGACGTGCTGGATGTGGACGCTGGTGGGAGACCGGTGAGGTAACTCTATCCTTGTTCTGTCTTGAGGAAGGGTTTCAAGGTCAGTTTATTGTCACATGTACCAATTAAGAAATTTGAGTTATCATACAGCCATACTAAGTGAAATGCAACAAGACACACTACCACATAAAAGTTAACATAAACATCCATCACAGTGCTGAGGCCCAATCAATTCCCTCTAACTCTCTCCTCCGCCTGGTGGAACCTGTCCTTACCCTCACCTACTTCCCTTTTGACTCCTCATACTGCAAGTTAAAGGTATAACCATGGGCACTCGCTTGGGCCTTAGCTATGCCTGCCTTTTTTTGGTTACATCGAACGGTTCTTGTTCTATATGCACACTGGCACCAGCCCTCAACTCTTTCTGTACTACATCATTCTGTACTACATTGGGGCTGCCTCCTGCACTTGTGAAGAACTCATTGATTTCATTACCTTTACCAATAACATCCACCCTGCCCTTAAATTCACGGACTATCTCCGACACCCCTCTTCCCTTTCTTGATCTCTCTATCTCCATCACAGTGGACAGACTATGGACTGACATCTTCTATAAACCTACTGACCTACAGCTATCTGGACGATGCTACCTCCCACTGTGCCTATTGCACAGATGCTCTACCCTTCAATCAATTTCTCCATTTCCTCCACATCTGCTCCCAAGATGAGGCTTTCCATTCCAGGGAATGCAAGGTGTCCTCTCCCTTTAGGAAATGTCCAGTCATAGAACGATCCCTGACCCGCATTTCATCTGTATCTAGTAGTTCTGCTCTCACTCCATCTCCTCCAGATGGACAAAGATAGAGTTACCCTGGTCCTCACCTTTCATCCCACCAACCTGTTCCCTCGCCTCCATCCAGGGACCCCGGCAGTCCTTCCAGGTGAAACAGAAGTTCATGTACATCTCATCTATTGCATCCAGTGTTCCCGATATGGCCTCGTGTACCAAGTATAGACTCAACGACCGTTTCACCAAAGAATGCCGCTTGGTCTGGAAGGCCTAATGGATCTCCCGGTTGTGAAACATTGTAACACTTCCCATACCCATGCTGACCTTTCTGTGCTGGACTTCCTCCATTGACAGAGTGATGGCAAATACACGGTGGGGGAACAAACCCAACGGGTCTGCACTTGGTCTAGTAGCATTTAAAAGACACTTGGACAGGTGAATGGATAGAAATAATTTAGAGGGATATGGGCCAAATGCGGGCAAATGGCACTATCTTAGATGGGGCATCTTGGTTGGCACGGATGAGTTGGACTGTATGGCGTGTTTCCCAGCTGTATGAATCTATGACTCTATCCATGTCTATCTAAAAGCCTCTTAAATGCCACTATCATGTCTGGTTCCACCACCACAGCACATTCCAGGAACTTCCCACTCTCTGTAAAAAAAACGCCCTGAAAATCACCTTAAAACCTTTTCCCTCTGATCTCAAATCTATACCCTCCAGTCTTTGACATTTCCATGCTTTGGAAAAAGGTTCTGACTGTATATTCTATCCATACCGTTCATAATTTTATATACTTGTAGAAGGTCTCCTCTTAAACTCGGACGCTCTACCCAAGTTTGTCCAATGTCTCCTTAAAGCTAATACCCTCTTTTTCAGGCGTTAAAAATTTGCCAGAAATATCAGCCTGCAATGAAGACCTGAGAAAAGTTTTGCACAAAAATCCTACCATCGTGAAAGAATTGCATAAATTAGTTGAGCAAGGTTTGGCTGACAAATTAGAAAAGCTTGGGATAAAACCTGTAAGTAATTATGCCAGTATATGAGAATAGAAATATTAATTTACCTCAAATATCATGCAAAATTAATAATATGTTTGAGATCAAGAAGAAGATGGTATTGGGGGTCTTAGAGTCACAGTCATACAGCACGGAAATAGGTCCTTCAGCCCAACTCATCCATGCCAACCAAGAAGCCCCATCTAAGCAAGTCCTATTTGCCTGTATTGGGTTCATATGCCTCTAAATCATTCCTAACCATGCACTTGGCCAAGTCCCTTTTAAATATTGTTATTGTGCCTGCCTCAACTATCTCTTCTGGCAGCTCATTCCATATATCTACCACCCTCTGAGTGGAAAAACTTGCCCCTCAGAACGTTAACCTTTCAGCCCACAATGTCTGTGCGAACATCATGCAAAGACCATCACTTATCTACCTACACATACGCATATCCCTCCATCCACGCATATCCATATGCCTATCCAAAAGTCCTTTAATAACCACTACCATATTTGCGTATCTAACGTTTAAGAAGGAACTGAAGAAGGGTTTCGACCCAAAACGTTGCCTATTTCCTTCACTCCATAGATGCTGCCTCACCCGCTGAATTTCTCCAGGATTTTTGTCTACCTGCGTATCTAACGTATTTGGTCTTTCCTATAATATGATGACCAAAACTGAACCGATACTCCAAATATGGCCTCATCAACATCTTGTACAACTGTAACATAACATCCCAACTATCTCCACTTCTGAAACAAAGGGACAACATTGCCTACTCTCCAGTCATCCAGGATTTTGCCTGTGGCTAGAGAAGACAAAAAAACTTTGTCATGGACCATGCAATTTCATCTCTTGGCTCTCTCAATAACCTAGGATAGATTTATCAACTTTAATGCTCAGCAAGAACCCAAACACCACCACCCTAGTATGTTAGTATTCCGCACACTGATCTCAATCTGTTCCACATCCTTCTCCTTGGTGAATAGTTCTATTAGCTTTAAAATATATGAGAACAGGTCCACTAGTTAAAGTTCTAAATTTGGGCAAGGCCAACTTTGATAGTATTAAACCTATTTTCAAATTTGCAAAAGTTGATTGGAATAGGTTGTTTGTGCGCAATGTAACATCTGGAATGTGAGATTCATAAGTTCATAAGGTCTAGGTGTAGAATTAGGCCATTGGGCCCATTAAGTCTACTCCGCCATTCAATCATGGCTATCTATCTTTTCCTCTCAACCCCATTCTCCTGCCTTCGCACATAACCCCTGAACACCCTTAATAATCATGAATCTGTCAATTTCCGCTTTAAACATATCCATTAACATAGTCTCCACCAAAGATACTAGAGGAGCAAGATAGACCACTCCTACGAAATCCAATGGATTGATGTGTAGTACGCAATGGAACGCAACGGAACGTCACTTCCACCATTTTAGGAATAAGACCCCGACCTCCGTTATGCCTCTCGCAGTTTAATCCATGTCAGTCCATTGGATTTTGCAGTTTATCTTGGTCTATCTTAGCCTTCTATGATAGACCAGTATGATCTTTGTTTATAATAAATAAGGTGCTTCTTTAAAAAAAAAATTAAAAAGGGAAACTGCGTATAGAATGAGTGACAAAGGTCTCTGGACCATATGCATTCTATGATCTTTGGTCAAATCAGTATTGTGGGGGAACGGTATGTGTGTGTTTCTGTGTGTGAGGGCAAGATAGAGATAATAGATTTCAAAGTTCCTCATGGATCAGAAGCAACTTTGATTTAAAGCAACTCATGATGTACATGAGCCATTCTCATGATGTACATATTTTTTTTTGCCGATAAGATATGAACATAAGCCATGAGGCAAATATATTTGCCTATATTTATATATTATAAACACATGTATATATATATATATATATTATATATGATACACACATATAAATGTGATATTGATGTATATAATTATATAAAACACATAAATATTTCTCTAGTTTCTTATATATATATATTTATATATACACATATATATTAATTATATATATATGATACGTATATATGGGTATATAAATATATAACACACACGTATATATATTTCTCTAGTTTCTTTCTTGTGATCTCTAATTTTGTTGAACCTTTTTTTTTCTTTCATTCAACCTCTCTCTCTGAAATCCTAATATTGTGAATAAAATATCAATGAACACATGCCAAGATATTTTTTCATTCTATGAAATGTAGTGTATACATGTAGTGTAATGAAATGTAGTGGATACATACCTACATTGATGCAGAAGTGTGAGCTTTAGACATGAATACTGCGCATTGCTACCATAGTTTAGTTTTTAATTTAACATATATTTGAGGAAAATCTAACATATATTCGAGGGAAAAACTGGCAGGGAACATAAAAACTGACTGCAAAAGTTTTTATAGATATGTGAAAAGAAAGAGATTAGTTAAAACAAATGTAGGTCCCTTGCAGTCAGAAACAGGTGAGTTGATCATGGGGAACAAGGATATGGCGGACCAATTGAATAACTACTTTGGTTCCGTCTTCACTAAGGAAGACATAAATAATCTGCCGGAAATAGCAGGGACCGCGGGTCAAAGGAGTTGGAGGAATTGAGTGAAATCCAGGTTAGCCGGGAAGTGGTGTTGGGTAAATTGAATGGATTAAAGGCCGATAAATCCCCAGGGCCAGATAGGCTGCATCCCAGAGTACTTAAGGAAGTAGCTCCAGAAATAGTGGATGCATTAGTAATAATCTTTCAAAACTCTTTAGATTCTGGAGTAGTTCCTAAGGTTTGGCGGGGAGCAAACGTAACCCCACTTTTTAAGAAGGGAGGGAGAGAGAAAACGGGGAATTACAGAGCAGTTAGTCTAACATCGGTAGTGGGGAAACTGCTAGAGCCAGTTATTAAAGATGGGATAGCATCACATTTGGAAAGTGGTGAAATCATTGGACAAAGTCAGCATGGATTTACAAAAGGTAAATCATGTCTGACGAATCTTATAGAATTTTTCGAGGATGTAACTAGTAGCGTGGATTGGGGAGAACCAGTGGATGTGGTGTATCTGGACTTCCAGAAGGCTTTCGACAAGGTCCCACATAAGAGATTAGTATACAAACTTAAAGCACACGGCATTGGGGGTTCAGTATTGATGTGGATAGGGAACTGGCTGGCAAACAGGAAGCAAAGAGTAGGAGTAAACGGGTCCTTTTCACAATGGCAGGCAGTGACTAGTGGGGTACCGCAAGGCTCAGTGCTGGGACCCCAGCTATTTACAATATATATTAATGATCTGGATGAGGGAATTGAAGGCAATATCTCCAAGTTTGCGGATGACACTAAGCTGGGGGGCAGTGTTAGCTGTGAGGAGGATACTAGCAGACTGCAAGGTGACTTGGATAGGCTGGGTGAGTGGGCAAATGTTTGGCAGATGCAGTATAATGTGGATAAATGTGAGGTTATCCATTTTGGTGGCAAAAACAGGAAAGCAGACTATTATCTAAATGGTGGCCGACTAGGAAAAGGGGAGATGCAGCGAGACCTGGGTGTCATGGTACACCAGTCATTGAAAGTGGGCATGCAGGTACAGCAGGCAGTGAAGAAAGCGAATGGTATGTTAGCTTTAATAGCAAAAGGATTTGAGTATAGGAGCAGGGAGGTTCTACTGCAGTTGTACAGGGTCTTGGTGAGACCACACCTGGAGTATTGCGTACAGTTTTGGTCTCCAAATCTGAGGAAGGACATTATTGCCATAGAGGGAGTGCAGAGAAGGTTCACCAGACTGATTTCCGGGATGTCAGGACTGTCTTATGAAGAAAGACTGGATAGACTTGGTTTATACTCTCTAGAATTTAGGAGATTGAGATGGGATCTTATAGAAACTTACAAAATTCTTAAGGGGTTGGACAGGCTAGATGCAGGAAGATTGCTCCCGATGTTGGGGAAGTCCAGTACAAGGGGTCACAGCTTAAGGATAAGGGGGAAATCCTTTAAAACCGAGATGAGAAGAACTTTTTTCACACAGAGAGTGGTGAATCTCTGGAACTCTCTGCCACAGAGGGTAGTCGAGGCCAGTTCATTGGCTATATTTAAGAGGGAGTTAGATGTGGCCCTTGTGGCTAAGGGGATCAGAGGGTATGGAGAGAAGGCAGGTACGGGATACTGAGTTGGATGATCAGCCATGATCATATTGAATGGCGGTGCAGGCTCGAAGGGCCGAATGGACTACTCCTGCACCTAATTTCTATGTTTCTATGTTTCTATGAAATGAGTTACTGTATTTCCCGGCAATGAAGACGCACCACCATTTGAGTTGCTAAATTTTGAAAAAAGGCTGGCAGTTCTTTGACAAGTATTCCGTAGTTCGGTGTAGGAGATCTTGACAACAAGTATTCTGGACCCACTGTCGACATCTGAAATTACAGTAAAATATCATATAGAATTAACTTTGATTATAACTACATACCTGCAGAATGGATGATATGTCACTTAAATGCAATTGTTTTCAGGGGTGGGGAGAGATACGTATATTGAAGATGCATTTTTCCTCTAATAGATCAATTTATCTTAAATATAGAAGAGCTTACACTACCATGCATGCCTTACAACAAGAACCAAACCAAAAATGTACAAGCCGACAGGCCACGCTGGACGGAGCTCCAACACTGGCGATCTCGGCGAGAGATCCCAGGCTCCTGATGTAAAGTTCAACGCCGCCGCCCGCAGCTCCGCGATGCGGTCCCAGCATTGGAGCTCCAGCGCTGCACCGCCACCGAAGCCGAGGTTCTGGGCGGTCCCCTCAGGAAACGCCGCTCCAGATCCTCTGGTAGGCCACGAGGACGTGTCGAAGGTACAGCCTGGAGGAAAGCAGCCCCTCCGACCAGGTAGAGACTTGAAAAAGCAGTTTCCCCCTCCCCCCCCCCAACTCCCACATAAAAAAGGCTAGAACTCCGAAAACAAAAACTCAACTAACTAACCACGGCTTGGAGGTCCCGAATCGGCCGCTTCCTACCGGAGACCGTGGCTTCACGATGTTATAGGCCGCGGGCCGGCGGTCGGAGCTCTTCTCTGGCGAGGAATCCCAGACTTCGCGAGGGAAAGTGCACGCTGCCCCCGCGACTAGAAGCTCTGCACACCGCAGCTTCAGGGTGTTATAGTCCGCGGGCCAGCGATCGGAGCAATTCTTCTGGCGACCCCCGGCTCCGTGATCTGAGTTATAGGAAGAGCTACACGACAGAAAGTAATAATTTTTTTCTTACCTTTCGTCTTTAGTGGGAAACCTGAAGAAAGACAGGTCGGGTCGCTCACATTGGCTATTCGAGCACATTACAGCAGAACAGCACTATGCTTGGAGATGTGGACGCCATGACAGAAGCCCATTAAAAAAAAACCTCATATATTTGATTTCCAAAATGGTGCAAAAAAAATTACCCATGACGCCCATGACCAACTACAGCTTTTTCGCCTAGTGGTCTATCTTGCTCTTCTAGTATCTTTGGTCTCCATAGCCTTCTGTGGCAATGAATTCCACAGATTCACGACCCTCTGACTGAAGAAATTCCTTCTCATCTCCTTTCTAAAGATGCGTTCTTTTATTCTGAGGCTATGAACTCTGGTCATAGACTCTCCCATGAGTGGAAACATCCTCTCCATATTCACTCTATCCAGGCCTTTCACTATTTAGTAAGTTTCAATGAGGTATCCTCTCATCCTTCTAAACTCCAGTTAGCACAGGCCAGTGTCATCAAATGCTCCATATATGTTAACCAAATCATTCCTGGGATCATTCTCGTAAACCTCCCCTGAACCCTCTCCATTGCCAGCACACGCACCCACAGTTATGGGGCCCAAAACTGCTCACAATACTCCAAATGTGCCTAATAAAACCCCAGTATTACATTTTGTTTTTGTACTCCAGCCATCTCTAAATAAATGCTAGCATTGCATTCGCCTTCCTTACTACCATTTTAATGTAGATGGCACCTACCTGTGGCGACATTTTGCCAGCTGCACGACAGAAAATCTTCAAATATAGTATTTCTGAGCTCATCTGTATAAAAGAATCTGCGGAAACCAGCGATGAAAGTAGCGAGCTGCGAATGCATTTAAATGCATTTGCGCTACTGCGATTTCCCGGAGGTAGCGACTGTAAGGGAATTCCCGATCGGAGGGGAAACCCTGACCTCGCGGAGGCTCGCAAGTACTGTACCTGTAAACACCGAGGAGGCCTTCATGGAGTATGGAAATGTGGTCGTCGGGCAGTACTACAAGTGCGATTGAAGTGAAGGGGGCCTCGGTCCCCCCTTCCTACCATCCTACTAGCCAACGTACAGTAAAAGCCCTGTCCCACGGTACGAGTTCATTCCAAAAGCTCTCCAGAGTTTAAAAAAAATCAAACTTGTGGTAAGCATAGAGAATGAACATAGCGGGTAGGTCGGAGCTCGGGGACGTCTTTTAGCAGCTCATAATGCTGATGGCAGGTACTCGGGAAGACTCGCTAATGGCAGGTAAGCACGGGAAGACTCGTGAAGATTTTTCAACATGTTGAAAAATGTCCACGAGAGCCCCGAGTACCGACGAGTGGCCATTACCGTAAATCTCCCAGTTCGTATCAGGGTAAACTCGGGAGAGCTCTTGGAATGAACTCGTACCATGGGACAGGGCTTTCACTAGAAAACAAAGTGGAGGTCAAGGTCCAGGCTGCTTTACCAAAGGGAGCTGAGGGAATGCTCTGTGTTCTGTTTCACAGAGACATGGCTCACCCCCAGCTCCCCAGACTCAGAGGTCCAGCCTGAAGGTTTCTCCATCCACCGTACGGACCATACGCAGGCATCTGGGAAAGGGAGAGGAGGGGGCGTCTGCCTCATGGTCAACTCTGCGTGGTGCTCAGACGTGGCAGTTCTGTTAAATCCTGCTCTCCGCACATGGAACACCTGGCGGTGAAGTGTCGCCTCTTCTAACTACCGAGGGAATTCACCTCCCATCATCCTGACCGCAGACTATATCCCACCTCACGCTGCACGCTGTGGCCAACAAGCACCAAACAGCCTACCCCGAGGCGTTTACCACCATAGCCGGGGACTTCAACAAAGCTAACCTGAAGAAATCGCTCCCTAACTTCCACCAACATGTCTCCTGCAGAACCAGAGGATCAAACACCCTAGATCATTGCTACACGACTATCAAAGACGCCCATCGCTCTATCCCTCGCCCTCAATTCAGAAAATATGACCATTCAGCGGTGCTGCTTCTTCCTGCATACAGGCAGCAACTGAAGAAAGCAGCCTTCCAGAGGTGAGGACTGTACAGAGCTGGTTGGGGGAGGCAGAGGAACAACTCCAGGACTGCTTGGAGTCAGTGGACTGGGCAATGTTCAGGGACTCGGCAAAGGACCTGAATTAATACGCCACAGTGGTTACAGACTTCATAAGGAAATGTGCGGAGGACTGTGTTTCAACAAAAACCTTCTGAGTGTTTCCTAACCAGAAGCTTTGGATGAACCTTGAGATCCGCTTTCTTCTAAAGACCAGATCCCCGGCATTTAGGTATGCGTTGCAGAGGTCTATAAGAAGTCCAGATACGACCTTGGTAAGGCCATTAAAAAGGCCAAAAGGGAATGAGACGGATGTTCGGCAACTGGCAGGGCTTGAATGCCATCCCTCCTACAAGGCAAAATCAGGAAGCAGCTCAAACAACAGCGAAGCATCACTCCTTGACGAGCTCAATGCGTTGTATAGGGCTCTGGTGAGACCACATCTGGAGTATTGTGTCCAGTTTTGGTCACCGAATTTGAGGAAGGACATCCTTGTGATTGAGGCAGTGCAGGCTAGGTTCACGAGATTGATCGCTGGGATGGCGGGACTGTCATACGAGGAAAGAATGAAAAGACTAGGCTTGTATTCACTAGAGTTTAGAAGGATGAGGGGGATCTTATAGAAACATATAAAATTATAAAAGGACTGGACAAGCTAGATGCAGGAAAAATGTTCCCAATGTTAGGGGAAGCCATTTAAGACTGCGGTGAGAAAAAACTTTTTCACCCAGAGAGTTGTGAATTTGTGGAATTGCCTGCCACAGAGGGCAGTGGAGGCCAAGTCACTGGGTGGATTTAAGAGAGATTTAGATAGAGCCCAAGGGGCTAGTGGAATCAAGGGATATGGGGAGAAGGCAGGGACGGGTTATTGATTGGGGATGATCAGCCATAATCACAATGAATGATGGTGTTGGCTCGAAGGGCCGAATGGCCTCCTCCTGCACCTATTTTCTATGTTTCTATGTTACGCACGGTTCGATAGGGAGCACACTGATGTGCCTTCCCGAGCCCCCATTCGCCCTGATGGTATTACAGTCACAGTCGCAGAGGCCAACGTCAGAAGATCTTTCAGGGGGTAAACCTTCGGAAAGCGCCTGGACCTGATGGTATACCCGATCGAGTTCTCAAAACCTGTGCAGACGATCTGGCAGAGGTTTTTGCGGACATTTTCAACCTTTCACTTCTGAGGTTCCCACCTGCTTTAAGAGGGCTTCAATAATACCGGTGCCCAAGAAGAGTAAGGTGACGTGCCTCAATGACTATCAACCAGTGGCACTAACGTCTGTGGTGATGAAGTGCTTTGAGAGGTTGGTTATGGTGCACATCAACTCCTACCTCGACAAGAGCCTCGACCAACTACAGTTTACATATCGCCACAACTGGTCAACGGAGGATGCAATTGCTCTGGCTCTCCACTCCACACTGTACCACGGACAATAAAAACACCTACGTCAAGCTGTTGTTTATAGACTATGGCTCGGCCGTTTAATACCATCATCCCTTCCAAGCTGGTTACCAAGCTCACGGAACTGGGCCTCTGCGCATCCCTCTGCAATTGGATCCTCGACTTCCTCATCCACAGACCACAGTTTGTTCGAATTGGAGGAACCACTTCATCCTCAGTAACAATTAGTACGGGAGCACCTCAAGGCTGCGTGCTCAGCCCCCTGCTTTACTCACTCTATACCCATGACTGCATAGCCGGACATAACGCGAACTCCATCATCAAGTTCGCCAACAACACCACTGTTATTGGACGAATCACAGATGGGGACGAGTCAGAGTATAGAAATGAGATTGACCGACTGACCAAATGGTGCCAGCACGACAACTTAGCTCTCAACATCAGTAAGACCAAGGAACTGATTGTGGACTTTGGTAGGGGAAGGATGAAGACCCACAATCCTGTTCACATCAATAGGACGATGGTGGAGAGGGTCAATAACTTCAAATTCCTGGGCTGTTGCTCGCGTTGTTCATGGGGCTCTTGATAGCATGTCAGCCAGAAGCATGTCCTTGCCCCTTTTGTAGACTAGGATAAAATCGAAATTCTGTAGCTGCATCATCATCCATTGCAGGCGAGCAGGAGCAGCATGAATGGGTTTGTTCAGAATGGTGACCAACGGTGGTTTGTTTCGACAACCACAGACTTACCAAAAATAAAGTCTTTGAATTTTGTGCAGGCAAAAACCACGGCGTGTAATTCCTTTTTGATCTGGGCATATCTCTGCTCAGCCTCAGACAGGGTACAGGAGGCATGAGCAATAGATCTACAGTCTCCTTCGGCGGAAGTCTATAGGCAAGTGGCTCCAAGTCTATATTAGGATGCATCACACGTGAGTGTCACTGGTAGGTTTAAATCAAAATAAGCGAGGGTAGGGGCACTGGACAATTGTAATTTAAGGATTTCGAAAGCCCTCTGGTGTTGTGGGTACCAAGACCATGAAGTGTCCTTGTCGTAGGGGGGCAGAAATTTGGCTGAGTTTGAGAATAAATTTCCCCAAGTAGTTAACTAATCCCAGGAATCTCTGCAAACTTGTCACGTCAGTGGGAACTGGCATCTCGTTGATGGCAATTATCTTGGAGGGGTCTGGTCTGAGGCCATCACTGGTGAATACGTGTCCGACATAATGGACCTCCTTGACGCGAAATCTGCACTTCAGATGGTTGAGATTGGGATGGATGTCTCTTGCACGGTATAGTATCTTTTTCAGGTTGGCATCATGTTCAGCCATGTCATGTCCAGCAACAAGAATATCGTCGACATTCATGTTACAGGGACACCCCGTAAATAATTGTTCCATTGTATGCTGGAATACTTTGATGGCAGAGTTGATGCCAAAGGGCATCCATAGAAATTTGTAACGATGAAAGGGGGTGCCAAACATGGTGAGATTGGATGAATCAGGGTCCAGCGTGATCTGCCAGAATGAACTTTTGGCATCAAGAACGGAAATCATAGAGGCACTGCCTACCTGGGCAGCAACTTCTTCCACTGTGCGCATCAGGTAGTGCAAGTGTTTAATCGCTGTGGTCTCGGGTTGATACAAATTCGGATTTATTCTTTGTTTTTCTTTGTTGCAACCACCATGGTGGAAACCCAGTAGGATGGGTCGGTAACCGTGGCAATGACACCCAGGGAGACTATTCGCTGAAGCTCATTGTGTACTGTGTCATGCATAGCATGTGGAATGCGGTGTGGTGCTCGTACCACAGGTAAGACATTTGCAGAGGTGACGATGTTGTATTTGATGGTTAGCTTCCCAAGCTTATCATCAAATAGTTCCTTGTACTGGGAAAGTATTTGATGGACAGCAGGCCCAAATGTTACTAGTCCTAGGTCCTGGCACGCGTTAATGCCAAGCAGAGTTGCAACTTTCCCACGGACAATGAAAAAGTTCAGCTTGAGAGCTTGTGACGCTAGGTGGCAGTTCAGCTCAGCTTCTCCAATTGGGTGTACCTCCCTCCCCGTAGGCTAACAAAGTGGCCGAAGTGTTTACAATACGTTCGGCATTTTTGATCCGTATAATTTCGGATAATGACATGACGTTGCATTTGGCTCCGGTGTCAATCTTTGCAACAGTAATGGTATTGTTGACACGAAGTGAGACATCAGGGTCGACTTGCTTGTTCGAGGAAGCAACCAGGGAGTGTATGTTATGACTGTTATCTTCATGCTCGGGAAGAGCGACTGGGGAAGGTGCTGGTAGCTCTTGGTACTTGATATCAGAATCTTCATGTTTTAACAGGTGTACAGACTGCCTTGGGAGTGAACGATTCCTATGGGCATGGCAGCATTTAAATAAATGGTTTCTCCTTTTGCAATAATGGCATCGTTTTCCAAAGGCAAGGCACAGTTCGTGATCCACCGGGTGGGACCCGCCACAGTTAGAACAGCTTTTAATAAATCTTTGAGATTGTCGAGATGATGTGTGGGGCTGGGAGCACTGGTTACGGTAGGAGGTGTCGGTATGAGGAATGCCGTCTGGGCCCCATGGATTTAGTGTGAGAGATCGTGATATCAGCAATATGACAAGCATGCTCAGCTCGGGCCAGGGTTAGTTCAGTATCACGGAGTAATTCATCACGTACTTTATCAGTGAAGATTCCACCCACCAGTCTGTCACGGACGTGTTCATCACACAGATTAGTAAAAAGGCAGCGTGCAGCAATATGTTTCAGGTCGCTGATATAATTTTGCACAGGCTCGCCTTGTTGCTGGTTTGAGCAAAACATTTAGTACGTTCCAGTATGGAGTTGGCGCGAAGGTCACATAGGTGTCTGAATTTAGTGAGCAGAATCATCAATAATTTCAACAGGTACCACAAACTGATTGTTGTGATCCAGAACTGCAGGAGCATCGTCGAAATGCTCTGCTCGTTTGATAGCTTCTGGGCCAGCGACATTGAGTAGTATAGAGACACGATGTTCTGGTGAAACGTTGAGATGAGCAGCTCGAATGTAATGGTTGAAAACACGCTCGAAAATCCGCCAACGTTCTGCGAGGTCAAAAATCAGAGGATCAGATTACGGAATGAGCTGGCCATGGCAACATGAGAAGAGGGACAAAACGGGTGAAAACAAAACACTGGAAATAAAATAAACACCGATATACGTGGAGTGGGTCAACCACATCTGACACCATGTTGAGTATCCCAAACATACTCACTGATCTGGTACAACAGTATTTATTGAGTAATGCATACAGCACACTACAGCATGTTACTTCTACTGTGCAGCAGCACTGACTGGCAGCACACGTCAGGTTGCGATAATATGGGCGATATCGCAGATGACCTGGGCGCTACAGCCAGTCCTGGGGCAGGCGATCTGGGAACTGCAGCTAGTCCCGGGGCTCGCAGGCGATTTGGGAACTGCAGCTAGACCCGGGGCTCGCAGGCGACCTGGGCGCTGCAGCCAGTCCTGGGGCAGGCGACCTGAGAACTACAGCTAGTCCCGGGGACACAAGGGATCTGGGAACTGCAGCCAGTCCCAGGGACGCGAAGGATTTGGGAACTACAGCTAGCCCCGGGCACGCGCAAGATCTGGGAACTGCAGAAAACTAATTGATAAAGACGTGAAAACAATGTATTATTAGTATGTATTATTACTAATTTATGTATTATTAGTATGTATTATCACTAATTACTAATTTAGTTAGTATGTAATATTAACTCCATTTATTAACTGGCGATAGATGTGGCCCACCTTCCGCTCACAAATATGGGTCCTGGCCCCTATGCAAGAAAGGTTGCCGACCCCTGGACTAAACCAAACCCTTGACCCTGGCCCGCCAGCCTTTTTTCAAAATTTGGCAACTCAAAATGGGGGTGCGTCTTTGACGCAGGTGCGTCTTCATTGCCGGGAAATATGGTAGTTACCTGAAAATGGCATTGCCAGTAGGTGGTTAAGAAGGCTTTTGGTTTGCTGGTCTTCATAGGTTAGGCAATTGAGTATAGAAGTTGGGATATTATTTTACAGTTGTACAAAGCATTAGTGAGGCCACATTTGGAGTATTGCAGGTAGACAAAATTGCTGGACAAACTCAGCGGGTGAGACAGCATCTGTGGAGAGAAGGAATAGGCGACGTTTCGGGTCGAGACCCTTCTTCAGACTGATGTCAGGGTGTGGGGGGGGTGGCGGGGGGGGCGGGAAAAGTAAAGAAGAGGCGGAGACAGTAGGCTTGTGGGAGAACTGGGAATGGGGAGGGGAAGGAGGGGGAAATTTTATTCTCATAGGGAGTAAGCGGAGCTGCGGGATATAGAGGAGACTCTTGGTGATTCTGTTTTGGTCTCTGCTATCGAAAAGATGCCATGAAGCTGAAAAGAATGCAGAGATTTACAAGGAGAATCAAGAACTAAAGAGCATAGGTTTAAGAGGAATGATGTAAGAATATGTTAACAATTCCAGGATTTTTGCAATAATAACATGGAACATGTTAATTTTCTAGGATGCTCAAGGCATTTCTGAAGAACAGCTTACAAGAATTCAGTATACTATTGATTTTGACAGAGAAGAAAAAGCAAAAGGATTGCCAAACTTTTATCTTTATCGTGAAAGCTTGTCACGCAAGATTCAGGATAGGATTAATGGCAAAGACAGCATTTGTCAATTGAAAAGTAAGACTCACGAAGAATCTAGTAATTTGCTGTTTTAGCTGCTCATAACAGCATAAAATGTAAGTAGAAGTAAAGAACTTGCAGAAACGGACACAACGTGCTTGAGTAACTCAACTGGTAGGCAGCATCTCACGAGAACATGAATAGGTGACATTTCGGGTTGAGACCCTTCTTCAAACCCTTCAGCGTGAAGAAGGATCTTGATCCGCAACATCACCTATCCATGTTCTCCAGGGCCTGACCTGCTGAGTTACTCCAGCACTTTGTGTCAATTTGAGCACAGAATTTAATGCTAGTTGTGAGACTTTGTGTCACCTCGTCGATAGATTTGTGCTTACAATGGGTGGATCTTTGTAGAAGGGAATTTTGTGCTATACCCGTAACCTGTATCTGGCTTTACTCAGGCACAGAAACAAAATAAAACAGCTCGTAGATCAGTGGTGAAGGCCTTAACAATGTGCACTGGGAAAGACTGAGAGAATCCAAAGTGCTTCAAAGATTCACAGTACCTACAGCATTTTATATTCTCATGACACAATGGTTACTTGTGGATTTGAAATAAGCCATCATTGATCAATGTCTCTATAACTTTTCAACGTTGTCTTTCCCCAGTGTTATCTTTAACTTTATGTTTCCTGTTGTTTAGTATGCCACTCTCCCTATTTGTACCATAAATATCAGTATACCTGTATGGAGAATTGATTAGGTGTGTTTATTAAAAAAAGTTGTTAATTGCTCGGTACATTGACAAAGAACAGCTGTAATCTCTAGGTTGCAATGGATAAGTGCCTAGAACTGTGAATAAATATACCTTCCTCATGTTGGAATCGCCCTACATCGCTAAGGATGTGTGTGTGTGTAGGCACCAAAAGCTGGAGTAACTCAGCAGGTCAGGCAGCATCTCTGTAAAAAAGGAATAGGTGACATTTCAGGTCAAGACCGTTCTTCAGACTGAGAGTCAGAGGAAAGGGAAACGAGAGATATAGACTGATGTGGAGAGATATCGAACAAATGATTGAAAGATTTGCAAAGAAGTAATGATGATAAACGAAACAGGCCATTGTTAGCTGTGGCCTAGGTGAAAACGAGCATGGACAATGATACTGAACAAGCCGACTGAAGCTGGTACGACTTTGGTGGGGGAGGGATGGAGAAAGGGGGGTTACGTGAAGTTAGAGAAATCAATATTCATACCTCTGGATTGTAAGCTGCCCAAGCAAACTATGAGATGATGTTCCTCCAATTTGTGTTTGGCCTCTCTAGTATATCTCTCGTTTTCGTTTCCCCTGACTCTCACTCTGAAGAAGGTCTCGACCCAAAATGTCACCTGTTCCTTTTCTCCAGGAATGCAGAGTTACTCCAGCTTTTTGTGTCTTTCTTCAATTTAAACCAGCATTTTTCCCATCATGCTTCCCCAGTATGTAAGCTCTACCTAGTAAGTATGTAGAATGTACGTAGCGGGTACGTCGGAGCTCATGGATGTCTCGTAGCGGCTCGTAATGCTAACGGCAGGTACTCGGGAAATGTGGAAACTCGTTAAGTTTTTTCAACAGTGTGAAACATTTCCAAGAGTAAAAAAGTACTTGTGATTAGGTACCACGAGTTTGATTTTTTTTTTAAACTCAGGAGAGCTCTTGGGTGAACTCGCATCGTGGGACAGGGGCTTAAAATTACCCGAAGACAACCAGAATTTCCCGAATTTCCTTCAAAGTGGAAACACGGCCCATGATAACTTCTGTACCTTTGCTACACACATCCTTAATTTCCTGTTTGATGCTATCCCCAACCTCACTACTGCTGTTTGTTGGTCTGTACACAACTCCAACAAGCGTTTTCTGCCCTTGGCTAATTTGCAGTTCTACCCATACAGATTCTACAGCATCTAAGCTAATGTTTTTCCTTACATAGAAACATAGAAAATAGGTGCAGGAGTAGGCCATTCGACCCATCGAGCCTGCACCGCCATTCAATATGATCATGGCTGATCATCCAACTCAGTATCCTGTACCTGCCTTCTCTCCATACCCCCTGATCCCTTTAGCCACAAGGGCCACATCTAACTCCCTGTTAAATATAGCCAATGAACTGGCCTCAACTACCTTCTGTGGCAGAGAATTCCAGAGATTCACCACTCTCTGTGTGAAAAATGTTTTCCTCATCTCGGTCCTAAAAGATTTCCCCCTTATCCTTAAACTATGACCCCTTGTTCTGGACTTCCCCAACATCGGGAACAATCTTCCTGCATCTAGCCTGTCCAACCCCTTAAGAATTTTGTAAGTTTCTATAAGATCCCCCCTCAATCTTCTAAATTCTAGCGAGTACAAGCCGAGTCTATCCAGTCTTTCTTCATATGAAAGTCCTGACATCCCAGGAATCAGTCTGGTTACTATTGCCTTAATCTCCTCTTTAACCAGCAAGGCCATCCCACCTCCTCTTCCTTTCTGTTTGTCCTTCCTGAATAGTGAATACCCCTGCATGTTGAGCTCCCAGCCTTTGTCACCCTGGAGCCATGTCTCTGTAATCCCAACGATATCATATCCATTAACAACCAACTGCGCATTCAATTCATCCACCTTATTACGAATGCTCCTGACATTAAGGCACAAAGCTGTCAGGTTTTGCTTTAACATTCTTAGCCATTATAGAATGATGATGTAATGTTGCCATTGATCTTCCACTGCTTTCCACTTGTACTTTTCTCCCTTATAGCTTTTGCTTCTGTCCTCATTTTATGGCCCTCTGTATTCCTGCATTGATTCCCACCCCCCGGCAATATTAGTTTAAAAACTCTTCCCAACAGCACTGGCAAACAGTCCCCTGAGGACATCGGTTCCAGTCCAGCCCAGATGAAGACTGTCCGGTTTGTTCTGGTCCCACCCCTCCCAGAACCCCAATGCCCCAGGAATATGAATCCCTCCCCCGTGCACCTTCTCTTAATCCACGTATTCATCCAAAATATTGTGTCAACCGAGGAAATGGGAGCACCCGGAGAAAACCCACACGGTCATTGGGAACGTACAAACTCTGTACAGACAGCACCTGTAGTCAGGATCTAACCTGGGTATCTGCCCGTTCTAAGGCAGCTACTCTAACACTGCACCACTGTGCTGCCCTAGAGGATTTTGTATAAAAACATTTTAAATCGTAATTGAGGCTTTTCCATTGGCTGAAGTGATTTCTCGCACAAAGAAAAGTGCTTATGGTGTTGTGGTTATGGAGGGTAATCATTTCAGCCCCAGGATATCACTGCAGGAGTTACTCTGGGCAGTACCGTGAGTCCAGCCACTTGCAGATGCTTCTTCAATTACCTCCCTTGAAGGCATGTGGTCTGATGCTTGAACGAAGTTTGGTTCCATTAAACATTTCACAGAAACAGGACCTGGGCTGATAAGTGACGAGTAATTTCTGGGTCACACAAGTAGTACCATTACCAAGTACCCACCCAACAATGCCCTGAACATTGACCTAAAAGTGTCAGAAGGAATAGCAGATGCTGGTTTACACTGAAGATCGACACAAAATACTGAATCATACAAATAAATATTGCCAGTGCAAGAGTTGGGTATGTTGTGATAACTTACCTCATGACTCCCCAAAGGAATGTCATGGGATGCTTGCCTGGATGAGCAATTCGATAACATTCAAAAAGCTTGATACCATTAAGATCAACAGAGTCTGCCTGATTTGCACCACATCCATTGTGTTAAACATGTTCCCCCTTTTACTGACACATTACGATCATAGGGTGTATGATTATAGCGTATAATATGTACATACTATCTACAAAATGCACTGCAGTCAATTACAAAATCTGCATTAATAGCACGTTCTAAATGAGGAACTACTCTATCACCAAAATGGCAAATGGTTGTGAATTCGATAACCTGTAAGCTCCCTTTCAATCTGCTATTATCATTCTTCCAGCATTGTCTTTATGTTTTAATCTTGAAATTTCCAAATAAACAGCACTATGAATGACTTCACCAGAAGAAGTTATTGGTAAAAGGTTGACCACCAATTCCTAAAGGAAATTAGGAAAGGGCAAAGAAAAGTAACTTTCCAGTGTACCTGTGTCCCATAAACTAATTTTAGACTATCACCAGTTGTGACAGAGACTGGAAAGCCGGCATAACCATTTCTGAGTCAGAAAGTTGTAGGTACCAGTCTCACTCCAGAGCATTTATGATCACTGCTTTATGTATACTTACATATACTTCTGTTTATGTTAATATCCACAGCGAAAGTAAAAAAAGGTACTGGAAAATTGAACACAAATATTACACAGCCTTCATGTGCCAAGATTTGTAAAAATGTAAAAGCTCCTTCTCCAACCCCATCCTCAACATCACTGAGGTACTTGTCAAAGCTTTGTTCGAATTTTAATGTTGTGATCATATGTTTTGTTGCACTTCCAGAATTTCATCCATTGTATGGGAAATAATGAAAACCATGGCATGCTTGAAGTGGTATCAGTACTAATGAAAACTGATGGGAATTAGTGCTATTAAACTGAGTAAATAACTTTTAGTGATACAGCATGTTTTGCTCATTCACATAGAATCATAGAGTGATACAGCATGCAAACAGGCCCTTTGATTCAACTTGTCCTTGCTGACCAGATGCCCACTCCGTTAGCTCCAATTGCCTGCATTTGGCTCATATCCCACTAACACTTTTATATCCATGTACATTCGCAATATCTGTTTTCCTCTTGATCTTGTACACCTCAATAAGATTCCCCTGCAGTCTCCTATGGTTCTTGCCAGCCCAACCTCTCCCTATAGCACAGGCCCTCAAATCCTGGCAACAGCCTCATAAATCTAGAAACAATGATTTGCAGAAGCTGGTTTACAATAAATAGACACAAAATGCTGGAGTAACTCAGTAGGTCAGGCGGCATCCCTGGAGATAGACACAAAAATCTGGAGTAACTCAGCGGGACAGGCAGCATCTCTTGAGAAAAGGAATGGGTGACATTTCGGGTCGAGAACCCTGGAGAACATGGATTGGTGATGTTTACTTTTGGGACCCTTATAAATCTTCTCCCTTCTCTTTCCAGCATAATGGCATCATCTTTTCTATAGCAGGGTGACAAATAGTATAATTAGAATAAGATTTTTATTGTTGTAAAATTGACAAGCGATGAGTTGTTTTCCACTCCATTGAAGACAACTTAGCTTTTTTGGTTGCAGGAAGTTTCCAAAGGGTCATAGTGAGAGTGGACATAGTGGGAGTGGACAGAGTAAGAGTGGTATTGAGGCTTTGGCTAAAGAGGCTTCGGCATGAGGAGGCTTCGGTGAGGCTGATTTCCTTAAACCATCAGTGGATAGTCTGACTTGAGGTTATTGGGAAATGAAACTGGCCAGGTGACTGGTGTCACGGTGGAAGAAGGTGATGTGGATAGTGATCATGCCTTCATAAGTTTTAAGACCATTTTGAATAGGACAGATCTGGATGTTGGAGGAAGGTACTTAATTAGGGCAAGGGTGGTCACAATGCCATTAGGCAGGAGCTAAGGAGGGTAGATTGCTATCAGTTGTTATTAGTTCCAACCAAGCTCTGAGTGGAAAGGTTCCTCCTCCAATTTCCCTTTAAACCTCTTATCTTTTACGATGGTTTCAGTAGTTATAGCACCCTGCTGGTTGGAAAATTATCCTATTATCCACTATATTTATTTCCCTCAACAGTTTGTATAGCCTCCAAGAAAATCAAAACCAGCCTACCCAGTTTCTGTTCATAACTGAAATGCTCCATCTCAGTATTCCCTAGAGTGCTTCCACATTGTGTTAGCACTACTTTTTTAGCCCCTCCAAAGGGCATTTACTATTGCTAAACTTGTTTCATGTATCCTGATTCCTTGCAATTTCTTGAGCTATCAATCTCCACTACCTTCAATGATAGAAAATTCCACAGGTTCACTACTTCTGAGTAAATAAATTTCTCTTAACCTTAGTTTAAAATGGCGTAGCTGATATCCTGAGACTGTGACTGAAGAATCCGAAATTTCATCGTCATACAGCACGGAAACAAGCCCTTCGTCCCAACTTGTCCATACCCTAAACTCCCCAAGTACCATCAGCTTATCTCTTGCCTCGCTTGGGACGTTAACACTCTCCATCACCACCACCATATGCCTATCTCACCGTCCATCAACCTTGATTTAATTGGTCTGATCATATGTTGATGCTGCTTCTGCTGGCTTACAGGCAGAGACTGAAACAGGAGGCGCCAACAAAAGGAGTAATACGGAAGTGATCAAAGGAGACCAAGGGTCTACCTTAGACCACTGAATCAATGGACTAACATTTGATAAGGTTCCCGTAGATTGGTTATTGCATGTGAACCAATCAGAGTAATGTACTACCACTAACTCCACCCTATTGAACACTTCATATTAACACTCACTTCCTATATTACGTAGTTGCACTAGTGGTAGAGTGGAACTAACATGTATTGTACTGTGCCATTATGACTGATGATTAAAGCTGATTTAAACACCAGACAGTGTCTGTACACTTGTTTACATGGTGTCAGAAGTGGGATCCGAACCCACGCCTCCACCCCATCCTTTAAAACTGCAGCTGGCTAGCGTCCCCACCCTGACGTATTTCAACCTCTTGCAGCCGGTCACTATCACCTGCGACGCCTCGCAATACGGTCTAGGCGCAGCCTGCCTGCAAACAACAACCGACGGTACCGTGCTAACCGTATCTTACACCTCTTGAACCATGACAGAGACCGAGCAGCCATATGCTCAGATCAAAAAGGAGCTGCTAGAGATCGTGTTTTCATGTTCCAAGTTCAGAGACGTTATCTTCGGAAAAAATTTCATAATTGAAACCGACTACCAACTCCTGGTCACCATCCTGAATAAGCCTATTCACGCAGCTCCTGCACGATTGCAGCGCATGATGATGCAGCTCCAGCTCTTTGATTTCCAGATTGTCTACAAAAAGGGCCAAGATATGCTCATCGCCGACACTCTCTCTCGAGCGCCACGGGCGTCCTGTGAACAACACCCCTTTGAGTGTGACGAGCTCGCCGTGCTTAAAGTCGATTTCGTCCCAACGGAACGTCTGCTCTGCCTTGCGGAGCACACAGCTGCTGACAGAACGCTGCAGCTGCTCTCCTCCATTATCAAACGGGGCTAGCCTACGAAACGATCCAGCACACCACTGGAGGTACAGCCATTCTTCCTAGTTCGCGATGAACTGGTGATACAAGATGAGATCATCGTCAAGGGCCACAAAGTTGTGATTCCCTCATCCCTGCAAGAGGAATACTGCAAAGACGTCCACAACGGCCACACAGGTACTGAGGCTACGTTCGCCCGTGCCCAAAGCATGTTTTATTGGCCAAGAATGGTCAAATACATACGTGACAAAACAGCATCCTGCTCCACTTGCAACAGCTTGGTGCACCACCAACAGAAACAGCCTCTCCTGCAACAACCCACTCCAGCACTACCCTGGACTTCCCTCACTGCGGACATTTTCGAATGGCACGGCAAGCACTACCTGGTTCTAGTCGACTCCTATTCCAATTGGTTTGAACGTGATCTGCTGCCTACCATTACGTCTGAGATAGTGATACAAAAGCTTCAGAGACATTTTTTTGTATTTGGTGTACTGGTCAAGCTGCAAACTGACAATGGAAGACAATTCACCAGTCAAGCATTGAAGTACTTTGCGAGACAAGGGAACTTTCAACATGTCACCAGCAGCCCCGAATACCCACAATCCAACGGCCTCGCGGAGCATGCTGTCAGAAGCGCAAAGCAGCTGATGGAACATTCACATCTTGCCAAATCCAATGTCTACCTAGATCTGTTAAACCTTAGAAACATCTCTAGGGATGGCATCCTGGGCTCTCCCGCCCAGCGCCTGATGTCTCGCATGACACGGCCCCAGTTCCCCGTCGCCCAGCAACAGCTGAAGCCACAGGTGCTCAAACCAGCTGCGTGTCCAGAAACGCATTCAGGAAAAACATGATGTCCAGAACCTATGACAAGTCAAGCAAACTACTCAAACCGTTGCTGCAAGGTCAAGTGGTTCGCCTGCAGACAGCAGTTGGACATACCCGACTGGGTTTTGTAGAGGGATCATCCAAGGAACCTCGTTCCTACATTGTCAACGTCGGTGGTGCTCTGACCGGCGCAGCCGTCAACATCTGCCCGTGAACGAACTGCGACCTGCTCCTCCAGGTCCTCATGCCCCGCCGTTGATCTTCAAAGCCCCTGCTGCTGCTGTCCATCCCCGACCCCCTGAGCCCAGCATGCACTCCCCACGAAGTTCGGTTGCCTCACCACCCACTGCCCCTGGTCCTATATGCTTGCCCTGCCGTTCATCTCCGGGTTCCCCGGCTGCATTCTCATTCCCGGGTTCTCCACCACCCAGCCCTACTAACTATTCCGGAACGGAGGAGGAGGGGTTTGTTCCGTACGTGATCGGGTCGGGTTAGTAAACCGCCGGACAGATTCGGCGAGTATGTTTAACCGCATGTATTCTAACAACAAATTAACAACTCTCTCCTCTATGGGGAAGGATGTAGATTGGTTATTGCATGTGAACTAATCAGAGTAATGTACTACCACTAACTCCACCCTATTGAACACTTCATATTCACACTCACTTCCTATATTACGTAATCGCACTAGTGGTAGAGTGGAACTAACATGTATTGTACTGTGCCATTATGACTGATGATTAAAGCTGACTTAAACACCAGACAGTATCTGTACACTTGTTTACAGTTCCAAATAGTAAATTGCTCTGGAAGGTTAAATTGCATGGGATCCAAGCTAATTGGATACAGAGGTGGCTTCATGGAAGGAAGCAGAGGGTGGTGGTGGAAGTTTGTTTTTCGGACTGGAGGCCTGTAATTTGTGATGAGCCTCAGGGATCGGTGTTGGACCCATTGCTGTTTGCAGATTATATCAACAATTCGGATTAGAATTTACAAGGCAGGATTAGTAAATTTGCAGATGACACTGATGTTGGTGGTATTGTAAATAGCAAAGGTGGTTATCAACAATTACAACAGGATCTTGATCAGTTAACTGAAGAATGGTTAATGAAGTTTCACTATGATAAGAATTAGTTGTTGCATATTGGAAGTCAAACCAGGGCAGGATATTCACAGTCAATGGTAGGACCCTGGGGAGTGATGTAGAGCAGAGGGATCTAGGAGTATAGATACATTGTTTCTTGAAAGTGACATCAAAGTTAGTTAGGGTCGTAAAGAAGGATTATGATTGAAGTTGGAACATTATTTTACAGCTGTACAAGATGTTGATGAGGTCACATTTGGCATATTGTGTTCAGCTTTGCTCTCCCTGCTATAGGAAGGATGTCATTTAGACAATTTAGATGAGGGAATTAAATGTGACATCTCCACGTTTGCGGATTACACAACGCTGTGTGGCAGTGTGGGCTGCGATGAGGATGCTATGAGTCTGCAGGGTGACTTGGATAGGTTGGGTGAGTGGGCAGATGCATGGCAGATGCTGTATAATGTGCATAAATGTGAGGTTATCCACTTTGGTGGCAAGAACAAGAAACATAGAAACATAGAAAAAGGCAGACCATTATCTGAATGGTGTCAGATTAGGAAATGAGGAGGTGCAACGGGACCTGGGTGTCCTTGTACATCAATCACTGAAAGTAAGCATGCAGGTACAGCAGGCAGTGAAGAAAGCTAATGGCATGTTGGCCTTCATTGAGAGAGGATTTGAGTTTAGGAGCAAGGAGGTCCTACTGCAGTTGGATAGGGCCCTGGTGCAGTTGTATAGGGCATCTGGAGTATTGTGTGCAGTTTGGTCTTCCAATTTGAGGAAGGACATTATTGCTATTGAGGGAGTGCAGTGTAGGTTCACCAGGTTAATTCCCGTTACAGCGGGACTGACAATGATGAAAGTATGGGTCGACTGGGCTTGTATTCACTGGAATTTAGAAGGATGAGAGGTTCTTATAGAAACATATAAAATTCTTAAGGGATTGGACAGGCTAGCTGCAGGAAAAATGTTTCCGGTGTTGGGAGAGTCCAAAACCAGGGGTCACAGTTGAAGTATAAGGGGTAGGCCATTTAGGACTGAGATGAGGAAAAAAGTTTTCACCCAGAGAGTTGTGAATCTGTGAAATTATTTGCCACAGAAGACAGTGGAGGCCAATTCGCTGGACGTTTTCAAGAAAGAGTCAGATTTAGCTCTTAGGTCTAAAGGAATCAAAGGATATGGGGAAAAAGCAGGAATGGAGTACATTTTAAATGATCAGCCGTGATCATATTGAATTGCGGTGCTGGCTCGAAGGGCCGAATGGCCTACTCCTGCACCTATTTTTCTTTTTCTATGCCATTAACTAGAAAGAGTGCAGAGAAGATCTATGAGGATGATACCAGGACTCGGAGTCCTGAGCTATAGGGAAAGGTTAGAAATTTATTCCTTGGTGAGTATATGGAATAAGCTGCCTGAGGAGGAAGTTGAAGCAGGTACTATAACAGCATTTAAAAGACATTGATAGGAAAGATTTAGAGGGATATGAACCAAACACGGGAAAATAGGACTAGCTTAGATGGGACATCTTGGTTAGCATGGACGAGTTGGGCTTTAGGGACTGTTTCCGTGCTATGACTCTTAACTAGAGTATGTTTAAGACTACTTCATACAGCCTGAATGAGTATCTCTCGGTCATCAATAGTTTTAACAAAAAATGCCTTAATGGCTGTTTTCCAGCAAAGACAATTAGGGTCTATGCTAACCAGAAGCCTTAGAGGAACAAAGAGATTTACTATCTGCTTAAGCACAGATAAAAGGCATTCAAGAAGGATGACCCAGCACATTAAGAAGGCCATGTATAAACTCTGCAAGGCTATCAAGAGTGACTTCCAAAATAAGCTGGAGGCTCAATTTAATCAAGTGGATGCCAGGCGAGCGTGGGAGGTCCTGAATACCATCATGGGCTGCAAAATGAAGATGGGTACAGTCTCTGGCAACAACGTATCTTTACCAGATGAAACATTTAAATAACAAGGACACCTATGGAAACTTCTATTTATTGACTGTAGCTCTGCTGTCATTATAGCCATAGAATACCTGTGCTTGCAAAGACAATAGACAATAGGTGTAGGAGTAGGCCATTCGGCCCTTCGAGCCAGCACCGCCATTCAATGTGATCATGGCTAATCATCCCCAATCAGTACCCCGTTCCTGCCTTCTCCCCATATCCCCTGACTTCACTATTTTTAAGAGCCCTATCTAGCTCTCTCTTGAAAGCATCCAGAGAACCTGCCTCCACCGCCCTCTGAGGCAGAGAATTCCACAGACTCACCACTCTCTGTGAGAAAAAATGTTTCCTCGTCTCCGTTCTAAATAGCTTACTCCTTATTCTTAAACTGTGGCCCCTGGTTCTGGACTCCCCCAACATCGGGAACATGTTTCCTGCCTCTAGCGTGTCCAAACCGTTAACAATCTTATATGTTTCAATGAGATCCCCTCTCATGCTATTCATAGAGATGCAAGTCCAACATGTTGTCTCTGTGCATTGTTCCAATTCTGCTGGTCATTTATACCTTCTATCCTAATTCTCTCCGCAACATACATTCTGAACCCTCCAGTAATGAACAGTGTTATCTTTAAGGGACGCATTGAAAGAATAGCTCAGCAGCTAATTGCTGCAACAAGCATTCCCAAGGCATTTTAACACATTGTGTGGATTTGGGATGGTTTTTGAACTGTCTCTATTTGATCCTGAACCTGCCCAGCCAGATCTTCCAAACTCAGCAGAATGTCTCTAGAAATCATGGTTAGAGCAAGAACATAATAATGCTGCATCCTTTATCCTGTATCTGTGTACTGTGGATGACTTGATTGTATTCATGTATAGTTTTTTCTTTGACTGGATAGCACACAAAGAAAAGCTTTTCACTGTACCTCGGTACATGTGACATTAATAAACTACTAAACTAAACCATACTGGAACTAGTTGTCCTGACCCTGTTCAAGAAGAGTAGGTGTGTGGAACTTTAAATTTTCTAGTTGTTTTTGGTTTGCATTGAAATGATGATTGATATCAAATAGCCAAATGTGGCTTATGATTGACGTGCTCAGTCCAATTTCACAACAAGCATGATTTCAAATAGAAATTGCAAACACAATTTGCTCCAAATGATTAATTTTGCAGTATCTTGTGAGTGCGTGTGTGTTTTCAAGACCTGCAAACAATAACATGTTATTTTATTTTCAATATAGCACCATATCAAGCATTGCGGGGGAGCCTGTAGAAATTCGAAGTTCAGGCAGTACATCAACTGAAAGCAGCAAAAATGAATTGTCTGATACCTGTGAACTGGAGGAAGTCTGTACCCTTCCTGAAGAGAAAACAACAATCCAGGACATAGAGAGTATGCCAGTAGTCCAACAGCGTAGAATTTAAATTTATTTTTAATTTCAAAATATTTCAAAATCAGATGGCACAGGTGGTAGGTGTGGGTAGGATGTTGGCTGCATGGATTTTAGTAAAGCATTGATAAAGTCCCCCATTGTAGGCTGATCCAGAAGATTAAGGTGCATGGGATTGGGATTAACAGCGACTCATAATATGGATTCAGAAATGATTTACTGTTAGAAGAGGTTTATGATGGAGGTTTGTGACCAGCAGAGATCTACAGGAATTTCTGCAGGGACCGCTGCTGTTTGTGATATATATAAATTACTTGGACGTCAATGCAGACTGGCTGATTAGTACGTTTACAGATGGCATTATGCTTCCTGGGCTCTCGGACTGTGAAGAAAGCTGCCAAAGTATACAGCAGGATATAGGTCAGCTACAGAAATGGGCGGAAAAATTTGCAGATGGAGTTTAACAAGTGTGAGGTGCTGCCCTTTGGGAGGTCAAATATAAGGGGAATACACTTAATGTAATGACCATTAACAACATTGATGTTGGTGTCCCTGAAAGTAGCAGCACTAATAAATATAATTGTAAAGAAGACATATGCTTTTTAGTTTCTGTTTTGGGGGGGGGGGGGGTTGAAACGGGGCTTGCTGTCTCTCCCTGCGGGGGAATGCGATTTTTTTGTCGTATTCCCCTTCTCTGCCTCCGTCTGCGCTGATGCCTAATGGCGGAGCTGGCGACCTCGAGGCTCAGGAGGCAGAGCCCGCCAGGACTCGCACTGGGCTCGCTCCCGTGAGGACGGCCCGGCTCGGGGCTGGAACAGTGCTTTCGTGAGGGGCTGTGATGCTCCCGTGAGGACGGCCGGCCCGAGGAAGGAACGGTGCTCCCGTCGGAGTGGCCGAGCTCGGGGAGGTACGGCGTTCCCAGCCCGAGGGAGGAGCGGCGCCCATGTCGGGGCGGCCCAGCCCGAGGGAGGAGCGGCGCCCATGTCGGGCGGCCTGGCGCGAGGCTGAGACGGTAACGGTACTCACGTGAGGGCGATCCGGCTCGGGGCTGGAACGGTGCTCCGGTGGCTGGGACGGTGTTCTGGCGGCGGTGGCCTGAGTCCGGGGTTCGGCCGCGGGCCAGCGGCTGCGTCAGCAGGACTGGTGGGCGGCAGCTTCGACCACCCCGGGCCGCGGTGTTTGAGCCGCGGGACAGTTGTAACATCGCCCGGGGGGTATCGCCTCAGCGCAGAGGGAGAAGAGGAGGGAAGAGACTGGAGACCTAAGACTTTTGCCTCCATCACAGTGAGGAGATGCTGGGTGGACTCACTGTGGTGGATGTTAATATGTGTTTATTGTTGTTTTTTATTGTATTGTATTGTATGTATGACTGCTTCAATTTCGTTCAGACTTCGGTCTGAATGACAATAAAGGCTATCTAATCTAATAATATAGAACTTTGGTAAGGCTGCATTTGAAATATTACCTGGAGTTCTAGTCGCCCTATTAAAGGAAGGATGTGGAGGTATTGGAACGGGTGCAGAGGAGGATTACCAGAATGATGCCTGGATTATCTCTGACCCCTCTCACCCTGGCCACAAACTCTTTGAAGCAATTCTCTCTGGAAAGCGACTCCGAACTGTCAAAGCAGCTGCAGCCAGACATAAAAACAGCTTTTTTTCCATGAGCAGTAGTTCTACTCAATAACCAAAAGTCTAGCCTTTTGCTCTGGTATTTTATTTCGCATGTTTAAACTATAATGTTTTATTCTTAGTGTTTTAATGTTTTATGTTTTATTCTTAATTGTTTACTGTATGTCGTGTTGTTACTTGTGAGTGGAGCACCAAGGAAAATTTCTTGTATGTGTACATACTTGGCCAATAAACTTATTCATTCATTCATTAGGGGATATTAGCTGCACAGAGCAGTTGGACAGACATGGATTGTTTTCTCTGGAACGGTGAAGGTTAATGGGAGACCTGATAGAAATACATAAAATTATGATAAGCATGAATACGATCGACAGTCAGAACCGCCTCTGCTCAGCCTCCTGGCCGAAGCTTCATAAGCCAAAGCCTTAGCACTTACCCTCAACAACGCAATTGCTCTTCAGCACACAGCCTCTCCTGATCGCCTCCTCTGAATAGACCACTCAATTAATGCCTGCCTTCCTTTATGCACCGCTGGGATCTATCCCTCCTGGAAACTAACAGCTGATTTTTAAATCTCGCTCCACCTCTCAGCTGCTCCCTCTTGTGAAATTGTCCTGGCCCCACACTAATGGATGCTTTTTAAATAATCCACGCTGCTCCTTCTCACAGTTACTTGCGCGCAAGTTAAACATAAGACTTCACAAAATGCAGCATCTTGCACTTCTCTTCATTAAACTCCTTTAGGCATTCCTGTCCACTTTCCCAGCTGATCAAGATCCTGCTTTAGTTTTTGAGAACAATCTTCACTATTTACGATGCCACGCACTTTGGTGTTGTCTGTAAACTTGCCAGTCATGCTTGTACATATCATTCATACCGTTGACATAAACCACAAACAGCAATAGACCCAGCACTGATCCCCAAGTTACACCACTAGACACAGGCCTCCAGTCTGAGAAACAACCTTCCAGCATCACCCCCTTTTTCCTTCCATGAAGCCAATTCTCTATCCAATCCTTAATATTATCTGCCAGAGCTATCTCCTGCCTCATTTTGCCCTCCTGATTTCCTTCTTCACTATGATGTTCAGTTCCCAAACCTCCTCTGTGGACACAGTTCATCCAAGCTGCCTATACTTGCCCCATGCCACCTTCTTTTTCCTGACCAAAGCCTCAACCTCTTATCATCTAGGCCTCCTCCTGGAATATGCATGCCCTGAACCTTCATCATCACACCTTTAAAAGCATCCCACTTTCCGGACATCCCTTTGCCCACAAACAACCTACTTCGTAGGTGAGTAATGCCACATTTGGAATATTGCATGCAGTTCTGGTCGCCCCATTACAGGAAGGATGTGGAGGTTTTGGATGCAGGTGCAGTGCTGGTTTACCAGAATGATGCCTAGCTTACGGGGTATTGCCTACAAGGAGAGGTTAAACAAACTTGGATTGTTTTCTCTGGAACGCCAGAGGTTAAGGAGAGACCACATAGATGTATGTAAAAGTATGAGTGGCATAGATAGGATAGGCAGTCAGAATCTTTTTCACAAGATGGAAATAGCAAATACTGGAGGACATAGTTTAAAGGTGAGAAGGGCAAACTTTAAAGAATATATTCTGGACAATTTTTTTACACAGATGGTGGTGAGTACCTGGAAGCATTGCCGGGGGTGGTGGTAGATGCAGATATGTTAGTGGCATCCAATAGACTTTTGGATAGGCATATGGATATACAGAGATTGTGGGGATATGTATTATGTACATAATTTCACTTTCCTTCTCCTTGATCCTTCAATCTCCTTGAACCATCTTATCCCTCACTATTAGCCTTTGCCAACCAGGAATGTGCTCTGTATACCAGCTCTGGCCTAACCAACATTTTCTAAAGTAGTACCATAATCACCCTGATTTTATATTCTGTGCCCCAGCTAATGGAACCAAGTATCCCTTGTGCTTTCTTCACCACTTTTTTGCCACCTCAGGGATCCTTGGATTTGTACACCTACTTTCCTCTGTTCCTTAATATTTGCCAATGTCCTACTGTTAATTATGTATTTGTTACTCAATTAGACAAAGTGTATAAACTCAAGCTTATCAGGATTCAATTCCATTTGCCATTGCTCTGCCCATTTTACCAACTGATGTCTAAACTAAGCTAAACTAAACTCAACTGATCAATATCACCCAGTAATGAACACATTTGTTTCTCACTATCAACAGAGTTTTGTATCATCTGCAAATTTATCAATCCTACTTGCTCTATTCAGATCCAAACTGTTCATGTATGTAAGCAACAGTGGGAATGCCAACATGTTCTATGGAGTATACCACAGGTCACAGCCTCTTTTATAAAGTTACTATTTGGAAGGAATCACTGATGGCCACAAGAGGGAAGCAGCAGATGGAATTTAATATAGAGAATGTGGTGACAAATTTTAACAGGAAGTGTGGAGAGATGTAATGTATACATTAATGATATAATTAATAACATTCAAGTACTAATAATAAGAGTAGAGGAATCAAGAACCAGAGGACATGAATTTAAGGTGAGAGGGGAAAGTTTTTATATGAATCTGTGTATATTAACTTTATTAACACATATCAAAATATTTTCAAATAGCAGGTTGTTTATCAATATATCTTTTAGTGCATAAACTAATATACATTGTGCTTTGATTCCATTTCTACATATTTTGATTCATACTTTCTTTTTTCTGATCGTATTATAGGCATTACTGTAAACATAGAAGAGGAACTTCATCGGCGCATAATGGCCAGAGCAGCTAAGATGCTAATTCCACGTAAGAAAATGTAGCTGAAGTCCTGAAGGTATTACAGTAAAATCTATAAGATAACAATGATAGATTACCCTGAAAGTGACATCAAGGATACATAGGGTGATGAAAAATCAGTTGGAGAATTGAGTATAGAAGTTGGGATGCAATGTTACACGCACAAGAAGTTTGGTGAGTTGGAGTATTGTGTTCAGTTTTGGTCACCCTGCTATAGGAAAGATGCCATTAAGCTAGAAAGAGTGCAGAGAAGATTTATAAGGATGTTGCCTGGTCTTGAGGGCCTGAGATATAGGGAGAGTGTGGACAGTTTAGTACATTATTCCTTTGAGCGCAAGATGCTGAGGGATCATCTTATGGAGGTGTATAAAATCATGAGGGAAACAAAATCTTTTCCCGGGCTAGTAGAGTCAAAAACCAGGGGACAAAGGTTTAAGGTGGGAAGGGAAAGATTTCCTAGGAGCCTGAGGAGCAACATTTTCACACAGTGGGTGGTGGATATATGGAACAAGCTGCCAGAAGAACTCAGCGGGTGAGGCAGCATCTATGGAACGAAGTTTTCTTAAATTTATTAAAGGATTTAGAAGGATAGAGGTCCAAAAGTATGCAAATGGTTCTAGCTTAGACGAGGCATCTTGGTTGGCATGGACGGTTTGGGCTGAAGGGCTGTATGACACTATGACTGTATGGTTTCAAAGTGTGCCATAACCTGCGAATTTCCGATGAAAAGTTAGTAACATTCTCTCTGTACCTTAACACTAACTTCCACACTGTCAACAACACCAGCAATTTTTTGTGTCAGCTCCAAAATTACTGATCATTCCCCCCAAATCCATATCAAAGTTATTCATCTATATTACAAACAACTAAGGTCACAGCACTGTTTAAGAAAGAACTGCAGATACTGGAAAAATCGAAGGTCGACAAAAAAGCTGGAGAAACTCAGCGGGTGAGGCAGCATCTATGGAGCGAAGGAACAGGCAACGTTTCAGGTCGAGACCCTTCTTCAGACTGATGTCGGGGGGGGGGGGGGGTGGGGGGTGGTGGAGGAAAAAGGAAAGGTAGAGGCCCCCCACCCCCGACACTCCCACAGCCTACTGTCTCCTTCTCTTCCTTTCTTTTTCCCCGCCCCTACCCCCACCCCCAACATCAGCCTGAAGAAGGGTCTCGATACGAAACGTATCCTATTCCTTCGCTCCATAGATGCTGCCTCACCCTCTGAGTTTCTCCAGCTTTTTTATCTACCTAAGGTCACTGCACTGATACTGTGGGACAACATCAGCCATAGGCACAAAAACAGCTCTCTACCATCACTCTCTGTCTCCTATTGCCATATCACTTTTGGATCCAATTTGCCAACTTGCCCTGGTTTCTTCACCTTATGAGCAACTACAAGGACCATTAAAGTTCTATACAAATCACAACTATTGCCCTGCCCTCATCAATACACTGTTATACCCATTAAAATAATTCAACCAATTTAATCAGACAGGATCCACGTTCCACCAAGCCATTTTGATTATCACTGATTAGTCCCTGCCCTTCCAAGTAATCATTGATTTTCATTCTCAATTTTATTTTCTAGCTTCTTCACAACTATTGATATAATTCTCACAGTCAGCTAGCTTTTCACTGTTGACTACATTGAAAAAGGGGACCAAGTTTGCTGTCATAGATTCATAGAGTCATACACCCATTTGCCAAACACATCCATGTTGACTAAGATGCCCTGTCGCAGTTAGTCTCTTTTGCCCACATTTCGCCCACATCCCACTAAATCTTTTCTATCCATGTACCTGTCCAAGTGTCTTTTAAATTCTACTAGACTGTGGGACCCGTTGGGTCCCTGTCACACGGGAGGCCTGGTCCCCCAATGCAACCCGTTCCCCAATGCAATATTCCACCATTCACCCGTCCCCCCAATGCAACCTGTCCCCCCCAATGCAATATTGCACCACTCATGCATAGCCCCCAACTGCGCAGGCATGGCTCATTTCCCCTCATCCCCAGCACTCCCTCCCCCTCTTCTTCACCCTCCCTCTTCTTTCCTCTCTCCTCTTCCCCTCCCACAATCCCTCATCTCTCCCTCCCTCTCCCCTACCCTCAGTCACTCCCTCCCTCCCTCCATAACTCTCCCCTCCCTACCCCCCTCCTATCCCTCTATCCTACACTCCTCACCTACCCCTATCGCCCCCACTATCCCTCCTGACCTCGCCCACTGCCCTTCTCTCCCTCTATTCCCCCTCCTCCCCGACTCTCCTCACCTCTCCTCACCTCTCCCACATTCCCCCTCTCCCTCCCTACCCCTTCCTCTCCCTCAATCCCCCCTACTACTCCCTCCGCACCTCCTCAGGATCTTCCCCCCCCTCCTCCTCCCATCCCCCAATCCCTCCCTCACCTCTCCCTCCCTCTCCTTTCCCCTACCCTCAGTCACTCCCTCCCTCCCCCCCTTCCATCCACAAAAAGGAGCAACTGCAGCTCCTTCCTCCACAGGTCATTCATTGTTAGATGTGGTTTAGATGCCGTTGACTTGATGATTGACCCAGTTTGCATCGTGTGTGTGAGTTACACAAACTCCGCGCAAACTGCTCGGCCACCCTGCAACCCAACTCTTCCTCCCTCCCTCTGGCCACTCCGGCTCAGCCGCCACTCGGCCCGTCCCCGTCCTGTCCGACCGCCTACTTGCCTGCCTGCTCGCTTCCGCCGCTGGGCCACGGGGAGGGGGAGACGGGATGGAGTCAGTGTTCGTCACGGTGGGCACCACGTGTTTTGATGAGCTGGTGGAGAAGATCTCCTCCGAGAAGGCCGTGAGGGTGAGTTACCACAACGGTGGCGGCGGAGGAGACAGACCTGGGGGGATGGGTAGACGGGACCACCGTTGCCGCAGAGGGCGGGCAGACGAGAGGGATGAGTGATGAGGGAGAGAGAGATGGGACCACGGCATCCACTGAAACCCCCCCCCCCCCCCCCCCGCGGCCACAACCTGTGGTGGGGGAGACAATAGACAAGTTACTGAGAGGAGGGGTGAGAGGAATTTGTGAGTGAGGCGGGACAGGCCGCCGCCAGTGGGGCAGTAAGGGTCGTCGCCATCCCGGCCGTGGCATTGACTGACAGGAGACAAGACCAATCTGCGTGAACTAATCTGCGCACACGTGTTTTTTTTTAATTTTTAACCCTCGATAAGTTTTACAATATACCACCGATCAGAACGAAACTTATTGCACTCGCAGCACTGGAGAACGGTGAGTAACCTGGCGAAAAATCGTAGCGCTATCACGTACTGTTTTTGCGCAAATATTAAAACCCCGCAAACCGGAAGAGCACAAGAATTGACTGCCTACCTGCCTACCTACCTACCTACCTACCTACCTACCTACCTACCTACCTACCTACCTACCTACCAACCTACCAACCCACCCACCCACCCACCCACCTCTTACCTGACAAATCTACTGGAATTTTTTGAGGAATAAAATAGCAGGATAGACAAAGGAGAGTCAGTGGATGTTGTTTAACTGGATTTTCAGACATAGAAACATAGAAAATAGGTGCAGGAGTAGGCCATTCGGCCCTTCGAGCCTGCACCGCCATTCAATATGATCATGGCTGATCATCCAACTCAGTATCCTGTACCTGCCTTCTCTCCATACCCCCTGATCCATTTAGCCACAAGGGCCACATCTAACTCCCTCTTAAATATAGCCAATCAACTGGCCTCAACTACCTTCTGTGGCAGAGAATTCCAGAGATTCACCACTCTCTGTGTGAAAAATGTTTTCCTCATCTTGGTCCTAAAAGATTTCCCCCTTATCCTTAAACTGTGATCCCTTGTTCTGGACTTCCCCAACATCGGGAACAATCTTCCTGCATCTAGCCTGTCCAACCCCTTAAGTATTTTGTAAGTTTCTATAAGATCCCCCCTCAATCTTCTAAATTCTAGCGAGTACAAACCGAGTCTATCCAGTCTTTCTTCATATGAAAGTCCTGACATCCCAGGAATCAGTCTGGTGAACCTTCTCTGTACTCCCTCTATGGCAAGAATGTCTTTCCTCAGATTAGGAGACCAAAACTGTACGCAATACTCCAGGTGTGGTCTCACCAAGACCCTGTACAACTGCAGTAGAACCTCCATGCTCCTATACTCAAATCCTTTTGCTATGAATGCTAACATATCATTCGCCTTCTTAACTGCCTGCTGCACCTGCATGCCTACTTTTAATGACTGGTGTACCATGACACCCAGGTCTCGTTGCATCTCCCCTTTTCCTAATCGGCCACCATTCAGATAATCGTCTACTTTCCTGTTTTTGCCACCAAAGTGGATAACCTCACATTTATCCACATTATACTGCATCTGCCATGCATTTTCCCACTCACCCAGCCTATCCAAGTCACCTTGCAGCCTCCGAGCATCCTCCTCACAGCTAACACTGCCCCCCAGCTTTGTGTCATCCGCAAACTTGGAGATGTTGCATTCAATTCCCTCATCCAAATCATTAATATATATTGTAAATAGCTGGGGTCCCAGCACTGAGCCTTGCGGTACCCCACTAGTCACTGCCTGCCATTGTGAAAAGGACCCGTTTACTCCTACTCTTTGCTTCCTGACTGCCAGCCAGTTCTCTATCCACATCAATACTGAACCCCCAATACCGTGTGCTTTAAGTTTGTATACTAATCTCTTATGTGGGACCTTGTCGAAAGCCTTCTGAAAGTCCAGATATAACACATCCACTGGTTCTCCCTTATCCACTCTACAAGTTACATCCTCGAAAATTCTATAAGATTCGTCAGACATGATTTACCTTTCATAAATCCATGCTGACTTTGTCCAATGATTTCACCACTTTCCAAATGTGCTGCTATCCCATCTTTAATAACTGATTCTAGCAGTTTCCCCTTTGATAAGACCTTTGATAAGGTGCCCACAAGCAAGGCTGCTAACAAGGTGTTAGAGGGAAGATACTAATATGGAAAGAACGTTGACAGAATGGCAGAAAGCAAAAAGTGGGAATAAAGGGGGCTTGGTCGACATAGATGAGTTGATCGGAAGGGGCTGTTCCCATGCTATATTAAGCTATGAGATGAACGACAATGCCCATATTAGAAAATGGTAGCCAAAAATGTTTTATTGAAGACAGACCTCACTGAAATGTATAAAATTACCTATCTCGGGATAGAATAAATAGGAATAACACTTCACTTCGCTTAGAGGTCAACACCAGAAGCATATATTTAACCTATTTTAAAAAAGCATTAGTGGGGAGATGAGGAAATCCTTTAACATCCAGAAGATGTTGGGAGTTTGGAATTCACTGCCTGATTTTGCTCAATTGCTAGAATGAAGGATTAGACTTTGTTTAGACCAGCATAAAAACAGTCGACCTCCTGTGTTTTAATTTGCCATGGTATTCAGAAAACTACTTTTGATAAGGCACATCAAGCCACAGAATATCTTACTGCTGAGCTCCCAGATAATTTTTCCCTTTGATTCCATTTTATCACCTGCAGCCATTGTTCTGTGTGTTCCACAGATAATCACACCATCATCCTTGTACATGAAACACAGACATTTAGCATGTACATCCAGAGAGTAATTGGGAAGTTAATTGGAAAAGAATGACACAAAGTGTTGGAGTAACTCAGCAGGTCAGGCAGCATGATTCATGACCTGTTGAGTTACTCCATCACTTTGTGTCTTTATTTTTTGTAAACCAGCATCTGCAGTTCCCCGTGTCTACAAGGTAAATGGAAAGCTAAGCTTTATTGTAAAAAGGTAAAGTATAATATTGGAAAATCTTGGCTACAATTGTACAGGACTTTAGTGGGATTACATCTGGGGTACAGTTTAGGTAATATTTTTTTCTTTGTTTATTACTTTTTGGGGATCAATTTGCTTGTAATTTTGTGCTGGGATTCTGGTATTTAATGGCCGAATGAATGGCGGAGTCAGAAACCCACTATTATCTACTATTATCTATGAATCTCTCGAACTGGTTGGTGTGATTAAAATGTGTAGCCCCTTGACATAATGATGGACCCTATGGCCTACCTCTGTGTCATAAATATTCTTTATTTCTAATTTTTATTATTTGTGTATTGATTTAATATTGCAATTTTTCTCAGTGATAAACGATATGATTCCTCGAATGGGCGATATAATAATTGAAACAGGCTGGAACAACTTAGTTGAAGATAGACATCTGGATTTTAAAAGTGCGCATTGAAGAAATACAGAAAGGAAAGCAACCAATTACTTAAGATGTTGGTTACACCAAATGTTTCTAGAAACGGTTTTGTATTTCTTTGCTTCTAGTTCAAATTATTCGACTTTCTTTTGTTAAGAAGCAATACTTGTTTTGTATTTATGGTTTTGGTATACATTTTTCAGGTTAAAAAAAATCTTGGTAATTTCTGCATTTTACAAAACCCTTGAAAACATATGTCCATGAGTGTCAAATGTCAAAAAACGTAGTCAAACATTTTTTCTCACCATGCATAACTTGAGCTATTTTGTTTTTAAATACAAATGTATCAGGTCACCCTTTCGCATGCTGCAGGATAAAATAAACTCTGAACATGAATTAATCACCAAGTTTAATTTTCTTTATTGTGAAAGAAGACATCGCAGGAGATAGCTTCAGCAAATAATATTCAAAAATCCAAAGAGATTTTATAAGGAAAAGAGGATAACTAGACAGTGAATAGGTCCCCTAAGGAACCAAAGTGGCCATCTCTGTGAGGAGCCGCAGAAGATGTGCAAGGTCCTCAATAAGTATTTCTCCTCTTTTTACTGAGGAAAATGACATGAAGACTGGGGAACTTGGGACAGATAATGGAGATGTCCTGAGGACAGTCCGCATTATGGTCAAGGATGTGCTAGACATCCTAAGGCATATGAAGAAATGTAAAGGGCCTGTCCCACTTGTGCGTCATTTGCGCGTCATGCAGATGGCGCGCGAAGATTTTGTACATACCAAAATCCTGGGGCGTCACTGCCTATGCCTTGTGCGTCACTGCCTATGTCACCACACGCGTCGTGCGTCGTGAGCGTAAATTACGTGCAAATGACGCCCAAGTGGGACAGGCCCTTTAATCCCCTAGGCCTAATTAGATATATCCAAAGACACTGTGAAGTTAGAGAAAAAGTTGCAGGCACCCTGGCTGAGATGTATGAATCATCCTAAGACATGAGTAAGGTGCTGGAAGACTGGAAGGTAACTAATGTGTGCCATTATTTAAGAAGGGCTGCAAGAAAATGCCCGTAAACTTTTGACCAGTGAGCATAACATCTAAGGCAGGCAATCTACAGGAGAGTATTCTGAAAGATAAGATGCATTTGGATAGACTGGTGCTGATTAGTTTTTGTAGCATAGTTTTGTATGTGGGAGATCATGTCTTACATATCTGACTGAGTTTTTTGAAGAAGTGACCAAAAAGATTGATGAGGGCAAAGCCACAGATGTCTATATGCACTATTCAGTGGGCATTTGATAAAGTTCCAGGCAACATCCTGTGAACATCTTCTGCATCATTCCCAAACATCTCCACCCTGGGAAAAAGGTTCCAACTGTCTACCCTGACTCTGCATCTCATAATGTAGTATACATCTATTAGGTCTCCCCTCAACCTTTGAGGCTCCAAAGAAAACAATTCAAATTTGTCCAACCTCTCATTGTTTAATATCCTCTGTTCCAGGAAACATTCTGGTAACTCTTCTAAAACCTCCCTAAAGTCTCCACATCATTCCTGTCATAGTGACAATACACCAAATGCATCCTAAACAAAGGTTTATAAAGTTTCAAAATGATTTCCTGACTCTTATATTTAGTGCCCTAACCAATGAAGGCAAGCATACCATACATCTTCTCTACCACTGGATCTGCTTGTGGGTCCACATTCAGGGAGCTTTGGATTGAATCCCCTTTCCCCTTACATTCGACCTTCCAACGTGTAAGTCAGATAACAAACCCATCTGCATTTACATTCAAGTGATTTATATATATATCACAAATGACAGACACCCAGCAGTGATCATTGTGCACAATCATTGAGGATAGGTGACAAATCATCCTTTATGATAATCCTCAACACTGGTGCCTTGCAAGGATGCGTCCACAGCCCCCCTCTCTTATACACCCATGGCTGTGCAGCCAAATACAGACCCAACTCAATTTACAAATTGTAGATGACACCGCTGTAGTGGGCCGGACAGGCAATAATAGCAAGACATAGTACAGGAAGGAGATTGGGAACCCCGTAAAGTGGTGCCGAGACAACAACCTTTCCTTCAACGTCAGCAAGACAAAGGAGATTGAGATGGACTTCAGGAAGCGAAGCGCTACACATGACAACTCTGAGGTAGAGATGGTTGAAGAAATTGCAAAGAGTTGTGAACGCAGCCCTGACCATCAGGCAAACTAAACTCTCTTCCATTGACTCCATCTACACTTGTCCACAGCAATGCCACCAGCATAATCGAGAGCAAGTTTCACCCTGGTCACTCCCTCTTCTTCCCTCTCCCACCAGGCAAGATGTACGGACGTGTGAAAATGTGTACCTTCAGATTCCAACAGTTTCTTTCCAGCTGTTATTAGGCAACTGAACCATTGTATTACCAACTAGAGAGCTGTCCTGACCTCCCATCTACCTCATTGGAGACCCTCTGCCTATATTTAATTGGACTTTACCTTGCACTAAACGTTATTCCCTTTATCCTGTATTTGTACTCTGTGGACGGCTTGATCGTAATCATGTTTATTCTTTTCACTGACTGGATAGCACGCAACAAAAAGCTTTTCACTGTACCTAAGTACGCATGACAATAATAAACTAAACTAAACTAAATATCACTGGTCACAAATCTCCAGCCAGAACAACACACATATGCTATTACCTTCTATCTTCTCTGGGTAAGCCAGTTCTGAATCTACACTACCGCCTGTCGATTACATGCAATTTAACCTCTATATCAGCCTAATATAAGGGTTTTTATCAAATGCCTTCCAAAAATTCATGCAGACAATATCCACTATGGTTCACAGAGATTGTTTTTATAACAGCAAAAATAGAAGACACAGTCGGCAAGTCTCCATTTAGGGAGGAGAGAAGGCATTTAAAAAAAATTGGGATTGGAGAGAAAGCTGTTTTGATTAAAAACAGGCATTGTGAAGGTGGGACAATTGAAAAGCAGGCATTTGATTGGCTGAGGAGGAGACACAACAGCTAATAAAAGGCAAAGATGATTTAGTAGAGCAGCCTTTTGGGAGTGAGGTTGTGCTGAGGGATAGTGCAACACAGGCTTTATCTCAAAAGACCAGCAAGTGAGCTAAGAAAAGGGTAATTGAAGGTTAAGATCTGGTCTGCTTCTCTGGATAATTCTTCCTGTTATGGTGTCATATGTAGGTGAGATAGTGGAAAGCTGATCTTGCACTATGTTGGAAGTCGGGCATTTCCAGTGCAACTGAGGACCACACCTGCAGGAATCATGTTCCATATCGACGGCATTAAGGAACTGGAGCTGCAACTGGATAACCTCAGGATTACATGGGGGTGTGATAGTGTTGTAGATAAGAGTTACAGATGTGGTCACTGTAGATGACATGTGCATGTACCTTTAACATAGTGACCTCACCACTACTAACCACTCCCCATATCACAAGTATAATTACAACCTTCCCACCCATTGATCTCGCTCTCTAGTTCCGGTGACAGACCATGAACAGCTAGGGCAGCAACGTATGTGTATCATGAATAAACAGTAGGAAAGACAAAAAAAAACAACAACAAAAAAACAAAAATCGACACGGGGGCCGTGGCAAATGTAATGTCAACAAGCCTCTTCAGGAAGATAAGGACTGATGAGAAAGTTACTCCCGATAACTCCCTTTTGCATGCCTACGGGGGAAGCGTGCTCGTTCCTGTGGGGAGGGCTACCCTGCACTGCAAGGTACTGCAGGCCTCTCGGCCCCTCACTTTTTATCTGCTGGATACAAACAACATCACCCTGTTGGGCGCCCGGGCGTGCCAGAACCTCGGCTTGGTCTCTTTCCACCGTGATATCCACCAGGTGCGGACCCTTATGGACCCCCTGCATGATTACCCTGACCGCTTTGACGACAAGCTGGGCAAGCTGCCCTGCAGCTACAAGATCGTTGTCGACCTCAGTGTTGAACCTGTGATCCGTCCACCACACCGCGTCTCCTTCGCCATGAAGGACAAGGTGGAGTCAACGCTGCTCAACATGGTTACCATGGGCATCCTGAAGGAGGTGAGCGATCCCACCCGGTGGGTCTCCACCATGGTTGTTGCTGCGAAAAAGGACAAAAGTGAAATTCGCATTTGCATCAACCCCAAGGACCTGAACCTTGCCATCAAACGCCCGCACTACCCCATGCGAACAGTGGAGGACGTCGCTGCACAGGTTGGCCCGGCCACTGTCTTCTCGGTTCTCGATGCCAAGAGCTCCTTCTGGCAGATACCGCTGGACGAGCGGTCCTCTTACCTGACTACCTTCAGCACGCCCTTCGGCAGGTTCCGATTCCTCCGCATGCCATTCGGGATCAACTCTGCCAGCGAGGTCTTCCAGCGGACGATGGAGCAGCTGTTCGCCGGTCTGCCGTGTGCCATCATCGTTGACGACATCCTGGTCTATGGTAAGGACGTTGCTGAGCACGACCTCCACCTCCGTCAAGTCCTGGACCGGGCCCGTGAAATCAACCTCAAGCTCAACCCAAAGAAGTGCCGTTTCCACGTCCCGGAGGTCACCTATGTGGGCCACGTCTTTACTGCCTCGGGGCTGAAGCCTGACCCGCAAAAGATGGCTGCGGTCTCCGAGATGTCTTCACCCACCGACGTGTCCAGCCTGCAGTGTTTTCTGGGCATGGTTAATTACCTGGGGAAGTTCATCCCCGACCTCAGCGAGCTGAGCGCGCCACTGAGGGAGTTGATCAAGAAGGACACTGCCTGGGCCTGGTTCCCGCATCACCAGAATGCTTTTGATGTCCTGAAGTCCAGGCTGGTCTGTACCCCCACTCTCAAATTCTTCGATCTGCAGCGTCCCATTATTCTCACCTGCGACGCCTCCAAGTTCGGTCTTGGTGCTGCTTGCCTGCAGCTCCACGATGGCCTGCAGCTGCCTGTTTCCTACGCGTGCCGCACCATGACCCCTGCCGAGCAGCGCTATGCTCAGATAGAGAAGGAGCTGCTTGCTGTGGTGTTTGCCTGCTCCAAGTTCAAGGACTATATTCTGGGCAACAGCTTCACGATCGAGACCGACCACCAGCCGCTGGTCTCTATCCTCAACAAGCCGATCCACGTTGCCTCGTCCCGTTTGCAGCGCATGATGCTGCAGCTCCAGCGTTTTACGTTCAGAATTGTATATCGCAAGGGCAAGGACATGTTCGTGGCCGACACGCTGTCTCGCGCACCGCTAACGTCCACCGATCGCCATCCATATGAATCGTCTGACCTGATGGTACTTAACGTTAACATTGTGCCTTCACAGCAGATGCAGTCCCTGGTCAGCAACACTGCCAAGGATCCTGCCCTGCAGCAGCTTGCCGACGTCATCTGGCAGGGCTGGCCAGACCGTCGTTCGTCCTTGCCGGCTGGTGCCGTGCCCTACTTCCTGGTCCGTGACGAGCTCGTGCTGCACGACGGCGTGGTTGTGAAGGGACACAAGGTCGTTGTGCCTGCTGCGCTGCGAGACCACTACTTTCAGACCGCCCACCGCGGTCATCCTGGGGCCGAGGCCACTCTGTCTCAGGCCCAGAGTCAGTTCTACTGGCCCGGCATGGCCCAAGACATCCGGGAGAGGGTCTCCGCCTGCTCTACCTGCAATAGCCTCGCTCCCCATCAGCAACGGCAGCCGCTTCTGCAACAGCCTGCCCCCGAGCTGCCCTGGATGGCCGTCGCCACTGACCTTTTCGAGTGGCGTGGCAAGCACTTCCTGGTCCTTGTTGACTCGTACTCCAGCTGGTTCGAGGTTGACCAGCTGCCCTCCCTCACCTCTTCGGCCGTTATCGGGAAGCTGCGCCGCCACTTCGCAACCTTTGGCTCCCCGGCAAGTCTTCAATCGGGCGGGTGGTCAAGCAGCCTGTCCGTTATGGTGATTTTGCTTAACTGTTTGCTTACCTGCTCGTAGCGTATGAGACGTGGTCGCCCTATCACTACTGTATTGCTTTTCATTTCCAAGGGGAAGGATGTAGATGACATGTGCATGTACCTTTAACATAGTGACCTCACCACTACTAACCATTCCCCATATCACAAGTATAATTACAACCTTCCCACCCATTGATCTCGCTCTCTAGTTCCGGTGACAGACCACGAACAGCTTTGACTCATTTTAACAAACAGCTTTCTGTGATTAACACGATCAAAGGCTTTGGAAGCATCAATAAAGAACATAAGGATTGAAGAGTTTTTGCCTCTATATTTGTTTACAATCTCCTTTAGGGCATATATGCATAAGTCAGTGCCATGTTTAGCTTTAAAACCAAACTGGTTATCTGTGGAGTTAACAAACTCATTTATTCTATCCAGTAGAACTCTTTCTAAAACTTTTGACAATATGCTGGCTAAAGCTATTGGCCTGTAATTATTTAGGCTGCCTACTTTACCAGCTTTGTCCTTAATGACCGGCACTAACAGAACAGACAACATTGAGTCTGGTAACAAGCCATGAATCATAAAGCCAGTAAAACAAATAGCAAGGAGAGGAGCTATTCTCATACTCGCATACTTAAGATGTTCAGCAGAAATATGATCCAAGCCACTTGCTTTGTTGTTGGACAGCTTGTTCATGGCATGATACACCTCATGTGACATAATCACCATTGAGTCATTACTCTCAATATTGTCCACCCTATACAAGTCACCTTGGACACAGTTGAATAAAGTGCTATAATGTTGTCGCCATAACTCCGCGATATTAGCTGTTCCGGAGATTCCATCTACAGTGCATGGTAGAGATGTTTTGCAACTGTTAAGAACTCTCACTTCTTTCCAAAAATCAGTAGCATTGTTACTTAGCAGCTTCTTAGCCATGGAATCAGCCCTCATAGCTTGCTCATTTTTACAGATGAAACAAACAGCATACTTATACCTTGCATTAGTGAGCTTCTTGTACTCAAACACAGTCTGGGTCTACCTGCCATAGCCCATGATTTAGTGGCTTCACGGGCTTCAGCGTGATACTCAGCTACATACTGATTCCAGCCAGGCCTGATGTTATGTGTCTTATTTTTATGCTCGCAGTAGGGCTTACTGCCTACATATAAGGCGCTTACTATATCATTATACATGGAGCAGATATCTCTCCTGTGCTTCATATCCTTACAATTAACATTACTACACATTATTGCATCTTTAGGTAGATGAATATTGCTTAAGGATTTATCTGTATGGGCATAATAGGCTAGGATGTCTTCCTTTGCGAGCGTTGACCAGTCCAGTTTTAAGCTATTTCTATCTCTGGATACCACAGGTATATGTTCAACATTTATTGTCATAGCAACAGGTCAGGTTCAGTCATTGCTGCCCCGTACAGAATGCTCATACACCCCAATGAGGCATGTGCATCAGCTGTACTAATACAGTGGTCCAGCCATGACGTTGTGTGCCAGGCCTCACAAATATAAGTATAGCTATCTGTAGGTAAAAGCACTTTGCTTGACAATATTAAATTATTACCTTGACAGAACTGAACTATATGATTGGCAAATAATGAGTTCCTGTCTGAGATATCTGCATTCATATCCCCAATGACATATACACTACAATAATTATTGTTTTGAATGAAAGAATAGATGAAGGCAAGCCTATTTAAATATTCATCCTCATTCTGATGGTATTCATAGGGTGTATATACATTCAGGATAACAAATTCCTTGTCGTTGTGAGCAAAGTATATGGCAATACACCAGTCAACATCAAGCCGAACCACATTTATTGATGAGTCAAGCTTCTTGTTCCATAGAATAGCCACACCCCCTGGTATCCAATCTCTGACTATTCCCATGCCAAGGTCAGCTGTAGACTCCCCAGCCCATGAAAGTTGTAATTGAGAGAATTGAGTTTGTCCAAGTCTTGCTTCGCTAAGAATGTCTCTTGCATACATAATATGTCACAGTTCCCCAGGAGGTTGTCAACAACTGAGCGGCGAGCTTTATCCCCTGTGCTCTGGCCCAAACGCAGGCCACGACAGTTGTACGATAGAACCCGAATGGTCATTTAGCGAGACTAGTGAGTGCACCTAGCACTAGCAGGCACACTCATTCCCCCCGCAGCAGGCGTAGTGCTTGATCCGATAACTCCAACCCTGCGCGGCTCGTAATAGCGCCGAACAAATGCCCCTTCTGGCCAGAGCTCCGGATTGTACATTTCGCCAACCTCATTACATTCCGCAGATACTTTAAATGAACAGTATCTACTGTGTACAGTGTCAATCTTTACTTGATATTATCTGTATTATTTGTTTTGATTGAATAGTATGCAACCAAAATGTTTTCACTGTATCTCAGTACACATAATAAGCATAAAACCTAAACCTAGATTGGTCAAGAGCAAAGAAAGATGTTTCTGTGGTTAGAAGTGGGTTTCATTGATGGTGTTTTGCCTCATTGGTGCCAGGTTCAAGGATGCCCTGATCAAATCCTGAAAGGAGAGGGTGAACAGGATGGCATCATGGTCCATATTGGTACCAACCACATAGGAAGGAAGAGAGATAAGGTACTGCAAAGAGAATTTAGAGTTGGGTAGGAACTTAAACAGGCCCAGAGGGGTTGTAATCTTAGAAGCCACAAACTGGGGCAGCAGGAAATGGAAAGATAGTGTGGTTTAATGTGTGGTTAAAGGGTGGTACGGGAGGGAGTGCTGCAGGTACCTTATAGAGATGAATAAGATCATGAGAAGAATTGGATAAATGCATGTCTTTTGCCCAGAATAGGGGAATCAAGAACCGGAGGACACGGGTATAAGGTGAGGGAGGAAAGATGGGAATCTGATGGGCTACTTTTTTTTATACAGAGGGTGGTAGGTATATGGAAAGAGTTACCAGGGATGTTAGTTGGCACAGGTATTTTCACAACATTTAAAAAAACATTTGGACAGGTTCATGGATAGGATAAATTTAAAGGGATAATGTCATAAGTGATAGGAGCAGAATTAGACCATTCGGCCTATCAAGTCCACTCTGCCATTCAATCATGGCTGATCTATCTCTCCCTCCTAACCCATTCTCCTGCATTCTTCCCATAACCCCTGACACCCGTACTAATCAAGAATCTATCTGCCCTCAGAATATCCACTGACATGACCACCACAGCCTTCTGTGGCAAAGAATTCCACAGATTCACCACCCTCTAAAGAAATTCCTCCTCATCTCCATCCTGAAGGAATGTGCTTTAATTCTGAAGCTCTGACCTCACAGTTAGATATGTTAGTAAAGAAAGTTTATGGTACATAGGTGTTCATCAATCCTGGCATTGAGTATTAAAGTTGGGATGTTATGTTACAGTTGTACAAGATGTCAGAGAGGCTGCATTTGAAGTACTGTGTTCTGTTTCGGTCACTCTGCTTTAGAAAGGCAGCACAGTGGCACAGTGGTAGAGTTCCTGCCTTACCACACCAGAGACCCAGGTTCGATCTGGACTACCAATGCTGTTTGTACGGGGTTTGTACTTTCTCCCTGTAACCATGTGGGTTTTCTCCTGGTGCTCCAGTTTCCTCCAACATTTCAAAGATGTGCAGGTTTATTGATTAATTGGCATCGGTAAATTGTGAAATCCTGAAATGGGAGGGAGAGGAGCCTGAGGTTGTGGTGCATATAGGTACCAACGACATAGGTAAAAAAAGAGAAGAGGTCCTGAAAGAAGAATTTAGGGAGTTGGGTAGAAAGTTAAGGAGAAGGACTGGAAAGGTAACAATCTCAGGATTACTGCCTGTGCCACGCGACAGTGAGAGTAGGAATGGAGCGAGGTGGAGGATAAATGCGTGGATGAGGGACTGGTGCAGTGGGTATGGATTCAAGTTTCTGGATCATTGGGACCTCTTTTGGGGAAGGTGCGACCTGTACAGAAAGGACGGGTTGCACTTGAACTCAAGGGGGACCAATATCCTGGCGGGGAGATTTGCAAAGGCTACTGGGGAGACTTTAAACTAATATGGTTGGGGGGAGGGACTCAAATTGGGAAAGCTAGCAGTCAGTGTGTGAAGCAGGGGGCAGAGAATGGTAGCACTCTGACCCAAAATGTAGGGGAGAGAGAAGAAAAAGAAAATAATCAGAATAAGAGAGGGTGGATTTCTTAAATGTGTATATTTTAATGCTAGGAGCATTGTAAGAAAAGTGGATGAACTTAGAGCCTGGATTGACACCTGGAAGTATGATGTTGTGGCGATCAGTGAAACATGGTTGCAGGAGGGCTGTGATTGGAAACTAAATATTCCAGGATTTTGTTGCTTCAGGTGTGATAGAATTGGAGGGGCAAGAGGTGGAGGTGTTGCATTGCTTATCAGGGAAGATATTACAGCAGTGCTTTGGCAGGATAGATTAGAGGGCTCGTCTAGGGAGGCTATTTGGGTGGAACTGAGAAATGGGAAAGGGGTAGCAACACTTATAGGGGTGTATTATAGACCGCCAAATGGGGAGCGAGAATTGGAAGAGCAAATATGTAAGGAGATTGCAGATATTAGTAGTAAGCACAAGGTAGTGATTGTGGGAGATTTCAATTTTCCACACATAGACTGGGAAACACATTCTGTAAATGGGCTGGATGGGTTGGAGTTTGTAAAATGTGTGCAGGATAGTTTTTTGCAACAATACATAGAAGTACCTACTAGAGAAGGGGCGGTACTGGACCTCCTGTTAGGAAATGAGATGGGTCAGGTGGCAGAGGTATGCGTTGGGGAACAGTTCGGGTCCAGTGATCACAATACCATTAGTTTCAATATAATTATGGAGAGGGACAAAACTGGACCTAGGGCTGAGATTTTTGATTGGAGAAAGGCTAACTTTGAGGAGATGCGAAAGGATTTAAAAGGAGTAAATTGGGACAGTTTGTTTTATGGGAAAGATGTGGAAGAGAAATGGAGTACATTTAAAGGTGAAATTTTAAGAGTACAGAATCTTTATGTCCCTGTTCGGTTGAAAGGAAATCGTAAAAATTGTAAAGAGCCATGGTTTTCAAGGGAAATTGGACACTTGGTTCGGAAAAAGAGGGAGATCTACAATAGTTATAGGCAGCATGGAGTAAATGAGGTGCTTGAGGAGTATAAAGAATGTAAAAAGAATCTTAAGAAAGAAATTAGAAAAGCTAAAAGAAGATATGAGGTTGCTTTGGCAAGTAAGGTAAAAGTAAATCCGAAGGGTTTCTACCGCTATATTAATAGCAAAAGGATAACGAGGGATAAAATTGGTCCATTAGAGAGTCAGAGTGGCCAACTATCTGCAGAGCCAAAAGAGATGGGGGAGATATTGAACAGTTTCTTTTCTTCGGTATTCACCAAGGAGAAGGATATTGAATTATGTGAGGTAAGGGAAACAAGTAGAGTAGCTATGGAAACTATGAGGATCAAAGAAGAGGAAGTACTGACACTTTTGAGAAATATAAAAGTGGATAGGTCTCCAGGTCCGGACAGGATATTCCCTAGGACATTGAGGGAAGTTAGTGTAGAAATAGCAGGGGCTATGGCAGAAATATTTCAAATGTCATTAGAAACGGGAATAGTGCCGGAGGATTGGCGTACTGCGCATGTTGTTCCATTGTTTAAAAAGGGGTCTAAGAGTAAACCTAGCAATTATAGACCTGTTATTTGACGTCAGTGGTGGGCAAATTAATGGAAAGAATACTTAGAGATAATATATATAAGCATCTGGATAAACAGGGTCTGATGAGGAACAGCCAACATGGATTTGTGCCTGGAAGGTCATGTTTAACTAATCTTCTTGAATTTTTTGAAGATGTTACTCAGGAAATTGATGAGGGTAAAGCAGTGGATGTTGTGTATATGGACTTCAGTAAGGCCTTTGACAAGGTTCCTCATGGAAGGTTGGTTAAGAAGGTTCAATGGTTGGGTATTAATGGTGGAGTAGCAAGATGGATTCAACAGTGGCTGAATGGGAGATGCCAGAGAGTAATGGTGGATGGTTGTTTGTCAGGTTGGAGGCCAGTGATGAGTGGGGTGCCACAGGGATCTGTGTTGGGTCCATTGTTGTTTGTCATGTACATCAATGAACTGGACGATGGTGTGGTAATTTGGATTAGTAAGTATGCAGATGATACTAAGATAGGTGGGGTTGCGGGTAATGAAGTAGAGTTTCAAAGTCTACAGAGAGATTTATGCCAGTTGGAAGAGTGGGCTGAAAGATGGCAGATGGAGTTTAATGCTGATAAGTGTGAGGTGCTACATCTTGGCAGGACAAATCAGAATAGGACGTACATGGTAAATGGTAGGGAATTGAAGAATGTAGGTGAACAGAGTGATCTGGGAATAACTGTGCACAGTTCCCTGAAAGTGGAATCTCATGTAGATAGGGTGGTAAAGAAAGCTTTTGGTGTGCTGGCCTTTATAAATCAGAGCATTGAGTATAGAAGTTTGGATGTAATGTTAAAATTGTACAAGGCATTGGTGAGGCCAATTTTGGAGTATGGTGTACAATTTTGGTCGCCTAATTATAGGAAGGATGTCAACAAAATAGAGAGAGTACAGAGGAGATTTACTAGAATGTTGCCTGGGTTTCAGCAACTAAGTTACAGAGAAAGGTTGAACAAGTTAGGGCTTTATTCTTTGGAGCGCAGAAGGTTAAGGGGGGACTTGATAGAGGTTTTTTAAATGATGAGAGGGATAGACAGAGTTGACGTGGAAAAGCTTTTCCCACTGAGAGTAGGGAAGATTCAAACAAGGGGACATGACTTGAGAATTAAGGGACTGAAGTTTAGGGGTAACATGAGGGGGAACTTCTTTACTCAGAGAGTGGTAGCTGTGTGGAATGAGCTTCCAGTGAAGGTGGTGGAGGCAGGTTCGTTTTTATCATTTAAAAATAAATTGGATAGTTATATGGATGGGAAAGGAATGGAGGGTTATGGTCTGAGCGCAGGTATATGGGACTAGGGGAGATTATGTGTTCGGCACGGACTAGAAGGGTCGAGATGGCCTGTTTCCGTGCTGTAATTGTTATATGGTTATATGGTTATATGGTTATTGTCCCTAATATGTTGGACAGGACCAGTGAATGGGTGATTGCTGGCCACTGCAGACCCGGTGGCAGAGGGCTCGTTTCCACGCTGTATCTCTAAACTAGCCCAAACTAAAAAGCAAGGATTTCATCAAGTTGGAAAGAATGCACAGAAGGGCAGCAAAGTAGTGCAGCAGTAGAGTTGCTGCTGTAAATTATCCCTAATGTGTAGGGTAGTGCTCGTGATGGGCCGAAGGGCCTGTTTCCATGCTGTATATCTAAAGTAAAGTAAGGATTTACAGAACTCAAGGTCCTGCAGGAAAAAAAAGAAATGTTGAACTGACCAGAACTTTATTCTTTGGTGTGCAGGGGGCTGAGGTGTGATCTTGTAGATGTATAAAATCATAAGAGTAATAGATAGGGTGAATGCACCAATCCTGTTGTCCAGCGTAGGGGCGTCAACAACCAGTGAATGTATGATTAAGATGAGAGGGACAAGAGTTAATACAAATCTGAGGGGCATTTTTTTTTAAACTCTGAGGGTGGTTGGTATATGGAATGATTTGCCGGAGGAGGTAGTTCTGGCAGGCACTGTAACAGCATTTAAAAGATACTCAGATGCGTACATGGATAGGAAAGGAATGGAAAGATGGCCCAAATGCAGATGGTCAAGTACCTGTTTCTGTACTGTATGATTATTGTAATGTATTCATGCATATCCATGTATATGCTAATGTTGGTGTTGTATATAAGTAGGGAATGTTGGGTAATAAATCTTTCTTGTGATCCAGCCAGCCTGCGTGTAAGTTGTTATTCATTCTGCCGTCCGGAATATAACAAAATTTGGCAACAAGGATGGGATAGAGTTTGTGAATTCATCCTTTAAATACAGTGCAGGACTGTTTTGCCACACGCAGTATTGTTTAACAGTTTAAAACAGTAAATACGGAGTTGTGTCGCAGTTGTTTGTGAGCTGGACATGAGAGACCTGCAGGTCCTTCTATGCAGGGGACTGTAGTTTAAAACAGCAGCTGGATAAATCGGCGAGAGTTTGTCAGGCTATCTCTATGTTGTGTCTCTATGACTGAGTTTTTTTTTTGTCGAATTCCTCAAGCTGAATAGTCTTTGTACAGCTAAGTTTTAGGTGAATTGTTACACCAGAACAGACAGGAATTTGGGGTTTTTGAACGGACCTTTTATTTAAAAAAAAAGAGAATGACACGATGGCAGCGTCCCCGGGCTACATTGGAAAGCTTGGCACTTTTGACAAGAGTAGAGAGCCGTTCAGCTCCTATATGGAGAGAGCGAACATGCTTTTCATGGCAAACAATATATTGGAGATTAGTGGTGAAGGAGAGATAGTGACTGAAACAAATAAGGCCATTTGCGAACGCATGAAAGCGATTCTGCTCACGGAGATCGGTCCTGAAGTGTATGGCAAACTCGTGAATCTCCTTGCACCCTTAAAGGCAAAATGACATTATAAATAAGTTGGAGGAGCACTTCAACCCAAAGCCTCTGGAAATTGCAGAAAGCTATAAATTTGGCACTAGAAACCAAAGATTATAGAGGAGCAAGATAGACCACTCCTCGAAAAAAGCGTACTATGACGTGTGTGATTGTCGACGCCATTTTATAGGGCATTTTATTGGGCTGCCCGCACACTGTCATGCCGTCCTCACCTAAATCTTCATCTCACTGCTCTGCTATCAATTGTTCTAATCGTAAATCTAGAAGACCTGACCTGTCATTCTTTAGATTCCCCAATAAAAAAGAAAGGTGAGAAAATATTATTATTATTTTCAGTCGATATTCTGTCGTGAAAATTTTATTTTCTGTTCTCCCATCAACGGCCATTGGGAAACTAGGTTTGTCGGTATATTCGAAAGTTATTAGACTTATTTTTAATAGATCTTTACTTATCATGATAATAAAGACAATTTTAACACTTCAGTACGTTTTTGGTTTTGTTCTTGTAAGGGATTGGTCTCCAAAATATGGCCCGCGGGACACATTAAGCCCAGTGACCACGAGATTTTGCGAGCTCAGATTCGAGTCCGAGAACGCGGCGGCTGTTACCGGTTATGTCCCTCGAATTGTCGAGACATCACAAGCAAAGATCACAAGCCAACTGTGAAGAAGGGTGCAATCAAAGATTATAGAACTCTGTTCTATCATGGTGGGCTGGGGGATTCGGCAGCGGCGGCGGTCGCCATCAAAGATACTAGAGGAGCTCTGCTCTATAATCTTTGGTCAGAATGGGACGGCTGCGCGTTATAATGTGCTATCGTTCCACTCTCCCTCTCCCTCTTCCCCCCTTCTCCCTCTACCCCCTTTTCCCTCTCCCCCTGCTCCCTCACCCCCTTCTCCCTCATCCCCCCTACTCCCACTACCCCCTTCTCCCTCTCCACCTTCTCCCTCTCCACCTTCTCCCTCTTCTCCCCTTCTCCCTCTCCCCCTCTCCCCCTTCCCCCCCCCCCCCCTTCTCCCCCCCCCCCCCTTCTCCCTCTCTCCCCTCTCTTCTCTCGATCTCCCTCTCTCCCCTCTCTTCTCTCGATCTCTCTCTCTCTCCCTCTTCTCTCGATCTCCCTCTCTCTCCATCTCTTCTCTCTACCACCCTTCCCTCTCTCCCTCCCTTCCCTCTCTCCCTCCCTTCCCTCTCTCCCTCCCTTCCCTCTCTCCCTCCCTTCCCTCTCTCCCTCCCTTCCCTCTCTCCCTCCCTTACCTCTTCGTGAGAGTTGGCAGCTCTGCTATGCCTTAGGTCCAAAAGAGGATAGAAAGAAAATACTTAATGGTCTTTGTAAGAAGATTTTAATAAGCTCTTCAACATTTAAGGTAAATTGACATATTAGAGGCAAAAAGCATCTTCAATATGCAGGTCTCTCCACACAACTGAAAACAATTGCACTTAAGTGATATATCATCCATTCTGCAGGCATGGTCATTTTTTTTCTTATTAGCTAATCCTAAATGATATATCCTGTAATTTCAGATGTCGACAGTGGACATGATCTCCTACACCGAACTGCGGAGTATTTGTCAAATAACTGCCGTCTTATGTACATAGTGTGAAATTGTGATTTGTTAACTGCACAAAACTAATGCAAATGGCGATTTATTTATTATTGTATGTTGGACATTTTTCTCTTTGGTGTAAGCAGGGGTGGGGCTATCATTGTGTTACATATGTTAAATTGTACATCACTTTCACTGGTTAGCTGATATGCTGAACACTGCAACCCTGTATATCTCGCGCCCAGAATAATATGAATTGTGTAAATCTTACCATGCATGTCGGAAATAAAATGTTAACCATGTTAATGGATCTCTATTACGAAATATTTAAAATCGAGTGGGTTGGTGCAATATCGGTTCCAGTCGTCTGTGACTGCACTGCCAGCCCACCAGCTGTCAGTGACTGAACTGCCAACCCACGAGCCGTGAGCAAGTGAACTGCCAGCCCACCAGCTGTAAGTGACTGAACTGCCAGCCCACCAGCTGTAAGTGACTGAACTGCCAGCCCAATAATCCATTCAGTCCACCCTCTCAACCTTCTCTCTCACGGAGTCTGTCACCTGTTTTGGGCAGAATTTCTGGCAGTTTCTCAGCTTCCAGCCTGCCATGTCTGAGGGACTGTCCTGCCTGGCCTCAGTGACTGAGTTGCCTGGACTTAGTGATTGAGATGCCAGCCCAAGAATCCATTCGGCCCACAATGTCCATACTAGCCCCCTGGAAACCAGTCCTTTCGGCCCACAACACCCATACTAGCGCAACAGAAAGCCCCTCCCCCCCACTGGCCAGCAATATAGGAATTGGTGGAGAGGTGGAATATTGCATTGGGTGACCAGCCCTCCCGTGTGATGCTGGGACCCAACGGGTCCCACTTAGTCTAGTGATTGTGTATAAGTTGGAAATTTTGACCTTTGTTTGAAATGTGTTGAATTTGACATCACTTTTATTGATTAGCTGATATGCAAAACACTGCAACCCTGTATATGTCGCGCGCAAAATGATGTAAATAAAAAGTGTTTTCCTTGTTTAAGAAGTTCGATTTAGAATTATTTGAAATTGTGGGGGTTGGTACAAAATACTGCTGACCCACAAATGTGTTGTTATGAGACATTCGCATTTAAAAAATCCATGTCTCAAAAAAAGCAAGAAGGTCCCCATGTTATTTGACCAACTTATCGGATGAATTTAAATATGTAGGTATGTATGCATTAGTTTTGCTCCTAATTCCCTTTTCCAAATCATTAATATATATGGTAAACAGTTGCGGCCCCAACACCAAGCCTTGCGGCAAAAAAATCCAGAAGATTAGTCAAACATGATTTCCCTTTCATAAATCCATGTTGACTTGGACTAATCCTTTTACTGCTATCCAAATGCCCCATTATTACATCTTTAATAATTGACTCCAGCATCTTTCACACCACCAAAGTCGGGCTAACTGGTCTGTAATTCCGTTTTCTCTCGCTCCTTTCTTGAAAAGTGGGATAGCATTAGCTATCCTCCAATCCACAGGAACTGATCCTAAATCTATTGATCGTTGGAAAATGATCCTATGTATATATATATGTATGTGTATATATGCATGTATGTGTATATATTCATGTATATGTATATGTATGTATATGTGTGTATATATGTATGTGTATATATATATATATGTTTATATATGTGTATATGTATGTGTGTATATATGTATGCATATAAATGTATGCATATGTATGTGTGCATATGTATGTGTATACGTATGTATATATGTATGTGTGTATATATGTATGTGTATATATTTGTGTATAATTATATATATAATTGCCTTTATGGTTTATGTACATCATCTTACATAAGACAAATAAAGTAATAGTGATGCTTTAAATCAAAGTTGCCTCTGATCCATGAGAATAAACTTTATTATCTCTAACTTGCCTTTCACACACAGACACACGTTCATATATATATATAGCCTCTAGTTCCTTTGCTCTTCCCTGCCACCTGATGTAAGCGTTTTGGTATAACTGTGGAGTCCGTTCCCGCTACAAGATACTCGAGGATCTTTGCTTTGGATTACACAGCGGGAGGCATACCGGAAGTCGCGTTTGGCATAAACAAATGGCGGCCGTGACGTTCCGTCACGTACGACACGTCAGCCCATTAGATTTCGGAGGAGTGGTCTATCTTGCTCCTCTATAATCTTTGCTAGAAACCAGAAACAGAGTGAGACAATCAATGAGTACATTGTTGCCTTGAAAAACTTAAGTTTACACTGTAACTTTGGAACCTTTCTTGGACGAGCACTACGCGACAGATTTGTTTATGGTCTAGCGGATGAACGAATTCAGTCCAAACTCATGAACACTCCAGATCTCACATTCGAGAAAGCATGCAAGATTGCTACCACAATGGAGATGGCATCAAAGAATGTTCACGTCTTTCGTCCACCACGGTCTGCAGTGGCCGTTTACAGTCACAAGGAAGTGTCTATGGCCAAACCAAGAGGTGCTAAACCAAAACCAAAGTATGGCGGGGATCGAGTTCAGCCACTTGTTATCGTTGCAACGGTAATCACTCATCCCAATTTTGTCAGTTCAAAATGGCCAAGTGCTATAGCTGCCAGAGGAAAGGCCATATCGCCTCAGCATGTCGGGCCAAACATAAAACAGGAAACCAACAATCTGCGGGAATCAAGCAACAACACCAGAGAGGAGTTCACAACCTGGAGGTGAACCCAGATGTAAATGAACTTGGGTTGTACACCATTTATGCAACCAACATCGATAAGCCTACAACCAGCCAGGGCAAGGAATTTCAAACAAAACTATTGATTAATGATCAGTTAATCGATATGTGTATGACACGGCAGCAGATTGTTTGGTCATGAGCAAAGACATGTACGAAACAAAATTCCCACAGATACCATTGTTTGAGAGTAAGGTCAAGCTGAGAACCTACTCGGGCGAAGATTTGGAGACATGCGGACATGTAAAGTTCAGCATCATGGTCAGTCAGTAACACTGCCCATCATAGTGGCCAGCTACAGAAATAAACCAACCCTCCTTGGAAAGGATTGGCTGAGTAGAATAGAGTTAGACTGGAAGAACATTTTCAGCGTCAATTTGTCCAAATCACGTCTTGAAAACGTCATAAGCAAACATGCAGAGATTTTTGCTGACAGTGACACGGGAATAACAGGGTACTCTGCACACATTGACTTAAGCAAGATGTGAGACCTGTGTATTGTCGACCAAGACCTGTACCATATGCACTAAAGCAACAAGTGGAGGAAGAACTTGACAGATTAGAGCGTAATGGAGTACTTGTGAAGACAGACCAGAGTAACTGGGCAATGCCAATTGTGGCCGTACCCAAGGCCGACAAAACTGTTTGACTATGTGATGATAACAAAGTCACAATCAACCAAGCTGGTTATTGTTGATGAACAATAACCATTACCAACTTTGCAAGATCTGTACGCAGAACTTAGCGGAGCAAGAGTCTTCACTAAACTGGATTTGTCTCACTCTTATGCCCAACTCAATGTCGATAAGGAAAGTCAGCAGTACTTGACTATCAACACACATAAGGGCTTGTATTCATATACAAAGCTGCCCTATGGTGTGAAATCCTCCCCGAAAAACGTTCAGTCTGTCATGGACCAAATATTACAAGGCATTCCGCACTGTGTGTGCAACCAGGATGACCTACTGATATTCACAGAGGGCATGGTAGAACATCTGGAAATCCTCGAGCAAGTTCTCACACGACTGAACTGCCACAATGTCAAACTGCGTCAAAGTAAATGTGCATTTGCGCAGTCAGAGGTGGTCTACCTTCGACTCAAAGTAGATGCCAACGGACTTCGCCCTGTGAAGGCGAAAGTTGAAGCAATAGTGAATGCTCCAAAACCCAACAATGTGTCAGATCTACGATCATTCCTTGGGATGGTGCAGTTCTATGCACGATTCCTTCCAGATTTAACAACTGTGCTAAAGCCACTTCATCATCTGCTACAAAAAGATGTGAAATGGACGTGGGGAAAGGAACAGCAACGTGCATGTGACATCTGCAAGGAAAACATGACAAGTGACAAACTTCTTGTTCACTGTGATACGACACGCGAGATGACACTTGCTTGTGATGCTTCAAGTTATGGTGTAGGTGCAGTGATCTCCCTCGTAATGAATGACGGACAAGAAAAGCCTATTGCGTTTGCATCCCGCACCCTATCATCGAGTGAACGCAACTATGCACAGATAGAAAAGGAAGCACTCAGCGTCGTGTTCGGAATCAAGAAATTCCATCAGTTTCTTCTCGGCAGACCATTCACCCTAGTGACTGATCACAGGCCACTACCAGTGATACTTGGTCCCAAGTCAGCTATACCTTCCATGGCGGCATCAAGGATGCAGCACTGGGCAACTTTACTGTCCCAGTATGACTACAAGGTTGAGTACAGAAGCTCCAAGTGCAACACAGTTGCAAATGCGTTGTCCCGGTTGCCCCATGAGGACTCTGACGTGGGAAGTGAGAACTCAATCTACACAATGCAAGTTGTAGATGAAGACTTTCCAGTGACTGCAACAGAAATTGCAGCAGAAACAAAGAAAGACACTGTGCTGAAGTGGTTCGATGAACAGACATTGAACGGTTGGACTGAAATCTATAGTGGATTGAATTCAGTTCTGAACTTGGAGCTGAAGCCTTTCCATAATCAACGCCATGAATTATCATGTGAGCAGGGATGCATTAAGTGGGGTTACAGAGTGGTTGTATCAGTCGTTGAGAAACAAAATTATGAACGAACTTCATGCCCAACATCCTGGCATAGTAAGCATGAAGTCAATTGCCAAAAGTTTTGTGTATTGACCTGGTATTGACAGTGACATAGAGTCACTGGTGAGCAAATGTAGCGTCTGCCAAAATTGCCGGAGTAAACCACCAAAAACACCACTGCAACCCTGGTCATGGCCAAGTAGACCTTTTCAGAGAGTTCATGTAGATTTTTGCGAAAAGGGTAATGATCACTTTCTGGTGCTGGGAGATAGTCATTCCAAATGGATTGAGGTTAAGCATATGGGGTCAAGCACTACTACTGAGTGTACCATGGATGAGTTGAGATCAATTTTTGCATGCCATGGTTTACCGGAAGAACTTGTTTCTGATAACGGGCCTCAGTTTCGTTCAGAACAGTTCAAAGAGTTCATGCAGCGGATTGGTGTAAAACACACACTTGTTCCCCCATACCATCCAGCCTCCAACGGGGCGGCGGAAAGGTCTGTTAGAGTTGTCAAAGATGCTCTCAAGCAACAGGTTTTGCAGGGTGGTTCAAAGCTCAGCATGAAACATCGTTTGGCTAGTTTCTTGCTGAAGTACAGAACCACACAACACACAACAACAGGTTACTCACCTGCAGAACTGTTGATGAAGAGAAGGCTAAGAATATGCCTAAGTCTAGTTCAACCCAATTTGGCTTTGAGAGTTGAACAAAAACAATTAAGTCAGAAACGTCATTTTGACTCCCACAAAAAGGAGAGCTACTTCAAGCCAGATGAACAGGTTCGTGTTCTCAGTCCTCCCAACAAATCCAGTCGAGACAAATGGGATGTTGAGAAAATAGTGGAAGTGGGTGGAACAAAAAGATACTTACTTGAAGTTGGAGATAGGATCAAAAGCAAAGATCCTATAGCGGAGCAAGATGGATTACTCTCACGCAAACGTGTAGTACGCTCATGGGCGGATTCATGGGCGATTTTATGACCCATTTTAGCAACCTGCCCCCGCCATCTTGTTCCGCCATTTTGCTCCGCCCTCTTGCTTCCGGCCAAAGATTGGATCCGCAGCGGGGAGAGAGAGTGCGGGGCCCGGGGCAGCGGGGAGAGAGAGTGCGGGGCAGCGGGGAGAAGGAGTGCGCGGCCCGGGGCAGCGGGGAGAAGGAGTGCGGGGCCCGGGGCAGCGGGGAGAAGGAGTGCGGGGCCCGGGGCAGCGGGGAGAAGGAGTGCGGGGCCCGGGGCAGCGGGGAGAAGGAGTGCGTGGCAGCGAGGAGAGAGAGTGCGGGGCCCGGGGCAGCGAGGAGAGGGAGTGCGGGGCAGCGAGGAGAAAGAGTGCGCGGCCCGGGGCAGCGGGGAGAAGGAGTGCGCGGCCCGGGGCAGCGGGGAGAGAGAGTGCGGGGCCCGGGGCAGCGTGGACAGAGAGTGCGGGGCCCGGGGCAGCGTGGACAGAGAGTGCGGGGCCCGGGGCAGCGGGGAGAGAGAGTGCGGGGCCGGGGCAGCGGGGAGAAGGAGTGCGGGGCCCGGGGCAGCGGGGAGAAGGAGTGCGGGGCCCGGGGCAGCGGGAAGAGGGAGTGCGGGGTAGCGGGGAGAGAGAGTGCGGGGCCCGGGGCAGCGGGGAAATGGAGTGCGGGGCCCGGGGCAGCGGGAAGAGGGAGTGCGGGGCAGCGGGGAGAGAGAGTGCGGGGCCCGGGGCAGCGGGGAAAAGGAGTGCGGGGCCCGGGGCAGCAAGGAGAGAGAGTGCGGGGCCCGGGGCAGCGAGGAGAGGGAGTGCGGGGAGAGGGGCATAGGAGGGGGGGGAGACATTGTAGTGAGGGGGCAGGCGAGGGAGTGCCGGGGGGGATAAGTCCTTGTGTGTGTGAAGTTGCGGGGAGGTTTACAATGTTTCTTATTTACAATGTTTCTTATTTAATGTCCCTTGTCTAGTCTGAAATAAAGTTCATTATTGGATCAGAAGAAATATAATTGTGTGTGTTATATGATTATATACTTTTATATAATTTTCATGTATGTGTGTTTATAAACATTTTATTCTTTAACAAGAATTAACAGAATTATGAACTAACAGAATTATGAATCTAACCCTATATATCACGCACACAAACTTCCCCCGCAATGTCAATCACCCTGCGAGTCGGGTCGGTTCCGGTTACTACAAAATCAACTCAAACACTGCTTGTGAACCATTTAAAAAGAAATGATTTAAAAAACATTAAAAAAGACAATTACCAGAATCAAATTTTATTGTTGACAAGAAGTATGAACTGACAGATTTATGAATCTAACCCACACAAACTGTTGCCCCACAACATTGATTACACTGCGAGTCGGGTCGAGTCAGGTAGGCTCAGGTTACTAAAATGGGCGTGGAAAAATGCCCATGATCCCCTCCATAGCGTACTACACGTCAGTCCATTGCATTTCGCAGGAGTAGCCTATCTTGCTCCGCTATAGGATCTTTGATCAAAAGTGTTCATGTTGATCAAATGATTCCAGCCAAAGATGAACCAAAAACTGATCATGAAGTCCTAATCCCTGAGTCTTTATCTGAAAGTGAGTTGGAAGAGCCAATTGTGATTGAAACACAAAATTCAGTCAGTACAGACAAAGAAACAGATTCCTCTGGTAAAAGTCAGAGTACTAAAACAGCCCAAACAAGCCTACAGTTGAGTCAACACATAAACCTGTTACACCTGTTACTGTTAGATGATCAGGCAGGATCTGTAAACAAGTGTCAGATTAGGAGACAGTTTCACAACCTCCTCTCCTCTCCAGAGTCAGACTAGGTTTTTAAATTAAGTAACTCACTGTCTAGGTAGAATGAAAATGTGTAAATATGTAAAATAAATATATTATGTTATCATTTAAGATTTAATGAACACTGGTTTAAATCAAGTATCACAACAAGAAAATTGTAACTGTGTACTTAGATTTAATACTTAAAAAAAGGAGAGCAGTGTAATGTATTCATGCATATTCATGTATATGCTAATGAGTTGGTGTTGTATATAAGTAGGGAATGTTGGGAAATAAATCTCTCTTGTGATCCAGCCAGCCTGCGTGTAAAGTTGTTATTCATTCTGCTGTCCAGAATATAGCAACTATGACTTTATGAATGTAAATAGTGAACAACCAAGGGCCTGACTGATCACCACTGATCATATTCCTCAACATCCAAAAAAACAATCTTCCACCATCACCACCTGCTTCCTATCCGATTAACAAGCTCTCCGAGGACTTTATGACCTTTCAGCCGAGTCTACCTTGCAGCACCTTGTCAAAAGTCTTGCTGAAGTTCATTATGTCAAGATTCACTGCCCTTGCAGACTGACACACAAAGCCATGCTGACCATCCTTAAATAGTCCTTCAGGCAACATGACCCGCTGAGTTACCCCAGCACTTTTTGGAAGCCAGCTAATAAATCCTGGCCCACGGAATCCTCTCCAGTGTGCGTGGGAGATCATATCTTACGAAATGTATTGGGGTTTTTTAAAGAGAGACCCATAAAGGTTATATTTTGCAGCAACCAATCTGACTGAGAGCTCCAGATGTAGAATTGATAAATGGGATTAGAAATCTACCTATACTGAACTAAGGTAACATAACATTCATAAAGTGTAACAAAAATTCAATATGGTATTACAGAGGCATGATTTGCTAGCACAAAGTTTGGCAAGTTATTTATAAGAAATAAATGCAAGGAATTTTCTTAAATACATTTAATCAATTGTTAAACATTGGATGACAATTCCATTTATTTTTTAGGTGGCAAGAAAACACGATGAATTTAGATCAAATAAGCATCTGAAACGTACAATTTATTTCTCAAGAGCAATTCAGACATTGATGCAGTATCCACTTTGCACGTTAACCATGAAGTGTGATAAATGTAACAATGTGGCGGCACCTGGTCGCCCTTGCAGCACCCTTATGAAGGTCCCTTTCGGGTGCTGCAGCACGGGCGCAAGACATTCGTCTTGGACTGGGGGGCCGGCAGGAAACTGTATCCGTGGCTCGTTTAAAGCCAGCATATCTGGACCTGAGCGAGCCAGTACAGGTGGCTCAACCTCCCCATCACGGGTGCCCGCCGTCATGGGTCCCCCTGAATTATTCCGGACAGGGCAAGTCCCCTGTGTGAGGGAACGTATCTACGCGATCTGGCCGCCTCGTTCGGCGTCCCGTCCGTTTCCGTGCCTCTGGTTCTGGGGGGGTCATGTGGCCGCACCTGGTGGTAGACCACGGGCAGAGCGAACCCTCGGCTCTGGAGGGAGGAGTTAGGTGTTTTGATGTGGGAGGCGCAGGTCACGGGGTTGACCCATAGGTGTATTTAAGGTCGGGCAATGCCCGTGCCCATTTGAGGAGTAGGTAGTTGTGTCATACAGAATAAAACGCGTCTCGAGCACACAACTTGTGTCCGCTTAGTTTTTGGCTGGACTCCCGCTATAACAACAAAGAAATTAGTTTGCAATAGTGTCTTCTTTTTATAGACAAAAGCAGCAATTTATTACAATGTGTTTATTGTGTGAAAAAAAGATGAGATAGAGGTGGAGTTGTGAAAGCTACGAAGATGCTTTATGGCTAGTCTGAGATGACATTATTGATGATTTGTCAGTGAGGCTATATGGGTGGAGCTGTGAAATGAAAAGGGATGAACTACATATTGCTAAATAGTTAATGGGAATTTTGAAAAATTTGCCAGGAGATTGCAGACAACTCAAACCTAAAAGGGTGGTCATGGCTTTTTTTAAGAAGTAACTAAAAAGATTGATGAAGGCAAGGCCCAGGCTATATAGAGTGTTGTCTATATGGTCTTCAGCAAGGCTTTTGATAAGGGTCCACATGGTAGGCTGCTCTGGAAGGTTTGATCGTGTGGGATCCAGGGAGAGCTAGCTGACTGGATGTAGAATTAGCTCCATGGAAGGGAGAGAGTGGTGGTGGTGGTGGATGGGTGCTTTTCAGACTGGAGGCCTTTAAGTAGTGGCGTGCCTCAGGGATAGGTGCTGTGCCTGTTTCTATTTGAGATGCATAACAAAGATTTGGATGAGGATGTACAAGGCATAATTAATAAGTTTGCAGATGCATTAAAGTAGGTGGTAATGGAGTTTAGTGCAGATGAGTGTGGGGTGCTGCATTTATGGAAGAGAACTTGGGCAGGACTTTCACACTGAAGGCCCTTGGGAGTGTTGTAGAAAAGAAGGATCTTGGAGATCTTACATAGTTTTCTGAAACTGTGTCAAAGATAGATAGATGGCTTTTGTTATATTGCCATTCATCAGTCAGAGTATTGGGTCTCATAGTGGCATAGCGGTAAATCCACTGCCTCACAGCACCAGTGACCCGGGTTCAATCCTGACGATGAGGGCTGTCGGAATGGAGTTTGTACATTCCTGCTGTGACCACGTGAGTTTTCTCCAGGTGCTCTAGATTCCTCCCACATTTCAAAGACGTGCAAGTTTGTCAGTTAATTGGCTGCTGAAAATTCCCCCTAATGTGTAGATTGCAAAAGTGGGATCACATGGAACTAGTGCATGGGTGATCGGTGTACAGGTGAACTTTTCCACACTGCATCTATAAAAAAACTAAAGAAGTTGGGATGTAATGTTGCATATCTAGAAGACTTTGAGCCACCACATTTGGAGTACTGTGTTCAGTTTTGGTCACCCTACTGTATGATAGATGTCATTAAGCTAGAAAGAGTGCGGGAAAGATTAACCAGGATGTTGCCTGGAGTCGAGGCCTAAGCTATAGGGTGAGGTTGGGCAGGATGGGACTTTATTCTTGGAATGCAGGAGACTGAGGGGTCTAATAGAGGTGTATAGAGGTGTATAACATCATGAGTGAAATGGACAGAGTGAATGCAGAGAATCTCTTACACAGGATAGGAAAATGAAGAACCAAAGGTCATACTGTAGATTTAAAGTGTGAGGACCAAGGTTTAATAGGAACCTAAGGGGCAACTTTTTCACTGAGGTTGGTGGGTATATGGAATGAGTTGACAGAGGAGGTGGTTGAGGCAGGTATTATAACAGCTTTTAAAAGACACAGAACTGGTACATGGATAGGCAAGGTTTGGAGTGCTATGAGTAAAAAAACAGCCAAATGGGATTAGCTTTGATGGGGCATATTGGCGGACGTGGACGGGTTGGGCCAAAGAGACAATTTTTGTGCTGAATGGATCATAGAGTAATTGTCATACAGTGTGGAAACAGGCCTTTGTGTTTTTTTAAATAAAGATTTTTGGTGATTGTAGTAATTATGTCCAAAATTTTGAAAATTATAAAGACAATGAGTAGATTATAGTCTGTTTAACCCTCGAGATTACATACTGGGTGAGCATTATAGGGGAAATGGCCAACATAGGATGTTAGGAGGATAATAAATAGATGTGCCAATGTATTTAGTTTTCACAGCACAGGAAACTTTAATTAGCTTAGTTAAATTAAACATTGGGGGTTGTAAATATCTAAGGGTAATAAAAGTAACACACTCTGCTGAGTAGCAGGCCTCCTTATCTATTGAGGGGATAGTTGTTCGCAGTTCTGTCTAAATTCTTATCTGTTGTATCCCTGAGATTACAGCTGCCCTTTGTCACTGTGTTTGGAGGGCAAGTCTCCAATAAGTTAACAAATGGCAATTTTGATAAGTAGACCCCATCAATTCTACCTACAGGGATATTGACATTGATGGTATCTATTTGTTAGATGTATGGGAGAGAGTTTTCAAGATAACAGGAAGCATAGGGTTAAAGATAACTCTGGGGAAAGACAAAGATGAAAGGCTACAGAGACATTGATCAATGAAGACACTTAAAATCCACAAATAACCATCGCCATAAGAATATAAAATGCTGGAGGTACTGTGAATCTTTGAAACACTTTGGATTCTCAGTGTTTTTCAGTGCGCACTGTTAAGGCCTTCAATAATCCTACTTGTTGGATAGACTCGCCACTGATCTATAAGTTGTTTCATTTTGTGTTTGTGTGCCTATCTGAGCAAAGCCAGATACAGGGTATGGGTATAGCACATGGGTATAGCAATTCCCTCCTACATATCTTTAATTTACTATTGTGTTTTTATTAAACATATGCATTCTTATCAAATTGCTTTGGCATTATTTCTACATTCCCAGCTGATGCCATTTCTTCTGCAACAATGTGTGCCTTCACTGGAGGAGAATAAACACATGCTGCAGTATTGTAGCCATAACATACTCTGAAAGAAAAAAAACATAAAATTGGTACCTGCAGCAATCAATCTGATTCCATATTAAGCATCTGAAATAATTTAACCCACAAACGTTCATTCCTACTATCTTAGCACATTGATTTTGTTACATCAACCAGACAGGTAATAGTAAAATGTTTCCAATGTTGCCTTATTATAGTTAACAAATCTCTCAATCTGAATACAATAGTTCTAAATTTTGTTTTATTTCATCCAGTATCCTATGTCTTTCTGAAGGTATTAACATGCTGCAGTATAATTGCTAGAGAGTCCTTTTTCATAAACTCAGATACTTTATTCTTACAGCCACAATGCTGAACTAACTCGGCGAGGCAGGCAGCATCTTCATTGTTCATTGTTTAGTTTTTACTGTTGTGATTGATGCAGGTTAGATCTAAGGCAAGATCTATAATTGATCAACAGCTAGATGTGTGTAGTAACATCAGAACTATTGGGTTGGAACTCTGGATTATACATCTATAAATAGCACTGAGGTCAATGTTAACATCAATCACCAGATTAATATTAGCTAACTTCTTAAACCACTAATACAATGTAGTAATTGAAAAATTTTACCGTCCACTTTCTATCATCAAGCACCATTTAAATCCAATTTTCCAAATTGCTCAATCACATGGGGTCTTGCCTTTACTAAATCTACCTCCGCTACATTGATAAGCTCATTAGTGCCACCTCCTGCATCCATGCAGAAATCACTGACTTCATCCATTTCACCACTACCTTCCATCCGGCACTCAAATTCACCTGGACCATTTCCGACATCTCCCTACCGTTTCTAGACCTCACTATCTCCATCGCAGGTAACAGACTACTGACCGACATCCACTACAAACCCATTGACTCCAAGTGTATCTGGACTCCACTTGTCCCCACCCTGCTTCCTGTATGGACTCTATCCAATACTCCCAATTCCTCCGTCTACGCCGCATCCGCACCCAGGATGAGGTGTTCCAAACCAGGACATCGGAGATGTCCTCATTCTTTAGGGAATGGGAGTTCCCCTCTTCGACTATAGATCTCCTCTATATCCTGTAGCTCTGCTCTCACTCCCCATCAACCCCCACTCGTAACAAGGTCAGAGTCCCCCTTGTCCCCACCTTCCATCACATACAACAGATAATTTTCCGACATTTTCGCCACCTCCAACTGGATCCCACCACTGGCCACATCTTCCCATCTCCTCCCCTTTCAGCTCTCCTTAGAGACCATTCCCTCCATAACTCCTTTGTCAATTCATCCCTTCCCACCCAAACCACCCCCTCCCCTGGTACTTTCCCTTGCGACCGCAGGAAATGCTACACTTGTCGCTTTACCTCTGTCCTTGACTCCATCCAAGGACCCAGGTGAGGTAGAGTTTCACCTGCACCTCCTCCAATCTCATCTATTGCAATCCGCTGTTCTATGTGTCAACTGCTCTACATCGGTGAGACCAAGTGCAGGCTTGGCGATCGCTTTGCCCAACACCTCCGCTCAGTTCGCATTAACCAACTAATCTCCCGGTGGCTCAGCACTTCAACTCACCCCCCCATTCCAAATCCGACCTTTCTGTCCTGGGCCGCCTCCATGGCCAGAGTGAGTCCCACCGCAAATTGGAGGAGCAGCACCTCATATTTTGCTTGGGTAGTTTACACCCCAGCGGTATGAACATTGACTTCTCCAATTTCAGGTAGTCCTTGCTTTCTCCCTCCTTCCCCTCCCCTTCCCAGCTCTCCCACCGCCTACTGTCTTCACCTCTTCCTTTCTTCTTCCCGCCCACCCACCCACCCCCACATCAGTCTGAAGAAGGGTTTCGACCCGAAACGTCATCCATTCCTTCGCTCCATAGATGCTGCCTCATCCCCCGGTGAGTTTCTCCAGCTTTTTGTCTACCTTCGATTTTTCCAGCATCTGCAGTTCAAATTTGCCATGTGGATCAGTATCAAAGCCCTTACTGAAATACATGTGTATATACAATCCATTAACTACACAATCCCCATCAAGACATTTTGTTAACTTTTCAGAAAGTTCGGTCAAATTAGGCAAACCGAATCTCTTTATAAAAGCCCATGCTGTTTATCGTTGATTAATCCCTCCCTCGCCAAGCGCAAATTAATCCTGCCCTTCACAATTAAAATAATCTCTTTACTGCTAATATTAGACAATGGCTTATCCCTGAGGGCCCTTGAACAAAATGTCATATTTTATTTCCTCCAGTCGTCTGGGATGTTTTCTGTTGCCAGAGGCAATTAAATATTCCTGTCCGATGTCTGCAGATTGCTTCCCTGGTTTCCCACAGCAGCTGGGGATTGATCTGATCCTACTTGCCCACACCGACCAAGAACCGACTACATTAGTCTACACTACACTACACTAGTCTACACTGGGCTTGTCCAGTGGAGTTTAGAAGGATGAGAGGGCATCTTGTGGAAACATAAGATTATTAAGGGTTTGGACATGCTAGAGGCAGGAAACATGGTCCCGAAGCTGGGGGATTCCAGAACCAGGGGCCACTGTTTAACAATAAGGGATAAGCCATTTAGAACGGAGATGAGGAAACACTTTTTCACACAGAGTTGTGAGTCTGTGGAATTCTCTGCCTCAGAGGGTGGTGGAGGCCGGTTCTATGGATACTTTTAAGAGAGAGCTAGATAGGGCTCTTAAAAATAGCGAAGTCAGGGGATATGGGGAGAAGACAGGAACAGGGTACTGATTGGGGATGATCAGCTATGATCACATTGAATGCCGGTGCTGGCTCGAAGGGCCGAATGGCCTACTCCTGCATCTATTGTCTATTGTGAGAGCACCGGCAGTGTGGATTAACTGAGAATGGAAAATTGAACATTCACTCTTTTGTGATGTATGCGATTCAAGTGGGGTGTGAGATGTTGTTCTTCCCATTTTAAATTGGGAAGGGTGGGGGGCGGGACTATAAACCCTGGATGCCTGGACGTGACTCAGTCACTCTGCAAGATCGTGAGGGAGAGCTCACGACTCTCGTTCTGAGCTGTGAATCAACTAAACTGTGAGTCTGCAATGTACTTGCAATAAATGATTTGTTAGCCCTTAATGACAATGCCATGAGTTGCTTGGCCTGCTGCCCTGCCTGTGCTTGAAACTGCAATGCTTTATTAGGTCCGACTGTGTTTGGAAGGAATAAATGCTTTATTAGGTCCGACTGTGTTTGGTTCAAAAGTCCCGCTCATTTTGTGACTTCCGCTTAGTGGACAGGTCGCGCTGATTGCGTAATTTCTGGTGAGTGCAGAGGGCGAGCTGATTGCATAATTTCCGGTAAGTGCAGAGGTCACGCTGATTGTGGAAGTGCCGCTGATGTGTGTGTGTGCGCGTGTGCATGTGTGCGTGTACGTGTGCATGTGCGTGCATGTGCGTGCATGCGTGTGTGTGTGTGGTCTCAGTGACTGAGCTGCCAGCCCAAGAATCCATTTGGCCCACAATGTCCATACTAGCCCTCTGGAAACCAGTCCCTTCGGCCAACAACACCATGCTAGCACGCCAGAAAGTCCCCCCCCCCCCCCCACTGGCCATATTGGAATTGGTGGAGAGGTGGAATATTGCGTTGGGGGACCAGCCCTCCCATGTGAAGCTGGGACCCAACAGGTCCCACTTAGTCTAGTATGTATATATATATATATATATATATATATATATATATATATATATGTATATGTATGTATATATGTATGTATGTGAGTTAGACGTAAATGTAAATGGGTTATTGAGTAAGTTTGCTGACAACATCAAAATTAGAATAGCAGACAATGAGGAAGGCCGTTAGAAAATACAGTGGGATATAGACTAGCTGCAGAAATGGAAGATGGAGTTTAATCTGAGCAAGTGTGAGGTGCTGCACTGCATAAGGGGAGAGGAAAGAATTGATGTGCAGAGTGATCCAAGTTCATAGTTCACTGAATGTGGCAGCACAAGTAGACAGGGTGGGAAAGAAGACATAGCGTATGCTTGCCTTCATTGCTATAGACTGAGTACAAGAATCAAGAAGTTATAATGCAACTCTATAAGACTTTGGTTGCACTGCATTTGGGCATTACGTGCAGTTCTGGCCACCCCATTACAGGAAGGATGTGGTGGCTTGGGAAAGGCTGCAGACAAGGTTTACCAGAATGCTGCCTGGTTTGGAGGGTTTCAGCTACAAGGAGAGTTTGGATAAACTTGGATTCTTTTCTCTGGAATGTCAGAAGTTGAGGGGAGATGATAGAAATATATAAAATTATGAGGCATAGATTGGGTAGACAGTTGGAACCTTATTCCCAGGCTGGAAATGTTCAACACTAGAGGGCCTAGTGGCCAGCTATCAGGGGGAACATTTTTATTGAGATATGCGAGGCATGATTTATATACAGAGTGGTGGGGGGCTTGAAACACATTGCCAGGAGTGGTGATGGAGGCAGATACGATAGTGGTGTTTAAGAGGCTTTTCGATAGCCACTTTGAAGTGCAAGGAATGGAGGGATATGGATCAGTTTAACGGAATCATGTTTGGCACAAACATTGTGGGCTGAAGGGCCCATTCCTGTGCTGTATTGTTCCATGTTAGTAGACTTGTATGCTTAACATCTGTGGTAATTAAGTAATCAGAAGAATCTGAGGAATAAGATTATATATGCATTTGGATAGACACGGGCAGATTAGGGAAAGTTTGCATGATGTTATGCATGGGAGATCACGTTTCATGAAAATATTGGAGATTTTTAGAAGAAGACAATCTTTTTTTTGTATGTTTCACTTTTGTATGTTTCAAACCTGAATGGATACATTGTGTTGGTTTATATTGTCTTATTGAGTTAATATTGTCTTAAATATCAATTAATTGTTTTTATCATTTCAGATACTTGATTTAATATATTTAAAAGTATGCTAAAGGATTATCTGGTCAATTGGAGAAATTAAGCCAGAAACACACTAGTTCTACATTTTAAAAAACAACTGATCTTAACAGAAATACTGAACAATTAGTTCTGGGAAGAGAGCTGATTCCTTAAACTTCAGACTTTACAGATACACCTTCGGCCCAACGAATCTGCTCCAACCAGTGATCAACCCATGCACTACCACTGTACTACACGAGGGATAATTTTATGGAAGCCAATTAACTGACAAATGTGTACGTCTTTGGAGGAAACGAGTGCATCCAGAGAAAACCCCATGCGGTCACAGGGAGAACGTACAAACTCCGTACAGACAGCACCCACAGTCAGATTCAAACCCCGCTCTCTGGTGCTATAAGGCAGCAACTCTACCACTGTGCAGCCCTAAAATGCTCAGAGAAGGTTGGTGAGGAGATAAGGGAACAAAGTCTAATAAGTCAATTAAATTCTTTTGGAAAGGAAAGAAACAAAAGGATACTCTTTCAGACTTTAATAGACTAAAGACCACTGGGATCTCAAGGATATCACATTTTACATTCATGGAAATGCTTTTGTTTGCAGAAGTGCTTTGTAAAGGGGAAAGTGCATGGCTGACAGAACATTACAATAAAGAGTCACAGATTGACTGAATCACAGCTTGGTTGTAGCACAAAAGGAGGTTATTCAGCCCATTGTGGTTGTGCCAGTTCTATGTAAAAGCAATCGGGCTTGTCCTTCACCTACTCGATATTCTGTGCGAGCTGCAGAATAAGACTGAATGCGGTGAAAGTCGTAATTATTTCCTTGCGTTGTAAATCTCTGTTCTTATTAAGGAACATTCCTGGTTACGTTCATTCTGCCTGTCATTTTGCCCAGATTGTAGATCTTTCCTTGGAACTTCTCAATAAGCACTCTAAAAGAAACTACAGAAAATACTTGTGTGCAGCTATTTTAATATCAGATTCTCACAATCTTTTCTCTGAAGCACAGGAACAAATAACTGAACTAATCAATAAGCAAACTAACACAAACGCTGGACCCGATAGGAATTGGTGGAAATAAAATAAAAGAACTCTTTGGGAATTGCTACCACAGATGGAATTGTAATATGTAAAAGCCAATGAGCAACAGTCAAAAATAAGAGTGAGGAGAAATAATGTTGGCCATTGGACTGTCAGATATGGTGTTGGCAAATTTAGAGATCCAAAGATCTTTTCCAAAATCGGGTCAAATAGGAATTGTACACAGAGAGAACATCTGTGGAAAGAGAAACAGAGTTAATATTTCAGTTTGGGAAGGCAAACCAGAGCAGGTCCTTCACAGTGAACTGTAGTGCCCTGGGGCATGTTGTAAAACAGACGAGTCTAGGCATACATATATGTAATTCACTGAACGTGGCATTGCAGTGGGTGTACGATAGTGTTAGTGTGCGGGGATCGCTGGTCACCGCGGACTCGGTGGACCGCAAGGCACTTATTCTGCGTTGTATCTCTAACCTAAACCAAATGAAGTGATTGCCCCATCTGAAGTCTGGATGGGGAATGTAGGTGGGGATCTGAAGGGAACTTTCCCTATATTAGAGGCAGATGATGACCAAAGAGACATGGGAAAAGATTTAGAGAGGATTTGAGGGGGGACATTCATCACCTGGAAACTGATAAGCACGTGAAATATCTGGGAGACTGGTTGAAGCTGGTTTGCTGACAGCATTTACGAAATGTACAAATGAACACGTATCACTTAGGCATAGAGAACTGCTGAACAGGGATCTCAGGGTCAGAGTCCATAGCTCGCAGAAAGTGAGCTCTGTTGTCCCTGTTGCTAGTGCTTCCCAATCCAGATTTCATTCTGGTAAACCTCCTCTGCACCCTTTCCAAACCCCCACATCCTTCCTGTAATGGGGCGATCAGAACTGCAGGTAATACTCCAAATGCTGCCGAACCAAAGTCCTATAAAGCTGCATCATGACTTTCTGACTCTTACACTCAATGCCTTGCCCTATAAGGTTGGAGGCTGTGGAGGGCCACAGCCAAAAGTGATGAAATCAGAGATGGTCAGAGAGATAATGGTCTGTTGCGCATCTGTGAGGTCATGGTCCAGGGGTACGTATGAGGTGTCCGAGAGCTGGCACCTGGCCTCAGCCCGGTAGAGGTGAGCCCGCCCGACTACAACTGCACCTCGCTTGTCGTTCGGTTTGATGATAATGTTGGGTTTGTTGCCTCGACCCACCACACAATACTGTCACAATAGGTCCACAGAGGATGTGATCTCACTGGCTCTCCACTCTGCACTGGACCACTTGGACAATGAAAACACTTACGTCATGTTGTTTATAGACTACAGCTTGGTGTTCAATACCATTACCCCCTCCAAGCTGGTTACCAAGCTCACGGAACTGGGTTTCTGCACATCCCTCTGCAATTGCATCCTCGACTTCCTCATCCACAGACTACAGTCAGTTCGAATTGGCAAAAAAACTTCAACCTGAGTAACAATCAATCCAGGAGCACCTCAAGACCGCGTGCTCAGCCCCCTGCTCTGTTTACTCTATACTCATGACTGTGTAGCCGGACACAATGTGAACTCCATCTTCAAGTTCGCCGACGACACCACCATTGTCGGATGAATTACAGATGGTGATGAGTCAGAGTATAGAAGTGAGATCGACCGACTGACCATATGCTGCCAGCACAACAACCTGGTTCTCAATATCAACAAAGCCAAAGAACTGATTAGGGACTTTGGAAGAGGAAGGATGAGAACCCACAATCCTGTTTATATCAATGGGATGATGGTGGAGAGAGTCAAAAACTTCACATTCCTGGGCGTGCTTATTTCCGAAGATCTTTCCTGAACCCAGCACACTGATGCAATTATAAAGAAAACATGGGATTGTGGGGGGCGGGGGTTAGGCAGCGAGCATTTGGAGCCGGAGGGGGGAGGGTGGGTGGGGGGGAGTGTGTGGGTGGGGGGGAGGGTTGTGGGGGATGGGGTGTGTGGGCGGGGGGGGAGGTTGTGGGAGGAGGGGTGTGTGGGCGGGGCGCGAGGGGGTTGTGGGGGCAAGGGGGGGGGGGGTGTGGAGGGCAGGGGTGTGGGGGCAGGGGGGAGGGGTGGATGGGTTGTGGGGATGGGGCAGCGAGCGTTGTGGAGCCGGGGAGGGGGGGTGGAGGCGGGGGTGGGGGCGGGGGTGGGGGGGGATTGTGTGGGCGTGGGGTTGTGGGGGCTGGGTGTGGGGGCAGGGTGGGGTTGTGGGCGGGGGGGGAGAGAGCTCGGAGAAAAGATGGGGCAGAGGGGGGTATCACGGGGGAGGGGGGCAGGAGCCAGCGAGGAGGACCAGAGGGGAGGGGGCTGTAGCTGATGGTGAGCTGAGGACTCACAGCGGCGCTGGTCGCTGGACGCTCTCCTCCGCCGCCGGAATCAGAGTCTCCGTTTTCCATCTGGCAACATCGGCAACAGCTACGTTAACCCATGGTCCTGCTGGCAACTTTGTACTTCTAATTGGTTCTGGTGGGTTACTCTTGCTTGTGATTTGGCATCTGTGACATGTCTTAACAAATTTTTCGGCATCTTTCTCACAACGTGGCCACCACACTTTGCTCTACAAATTCTGTTTGGTACCGACGATGCCTAAATGTCCTTCATGAGCCAATGACACGATCCTTGGTCGTAGTGCCTGCCAGATCACCAATCTGCTACCTCTCAGCACACACTGACCAATTACACAAAATTCATCTTTTATGGGAACATATGCTTTGTAAGGGCATTGATCCCATTGCCCACTGTGAATACGCTCTCTGATATCTTTGAGTTCAGGATCATGTTCTGATTCCCTTTCAAAATCCTTCATTGTCATGGCTCTTGGCGTTGACTGAATTGCGACGAAGCGCACAAAGTTCTCTGCTTCCATCTCCAGCGTGGATGTTGCTCCCAGCTGTTCACCCTTCAACAGTCTCGTCAGCGGGTCCGCGATATTTGCTTTCCCAGCAATGTGGACTATTGTACTTGTACTGTTGGAGTCTCAGCACCCAACATTCTATTCTGGCACATGGCTTAGACCTTGTCGAATAGATCACTTCCAGCGGCTTGTGATCTGTAACGAGTTCGAATTCAATGCCATACAAATGTGCATGGAACATTTCACAGGCCCACACAAGTCCCAGTACTTGTTTCTCTGTTTGCGAAAACCTTCTCTCCAAGCTGGTTAAAGATCAACTGGCATATGCTATGCTTCTGGGTCCATCTGCATGTGTCTACCAACACTGCTCCCAAGCCAACTGGACTATCATCTGCTATGACTTTTGTTGATGCAGCTGGATCATAATATCCAAGGGTTTCTGCACTCATTAGACACTGTTTCAGTGCTTTGAATGCCTGTCTATGTTCACCACCAAACTGGAACGGTACTTCTTTCCTGGTCAACTTTCTCAGCGGATCTGCCAGTGTAGCAAATTTGGAATAAATTTTGCACAGTAATTGACCAGTCCTGGAAAGCTCCTCATCTCGGTTGCATTCTGAGGTTCACGTGCATCTGCAACAGATTTCACTTTAGCCTTGGCTGGGTTCAGCCCTTCACTTGTGAGTCTGTGTCCCATGAAATCCATCTCAGAGATGCCAAACTTGCACTTGTCTTCATTCACGGTCAGTCCTGTTTCTTGAAGTTTAGTCAACACTAGCTTTAACCTCCTATCATGCTCTTCACTAATTGATGCATGGACGATGATGTCATCTGATATGCTTGCTGCTCCTGGTACACCTTGAATCACTCTGTGGATTTTGTACTGATAGATCTCGGGGGCAGCATTGATTCTGAACATCAGTCTTTTGTACTGGTATAATCCGCAGTGAGTGACGAATGTTGTCACCTCTCTTGACTCTGGATGTAATTCCAATTGATGATATCCTCACATGAGATCAATTTTGGTGAACACTTTACTGATTGATAACTCTTGTAGTGCCTCATCGACCATAGGAATTGGGTGCCTTTCTCTGATTATTGCCTCATTGGCTCTCCTCATGTCAACGCACAGTCTGATGTCATCATTGGGTTTCGGCACAATCAGCTATCGGCTTGACATTTTCATCAATGGCTAGCTTCAATTTTCCAACCCCTTTGAATACTGAGTGGAATTCCTGCCTCATGTCATCATATGACTGCACTGAATTGACATGCACTCCGATGTGAAGCACTCCCAGCTCTCGAGCTGTATTTCTACTCAGCAGAGGTTCTCCTTTCTCCTCTATCACCACAAATTCTGCTTCAGTTTTTCTATCTTAGACTTCTACTTAGCCATGAAACATCCAATGGTCTGCAATGGTTTAGTTGCGGTGTGTGGAAAAAACTTCCAACTACACCTCATTGACGTGCACTTGATTTTCTGCTGTTTCAAGCATTCCCAAAGGGATCTGTCAATCACGTTGCTGTCGCTACCAGAATCTGAAATCACTGGCACTGTAACACCTCCGATGGTCACTGCAACTTTCTCGTGATGGCTATAATTCAATGCAAACTAATAATTCCTTTTAACAGCATGCTCACCAGCTTCATCACTGTCTTCATCACTTCCGAAATCGCCTTCCATGTGACGGACATGACCCTTCTTTTGCCAAGGTCTGTCTTTCTTTTCACTGGACTTCCCTTTCTTGTTGTAATCACTTGTCTTGTCCCTGGCCTTACTTTTACATTTCTTTGCAAAATGATCTTTGTCTCCACATTTCCTACATGTTCTACCTTTCACTGGACAACATGCATCTTTCCCTATGTGACCCTTGTTGCCACACCCGTCACATTCGATCTCACGTTCAGGCATACTTCTTGGTCTACCGTAGGACAGCTGGTTAACTTGCCCAGTCTTGGAATCTTTCAATTTCATGCTGTGAAATTGTCCCTCAACAGCTTCCAGTGCTGCTGCAATCGACAAAGCATTATTAAGGTTTAACTCACCCCCTTTTTCTAGCAGCCTTCTCCTGAGCTTGTCTGACCTGCAATGTTGCACAACCTGATCCAATATCTGGTTTTCTACATCAGCAGCCTCATATTTGTGTCCTACAGCCACCTGTCTGAGTCTCGTTGCAAACAGTCTCGCCCTCTTCCTGCATTGTTTTACGGAATAAATGGCGTTGAATTGTAGCATTTGGCACCACCGCATAATGACTGTTCAAAGCATCAATGGCTTTCTTATAGTCTTCCTTCATTCCGGTGTCAGGGAGTGTTTTAAACATTTCTCGAACAGCTGGCCCCACCCGTGAAGGGAAGCAACGCTCTCCACTGCGCCTTCTGCCCCGACGTACTCTCCTCAAGAAAGAGCTCGCAACTGTCGGCGTAGGCCTCAAATTCCTCCAGTCAAGCGTTCCACTTCATGCTGACGGTACTCACATCACCCGTCGGATTTTGTGCCTTCCACCACAGTGATGAATGCTGTGGTGGATGTTTGTGTTAAATTTTTATTGTGTTTTTGTGTGTTCTTTTTTTTAAATTGTACCGCTGCTGGCAAATTGATTGATTGATTGATTGATTGATTGATTGGATCGAAGTGCTAACAAATCAGCTCCAGCGACTGCCATTATGAAACCTTTTTATCTTTTCCCAGCTCGTAGCCACTGATTCAGAATCCAAAATATCCTCGTCGCCAATGTCACATCTTCGCCTAAGATGTGGAATAATAACACTGACACAATATTTACAGGTTACATTCCTTTGTATCTGTGTTTATTAGCTCTGCCGACCATGGCCTCCTGCCTTGGCTTGCACAGCGCCCACGTGATCTGACCTCCAAGTCAGCTGATATTTGCATATCATTATCAGGACTCATCGTCATGATAACATTAACCTAAAATATTGACTGTTTCTCACTATCATACATGCTGTCCAACCTCTTGCATATCTACAACATTTGCAGTTTTATTTCAAATTTCCAGCACCAGCATTATTTTTCTTCCAACCCAAGGGATAACTAAAGATTCCCTACTTAACCACTAAACAAAACAGTGAACATTGTTCTCTTGAACATTATTCTCTTCAAGTTATTGAGAATTGCTTTAAATTGTACAAGGAAACTTTATTTACTACGAAACAGCAACGCGATGATATAGTCATGTGCCAGATTAATAAAAGTGTAGATTGTTACTTCTCCAATTTTCCAGGGCAGATATCAAAACAACATTGCATAATGATTACTATTGCAAACACTTACCTGTTATTCCTAGCAAGTATGTGCTTTTGTACAATCCAATTTTCTGAACAGCATTTAAACTATGGCTTGACAATCCATGAAAGTATTCATTAACAAAATCAGAACATATGGACACAGTGCAAAACAAACTGCTGGAGGAACGTAACAGGCGAAGCCGTATCTCTGGAGGAAGAGGGATGCTCAACATTTCAGGTCACGATCATCCACCAGGACTGCAATAGTAAAAGGTATTATAGAGCTAGTTTCACTGCCTATGCCAACCATAATATTATCATTATAAGTTTTAATAAGCACTAGAAATGTCATATCCATCTGTCTCCACGGAAGGCGCTTGTGGCACTGAGTTCCTCCAACAGTTTGTTTATCTCTCTGAGATCAAAATATGCCTCGTAATTCCATAAAATATGTTATTTACCTATATCTTACCTTGGAGAAACTTCATCATTAGATAAGGAGAAACAAAATATCATGCCTCCCAATAAAGAAAGCGAAGAACCAGCCCAGCCAATAAACAAAGCAGCTCCTAATTCAAATCTGCAGAAGCAAAGTAAATATATTTTAATGCTTTTCCCTAACAGGCAGTCTATGTATTTAAATCAATGTTCTTACAGTGGAAAATTGGGTCAATCTTAAGAATTAGCGTTACCAATAGCAAACTTTGGTGATGGCAATAAAAATCAGAAATAAGGCTCAGCGCATCATTAAAATGTTGAATTCTATCAAATGTCACATATCCATTTTTTTTTAAAACAGTGATTAATCCCTCTAAAATGTGTAGTTTAATGTGTTCAAACTAGTATTAAAACTAAAATGACAAACCAAAAACAAATGTTTTTAAACATAAATAAGGGCTGCAAAGGTGTGAAGTGTAATTGAAAATGTTTAATGATAAAATTGATATATAGTATCCAATAACAAAATCCAAATAAATGTCACAATTTGTTTCCATTTCCACTGGAATAAACAGGAATGGATTGTATTAACAATCAGGTGCTATTCGATTGGACTGTTAATTAGAGGTAGAAAGTTTAAGCTCACAGTTTGGGTTATGGAGCAGGGTTCATCCACTCAATCTTGATTTTTGGAATAGATTTCAATGTAACATGTTGACTGAAATACTTGAAATAATTTGGAGGAATAACTGATAGTATGCAGGGAACGCTGTTATGGGAGGTTAGATTGCATGGGATCAAGGTAGGGCTAGTCGCCTAGAAACAGAATTTGCATCACGAAAGAAAGCAGAGGGTGATAGTTGAAGGTTGTTTTTCAGACTGGAGGCCTGTGACTAGAGGCGTGGCTCAGGGATTGGTGTTAGGCCAATTGCAGTTTGTGTTTAATTTCATCAATATGGATAATAATGTACAAGGCATGGTTAGAAAGTTTGCCATCTGTTTTTTGTGTCATCTGCAATGTAGATAGTGAAGATGGTTATCACAAAATGCAGCATGATCTTGATCAGTAGATGAGGTGAGCTGAGAAATTATTTTAGCAATACTTTGGACTTTAGAGATAATTTAGGTTAATGAAGTTTAATACAGATAAGTGCAAGGTGTTGCATATTTGGAAGTCATACCAGGGTGGGGTCTTCACAGTGAATGGCAGGGCTCTGGGGAGTGTTGTAGGGCAGAGTGATTGAGGAATGCAGGTACATTTTTCCTTGAAAGTGATATCGTAGGTGGATAGGGTGGTCAAGAAGGATTTTGGCACATTGGCCTTCATCAGTCAGAATATTGAGTATAGAGGTTGGGATGTTATGTTACAGTTGTACAAGACACTGGTGAGGCCACATTTGAAGTTGTGTTCAGTTTTGATCAGCCAGTTATAGGAGAGACTGCTTTGGTATATAATTAGATAGTATTTGAATATTTCCCTGAAACTGAGTTGGCACAGGAAAGTGGCTCAGGTAAATATTCAGATGGGAAGATGAGGGCAATTAGTAAATATCACGTAGGCAGGGCAGGATAGTAAATGAAGAAGAGGGTAATATAAAGCTTAACTGCATTTATTTAACTAGTAAGGTAAATTAACTCAAAGATTTGCCTTGCAGCACAATATTGTTGTCGTCACTGAGAAATATGGGCATGATTGGCCACTGTATCTTGGGCTATGAAATTTATAGTGGAAAAAGAGAATGTAAAATACGTGATATTCCACTATGGTCAAGGAATGTATTATTTCAGTATTGAGGGAGAATATCCCAAAAGGCGCTCAAGTGAGGATATGTAGCTTGTGATTATGACCAAAAAGGGTGTTACCTCTTTGCTGGGGTTGCAATACAGATCTCAGTCACTAGGAGATAGAGGAACAGATACGAAGGGAAATAGCAAAAAGAGCAAATAAATATAAGGTCGTCAATTCAGGAATATCAATTTTCAGAATATTAACTGTAATATTACGCCTTAGCGTAAAAGGCTCAGAGGAAGGATGTGGTGCCTTTGGATAGGATGCTTAAAAAGTTCACCAGAATGCTGCCTGGATTAGAGAATTACAGCTACAAGGAGAGGTTGGATATACTTGAATTGTTTTCTCTTGAACAAGGGAGGGCGAAGGGAGACGATAGAGGAATGTAAAGTTATGAGAGGCATGGGTAGGGTTGACAGTCAGAACCTATTTCCCAGGGTGGGAATGTCCAACGCTCGAGGGCATAGGTATCCCATGAGAGGGGGAATGTTTAATGGAGATGTGCAGGGCAAGTTTATTTACACAGAATGGTGGGGGCCTGAAATGCATTGCCAGGGGTAGTGGTAGAGTCAGATACAATAATGGAGTTTAAGAGGTTTTTAAATAGGCTTATGAATATGCATGGATTGGAGGAATGTGGATTATGTACAGCAGATTAAATCAATTTAACTTGGCATCATGTTTGGCATGAACACTGTGTTCCTGTGCTGTATTATGTTCCATTTTATATGTTCTATGACTTGATCTTCTCTTGGGGAATATAGCTGGTCAGATGGAGGGAATGGTAATGGGGGAGATACTGGAGACAGCATGTTTCAAAGTTGAAGTGAAAAAGGATTAGGATCGTCCTAGGTCTAAAACTATTGAATAAAGGCCTTAGATCAGTTGGAGATATGAGCAGAGGAATGGCAATTTGAGTTTAATCTGGACAAGTGAGAGGTGTTGCACTTTGTGATGGGAAGGAAGAAGAGAAAGAAGAAAGGCATGGTAAAGAAGGTATATGCATGCTTGCTTTATCACTCATGGTATTGAATATAAATGTTGATAAGATGTTTTGCATGCGTATACAGCACGTTTGGATTATTGTGTGCATATCTGGGCACCGCATTACAGGAAGGATGTGGAGGCTTTGGCAAGAATACAGAAAAAGTTCATCAAGATATGGCCTAGATTAGAAAGTATTCTGCTATCAAGAAAGATATGACAAACGTGGATTGTCTTATCTGGAGTGTCAGAGGGAAGGTCAATTTCATTAAATTTATGTTGGACCTGGCAAAGATATAATGGGAGCAAGTAAGTTGACATTTGGTGGGAAGTATACAAAGGAAAATAACAAGGTCAGAGCCATTTTACTGTAAGAATTTAAAAAAAATAATAAAAAATGTTAACAACTTCAACCATCCTGGATGTCAAGGAATTTCAAGTTTTGGAAGAAGAGAAAAAATTGGAAACATATGGCAGATATAGAGAAGTAAAGATGAGAAAGTCAAGCGTAAAAATGTTGAATAAAAAGATGAATAATACAAGAGGACTTAGATTTAGAAGTAAGAGATTGAGGGGAGACCTGAAATTGACCTATTGCGCTAAGAGAGTGATTACAGCATTTAAGATGTCTGGATGAGCATTTCATTCACTTTGTCAATGAACACTTTGTCAAGGGCCACTGCTGGGCAATGGTTTAATATAAACAGGTTCCTACTTGTCTGCAAGGATACACTGTGCCTATTAACCTGTTTTCATGCTGGTTGACGCCATGACTATAAAGTAAGTGTTTTTAACAACACATAGTCCCAATCCAAATGTTAAGGATGGAGATAATGGGAAACAAATCAGTATGGCAGTTCAAAACCTTGTCATTGCATTGTTGACATTAATGGGATACCATGCAGATTTTCACTTTTGAATATTGGTACGGTTGTCTCTTAATATTTTCTCATTATTTTGACAAAATGTCTGAATCAATAAAGGGAAAGTTTGGGTAAACCAGAGATTCATATTATTCAAAGTAGGTAACTTGACGGTTTGAGCAGTTCTCAATACTACGACATTCAGGAAATGATTAGTGGACTGTCCTTATCTATATCTTGGTTCACAAGGTGAACTTACACCACATGCAATCTAATTGATGCACAGGAACAGTAACAAAGGAAATGCAAGTTCAAAGCTAAGTTTTGTCGAGAGGAATGGAAAAGTTCCACATCCACATTTTGTTATGCAACAAATAATAAATAATTATTTATTTCTTCTGTAAAACCTCTATTCTGTCTGTTCATGTATTTCAAGTTTATCAGTTTCACTAGGCATTATGAAATATTATAATTACATAGCTTTTTAAGAGAAGAAACAAGGAACAGATCTTGAAAGCTACCACCTTCTGAGATTCTTCTCTGTTTCAGTAATCAGGTTAACAATGATGACCAACCAGCAGACATGGAGGTTAATGAGAAAATATGAAAAAAGCAAACAGAAGCAGCTTTGTAATAATTGTCTTCATCACTATATTTCTACCCAATATTTTATCTCTCCCATAGACCATTTCCAACCTTTCTGCTGACACATTTTTTACAACATCTAAACAAGGGAAAAACTATAATGTTATCAATTTTGCTTGGCTCCATATTGAGACGTATTTCCAAGTTATTTGCAATTTACATGAATTTGTATCAACGTTTGTCCCAGCCACTAACTAACCATACAATATTAACCTGAAACAGATATTTAAATTTTGGAAAGTTGGATGAGCCATGTTATGTCCATTTTTTTAATTCAATGGAACCGATAAATAACTAATTAATCCCTAGATGCTTCTGCAATGTTTCAAAAGAACAGAAAGATAATGATGCAAATCATTATGTACCGGTGACTAGAAGTCATCACTGCCACTTTGAACACTTGCACCTCAACCACTGTACCTGTCTTATCAATGCACAATAAAACATTATAAATTAAACAAAGGCACCAATATGAGATTCTAATGTACCAATAAGAACTTGTATGGAGGCCTTTTGTGTTTCATTGAAATTGTGATATTGATTATCAGCATCCTAATAGGTTCCACATTAATGTTTGTGGTGATGATGACCTACTCCATGTTTGAAAGAATGAGCTCCATGATCTGCCTAAATCTCTGGGACTAGTTCCAGTTGTACATTTCCATGGTTCTTGATAGTGGCCATCAACATCCTAATACGAATTATGATACACCAAACTTTTGACCAGATATACCCAATAGTTCCCTTTTCTAGAGAATTCTTGACCTGAAACATCACCCATCTCTGTCTTCCAGAGATGCTGCCTGACTTGCTGAGTTACTTCAGCACTTTGTATTTTGCATATTTTGTAACCCATCATCTGCAGTGCATTGTGTCTACTGGTTCCCTTTTCTAGACTGAACTTCTGAAATCCTTATCAGACCCATTTACAGTGGAACTATTTTGTTTTAATTAATCCTTCATTAAGTTGCCCCCTGCGCAATCCTTTTCTCAAGGCATTTCTCCTTAGGATATGTCGTTCTAGAATCATACATCATGGAAATAGACCCTCTGCCCACCGAGACAGCATCTACTGTCAAGAACTCATTTTGGCACAAATCTACCCCTACACTTTATGTTCTTCCAATATCCCTAGAAACTCCCCTCAGTTCTACCACTCACCTACACTCTAAAGGCAATTTAAGGTATTTAATTAACTAACAAACTTACAGGTCTCCACAATAATTCTCAGCACCAGTGCATTGCATGGACCTGTTCTCAATCCCCTACTATGCTCCCTATAAATTCACGACTGACACCACAGATCACAAACAATGATGATATGGAGCACATTGGAGATAGAGAATTTATTAACATTTATTAATCTGGACAATAGCCTCTCCCTTAATGTCAACAAGACAAAAGAGCTAGTTATCGACTTCAGGAAGCATGGTGGATACATGCATCTATAGATGCACCATAGAAAACATACTGTCAGATTGCACCACAGGCTTGGTTTGGAAAAAGTTCTGCCCAAGGCTGCAAGAAATTGCAGGGAGTTGTACATGTAGCCCAGTCCATCACACAGACCAGACTTTCCAACATTCACCCAGTCATTCCTTCTTCACCCAGCTCCCATCTGGCAGAAAATACAGAAGCACCAGGATCAGAAACAACTTCGTCCACTCTGTTGTCAGGCTTCTGAACAGTCCTCCCACAAGCTAGGGATTCACCTCTACCCCATGGTGGAATTTGGACTTTGTCTATGAATGTGCTACAATGCTGTGAACTATATTCTGTACTCTGTATCTTGATCTATTAATGTACTTGAATTTTACTTGTATTATCTGATCTAATTGGATAGCAGGCAACACATTGCTTTTCACTGTAGCACGGTACACTTGACAATAATAAAATTAAACCTAAATGTCATTATGATGTGGAAGGAAAGCAGAAGATCTGAAGGAAACCTATGTACAGAGGGAGAACGTGGAAACTTTACACAGACAGCATTGGAGGATGGGGCTGCTGGGTCACAGGAGTTGTGAGGTAGAGCATTACTGTGGTACTTTGCCACCCAGTTGTACACTTGATTGGTATTCTTACATTCCTGTGATTTTAATGTACATGTTCCTCTTGAGTCCCAAACTCTGAAGTATACAATGTGTAATTAATTCAGCTGGTGGAAGCAAGTGAAAGAATGAATGCTTGTGGTTTTCTAGCTTTAATCTCCTCCTCTACCTGGCAAGCTTTATTTTTCATTGTGAGTATCTAATTTAGATAAGGGGAGGGGTGGGAGATTGCAACCTTCACGTGGTCCGCCCTGTTTCTACGAATACAATCAACCTGGCGTGCACAATCAAATAAGATCAAATAGAACAAGTTGTCCTACAACTTTAGGCTGCGCACGCCATACACAAGAAGATAAGGGGAAAGTATGGATTATGGTAAAGAAAGACATAGAATAATTTATGTCGAAAGTTTAAAGGAGATGTGCAAGACAAGGATTATGCAGTGAGTGGTCCCAGATTCTTCATTCGTCTCTCAGTACCAATTCCCAACACCATAGGAGAAAAACCGTTCTCCTCCACTTTGTTACTGCTGACTAATGATATACATCACCAGCTCAGGCTGCATTGGACAGGGTTTTAACAGATTGTGGTAACCAATGTACTTTGAAAGATTTATTTCCAATTAATTGGACTTATTAGTAGGCAAATTTTGGAATTGTTGAGAATTGAGCAAGAGATAAACTGGTGGTGCAGTTGGTAATACATGTTGTTTAGAGACTGAACGCATTTCATCATATGTTTGATCAACAAATATTTTTCTGCATGTCGTTGAAGCTTTATTTCTGCTACAACCTTTGGAAATGCTATCATACTTGTGGCACGGTGGTGTAGCGGAAGAGTTGCTGCCTTACAATTCTTATAGCGCCAGAGACCCGGGTTTGATCCCGACTATAGGTGCTGTCTGTACGGAGTTTGTACATTCTCCCTGTGACCATGTGTGTTTTCTCCGAGATCTTTGGTTTCCTCCCACATTCCAAAGACGTACAGGTATGTATGTTAATTGGTTTGGTATAAGTGTGAATTGTGCCTAGTGTGTGTAAGATAGTGCTAATTTGCGGGGATCGCTGGTCAGCACGGACCCGGTGTGCCGAAAGGCCTGTTTCCGCACTGTATCTCTAAACTAAACTAAACTGCATTATCAAAATACCTTAATGCATGTTCTATTCTATTTTCAGCCATTCTTTAATATATTTGAGCAAATATTCAGATCACAAATAGCCAAAACATTTCTTGCAACCTCAACTCAGCCCCTTGAACCAATCTGGATATGTGTTATACAGCACAGCCATCTGCAATGTCATGCACCCTCCTCTTTTTTTTTTCTTTTCTTTTTTTTTTTCTTCTTTTTTTTTTTTTTTCCTCCTCCTCCTCCTCCTCCTCCTCCTCCTCCTCCTCCTCCTCCTCCTCCTCCTCCTCCTCCTCCTCCTCCTCCTCCTCCTCCTCCTCCTCCTCCTCCTCCTCCTCCTCCTCCTCCTCCTCCTCCTCCTCCTCCTCCTCCTCCTCCTCCTCCTCCTCCTCCTCCTCCTCCTCCTCCTCCTCCTCCTCCTCCTCGTTCTATTTGATCTTATTTGATTGTGCATGCCGAGTTGATTGCATTCGTTGAAACAGGGCGGATCACGTGAAGGTTGCAATCTTCCACCCCCAAGACAGTGGCTAATTTTGCTGCATGTAGAAATTACATAATAGAGTGGGCACCACATAGAATACAGGACATTGAAGTGTACAGCACGGGAACAGTCCATTCAACCTACTATAACTGTGCCAAACATGGTGCCAAGATAAACTACTTTCATCTGCCTGCACATCATCTATATCCCTCAATTATCTGCATATCTGCATATCTGCATATCTCTGCACTTAATCCACAAATTAAATGCGCTGCCTAAAAATGAATAAATGAGTGTGGGATACATGCATAATAGTCAGGCTTATTTTTGCAATTATCTCATTGAACCTTGAATGTAGTGAGAAGATTAAACCATTCTCAATGAACAAATTCAGTGTGCATGGTATGATACTCTTGATCAAATAGAACACTGGTGAGAGTTAGGAAGGAGGCCTCTTTGTCAGATTGACTCGACAATTGGACCTACCGTTATTTCATGAATCAGCATCCCATGCAATTCCATTCCATTTCTGATGACTCTCCTTCCTTTATTCCTTTGCAAACCAGTTTACAATAATATCATCAACATTGTTGCAGTTTGGAAATCATTATAAATAATAATGCTTTAAATTACAATACTAAATATCTTTAAAAAATGAACTTTGAAAAATAATGCAATAGTTGAATCTGGATGATTTTGCTGATCACTTTGATAGAAGAGAAATTAAACCAGTATCATTAGTGCAAACTTACTTTTGTTCCACTATCATAGGGTCAAAGAATTGTGCAGTAATTCGATTTGCATACCACGAAAAAGCAATTATAGATGACAAACCTATAGAGAATAAATTTCCGTTAATCCAAGCTTAATAATGAATTACAAAAATGTAAATCTCTTATAAATAGGTTTTTTAAATAGGTAAATAGATAATTTACATCATCAGTCGCTCATTCACATAATAAATTTCAGTGGTGCACACAAAGCAGAGTAAACGGAATAGATCATTCAGCCCCAATCTCTGTGCCAACATCATGCCAAATTAAACTAATCACTTCTGCCTGTACATGATTCATATCCCACTGTTCCCTGCATATCTGTGTGCCTATCTTAAAGCTTCATAACTGCCACTATCATTCCTGCTTTTGCCACCACCCCTGGCGGTGCGATCCAGGGACCGACAACTCTGCGTTAAAAAGACGCACCATACATCTCCTATTCTCACCTTAAAGCCATGCCCTCTGATATTTATCATTTCCAGCCTGGGAAAAAGATTCTGACTGTCTACCCTTTCTAGGCTTATAATTTAATAAACTTCTATCCCTCGGACCTTCCACTCTCCAGAGAAATTAATGCAAGTTTGTCCAACCTCTCCTTATAATAAATATCCTCAAATCCAGGCAATATTGTGGTAAATCTTTTCTGCATCCTCTCCAAAGCCTCCACATCCTTTCTGCAATGTAGTCAGCAGAAATGCACACAATACTCAAATGTGACTTAACTAAAGATTTCATAAAGTTGCAACATGACTTACTGACTCTTTCCTGTTTAGTTTATTTTTTTAACGTTTAGATTATGTTAGACTCTTATAATTAATGTCACTGCCAATGAAGGCAACAATACCATATGCCTTCCTTACCCTGACATCTACTTATTTTGCTATTTTCAGGTAGCAATAGACCTGGACCCCAAGATCCTCTTTACATCAATGCTGTTAAGAGCTCTGCCATTAGCAATATTCATTCCCCTTACATTTTATCTCCAAAAATGCATCACCTCACACTTGCTCAGATCAAAATTCATCTGCCATTTTTTCTGTCTAGATCTGTAACTGATCTATATCCTACTGTATTCTTTGATAGGCATATTCGCTGTTCGTATCTCCACCAATTTTTGTATCATCTGCAAACTTATAACTGACCCATATATATTTTTGTCCGTCATTTATATATATCACAAATAACAGAGGTCAACAGCACTGATCATTTCAGAAAAAACACTCCCATCAGAATAACACCCTTCCACCACTGCCCTCTGTCTTCTATGGATAAGCCAGTTCTGAATCAAAACTAAAAGGTCACCCATGCATCTTAATCTTCTAGATCAAACTACTATGAATGCTGTGTAAAATGCCTTACTAAAGTGCATATGGACAACATCCAATGTCCTCTCATCAATCACCTCTTCAAAAAAACTCAATCAAGTTTGTCAGACATGATTGCCCAACATAAAATCATCCTGACTGTGGCTAATTAGCCAATTCTCTTCCAAATGCCATATCCCTAAAAATCCTCTCCATTAGTTTCCTGTTAAGCTCATCAGCCTTTAATTTCCTGGAATATCTGTATATTCCTTCTTGAAAAAAATATTTTTGTTTCTGCGAAGGGCAAGGTTGTCAAATCAAATCACATCTGAATGGCATTCATAGGAAATATGCATTGTTTTAACGATATCATTTTTTGTCACATGCATGAAAACGAACACGAGAATTAACTTAGAGGCAACTTCCTGTTCAGCCTGCAACTGAAAAACAGCAGGCCAGTGGGTTTCATTATTGCTTATGCAGGGAATATGGCTTGTCTTTATATGTAGTTCAAAGCCGTTTTTGATTGAAATGATTTTAAAACTTGTATCTGTGCTAGAAGCTCATAAAAGCCTGAGCTTTAATTTAAACAGCATCTATCACTGACTTTCAAAATAAGTAAAACAAAATCGAATAAATATTAATCATTATAACAATAGCAATCTACCAATTTGTATTGTGAAATTCCAAACCAGAACAAACCGTAATTTGACTTCATTTGCCCCAGGGCTTCCTAGGCAAGAATCTATGCACACTCCTCTGCAGCAGGTGACATGCTGAAGTTTCAGTCTCATCCCATTACTAATGACAACTAAACATTCAAATCACAAAGCTAACAAAGCTTCTACCTTAATCTCTGATATAAATTCCCCTCCCCCCTTACAGTCAAGCTACAACCAAAACGATGTTGTCATTATTTGTTTACTGTTCACTGTCAACAGCTATTTCAGTACAAGACTGCAACATCATGTTGAGTAAGAAGCGGGATCTTGAAGCACAATACATTGTATTAGCCATTGAGCAACTTCCAAATAATGGAAAGCAAGATGGTCACCAATCGAATGTTCTCTAAATAAATAAGGGAATTTGTAAGATATGTAGGAGCATCTTTTTGGCCAATATTCAAAGTAGCAGCTTAGGAAACGCAGCAGGTATAAGCCAACCTAATGGAAAAGACATAGGACTGTCAGGAATTGGAGATGAATCCATTTGAACTACTTGAACCAAGAAACAGTTTCTTAAATGCATATAACAAAGAACATGGATTTTGAGCTTCTTCGTTTGAACGTAAGTATTTTTGTGTTAATGGTGTAGGCAATTTCTGGAGTAAATACAGCGTGCCTCATTAAGGATTCTTCATTTCAATTGGTAAACAGTGACAAAATATTGGCCAAGATATGGCAAAGAAGTTAGAAGTGTTTTCCACTTTAAACTCAACCACAGACTTTGTGTGATTTTTAATTGTGATTTTTGTCATTTTTAGCAGCAACTTGAAAGTTGAACTGCTTGTCCAGTGAAAGCAATCATTTACATTGATAAAATCAGACAGCAGTCACTGGGTATTGGAATTTGGTTGATAAGAACACAATTATGGGATCTAGTATGCTTGGCAGATAGAGAACTTACTGCCACAACCTTACTGCTATGAATTAGATTGATACCGTTGACATGCTTTTACTGGGTTAGTTATCAGATCCCTGAAGAAATAATCAAGAGAAAGTGGGTTCGCAAGTGTTTGAGAATTTGCAATCAGTTTTTTGATGCCTGAAAATAAAGCTTGATGCCAATTAAAGTAACTGGTAAATTTTCTATTGCCAAAAAATTGCAAATTTACTTCATTCCTCGTTCCCCTTTCCCCATTCCCCAATTCTACACAATGTGAAACATAGAAAGCAACAGATAAAACACTGGTAAATGGAATAAGTGTAAATTGGTAATTGATGGTCATCATGGATATGGCTTGTTTCTGTGCTGTATGTCTTTATGACTTACCAGAAATAGTGAACAGCATTCCTGCAAAAAAGGTAATTTTTCCTTTAATACTTTCTGAGCCTCCAACCTTTGTGCATTTCATCCCCACCAGTGAAAATATGCAACCAAAAAATCCCAGACAAACAGCAGCAATCGTGAGACCTCTGCAGACCTGGATATAAGCTGGATAAGAAAGAAAATCAAACATGAATGTAACGTGAAATTTCAAAAATATATTTATTACATCACAAACTAGGATTCACAAATTTATAACGTGATACAGCAAGGACTGGTTAGGAAAAGCATTTGAAAAAGCAGGACTGATTAGGGATGGTCAGCATGGCTTATGGCAATCAGGGTCTAGAGTGGGCCAATGGCAGATGGAATTTAATTCAGATCAATGTGGTGCATTGCATTTTCAAAGTTAAACCAGGGCAGGAATATGTAGTAAATGGTAGGGCCTTGGAGAATGATGTAGAACAGAGACCTAGGGGTGCAGGTACATTGTTACATGAAGGTGGTGACACAAACATTTGTCACACTTGTCTTCATTTGTCAGGTCATTGAGTACAGGAGTTGGGTTGTCATGTTACAACTGTATACAACATTGCTAAGGCCACTTTTAGAATACTATGTACGGTTTTGGTTACCCTCCTATAGGAAGAATGTCATAAAATATAAAGGGATGCAAAATGATTTACGAAGATGATGACACAAGGAACTGCAGAAGCTGAAATTTTGAACAAAACCAAGTGTCGGAGGGACTCAGCAGGTCAGGCAACATTTGTGGAGAGAAAGGACAGACAACATTCAGGATCCTTCTTCAGATGGAATTGGGAGGGGAGAAAACTGGAAAAGAGTAGTTGGGGGTGGAACAAAGGCTGGCAGATTATAGGATGGTTTAATTGACAGATGGGTGAAGAAAGGGACAAAAACGAGAGGGGGAAATTAGACAAAATTTGTCAGGAAAGAGAAGCACAGTAGGGCTGCTATCTCACAGCACCAGAGACCTGGGTTCAATCCTGACCTCAGGTTCTGTCTGTATGGACAGACAGAACCTTCACCCTTCACGTTCACCCTGTGACTATGTGGGTTTTCTCTGGGCGTTCCAATTACCTCCCACATCCCACAGACATGTGGGTTTGAAGATTAATTAGCCTCTGTAAAATTCTCCTCATGTGCAGGGAATGGATGCAAAAGTGGGATAATGCAGAACGATCGATGGTCAGCATGAATTCGATGGGCTGAAGGGCCCGTTTCCAAGCTGTATTCCTCTCAAACTAAAACTCAATAGGGAGAGAAGAGTGAAATGTACAGCAGCAGGTAGGGATATGGATGGAAGGGGGCAGGTGAGAGGAAAAAGGTGAAGGGTAATGGGTAACTCTGGGATATGAGATAAGTGTACAGAGAGGGAAGTAGCGAGGTTGCTGGCGGATGGTGGGGGAAATGTGCGCACACAGGGGTGGGTGGGTGGGCCACGTAGGGTGGGAGGATATTATTTGAAGTCGGAGAATTCGATATTCCTACCATTGGGCTGTAAACTACCCCAAAAAAATTAGGTGCTGTTCCACAAGTTTGCGTGTAGCCTCACTTGCAATGGAGGAGGCCAAGGATAGAAAGTCGATCTGGCAATGAGAAGGGAAGTTAAAAAGGTTAGCAACCGGTTGATCCAGCAGACCTCGCCGGCAGAGCGCAGTTGTATAACGAAGTGGCCGCATACTCTATGCTTGGTCTCGCCGATACAAAGGAGGCCACATCAGAAGCACCACATGCAGTAGAAGAGATGCATGTGAACCCCTGTCTCACCTGGATGAGGTCCCAGGATGGAGATGAGAGAGAAGGTGCAGGGACAGCTGTTACATCTCCTGCAGTTGTAGGGGAAAGTACCTGGGCAGAGGGTGGGCTCGATGGGGAGGGATGAGCGAACCTAGGAGTTGCAGAAGGAGTGGTCCCTTCAGAGTGCTCCCTATCGGTAAGGAATCCATCTACAACTTTCTTTGAAGAAGAACATCTTGGATGTACTAGAATGGTTCAAATTATCTTGGGATAAGATGCAACAGAGACAAAATTGAAAGGAAGGGATTGCATCCCTTGTAAGAGACAGGTTGGTATAATCTAGGTAGAAACAAGAAACTGCAGATGCTGGGTTACAAAAAACAAAACAAAGTGCTGGAGTAACTCAATGGGTCAGGTAGAATCTCTAGAGAATATGGATAGATGATGCTTTGGGATGGGACCATTCTTCAGACTTTGGATAGTCTGAATAAGGGTCCAAACTCAGCGTCAACAATCCACGTTCTCCAAAGATGCTGCCTGACCCGTTGTTACTGCAGCACTTTGTGTCATTTTTTTAATAGTCAAATAACTGTGGGAATGAGTAGGTTTGTAGGAGACATCAGAATATAGTTTGTCCCCAGTGTTGGAGACGGGGAGATTGAGAAAATGGAGAGAAGTGTCAGAGATATTCCAAGTTAATTTGAGGCTAGCGTGGAAATTAGCAGTAAAGTTGATTAAATCAGTGAGTTTTGCACGATGCAGGACGTAGCCCGATGCGGTCCTTGATATAACAGAGAAAGTGTAGGGAAATGGTGTACTAGGGTATGTTTGGAACAAGGAGTGTTCAAAATAACAAACAAAAAAACTGGCATAGCTGGAGCCCACAGGTGTGCCCATGGCTACACCTTCAACTTGAAGAAAGTGAGAGGAGGCAAAAGAGAAGTTACTAAGTGTAGAAAAAGTTCTGCCAGGTGGAAGAGAATTTTAATTGAGAACTGATTAGGTTTCTGCTCATGGAAGAACCAAAGGGCCTTGTGCGGCATAGAGGTGTAGAGACTGGACACCCGTGGTGATGACGAGAAAATGCGACTAAGGAATTGAAAGTTAATGAGATAATGAGCGCGTGAGGTGTACTGGATATAGGTCAGAAGGGGCTGGACAAGGGGGGGGGGGGGAGACAAGATTGAAACGAGGCATTTAGAGAGGAGTTTGGTAGGGCTGGAACAGGCAGAAACAATGGGTCTACAGGGCAGTCCTGCTTGTACAGAAACATGATGACGAAAGTAACGTGAATAATGTTTAGTGCAATTCCAATAAAGTCCGATTAAAGATAGTCCGATGAGGTAGATAATAGCTCAACACTTCTCTCTGCTATCTGCAATGGTCTCCTCTGGATGGAGATAAACAGTGGAGAAGTTGGGGATCTACGAGGTTTGAGACTGTGGAGGAGAGATTGCCGGAGGCATTGAGATCCGTGACTTTTCGAGAAAGGGCGGCCAGGTATTTGTCCATGGGATCATGGTCAAGGGGTAGCTATAAGGGGGTTCCTGAGAGCTTATACCTGGCCTCAGCACGGTAGACATCAGCCTGCCAGTCTACAGCAGCACTTGTCTTGTAAGTTGGTTTTATGATAAATTTGGGATTCATACCAAGTGAGTGGAGGGCTGCGTCTTCGGTGGAGATGAGATTTCAAGTAATATCCCCTCAAATCCTCCTCTCTCTTGCCTGCACCCCCCCCCCCCCCCCCCCACACACACACACACACAGAACCACAGAATTTTCCCCGCCATCTCCTGCTGCTGCTCTCCCCTACTCCATATGCTCATCTCTGATCCCAGTCCCCCATTTCTCTTTTACCTTCTCTTTTACTCCCCTGTCCCTTTCCACCTAAATACTTCCATCAGATTACATTTCACTCCTCCTCTTTTCTTCTTATCTGATAGTCTTTTGTCTCCTTTTCACCTCTAGCCTTTGTCACCTAGTCCACCCATATGCCAATCAAACCCCTCATAAGGTCATAAGGGATAGGAGAAGAATTAGGCCATTCGGCACATCATTCTCTCCCCTCATCTGTAATGGCCTTATCTTGCCAGGCTTTGCCCTAATCCACCTCTTTTCCTGTTTTCTCCCCCCCATTCCATCAGTCTGAAGAAGATTCCAGACCCAAAACATGCCTCCACAGATGCTGTGGGTCCTAATAATAATAATAATAATAATAATACATTTTATTTGTATAGCGCTTTTCAAGGACTCAAAGTCGCTTTACATTCCCTTGTTTATGGCTGTCCCACCAGCAGAAACGTCTCAGAATCTACCCTGTAGATGAGTCAAGAACAAAACAAAATAGAGCAGTAAGACAGAGATGCAAAGGGGAGGGGGACATGGGACTAAGGGTATGCAGAGGTGAAGAGATGGGTCTTGAGGCAGGACTGGAAGATGGTGAGGGACTCAGAAGTTCGGATCAATTGTGGGAGGGAGTTCCAGAGCCTGGGAGCTGCCCTGGAGAAGGCTCTGTCTCCAAAAGTGCAGAGGTTGGATTTCAGAATGGAGAGGAGACCGGCTGAAATGGATCTGAGGGACCGTGAGGGTTGGTAGGGGGAGAGGAGGTCAGTGAGATAAGGGGGGGCCAAGTGGTTGAGGGCTTTGTAGGTGAGGACCAGGATTTTGTAGATGATCCGGTGGGAAATGGGAAGCCAGTGAAGTTCTTTGAGGACTGGGGTGATGTGGTGCCAGGATTTGGTGTGGGTAATGAGTCGGGCGGCTGCATTCTGGACCAGTTGGAGTCGGTTGATGTTGCTGGAATTAATGCCAAAGTGAAGAGAGTTACAGTAGTCCAGTCGGGAGGAGATGAAGGCATGGATGAGTCTTTCAGCAGCGGGGGGTGTGAGAGAGGGTCTGATTTTGGCAATGTTGCGGACGTGAAAAAATGATGTTTTGACAACATGGCGGATGTGAGGCTCAAGGGAGAGGGTTGAGTCAAAGATCACGCCAAGGTTGCGGGCCTGAGGAGATGGGGAGACAGTGGTGCCATCAATAGTGAGAGTGGGGTTGTTAATTTTGGTAAGTGTTGATTTGGAGCCAATGAGGAGAAATTCTGTTTTGTTACTGTTTAATTTAAGGAAATTGAGTTGCATCCAAGATTTGATGGCTGACAGGCAGGAGTTGATATGGGAGAGTGGTGGGGGGACTTGGTGCTGAGATAGATCTGGGTGTCATCAGCATAGCAATGGAAGTCCAGTTTGAAGTGACGGAGTATATGACCAAGGGGGAGGATGTAGATGATGAAGAGGAGGGGACCGAGAACAGAGCCTTGGGGAACGCCTTGAGTGACAGTGGCTGTAGCAGAGGTGTGGTTATGGAGAGAGAAGAAGTGGGATCGGTTGGAAAGGTAGGAACGAGCCAGCTGAGTGCAGAACCTTCAATGCCAAGGTCTTCCAGCACTTTGTGTTTTGTTAACAAATATATTGTTGACAAATGGAGGTTATGGGGAGAAGGCAGGAGAATGGGGTTAGGTAGATCAACTATGATTGAATGGTGGAGTAGAATTGATGGGCTGAATGGCCTAATTCTACTCCTACCACATGACCTTATGACCTTATTACTGGGTCTTGGAGGGTTGAATTATAAGGAGAGGCTAGATAGGCTGAGTCTTTTTTCCCCAGAGTGTAGGAGGCTGAAGGTATACCATATACCAGAGGTATATAAAATCAAGAGCGGCATAAACAAAGTGAACAGCCAATCATTTCTCCAGAGTTAGGGGGTCAGAAAACAGAATGCAGAGGCCAAAGCTGAGAGGGCAAAGAATTAAAAGAGATCTGAGGGGCATCTATTTAAAACAGAGGATAGTGCATACGTGAAATGAGCTGCCAGATGTTTTTTATAAGACATTGGTTAGGCTGCATTTGGAGTATTGCATGTAGTTTGGGTCTCCCTATTACAGCAAGGATGTGGAGGCTTTGGATAGGGTGCACAAGAGGTTTACCAGAATGCTGCCTAGCCTCTGAGTATTAGCTACAAGGAGAGGTTGGAAAAACATGGTTTTATTTTCTCTCGAACACTAGAGTTTGGGGGTAGACCTGATGGAAGTACGTAAAATGATGTAAGGCTTAGATAGGGTTGAAGTCAAAACCATTTTACAATGGTGAGAGCGGCAACGTTTAAAGGAGATTGTGTGGAAAGTTTTTTTACGCAAAGGATAATGGGTACTTGGAACATGCTGCCAGGGGTGGTGGCAAAGGCAATATAATAATGGCATTTATGAGCCTTTTAGATAAGCACGTGCATATGCAGGGAATGAAGGGCTATGGATCATGGCAATATCTTTGGCACAGATATTGTGGGCAGAAGATCTGGTTGCTGTGTTATACTTTTCTATGTTCTAAAGTACTGATATCTGCCCTATTAAGTCATTTCAACTTGTTCTATCACAGGCGTTCCCTTTGTTCAACATCCCACCCCCATCTTCCCTCCTACTGAAAATCTACTTGCATCTCTCCTTTTCCTATTTCAGATGGAGGGTTGCAGACCCAAAACATTGACTGTTTCTCTTTACACCGATGCTGCCTCATAGCATACAGCATATTGTATGTTAGCCTTCATTGCAAAGTGATTGGAGTTTAAGAATAGGGAGGTTTTTATTATGGTTGTACAAGGTATTGGTGAGGCCACATCACAAATATTGCGCCCAATCTTGGGCCCCTTGCCTAAAACAGATATAGTAGGTTTGGATTGGAAAGGAGATTCACCTGGCTAATTCCTGGGATAAGAGGGTTGTCCTTTCATGAGAGGCTAGACTGAGTTTGAATAGCTTGGAGTTTAAAGGAATTAGAGATGACCCCATTCAAACATTCAAGATCCCAAGGAAACTTCACAGGGTAGATTCTGAGACGTTTCTGCTGGTGGGACAGCCATAAACAAGGGAATGTAACTACAAAACAAGGGACCAGTCATTTAAAACTGAAGTTCGTACAACTTTCCTCTCTCAAAGTGAATCTCTGGATTTCTTTGCTCTGCTCCTTAAATGAATCATAATCACTTAAAAAAAGGTACTTGCCAAATAAATGGGACTAAAGTCCCTTGGTCCCAATGGCTTATTCCCTAGAGCTTTAAAAAAAATGGTTAAATGCAAAATGTCCTTGTTCTGGGAAGAAAAGACTAGAGTCATGGGAACAGGCAGGAAAATGGAACTGAAGCAAAAATCAGATCAGCAAAGATCTTAATGAATGGCAGAGCATGCCCATGGGGCATGGACTATTTCTGCTCCTACTTCTTATGTTCCTAATTTTGTTAATGGGTTTCTATTGTTAAAGCAGGACAAACAATGAATTTCAACTTATTCCACTTGACAGAAATCTAGACTGTAAACGAAATGGATGCATTTTGCAGCTTTCCTATAAGAAAGAAGTCTTTGTTGCCAGCTGAATACATTATAAGTATCCCCTCAGAACCAGAAAGGCACTTTTTGTATGTGAGTTGGTGCTGATTACCAGTGATGTTGTCACTTTTGAAGAGAGATGGTGCTTCGACAGAAATGTAATCTTTCATTTGTACCTAATGCTATCTTTGAACATCTTCATCTCAATTCGACAAATCCTACCAAAAGCGCTCAGGATTCACTGAGGATAATCATCTTTCTACTCTGGTGGAAAACACAAGTAACTCAGACAATATCCAGTTCCATGGTAGTCACTAGCCATTGGTTTTGTTACTGAAGGGAAATCTCTGGGCGAGGAAGAGCTGTGCAAACAATAGGAGAGGGAGGTAGCCGTTTCCTTCAAAAGGAGAGGGAGGTAGCAGGATCCCGGCAATCTGTCAACATGTGGAGCAGCCGCTACCAGTAGCCAGTAATGCCCACACTAACAATGCCAGCCGGGATGTAGTCCCCATCCCCATACTTCAGTACTGAGGACACACCCTGGCTCACCCTGGTACATCAAATACCAGCCCTCAAAGGCAGCCTCTGCACATTGTTTCAGTTGTTCACTCCAGTGAGCTTTACAACAATGTGATTACTGTTTGCTTCTTGCAGGAGGGCCACAGGAGACTGGGGTTCATGCCAGGTTCACAGCACAGAAGTGTGCAGCCTAGGTAAATGGGTTTCTTAGTATTGGGGAATGTACCTGTTTGTGTTCAGATTTCCAGACCAAGAGCATTAAAACAAACCAGCACTTCTGTGTTAATGCTAAATGGGATACCTGTGTACAAAATGTCATTGGCAATACAACTGCCATCCATCTGACTACATGGCAGTACTTTTGTTTGTGACTACACTACTGCAAATGTCATTTAGAGATTTATACATGCTGATGGAATTAATATGGACCATAACCTCAACATTTGCTACCATTATATATCATCAGGAATAGCATTATGTCTGAGGCAGCAAAACCGAAAGCTGTTAAACCTCTTCCCAATCCTTGCATATGTTGTCCAGGTTTCCCTGCTATAGATGATATAAGTTCAACTCAAAGACTTGTGTTTCCTATCAGATTGCTGTTGATATAGGAGGTTAAAGGGTAAGGTGGGCCCTCTCAGCCCACCTCGTCTACGCTGAGCTTAATGTTTATTTATGTTTGTTCCATTTTCCTAGGTCACTAGGTCTGTATCCTTCTATGCATTCCCTATCCAAGTACCTGTCCAAATGTCTTTTAAATATTGCAATTCTATTTGCCTCCATCATATCCTGGCCACTCATTCCAGATATTCACCACCCTCTGACTTTCTTTAAATTTCTCCTCTCTCCGCTTAAATCTGTGAGCTGTAGTACTAGACACACCTGACCTGAGAAAAGAATTCTGAATATCCATGCCATCTCTGCCCCTTTTTATAAACAACTACAAAGTCACCCCTCGGCCTCCTACAAAAAAACAAGCATACCCAATCTCTCATTATAATTACAGCCCTCTGTTTCAGGCAACATGCTGGTTGCACTCTTCTGTAATCACTCAATTGCTACCACATCCTTCCTATAGTGTGGTGACCAAGACTGCACATGATACTCCAAGTACAGACTAGCCAATGTTTTGTACCTCCAACATGGCTTATCAACTTTTATACTCATTGCTTTAACTTATGAAGGCAGGCATACTAAATGCCTTTTTCTGTACCCCATCCATCTGTTTCACCACTTTGAAGGGGCAGTACAGGCATGCCAATTTCTCTCTGTAAATCAATACTCCTATGGTCCCTGTCACTTACACTAAATGGCCAACCAGATACATGTCCTAGCATTTTCTATAAAATGTCATTTGAAATACTATTATATACAATACATCATGGCAGAACAAATTTAGAATCAAAGTAATAAAATAAGGTTTATTCTGAAATTGTAGTAGGGAGAATTTAGAAACAAATAACTGCAGATGCTGGATAATACCAAAAAATGACACAACGTGCCTCAGCGGGTCAGGCAGCCCACAGTACATCGCCCAAGCTTCCTTCCACTTTCAAACCCTGACCTTCATCACTGTCATGTTTTCCTCATCCCCCCTGAACTCGCTCTATCCGATACAAAGCAGTCAGTCATCAACAGAGGCCTTACCATTGTACCCCTCCATCCCCACCTCAACATGTTTGAGCCACGGTGCAGAGCTTTTCTTATCTCCTCCGCATTCTATGGGAGGGAGACCTCACTGTCTAGTGATGACCCTTTCTCCCATCTCAAAAATACCTCGTCCTCTTGAACTCTTCCTGCCAGACTTTTCTGGACGTTTTTCTTTCTAAACACCGGTGAGACATCAACCGTCTTGACTTCTCTACACCCGTTACCCACTCCAATCACAGTGCTATGTGCTAGTGAGGGTGGGAATAGGAAGACAGACAGATGAATGTACAGTTCAAGATAAAGAGGGCAAGGATTCAGAAGTTTGGACCACTACGATCTCCTCTGAGGCAGAAGAAGGATGCAATGCATCTGATCTGGAAGGGAACCAATATCCTGGCAGGCAGGTTTGTAATTGCTACTCATTGGTCAGGGAACAGGATCCGGAACCGTTACGAACAGTCAATATGCTCAATCGCGCTGATCCCCTGCAGGCTGGGAACCTCACGGGTACGTGCATGCACAGTAGATTTGGAATACCGTCCAATCGAAGGACCATGACCCATGACTTGCCCAGGACCAGCCAGGGACCATGCCCCATGACTCGCCCCGGCCCAGCCAGGGACCATGACCCGTGACTTGCCCAGGACCAGCCAGGGACCATGACCCATGACTTGCGCAGGCCCAGCCACGGATCATGACCCATGGCTTGCCCCAGCCCAGCCAGGGACCATGACCCATGACTTGCCCAGGACCAGCCAGGGACCATGACCCATGACTTGCGCAGGCCCAGCCACGGATCATGACCCATGGCTTGCCCCGGCCCAGCCAGGGACCATGACCCATGACTTGCCCAGGACCAGCCAGGGACCATGACCCATGACTTGCGCAGGACCAGCCAGGGACCATGACCCATGACCCATGACTTGCCCAGGACCAGCCAGGGCACAGTTCATTTTGCAACTGCCATTTATGTAAGTTGCTGAGATGAAAATGTTCAAAGTTGTTTAGTAAACTAGTATTTAAATACTTAAGACCTTGTCGCACTTTCTCGAGTTACTCACGAACTCTCCCGAGTTTTCCCCTTGATTTGAACAGAGAATTACGGTAATAGCCATTCGTAGGTACACAGGGCTATTTTTTTTAACTCGTGGACATTTTTCAACATGTTGAAAAAACGTTCCGACTTACATGATGCCCCGAGTTCCTACGGCTGGCATTACGAGCCGCTACGAAAAATCTACGGACTCCTACGGCCTCCTACGAGCTCACTACCGACATTCCCCGACATTCCCCGAGTTCGAATCAAGGGGAAAACTCAGGAGAGTTCATGAGTAACTCGGGAAAGTGGGACAGGGCCTTTACTCTGTGGTCGTTATTGCACCATGCATTATGTAATTGTCAACGATGTGAAAAAAAACACAAATAGCCTATCCACATCTAGCACCCAATCCATTTTGGCCCATTGCTATGGCGAGACCAACATCTGAGCCTGACTGCAATGGAAGAAGACCTTCCAGGACTATGTTGAGCTTCTACTGATGTTAACACCAACGTCAAGACTGGAGGAAGCAGTGAAACTCAACATGCTCTGCATGCCCTTGGGAGAGTTCAGACAGAAATATTTAGACACCCTGCACCTACACAATGAATCAGAATTGTCCAATGCGTGGTTGGACAACATGTGGGGGACTCGAGACAATGTCTTCATAGCATGCTGCCAGTTCTCACAACAGCAACAGACCTACAAAGATGATGTGGATGACTCATTACAAGATTACCTCTGGCGGTCCTAGAGTGTATCTGAATCTGAATCTGAATCTGAGGTAAGTACAAAGACATTGCTCTAAACTAAGTTGAAGAAGCTATGTTTACCCAAACATTGATCATAGGAGTCCAGGATGAGAAGACCCGAAAAGCATGACTTATCCTGATTTATCCACAAAGCGTGTTCCACAGCTCACCACCGGGAGGCAGTCAAGAGGGGTCTTACGCAGACCCAACCACCCCAAATAACTCTAGCCTAGTCAATCACATAGTCCAGAATTCCCAAAATTCAATCAACATTCATGCTGCCTTGGAAAGCAGCTAACATAATCCAAGACTTGTCCCACCCCAGCCATTCCTTCTTCTCCCTTTTCTCGTTCAGCAGAAGGTATTGAAGCTTTAAATCATGCACCACCAGACTCAGGAACAGCTTCTTCCCTTTGTTATCAAGATTCTCAATGGTCCTTCCATAAGCTCGGGTATTGTTTGATTCATCTCTACCCCATTGAGGACATTGGGCTTTGTCTAAGGAACTAATGCACCACAATACACCACAATGCTGAGAACGGCTGTATATTCTGCACTCTGTACACTCTGTATTCTCCCCTGTGCTCCCCATCTATTGGACTTGAGTTTGAACTGATTGTATCAATGTATGGTATCTGATCATCTGTCTATAATTTAAAAAAAACCTCACCTGTATCCACGTATACCAGCAGGGTTTTTTGTGCCACTCCTCTCTTCCATCTTTCTCCCCCACCTCCTTAGAATCAGTCTGAAAAAGATTCCTGACCCAAAACATCATCTATCCATTTTCTCCAGAGATGCTGCCTGACCCTTTGAGTTACTCCAGCACTGTGTATTTCTGTATATCTGATCAGTTTGGATAGCAGTCAAAATGGCTTCTCACTGTAGCTCTGTACATGTGACATTAATAAACTTAAACCTAAACCAAAACTCTGCTAGAGGAAAGATGCTATTAACTTTGAAAGCATGAGGAAGGATTTATGAGGATAAAATATTTAAGCGTTGGGCAGGCTAGGGCTTTATTTTTTAGAGCACAGTCGGCTGACGTGGTGTGTATCGAGGTGTATATAATCTTGAGAAGATCTAAAGTAAACTAATAGATAAGGTGAATACACTGTTTTTTTCCCAGGGTAGGGGAATGAAGGAATAGAAGGCATAGGTTTAGGTGAGAAGGAAAAGATTTGATTGGAACCTGAGGATAGCTTTATCACTAGAGTGTAGTGGTTATATGGAACGGGCTGCCAGAGGAAATAGGTTGAGACAGGCACTATAACAACATTTGGACTGATACATGGCTTGGAAAGGTTTAGAGCTATTGCAGACAAATGGGACTAGCTTGGAAAGAGCATCTTGGTCGACGTAAATGTTGGGCCGAAGGGCCTGCTTCTACGCTTTATGATGCTATGATTTAAAGTTCAGCCTAACTAATAATTTGTACAACTGTAACCAACATGTCAACTCCAATACTCAATGCCCGGTCAAAAGAAGGTAAAGAAGGTACTGTACACCTTCTTCAGCATATGGGTCACCACTTAGAGGGAACTATGTCTGGTACGCCAACATCTTACTGTTCCATAACACTCCACTGGGCTCTGGCAATCAAGCAGAGCAAATCTTACAATTTAAACATTGTTCACAATGGTTTAACTTTGCCCATCTTGCTATCAATTTCAAAAATTAAGTATACAATTAATCACTATTCCATGTGAATTCAAGGCAAGGAAAGAAATTAGTTATTAGTTGACATTATACAGGTCGCCCAAGGTTAAGAACACGTAACTTGTGTACATACCTAAATAACAATGAGTTCCCATAATATTATGAAATTCAAAAGTTCAATGCACAAAGATACGTTAATTCTTATGAATGGCAGAACTCGTTTCCTCTCTATCTCCACTTTTAGTAATTGTTCTTTCTGATTCACATTAGTTTCTTATATGATGCAACCTGATAGTATGCTTTCTATTGTGCATCTGTAGAAGTTTGAAAGAGTCATTGTAGACAGGCAACATTTTTATTCAGTTTCCTCAGGAAATTGAGTTGGTGGTGTTTCTTCTTGGCTGTGGCATCAATGTGGTTAGTCCACGACAGATCATTGTAACCAAGGGACTTGAAGGTCTCGACCAGTTGTACTTCTGCACCATTGATACTGATTGGAGCATGTACTCCATCTTGTTTCCTGAAGTCAATAACCACTCCTTCATCTTGCTAACATGGAGGAAGAGGTTATTGGCCTGACACCATGTCACTAAGTTTTCTATCCCCTTCTTGTACACCATCTTGCCATTGTTTGGGATTCAGCCCACCTCAGTGGTGCTGTCTGCAAACCTGTAAATGGAATTAGAGCTGAATATGAGGGTGGCACGGTGGCGCAGAGGTGGAGCTTCTGCCTCACAGCGCCAAAGTCCCAGGTTCGATCCTGACTACGGGTACTGCGCGGAATTTGCATGTTCTCACTGTGACTGCATGGGTTTTCTCTGGATGTTCCAGTTTCTTCCCACATTCCAAAGATGTGCAGGTTTGTAGGTTAATTGTGTGGGATGCTAAAGTGAGATAACATGGAACTAGTGTATGTGATCAATGGTTGCATTGACTCGGTGGGCCAAAGAGCCTGTTTCCACACTGTATCTCTAAACTAAACTAAACTAAACTAAAGAAAATGACCGTTGAGTTATGAGTGCATAGGGAATATAGTAGGTGACTGGGAACACATCTTTTCGGGGTACCGGTGTTGAGAATTATTATGGAAGACAATAGACAATAGACAATAGGTGCAGGAGTAAGACATTTGACCCTTCAATGTGATCATGGCTGATCATCCACAATCAGTACCCCGTTCCTGCCTTCTCCCCATATCCCCTGACTCTGCTATCTTGAAGAGCCTTATCTAGCACTCTCTTGAAAGTATCCAGAGAACCGGCTTGAGGCAGAGAATTCCACAGACTCACAACTCTCTGGGTGAAAAAGTGTTTCCTCATCTCCGTTCTAAATGGCTTACCTCTTATTCTTAAACTGTGGCCCATGGTTCTGGACTCCCCCAACACCGGGAACATGTTTCCTGCCTCTAGCGGGTCCAAACTCTTAATCATCTTATATGTTTCAATAAGATCCCCTCTCATCCTTCTAAATTCCAGAGTATACAAGCCCAGAGTATACAAGAGGTGTTGTCGTCTATCCTCACCATTGAGGTAAGTGAGTCAGAAAGTTGAGGATCCAACTGCAGAGAGGAGAGTCGATTCCCGCTGGTTGTATTGTTATACACATACATTGGGGTGCAACAACAGTTTTTGTTCACATGAAGCACAAAGAGTAAACTATATACATACAATGACACGTGACAGCAGGATGGTGCAAGATTTTAGTGTAATCTGAGTACTGCACAAAATATATATTTAAGAACAATAATGGAATAGCTGAATGAGGCAGAGCTCGGCATAAGAATACATGACAACACTTCTGGGAAGGGACTATGAAAATGGTGATTAGTTCAGGAGTCTAATAGCATAAAACATAGAACATGTGTATTTTTACAATACTGGAGAGATTTCAGCACAGAACATTAAAAATGTCATATCTCCACTGTTTCAAGCAGTATGGTGTTATTTTTTCAGGGATTGGTACTCAAATTTGCAAGAGATAGTAGAGATAAAATCAAGTTAGGAATTAAATTAATTCCCTGATTCAACCAGTATATATCTCAAAAATATAAATTTTTAGGACACCAAAAATGTGACATGCTTTGACACAATGAAATAAAGAGGCAATTTCTGCATTAATTTCATTATAATTCAAAACATTTTCAAGTTTGTTGCTTTGCTGAGACGCATGCAAGTCCATGGGACTGGATTTTGCTGCCTTCCCCCACAGTAGTGGGGGGATGTTTTTATGTTGATTGTTAAATTCTTTAATGTTGTGTCTTATCTTTATTCGTGTGCTGCAATGGCAAGTCAAATTTCACTACACCAATTGGTGTATGTGATAATAAATGTCCTTTGTATCCTTTGTATGTTTCACAGTAATAAGCAAAACATTTGATGAATTTGGCATTAAGTGCTCTGAATGGCCATATTTCAAAGAGTGTAATGGTGGTTACTCTTGGTGTCCACCCTATTTTAGAGTAACCACCGTTACACCACAACAGTAAATTGAGGCCAAAGAACTTCCCAAGGAGATTGAAAATTTTGTAGTTTGAAGAACTTAATAGATAATGAAATTATGAGAAGAACGTTACCTTAATATCAAGATTCTGTAAAAGCTACTGCATGCCAAAATTAATGAATATTTTTGGCGTCCACCGTAACACGCGTAACACCAGTAGCTATATTTCCATCAAATTATGTGCCTGCAGTCTCTTATTATGTATGGACAATTACTTCCATAACGTTTATTCAAAACATGAGAAAGAAATTGCAAAAAAATAAATATTGGAAGAAACAGGAGCTACTTTCATTTTGGTGTCCACCCTTGGACACTGTGTAACGTGCGTAATGCACGTTTCAGTAGATAACAGGAATATTGCTCATTTGGTCACATCATGTTTACAGCAAGAAAGTACATTTGTATGTTGAAAAAACGCAAAAGTGAAGAAATCAGCTATCATGCTTTAGAAAAAAGACTTTCTAAATTTCATGTAACGGTTGTTATGGTGGACACCAAACATAAAGTGTAAAAAAAAATCGCATAGGACATGTTAATTTTGTTCATTAATTAGATTTTCTCAAACTTCATGAACTTCATGAACTATCTCTCCCTGCCGCTGTGAGGGTTTTTGATTAATCTGAATCATGTTGAAATAATTTATTTGTAAACTTCAGTTTTATGTACGATGTCACACTTATTGTACCCAGTGTTGTAAAAACACACATTAGAACAATGCAGCACAGAGCCAGGCCCTTTGTCCCACAATGTCCGTGCAGAATATGATGGCAAACTAAACACATTTTCTCTGCCTCCCCGTGATCCATATTCCTTCATTCCCTGCATATCCATGTGCCTATCCAAAAGCCTCAAATGCTTCTTTTTGTATTTGCCTCCTCCGCCATCCCTGGGAGCATGATCCAGACACCCAACACTCTTCGTGTAAACAAATATGCCCCGCACATTTCTTTTAAACTTTGCCCCTCTCATCTTAAAGTTATGCCCTCTAGCCATTGACATCTCTACCCTGGGATAAAGGTTTTGACTCTCTATCCTATCATAATTTTATATACTTTTATCAGGTGTCCCGTCAGCCTCTGATGCTCCAGAGAAAGCAATCTAAGTTTGTCCAGCCTCTCTTTATAGCTAAGACCCTCAAATCCAGCCAGTATCTGGTAAACATCTTCTGCACTCTCTCCAAAACCTCCACATCCTGCAATGGGGCATTTAGAATTGCACACAAAAATCCAAATGTGGCCTGTAAGCTGCACCATGTCTTCCTGACTCTTGTACTCAATGCCCTGACCAATGAAGGCATATCATATTCCTTCTTTAGATAGGCACAGAATGTTAGAGTAATGGGCCTGATCCACTTAGACGACTTTTTAGGCGACTGCAGGAGACTATGCAGTCGCCACATGGTCGCCACATGTTCGCGGGTAGTTGCCATGTAGTCGCCTTCATGGTCGTGAGGAGTTCCCGCTTTCTGGGAACTAGTCAAGGCCTCATTATGGTCACTGCAAATTTTTCAACAGTAGCGAGAATTTTTCAGAGTAGCGAGAATTCTCGTGCGTAGATGGGTCGCCAGGAGGTCCTAGTGGGTTGCCAGGAGGTCAAAGGTTCTCGTAGGTTGTAGCCGGTGCTGACCAGTGAATTTCATTGGCTCATTGGAAAAAAAACATAAGCAGTAGTTTTCAGAACCAAGGATAACCGACTGGTAATGTTAATGTCCGCCGAGCTTCACAGCCATGTATCTCTGCCTTCTTAAATATTGTCTCCATTCCTTCTCCCCCCTTCTCCCCCTTCCTCCCGCCTTCCTCCCTCCTTCCTCCCCCCTTCCTCCCCCCTTCCTCCCCCCTTCCTCCCCCCTTCCTCCCCCCTTCTCCTCCCTCTCCCCCCACCTCTTTTAAAGGGCTAACCGTACACTGTGCTTTCACCGTCTTAAATACAGCGCGAACCTTCCTGTTCATCGCGGTGTGTGTCTGCATCACCTTGGCTTTGCACTGTGTGAATTTCACTCAGACAGCGCTCCCCCTGCTTGCCCTGTCCCCCGCCTGCATAATGTGCTGGTGAAGGAAGCAATGTGTGTGTGTGTGTGTGTTCAATCGAGTTCCTACAGCATTTTGTGTTTTGCTCAGTATTCCAGCATCCGCCGTCTCCCGCGTCTCCAATAAAACAAAACTACTGTCAAAAGGGTGAAGAATAGGGGCAGAGATAGATACATTCCTGATTAGTGCGGCTGTCAGGAGGTTATGGGGAGAAGGCAAGAGAATGTGGTTGAGAGGGAGAGATAGGTCAGCCGCGATTGAATGGCGGAGTGGACTTAATGGACCGAATGGCCTAATTTTGCTCCTATAACTAACAAAGATAGTAATTGTTAGGGAAATGTAGTTATTAAAGACGAGGGGGAGCAGAAATGGGCAGTCTGGGATGGCTCGCGAGATACTTGCATAGAGGCACGAAAGTTAAAGAAAGGGCAGATAAACAGAGAGGGGGGGGGGACTTCCCTCAGTGCCCATCTGTTACCATTAATTGGACAGTTCGGTCTGTGAAACGCACCACGCCAGCCCCGACATCCAGCCCGGTGGTCAGTCCTTTGAAGATAGACACCAGTTGCTTGGAGCAACTCAGCCGGACAGGCAGCAACTCTGGAGAGAAGGAACGGATGGCGTTTCGGGTCGAGTGCCTTCTTCAGACTGAGGTCAATCCCCTGCATGGAGTCCCAGCCAACACGACAATCGCCCGCTGCACAGTCTCGGAGCTTCCACTGCGAAAACGGTGCCTACATTTGAGCACTTATGTAACTGAACCATCCTAACACCAACCACAGAGCATTCCTGAACTACTACCTACCTCATTCGAGACCCTTGGACTATCTTAGATCGTATACTCACTGGCTTTATCGAGTTACAGTGTGGAAACCGGGCCTTCGGCTCAACTTGCCCATACCGGCCAAAATATCCCATCAAAACTAGTCCCATCTGCCTGCGTCTGGTCCATATCCCTCCCAACCTGTCTTATCCATGTACCTGTCTAAATGTTTCTTAAATGTAGGGATGGACCCAGCCTCAACTACCTCCTCTGCCAGCTTGTTCCATACACCCACCACCCTTTGTGCGAAAATGTTACCCCTCACTCAGATTCCTATTAGATCTTCCCCCCTCACCTTGAACCTATGCCCTCTGGTCCTCGAATCCCCTCTGTGGGCAAAGGACATATATTACCCTGGACTCTGTCTATTTCCCTGCCTGTTCGTCTCGTGGTTTTGTACACCTCTCAGCCTCTGTCCCCAGTGTGGAGTTAAGGGCTTGTTTATGGGCGCCCTGGGCTGAGAACTCTGGAGGATGGGTTTTAGACTTTATCGGGAATCGAGATAGACCCCGTAATGCAGGAGCAAAGAATCGCAGACGCTAATCTGCATTGGAAAGACACAATATGCGGGAGTAACTCAGCGCTGAAGAAGAGTCCCGACCCGAAACATCATCTATCCATGTTGTCTAGCGATGCTGCCTGACCCGCTGAGTTGCTCCAGTGCTTTGTGTCTTTCCACTAGACCTGTAATAAGTCTCGGCTGGGTGTTTACTGGGATCTCTGGTGTTTAATAGACGTCCTGATGTTGTTTCTGATCGGGTTTACTACTGACAGTATTTAATCAGATCCATATTAAATCATTTCCTCTTCACCTTAAACCTATGTAATCTGGTCCTCGATTCGCCTACTCTGGGCAAGAGACTGTGCATCTACCCGATCGATTCCTCGCATGATTTTAAACATTATCTTGCACACAGCGTTGTTCCCTTCACCATGTATACACCATTTATGGCTCGATTGTTACTATTTATTGTCTGTCTACTGACTGGTTAAACGTTTGAAAGTTTCACCTCTCAGTAGATAATAAAATAAGACAACCATCACGGTCAATGTGAGACAAAGTCTTTATTCCTATTTGACAAAATAAAAAGACGACTTCACGCATATATTGAGAGAAGGTGCATCACACCAAACAACATTTGTCTAAAAAAAAACAGATTATTCTTCAGCTCATTAAAGAGCTCGGGTGAAATTCTGACAAAGTTTGTGAATGCACTTTTATCCTCTTCGCACAGCACATTAAGCAGCTGATCATATTGTCCAAATTGAGGTCTCCGTTGAAAGATGGGCTTCACCCAGTGAGACTTCCTCTTAATTCTCTTTTTAATTAATCTCACCCTTCTGCCTTCACGCAAGCGTTCTCGATGCACATAGTGGGCTGCTGCATACAGCGCGTCAATGAAAATAACCACCATCCTGTACTCGAAAATACTTAGTATAGGCATGTCTCCAAATGAGCCAATTCAACCAAGGGAGGAATGTAGTGTGTGAAAAAAACCAATATAGTGTGTGAAAACAAAGTAACATCATTTGTGCCACGTGATTAACAACACTACAGTTCACGATGTTCATTCAAGATTAACGGAAAAGCTCGGGAGATGGACGTCAATCGCACAAATAACAGAAATGCCGAGTACCGTGGGAACTCTTTATCTACCCCCCGTTATATCGTGCGAGACTCGTGCTGGACCACGACCACTTCACTCTGGTGACATCTTGCGTCAACTCGCCCCGTGAAAAAGCCGCTTTAGACCATAACACTCTGTCCTGTATGAGTAAGCCCATTCTGAATCCAATTCTCCAAGTTACTTTGGATCCCATGCATCTTAATCTTCAGGATCAACGGACAAGAAGCTGTTCTTAAGTTGGGACATTCGAGTTTTCAAGCAACTGAATCTTTTCCAAAAGGTGGAAGATGAAAACAGGAATGACCAGGAGTGCAGACATCCTGGACAATAAATCCAGCCTTCCTGATGCAACATACTGTGAAGATGGACTGGATGGGAAGGAAGCAGTGAGTCTGGGCTGTTTTCACCATTCTTTGTATATGCAGATGGTCAAAAGCACAGCAGTCATCTTACATGAGATGCATTCCATCAGAATACTTTCTAAAGTGTACTTGTAGAAGTTCAACAGAATCCTTGTGGGTATGTTGAATCTTCTCAGACATCTAAGAAAGTAAATATACCGATGCACATTTTTGATCACCACATCAGTATGAAGGGAGTACATTAGGTTACTGGTGATATGTATGCCAAGGAACCTGATGCTGTTTAGCATCTCTACAACAGCTTCATAGATGAACACAGGGTTGCGTTCACTCCCTTAGGTCAACAACCAACCCTTTCACGAGCTGATGTTAAGGGCTATGTTATTGTCATGACAATATGATGCAGGGTTCTAAATATCTTTCCTGTACTCCATCTCATCATTGTCGTTGATCCGGCTGACTTCAGTGACAGCATCGGCAATGTTACAGATTGAATAGGCTTTGTGCATGCCGTAGAATTATGGCTGTACAGGGAGTAGAGTAAGAAACTGAGAAAACAACCTTGACAGGCACCAATGTTGAGGGTCAGGGTGGAGAAAATGTTATGACCAATTCTAACTAATTATCAGACTTTAAGATTGGACCTGACTTGAAACATTGTCTGTCCATTTCTCTCCATGGATGCAGCCTGACCTATTGAGTTCCTCTCGCAGTTTGTTTTTTTTGCTTCAGATTCCAACATTAGTGGTCTCTCTTTGCCTCCAGGGAATCTTACAGGGCCAGCTACTTTCTGAGGATTTACCCTCATGAAAGACTGGATAGACTCGGCTTGTACTCGCTAGAACTTAGAAGATTGAGGGGGGATCTTATAGAAACTTACAAAATTCTTAAGGGGTTGGACAGGCTAGATGCAGGAAGATTGTTCCTGATGTTGGGGAAGTCCAGGACAAGGGGTCACAGTTTAAGGATAAAGGGGAAATCCTTTAGGACCGAGATGAGAAAAACATTTTTCACACAGAGAGTGGTGAATCTCTGGAATTCTCTGCCACAGAAGGTAGATGAGGCCAGTTCATTGGCTATATTTAAGAGGGAGTTAGATGTGGCCCTTGTGGCTAAAGGGATCAGGGGGTATGGAGAGAAAGCAGGTACATGATACTGAGTTGGATGATCAGCCATGATCATATTGAATGGCGGTGCAGGCTCGAAGGGCCGAATGGCCTAGTCCTACACCTATTTTCTATGTTTCTATGTTTCTATGAAGCAGATTTGACTTTTGCCACCAAGATGTATGGCACAGAGCCACCAGGGGATGGAGGAATGGAACTTTGTTTGTCTGTGAAAAATAGTCATAAAAGACATTGATGCATAAAGATGCCACAGTTGCCTGGCATTCATGATTGTCAAATGGGATAGTCAAGGACGGAGTTAAAGGGAAAGGGAGTAAAGGGATAATTAATGACCCCAAAATTAACCGGAAAGAAAGCTCACAAAGGGATAGGAGAGTATGGCCAAGTGTAATAGGGATCGATGTGAAAGGTGAGATGCGTAAGGAATAAAAAATATTGTATATGAATGCGCGAAGTATAAGAAGTAAAGTAGATGAGCTTGAGGCTCAGTTAGAGGTTGGTAGATATGACATTGTGGGGATTACTGAGACGTGGCTGCAGGAGGATCGGGCCTGGGAACTTAATACTCAGGGTTATACATCCTATAGAAAGGACAGGCAGGTGGGCAGAGGAGAGGGTGGTGGTGAGGGATGGAATTCAGACCCTTGCGAGGGAAGACAAAGGGACTGACGAGGTAGAGTCACTGTGGATGGAGTTGAGGAATTACAAAGGCAAGATGACACTAACTGGTGTTATCTACAGACCCCCAACTAGTAGCCCGGATGTAGGGTGTAAGTTGCAGCAGGAGTTAAAACTGGCATGCAACAAAGGTAATGCCACTGTGGTGATGGGGGATTTCAATATGCAGGTAGACTGGGAAAATCAGGTTGGTTCATGATCCCAAGAAAGAGAGATTGTAGAGTGCCTCTGAGATGGATTCTTAGAGCAGCTTGTAATGGAGCTGACCAGAGAAAAAGCAATTCTGGATTTAGTGTTGTCCAATGAACCAGATTTGATAAGAGAACTAGAGGTAAAGGAACTGCTTGGAGGTAGTTATCATAATATGATTAGTTTTAATCTGCAATTTGAGAAGGAGAAGGTTAAATCGGAAGTGCCAGTGATGCAGTTGAACAAAGGGGACTATGAAGGCATGAGAGGGGAGCTGGCCAAGGTAGACTGGAAAGGGATCCTAGCAGGAATGACGGTGGAACAGCAATGGCGGGAATTTCTGGGCATAATCCGGAAGGCACAGGATCATTTCATTCCAAAAAGGAAGAAAGATTCTAAGGGGAGTAGGTGGCAACCGTGGCTGACAAGAGAAGTTAGGGATAGAATAAAACTAAAAGAAAAGATGCATAACACAGCAAAGAGTAGTCGGAAGCCAGAGGATTGGGAAACTTTCATAGGACAACAGAAGGAAATAAAACAGGTAATAAGGGCTGAAAAGATGAAGTACGAGGGAATGCTGGACAGGAATATAAAGAAGGACAGTAAAAGCTTCTTTAGACATGTTAAGGGAAAAAGAATAGCAAAGTCAAATGTGGGTCCCTTGAAGGCAGACACGGGTGAAATTATTATGGGCAACAAGGAAATGGCAGAAGAGTTGAACAGGTACTTCGGATCTGTCTTCACTAAGGAAGACACAAACAATCTCCCAGATGTATTGGAGGTCAGAGGATCTAAGGGGGTAGAGGAACTGAAAGAAATTTTCATTAGGTGAGAAATAGTATTGGGTAGGCTAATGGGACTGAAGGATGATAAATCCCCTGGGCCTGATGGTCTGCATCCCAGGGTCCTCAAGGAGGTGGCTCTGGAAATAGTGGACGCATTGGGGATCATTTTCCAATGTTCAATAGATTCAGGATCAGTTCCTGTGGATTGGAGGATAGCTAATGTTATCCCACTTTTCAAGAAAGGAGCGAGAGAGAAAACGGGGAATTACAGACCAGTTAGCCTGACCAGTGATGGGAAGGATGCTGGAGTCAATTATTAAAGAGGTAATAGTGGGGCATTTGGATAGCAGTAAAAGGATTAGTTCAAGTCAGCATGGATTTATGAAAGGAAAATCATGCTTGACTAATCTTCTGTTTTTTTTGATGATTTGACAAGTAAAATAGATCAAGGGGAGCCAGTGGATGTAGTGTATCTAGACTTTCAGAAAGCCTTTGATAAGGTCTAACACGGGAGACTGGTGACTAATATTAGAGCACATGGTATTGGGGGTAGGGTGTTGACATGGATAGAAAATTGGTTGGCAGACAGGAAGCAAAGAGTAGGAGTGAATGGGTCCTTTTCAGAATGGCAGGCAGTGGCGAGTGGAGTGCCGCAAGGCTCGGTGTTGGGGTCGCAACTGTTTACCATACATATTATAGATTTGGAAGAGGGAATTAGGAGCAACACTAGCAAGTTTGCGGATGACACAAAGCTGGGTGGCAGTGTGAACTGTGAAGAGGATGTTAGGAGGTTGCAGGGTGACTTGGACAGGTTGAGTGAGTGGGCAGATGCATGGCAGATGCAGTATAATATAGATAAATGTGAGGTTATCCACTTTGGCGGCAAAAACAAGGGGGCAGATTATTATCTCAATGGGGTTAGGTTAGGTAAGGGGGAGGTACAGCAAGACCAGGGTGTCCTTGTACACCAGTCACTGAAAGTTGGCTTACAGGTACAGCAGGCAGTAAAAAAAGCTAATGGAATGTTGGCTTCATAACAAGAGGATTTCAGTATAGGAATAAAGAGGTCCTTCTGCAGTTGTATCGGGCTCTGGTAAGACCACATCTGGAGTATTGTGTACAGTTTTGGTCTCCTAATTTGAGGAAGGACATCCTTGTGATTGAGGCAGCGCAGCGTAGGTTCATGAGATTGATCCCTGGGATGGCAGGACTGTCTTATGAGGAAAGATTGAAAAGATAGGCTTGTATTCACTGGAGTTTAGAAGGATGAGGGGGATCTTATAGAAGCATATAAAATTATAAAAGGACTGGACCAGCTAGATGCAGGAAAAATGTTCCCAATGTTGAGCGAGTCCAGAACCAGGGGCCACAGTCTTAGAATAAAGGGGAGGCCATTTAAGAAAAAAACTTTTTCACCCAGAGAGTTGTGAATTTGTGGAATTCCCTGCCACCAAGGGCAGTGGAGGCCAAATCACTGGATAGATTTAAGAGAGAGTTAGATAGAGCTCTAGGGGCTAGTGGAATCAAAGGATATGGGGAGAAGGCAGACACAGGCTATTGATTGGGGACGATCAGCCATGATCACATTGAATGGCGGTGCTGGCTCGAAGGGCCGAATGGCCTCCTCCTGCACCTATTTTCTATGCTTCTATCTATGTTTCTAATTGAGCCTCCAGCTTGTTTGGAAGTCTCTCTACGCTTCCCTGCAAGCGTTGCGGAGATTATACTTGGCCATCATGTACAGTGTGGGATAATTCTTCTTGATTTGATCTGGTCATTAGCAGACAGTGAATCTCCCTTCAACATTTCTGGTTAGGAGAGACCCCAACTGTCATTGTCAAAATGTAGTTGTCAAGCTATTTTCCATTGACAACTGAAGTGGTCTTGAACATGTGGAAGCCTATTGATTCAAGTGTACGTTTAGGTTTAAGTTTAGGTTGAAATAGACCCTCTGTTTCCTCACACTACTGCTGTATTGCTTTCAATTTGTGCCTTGCTTTTCAATCTCTGTCTGTTTGCCGGCAGGAGCATCACCTACAGATTATCAGGCTGGCGAAAGTGACGACGAGGGTTGGAGCAATAGACCCCAATTTATGTGCTTTTGTTTTATGTGTTTTTTATGCTATTCATTGCAATACTGTGAAGGGTATGATTACCATTTCAAATCAATCTTTGACTTAAGGACAAAATTGAACTATAGAAGTTCGTAAACAACCAATTTGTTATCCAGAGGTTGCCTGTACATGGAAAGCAACATGCAGCAAGTGTGTCATGGGAAATGTATTTTCCTATTTCTGTGGGGATTAGAATAACCTAGGTATTGATATCAAAATTATTTAGTTTCAAAGTACAAAGCTATCTATATGCCACATGTTGTTCTACTTGGAAATAGAATGTTGTGCTGCCAGGCAAGATTCATGATTCTTTTGATTCCTTTCCTTTAGATAGAAAGCTGAGCAACAGTCATGAAACCCAGCAGGAAAGATTAAGTAGGTTAATTCTTGCAAAGTACTTACACCTGCACGAAAGGATTTACAGTCGCTGCAGGTTGAGTGCCAATAGACAATAGAAAATAGACAATAGACAATAGGTGCAGGAGTAAGCCATTCGGCCCTTCGGACCAGCACCGACATTCAATGTGATCATGGCTGATCATCCCCGTTCCTGCCTTCTCCCCATATCCCCTGACTCCGCTATCTTCAAGAGTGGCTGAACAGAATGTCCTAGCATTTAATATAGAGGTCCATGAGAAAGGCAAAGCATCCAAAACACAATTAATTTCAGATATGTGTAAATGAAATTTTGGAGCAAGAAGTGGCCCATGGAAGGTGTGCAGAACTCACCGTTACTAGCTTTTCTATTGTAGTATGGATTTTTTTAATCAATAAACACATTGATCTTCTCATTATTGCTTGTATTTCAGCAATATAATATTGGCCAAGAGATTACATGCTGTGAAAAATAGTGATCTTTAGCACGACAACAGAGAAGGAAATAACGTTGCATTTCTAGTTTTTCTACCCGGTACTTGTGGGAATGGCCACAATCAGCAGTTGTTAGATTGTACCTCAGAAATATGAACCAAATGATAAGTATAATGGAGATGATGAAAAAAAACTCGAAAGGGAATGAAAAGCAAAAAATGCAGATCCTAATAATCTGAAACAAAAACAGAAAATGCTGAAAACACCCAGCAAGCCAGGCAGCGTCTATGGAAGGAGACCCTTCATCAGAACAATGGTTCTGAATAAAAAATACACTTGATGCCTGCTGGATAACAGGATAACTGATAATAAGTACATAAAACCAGATTATTATATTGTTAATAACTATATAAATTGTGATAAATTTGAAATCTAGAACTAAATTAAGGGATAGAGGTCAGTCTGAAATAATTAAGCATCCTTTTAATTCAGATGGCAATAGGCAATATGCTTTTAAAGATTAAACATGAATTTTTAGGTAAAGTCCATTTCTAAAATCCCCCAAATTAGGCTCTGGCATTCTATTATCATCACACCGAGACTGTAAATTCTTGACAAATACATTCTGAATAACATAGAGTAAAGGAATGGATTGTGCCCGATACTTTATGCTTGCAGCGAGTACAGCGGGGGGAATGGCAGGGTTCGAAGTACAAAAACAGACGATTGAAAGAATTCATTAAAAATTACGAACCATCGAGTGCGAGCATGGATGGGAAGTCTTTGCAGTTGGAGACGCCGGTGGAATCTGTCACACAGGTTTTCCAGAGATTGGCCCAAAATGTGGCAGTGGTGATAACAGTACCGTCGATGCTAGACACTTTCCAGTAGTCCGTGGGTAACGTGGAAGATATCAAAATAAAGCCAGACACCGATATCACGAAGGCAACGATTTCAATTGTCATCTTCGTCATTTTTAGGCTTATTAAACCGTTTAACAGTTTAATACCTGTACGCTTTTGTTCCCTTTTCCGTCGATTATCTCTATTTGAATCTCTCAATTTTCGACGCTTAGAGGAGATAATAGTAAAATCGACCTGTTTTACTTTTGCTTCTCAGGAGGCTGCGTGTGGTAGGACCTGTGTCTTTAGGAATGAATGAATGTAACATTTGCTGAAAAGTTGAAATCTGGGCACAGGACAATTACCTTACGTCATCGCACAGACAGCCTCTGTTCAACACCTTTAAACATGGTGAGTACCTCGTCTTACTGAGATCTACAAATTTAGAACAATGCTCGAAAGAAAACTAGGATAACAGCAATCACAAATATTCCAAAGGGCTTGTTATTACAGCAAAATACTGCATCCAAGCTAAATTAACAGTGATGTATTGCTACATTCTCGAAACAAACAAAAATAGGTGAACATTTTAAAAGTCTGGCGACGTTTCGAGTCAGGATCCTTCTTCAGACTCCTGAGAAGGGTCCCTACCCGAAGTCTCCTATTCATGTTCTCCAGAGATGCTGCATGACCCGCTGAGTTACTCCAGCACTCTGTGTCCTTTTTTATTTTTAATGTTTCGATCACTAGCGATCCTTTCTGGAAATGATGGTTTGGATAAATGCAGGCAGGCGTGCCGGTAAAAGATCGTTCGACAACAAATTGGTCGAGTGAAAGAACGGATACGATGCAATATCACAATTACAGAGGCATGATGGCAAAGCGATTTCGGCTTTGAAAAGAGACAAGCAATCATGGCATTTAAAGAATTAATCCAAACTGTACAATAAATATATATCCCTTTCAGACTAAAAACAAACAACAAAAGTGGATAGCAAAATATATTAACAATTTAGCAAATAAAGACCAAGACATTGATAAGGAAAGGAAAAGTAGAATTCAAGAGTAATTCAGCAAGTAAACAAAACGTAAAAGCTTCTACTGATATGCGAAAAAAGATAAAATTCTACTGATATGCAAAAAAGAGAAGAACTGTTTAATCAGGCTAAGACTTTATTCCCTGGAGCACAGGAGGATGAGGGGTGATCTTATAGAGGTATACAAAATCATGAGAGGAATAGATGGGCAAAGCACACTTTCATCCAGACTAGGGGGAATCAAGAACCAGAGGGCATAGGTAAGGGGGGGATTTAATAAGAACCTGAGAAGAAACGTTTTTAAACAAAGAGTTGTGGGTGTATGGCAGGTACTATCAAAATGGTGAAAATACATTTGGACACATATATGGATAGAATAGGTTTAGAAGGATATGGGCCAAATGCAGGCAGGTGGGACTAGTGTAGATGGGGCATATTGGTCGGGTCGAGCAAGTTGGGCTGAAAGGCTTGTTTCCATGATGTATGACTCTATGTCTCCATTAGCAAAGATGAAGATGGGTTTCTTTCAGAGAACTTACAGCATTGATATTCAGAAGTATCTTGAAGCCCAAGTTCATAACTCACTGAAGGTGGTGATCAGGCGAATAGGGTGGTGAAGAAGACACATGATATGTTCCCACTAGTTAGTCCGCACAGTTCCTAAGTATGCGGGACCTCACGGAATGTCTTCTCCAGCATGCACTCTTCTATGCACTTGCTGATGAAGTCAGTCACGGCCGTGGTGTTGAGGTTGGCTGTAAAATCCCTAAATATGGACGGGTCCACTGACTCAAAGCAGTTACGTAGGATTTCATCCGTGTCCTCCGAACAGCATTGAATAACTTACTGTACCAGATCTGTACCAGCTATGTGATCTGATTTCCCGAAATGTGGCCAAGGAATGGAGTGATAGACGTTTTTTATGGATGTGTAGCAGTGGTCGAGAGTGTTCTGGCCCCTGGTGGGCAAGAGACATGCTGATAGTTCTTTGGTAATCCGCCCTTGAGGTTGGCTTGATTGAAGTCTGCTGCAATGACCAGGGGTTTGGGTTGATTTATTTCGAGGCTATTTGCAGAGTACAGTTTATTCAGAGCAAGCTTGACGTCTGCATGGGGGGAGGGGTGGGAATGTAGACTTCTATCAGGATAGATGAGGTGAGTCTGAAGAAGGGTCTCAACCAGAAACATCACCCATTCCTTCCCTCCAGAGATGCTGCCTGTCCCGCTGAGTTACTCCAGCATTTTGTGTCTATCTTCGGTTTCTGCAGTTCCTTCCTACACAGGTGAATTCCCTGGGAATGTAGACTTCTATCAGGATAGATGAGGTGAGTCTGAAGAAGGGTCTCAACCAGGTAGAGGGACGGCACTGCACAGTCAGATATTCCAGGTTTGGGGAGCATGAGCTGGCCAGGACTGCCACATTTGAGATAGATAGGCACATGAATATGCAGGGAGGTGATCGGTGTGGATTACGTTCAGGTGAGGAGGTCATAGCATCATGTTTGGCACAGGTATTGTGCGCCAAAGGACCTGTTCCTGTGCTGTACAATTCTATGTTCTGTTTCTATGTTCTTTGTGGCACAGCACTAGCTGCAGTCCCCCAACTTGCAAATTAGACATTTTTTCCTGCACTCTGTCCTCCTTCTTTCATGGCATTGTCAAACCATGCAAATATATTATTCCCAATCTAATTGTCTCTTGATGTTTCTTATTTTCAATTTCCCATCTTTGTTAAATAGTATGGTTACATTTGCAACTCTTCAATTCATGGGAAATATTCCAGAATCCATGCAATTTTAGAATATGACAACTATCACTATCTCTTTCAAAACCTTGCAATGGGGATCATCAGATTTTGGGGATCTATCAGTTTTGAATCTCACTAATTCCTGCAGTTTTTTAAATAATAATTGTAATTGGTTGGATCATTATTCTCCCTGGTAACTGTTCTCAAATATTCCCAGAAGGTTTTTATTCTTGCATAAATAATTATTTAATGTCCTTATTTTCCAAAGTAAGTTCTCTGAAAGAAATCCACCTTCATCTTTGCGAATAGAGTCATCATGGAAACAAGCTCTTCGGCCCAACTTGCCCGAGCCGCCCAATATGCCCCATCTACACTAGTCCCACCTGCCCACGTTTGCCCCATATCCTTCTAAACCTATCCTATCCATATACGTGTCTTCCTTACATTTATATCTAGATCATTTATATATCACACAAACCGCAGAAGTCCCATCACAGATCACTGCAGAACTCCACTGGTCACAGACCTCCTGGCGGAATGTCTACCTTCCACCCCAACCATTTGTCTATAAATAAGCCAGTTCAAATTCATAGGACTAAGTCATTGTGAATCCCGTATGTCAGTCTATCATGAGGGACCTTAACATAAGCTTCACTAAAATCCATGTGAACAACATCCACTGCCCTGCCTTCATCAATCTCCTATGCCACTTCCTCAAAAAACTAAATCAACCTAGTGAGACATGACCTGCACTTACAAAGCCATGCTGGCTATCCCTAATTAGCGTTTTGGAGCCCTTCCTCATCAAACACCTTCCAATCTCCTTCAATAACCTAGGATAGATCCCATGAGGTCCTGGAGACTTATCCACCTTAATGTTCTTCAAGAGCCTCCGTACCTCCTCCTACTCAATCTCGAACTGCCTTAGTACATTTGTATTGTCCACACCGATCTTGCTGTCCTCCAAGTCCTTCTCCTTCGTGAATACAGTACTCGTTTAGTGCCTCACCTACATCCTCCAAAATAGATTCCTTCCTTTATCTTTGAGTGGTACTACCTTCTCCGTGGTCAGAATCAGAATCAGATTTTATTCGCCAAGTATGTTTTGCATCATACCCTCATATTGTTAGCGTAAGAAACAAAAAGCCTTGAGATTTTCCTTAATCCAACATCAATAATTGTGAAATATAACATCAAATGTGAAGAAACTTGATACGAACGACCACGGCAAAAAGCTAGGTAAGATTCTGCAAATAAAAAATTGCGCGGTGTACCGTTTTGGGGTAGCTCCTGAGATCACAGACAGACAAACAAGACAAGACTTTTAATAATATATAGATAGTTATACTGGACCAAGTGGGACCCGTTGGGTTCCTGTCACACAGGAGGGCTGGTCCCCAAATGAAATATTCCACCACTCACCCATAGCCCCCAACTGCACAAGCGTGGCTGATGGGTTCCCGTTGTGATCCCAGAGATCCCCGTTGTGACGCGAGTCACGGCTACTCGCCATCCCTCGCCATCCCTCTTCCTACCCCTATCCTCCTCCATTCCCCCTCATCCCCAGCACTTCCACCCCCTCCTCTTCACCCTCCCACTTCTTTCCCCTTTCCTCCTCCCTTCTCCCACTCCCTCCCTCCCATTTTCCTCCCCCTCATTTCTCCTACCCTCAGTCACTCCCTCCCTCCCTCCCTTCCTCCATAACTCTCTCCCCTCCCTACCCCCCTTGATGTCATTGTGAGGTGGAAGCAGCTGCGTTTTTTAAAACAGAGTTTTTTAAAAATATGAATGCGATCCCATTGTGATGTCATTGTGATGTCATATGCTGCTAACTGCCAGTGCAAAAGCAAGAGAAGCAAAATGTGAATAATTTGTAAAATATACCATCAATCTGAACGAAACAATACAACACACCACAGGACAATGATGAGTAAGATGGGTCAAAAATTGTAGCGCTACCGTATCCGTTTTGGCGTAGTTTCAGGATCACTCGCAGACTCACAGACATAATAACAAACAAGTTGAGTTTTAGTGATAGATAGATAGATAGATAGATAGATAGACAGACAGACAGACAGACAGACAGACAGACAGACAGACAGACAGACAGACGGGCAGACAGACAGACAGACAGACAGACAGACAGACAGACAGACAGACAGACAGACAGACAGACAGACAGACAGACAGACAGGCATTTGGATAGACAGGACCTAATTAATCATAGTTTTGTAAGGAAGATCGTGTCCTACAAATCTGATTGAGCTGTTCAAAGAAGTAATCAAAAGGTAGGTGAGGCCAAAGATGTGGATATTGACTGTTTGGACAGTAAGGCATTTGAAAAGATTCCGCATGATAGGCCGTTCTGAAAGATTAGTTCGCATGGATCCAGAGGATCCTCGTGAATTTTCAAGCGGGTAAGTGCGAGGTGTTGCATTTTGGGAAGTCAAACCCTACCAGGACCTTCTTGTGAATGGTAGAGCCCTGGGGAGAGTTGTGGATCAGGGAGTATGGATCAGGGAGTATAGGTAGGTAGGGGGCGCTGCAATGGCAGCAGCCTGTCTGCAGCGCGTTAGTTTTTTCAACTTTGTTTATTTTTTTTGTATGTTTTAAAGTATGTTTTTGATGTTTCTCGGTGTGTTTTGTGTGGGGGGTGGTGTGGGGGGGTAAGGGGGAAACCGTTCCGGTCGCCTCCTCCACGGAGAGGCGACTTTTTCCAGGTCGCCTCCCCCGTGGCCTAACAGCAAGGATCGGCGTGGCCTTTCCCGGAGACGCGCCCGGGGCTTCAGCGGCGGGCGCAGCGTGGACTCTTGGCGTGGAGCGGGTGAGCCCTCGCTGGGGCTCGCTGGAGGGGAGCGCTCCGTTTCGCTGGCCCGGGGCAGCCGGCAGCCTGAAGCCGCGGTCTGCACAGCTCCAGCTGGCGTGGCGTCCACAGCCCGGGATGCCTCGTGGGGGACCCGGGGGAAGAAGAAGCCATCACTGCCGGCCCGCGGCCAACTTCTACCGCGGGTCCGGCATGGACTTACCATCACCCCTGCAGGAGTGCTTCGACCACCAGCCCTGCAGTCTGCGGTGCTTCTGGCTGCGGCGCGGCGCGGCGGGAACCTTAAATCTTCGACCGCCGGCCTGCGGCCTACACCAACCTGAAGCCGCGGTCTCCGGTGGGGAAGAGCCGATCCTGGACTTACCTTGCCTTTGACTTTGTCCTTTACCATCTGGACGCCCGCAGCAACGGCTGCGGAGGGTGGAGGTCCCGACCACGGGGGGAAATGGAGGAGGTCTGGCCAAGTTCTGTGCCTTCCACCACAGTGATGAATGCTGTGGTGGATGTTTGTGTTATATTTTTATTGTGGTTGTGTGTTCTTTATTATTGTACCGCTGCTGACAACCCAAAATTCCACCGACCCTGGTTGTGTGGCAATAAATTCTATCAATCAATCAATCAATCAATCAATGGGCACATGTATCCCTGAAAGTGGTGTCACAGGTAGATGGTAGGATGGTAAAAGCGGCTTTTGGTTTTTGACCTTCATCAGGGGTATTGAGTATAGATTTTTGGACGTTATGTTACTGTTGTGAAATACATTGGTGAGGCCACACTTTGGAGAATTGTGTTCAGTTTTGCTTATTCTGCTATCAGAAAGATGTCATTAATCTGGAAAAAGTGCAGAAAAGATTTATGAGGATGTTGACATAACTCAAGGGCCAGAGCTTCAGGGAGAGGTTGGGCAGGCTAAGACTTCATTAAGTGAAGGTGCCCATCGGTGATCTTATAGAGGGGTGTGAGGGAAATGGGGAGTGTGTATTTGCCTGGGGTAGGGAAATCAAGAAGCCGAGGACATATGTTTAAGGTGAGATTACCAAGGTTTAACGGGAACCAGATGGGAAACGTTTTCACTCAGAGGTGGTGGGTATATGGAACAAGCTGCCAGAGGAAATTGTTGAGGCAGATACTGTAACGGCATTTAAGAGACACTTGGACAGTTACATGCATAGGAAACATTTAGAGGGATATGGGACAAATATGGGTAAATGCTGAGAATGGACAAGTTGGGTTGAAGGGCCAGTTTCCATGCTGTATGACTTCATAGCTCTCTGGATAACCCTGAAGCATCAGAGTGGAAATTATCTCTTCTGCAGCGCAACTAATCTGTGGTGGTCTCTTACCATTGTCATTTTGGTGTTCGTTTCTGTATGCATTTAGTGTTTCTTGCGCTAGTTTGGAGCAATAATGTAGCATTGATACTGGCCAGTATGAACATACAATTACACAACATTCCACACAGACATTCTGTGTACAAGTGTAAGACCCAGGCATTTAAATACTGAAGTGATTTTCCAACTGAAAGATTAAATGTTTCCATGATCTAATATATATCATAAGCTTTCATTTATATGAAACCTTTGACATAGCAAAACATCCAAGGCACCTCAAAGAAAAATGTTGTTATATTTAACTGATGCTACTGATTATGATATGCTAATGTACCAGCTAGCAACTGATCTTCTCCATAAAGACTTGGACATTTGCTAGAAATTGTAATTTCTTTACCTGTCTGTTATGGACTTACGGTATATAATACAATAATATTAAAGTTCTAATCTTGAGAATATCACATTTTAGAATTTTCAAGGCAGTCTCGGTGTTTATTACTATTTCCGTCACAACGGTCAATTTTGTTATTATCTACAATTAGGTAACTAACTAATTATATGCTTTAATTTCAGGTCATCCAAGTAAGATGTTTCATTTTTGTTTCAGAATGCTTCAATCTATAATAACTGAAAATTTCATTCAGTTCTCGTAATTTTTAAGAAAGCTATGGGATTTTGACTGTCCTCGATCACAGCTTTTGTGTTAAGTTAATGGAAAAGCAATGGGGAACAAGATGCTAATTTCCGAGTATGAAAATGACCATAACTTTTTTTTATACTGCAGATATGAAAGTGAATTAGGTATCAAATTAAAGTTCTTTTTATGCTTTATCTGATGGGATAAATTACAGGGTTGATTTTTAAAATCTGAAAATTTTGTACCATTCCTACACGATGCGCTTTCCACACTGCTCTTTGTAATATAGCTCCATCTACCTGTCAACAATCTCTGCCAAAGAGGACTCAACCTTAATGATGAATCATTCTGAAACTTTATTCCAAGCGTCACACTAACATCCCACAACTTCAAAAAATTCCCAGCTATTTAACTATTACCCAAGCACATTGCATGGTATTATTAACACGCTTCTCTCCCTTCTGCTGGACAAGTCAGCTTTCTAGTAGTCAGATTTCAATGGAGCAAATTTTTAATTTGCATTTGTTATTATCTTTTGGTGATGGAGCTTCATGACAATGCCAGTATTTATTGCCAATTCTAATTACCTTCAGAAGATGCTGGTCAGTCACCTTCTTGAACCACAGATAATTAGAAATTCTCTAATTCGTTAATTTTAGGTAACTTCTACAAACTCCCCCTCCCCCTCCCATTCCTCTACCCCCACCAATCCCCTGCTTCCCTTCCTCCACTAAAAGTCGGTTTCACAGTTCACAATGAAGTATCCCTCTTGGGGTCATACCATCCCTAGCCAACAATTGGCCTATCAGGAAATCTCCCTGCGTGAACTCATCTGTTGCCAACTCTGATTAGTCCTGATCTTTTCTTGCTTCCAGTATCCCCCCTACCCCCTACAGTCAGTCTGAAGAAGGATTCCGATCCGAAATGTCACCTATCCGTTTTCTCCAGAGATGCTGTCTGACCCGGTGAGTTACTCCAGCATTTTGTCTCAGTCTGTGTCAAACCAGCATCTTCAGTTCCTTTTAGATTTTAGATTTTAGAGATACAGTGCAGAAACGGGCCCTTCGGCCTGCCGAGTCTACGCCAACCAGCGATCACCCGTACACTAGCACTTGCACTAGGGACAGTTATTAACCTGTAAACCTGTCTTTGAAGTGTGAGACGAAACGGAACCACACAGAGTAAATCAAGGTTGTAACAAGTTCACAAGCTGTTATTTGCTACTGTGAATAGCAAACCTGTTCCATAGAAACATAAAGCATAGAAACATAGAAAAGTAGGAGAAGGAGTAGGCCATTCGGCCATTTGAACCAGCACCGCCATTCAATATGATCATGGTTATCTAAAATTAGTACCTCGTTCCTGCTTTTCCCTTGATTCCTTTAGCCCTAAGAGCTAAATCTAACACCCTCTTGAAAACATCTAGTGAATTGGCCTCCACTGCCTTCTGTGGAAGAGAATTTCACAGATTCACAACGCTCTGGGTGAAAAAATGTTTCTTCGTCTCAGTCCTAAATCGCCTACCCCTTATTCTTAAACTGTGACCTCTGGTTCTGGACTCCCCCAACATCGGGAACATTTTTCCTGCATCAAGCCTGTCCAATCCTTTAAGAATTTTATATGTTTCTATAAGATCCCCTCTCATTCTTCTAAATTCTGGTGAATACAAGCCCAGTCGGCCCATTCTTTCATCATATGTCAGTCCCGCCATCCCGAGAATTAACCTGGTGAACCTACGCTGCACTCCCTCGATAGCAATAATGTCCTTCCTCAAATTAGGAGACCAAAATTGCACACCATACTCCAGGTATGGTCTCACCAGGGCCCTGTACAACTGCAGTAGGACCTGCCTGCTACTAAACTCAAATCCTCTCGCAATGAAGGCCAACATGCTATTCATTTCTTCATTGCCTGCTGTACCTGCATGCGTACTTTCAGTGACTGATGTACAAGCACACCCAGGTCTCGTTGCACCTCCCTTTCCCTAATCTGACACCATTCAGATAATAATCTGCCTTCCTGTTTTTGCCACCAAAGTGGATAACCTCACATTTATCCACATAATACTGCATCTGCCATGCATCCGCCCACTCACCCAACCTATCCAAGTCAGATTCAGATTCAGATTCAGATTCAGATTCAAACTTTATTGTCATTGTGCAGTGTACAGTACAGAGACAACGAAATGCAGTTAGCATCTCCCCAGAAGAGCGAACATAGAATATGAGCAATAAATATATATGCGTACATACAGTCGTCGTAGTGCAATTTTTCTGGGGGAAGGAGTGTCCGGGGGGGGGGGGGGGGGGGGGGGGATGACTGGCAATCACCGAGGTACAGAGTTAAGTAATGTAACAGCCGCAGGGAAGAAGCTGTTCCTGGACCTGCTGGTCCGGCAACGGAGAGACCTGTAGCGCCTCCCGGATGGTAGGAGGGTAAACAGTCCATGGTTGGGGTGAGAGCAGTCCTTGACGATGCAGCACGCCCTTCGAAGACATCACTTGCTTTGGACAGATTCAATGGAGGGGAGTGAGGAACCGGTGATGCGTTGGGCAATTTTCACTACCCTCTGCAGTGCTTTCCGTTTGGAGACAGAGCAGTTGCCATACCATACTGTGATACAGTTGGTAAGGATGCTCTCGATGGTGCAGCGGTAGAAGTTCACCAGAATTTGAGGAGACAGATGGACCTTCTTTAGTCTCCTCAGGCAGAAGAGATGCTGGTGAGCCTTCTTGACCAGTGTTGAGGTATTGTGGGTCCAAGAGAGGTCATCGGAGATGTTGACCCCCAGAAATCTGAAGCTGGAAACACGTTCCACCTCCGTCCCGTTAATATGGATGAGGGTCTGCGTGCCGCCCCTAGACCTTCTGAAGTCTACAATGAGCTCCTTGGTCTTTTTGGAGTTAAGGGCCAGGTTTTTATCAGCGCACCATGCTGCTAGGAGCTGGACCTCCTCCCTATAGGCCGATTCATCATTGTTGTTGATGAGGCCAATCACTGTGCAGCTTCATAGCATCCTCCTTGCAGCTCACACTGCCACCCAGCTTTGTGTCATCCGCAAACTTTGAGATGTCACATTTAAATCCCTCATCTAAATCGTTAATATATTGTAAATAACTGGGTATTGCGGCACCCCACTAGTCACTGCCTGCCATTCTGAAAATGACCTGTTAATTCCTACTCTGCTTCTTGTCCGCCAACCAGTTCTCTATCCATGTCAATACCCTACCCCCAATACCGTGTGCTCTAAATTTGCACACTATTCTCTTGTGTGGGACCTTGTCAAAGGCATTTTTAAAGTACAGATACATCCACATCCACTGGCTTTCCATCATCCATTCTACTTGTTACAGCCTCAAAATATTCCAGAAGCAGATAACAATCTTTTTTAATTAACTAACCGCATCAGTTCTATTCAAGATCCTACACCCCGCCCCCCCCCCCCCCCCCCTTTGATTCCTTGATCATTACCAGAGAAAATGAATCATCTAAATAAGAATTTTATGGCAAGATAGTGAAAGAGCGAATAGTCAAATCTAATAGTCAAATCAAAAACGGAGACGTTCTTCTACAAAAACATGGTCTAGTAGAACAAAAAAATGGCTTGGTGCCAGGTCTGAATGACTTTGCAAATTATATGTAACACAATAGTCTTTTTAATAAGGAAATTAAGATGGAATCCTGCAGTAATAACATGTGCTTATTTCAAGGCCATAATAGAAACATAGAAACATAGAAAATAGGTGCAGTAGTAGGCCATTCGGCCCTTTGAGCCTGCACCGCCATTCAATATGATCATGGCTGATCATCCAACTCAGTATCCTGTACCTGCCTTCTCTCCATACCCCCTGATACCTTTAGCCATAAGGGCCACATCTAACTCACTCTTAAATATAGCCAATGAACTGGCCTCAACTACCTTATGTGGCAGAGAATAGTAAGATTAAACGAGAACTTACCAGTTCGAAGTTTGATCGTTATTTTATGAGGAGTACGTTGAGGGAATACGTGAAGAACCCCGCCAGGACGCATGCGTGTCATTCTTCAAAGCAGCGGTGTGAAATCACAGATAACTGTAATGACTTAAACATAGTAAGATTAGAGAAGAAATACCAGTTGAGTATATGATCATGGGTGGGAGCGGAGGGCACGTATTCCCTCAACGTACTCCTCATAAAATAACGATCAAACTTCGAACTGGTAAGTTCTCGTTTAATCTTACTATTTTACGGCGGAGTCACGTGAGTGACTACGTGAAGATTTCAAAGCTCTGTGATTTCATGCCGTGGAAACGAGTCCATGCATCACATCTGTCTTAATGACTGTAGGAGGAATTGTGTCAACATATTTTAGACATGAATCCGACATTGAAATCCATGAATTGATTAACACAAATTATAGCCCCTATTTATGGGGTAATTAAATTACAGAACTTAAATTGTTTCTGCAAATGTTTCAGGTTTAATGACTGGTTTATGATAAAATAGTTGGAATGTTTTTCCCCTGACCATCCTGCTGCCTTGAGGATTTGGTCCATTGGTACATCCAACTGCATAGCTGCCGATGTAGCTGCAGCCCTGGTGGAATGAGATTTAAAAATATTAGTATCCATCCCAGCCTGTCTTAGATAGAACCTGTTTCAGCCATCTTGAGATGGTCTGGACCGTCACTCTTTTGTGTGGTTGCTTATGGCTGACGAAAAGTGCCTTCTCATTGCCTCTGATGATTTTCGTGTTCTCCATGTATAACGACAAATGTCTTACTATACAGAGACGATCATCTGTTGGGTAAGACCTAAATTCTATATTGAGGCCTGCTGATCCCTGTCTGTTCTGCTTTACTAATTCATAAAGATGAAACGTAATATTTTCAGATGAAGAAGTCATGTGTCCAGTCTTAATTTATGTAATGACTGTACCCTTTGTGCCGTGACCAATGCCATTAGCATGACTGTTTTTAATGTCAGTCTATGTAGGGACAGAGCTGTTGCTGGAGACCAATTCCTGAGCATCTTCAGGACAATACTCACATCCCATATTTGGGAGTACCTGGTTCTTGGGGGATTGGTATTAAAAATTCCCCTCATAAGTTTTGTTACCAGTGGGTGAGTCCCAGCAGAGTGACGCTCTGCTCCTTGCCATAGATAATTTGATAGGGCACTTCTGGCGCAGTTGATGGCACTATAACTGAGCCCCTCATCATAATGGAGGCCTGCCAGGTATTCCAGAACAGACGGGATGTTCATATCTCTGTAGGTGATGCTGTTTTTGTGACAATACATCTCCCACTTCCTGATATAGACCAGATACTGTTTTTTGGTGGACTGTCTGTGGCCTGCCGAAATCATGTTCATTGTTCGGTCCGTCAGTCCCAGCTGTAGTAGTGGTATTTTTAAACTCTACAAATTAATAAATTCAAATAGTTATGGCATGGGTGGCTATCCCTTGTTACAGGATGAACCAATAAGTCTGGTCTATTCGGGATGGTGATACATGGTTCTAATATCATGTTCAGTATCACTGGGAACCATGGTTGAGTAGGCCATTCGGGTTCTACCAAAATACCAGACGCAGAGTCTTGCTGTATTTTCCTTAATACCCGACTGATGACACCCATGCATTTCGTTGTCTCTGTATTGTACACTGACAATGACAATTAAAATTGAATCTGAATGAGGCAGAAAGGAGGGAATGCATAAATAAACAATTCCCCCCCCCCCCCCCAATGCAGCGAAAATGCACCTGTCGCCGCTGCCCCAGGGTCTGGTTCCCACGAAACATAGTTTGATAACTGGTGATTAAGCCTGGATGCGAATAGATCGATATCTGGTGTTCCATATCGTGCTGTAATATCAGCAAATACTTTTTATTCAACATCCATTCGGTGTTTTCATTAAATTTGCGTGACCTGGTGTCTGCCACTAAATTTAGTTTACCTGGTAGGTAAGTAGCTGATATCCAAATATCTCTCTGGATACACCACTGCCAAATTGTATTAGCCAGATTGTCACATGATGTCGATTTGTTTCCACTCATGTGGTTGATATATGCTACCACGGTGGTATTGTCAATCTGTAGTCTAACATGCTGGTGATATGACCCAGTACAATATGACTTTAGGCCGTAGAATGCACCCAACATTTCCAGGTAGTTTATGCCCAGTGTTAGTAATAATGATGCCTCCTGAGCAGTCCATCTACCTCCACAGCTGGAGATGGAATTGGTGGCACCCCAACCAAGTGCACTGGCATCAGTTTGTAGCACCATAGAAGGGTTGCTGATAATGATTGGATTGAAACAAAGCCAAATGTTATCTATCCACCATTAGTTCCATTATAGCTTTGATTGGTGGCTTCATTGGTCTGTCAAAATGACCAGCATTGATTTTGAGTGCTTGTATTTTTGCTCTCTGTAAATTTTGGTAATGTAAAGGTCCAAATTGTGTGGCTGGAAAGGCAGCCACCATTTTGCCAATTACTTTTGCTACCAATTTGATAGACGGTTACTGATGTCAATGAGGTTATTGCAAGCCTCTATTAAGTCTATAGCCTTTCCCTTTGGCAAAGTCACCGACATGTGAACTGAGTCAATGGAAAACCCCAAATAGTCCATAGTAGTGGAAGGCGTTAATTTAGATTTAACTGGATGGATAATAAACCCCAGTTTTTCAAATATCTGTTTTGTGGCTGTTAGTTTGTTTGGCCAATTCCAAAGTTTTGCCCACAATAAGTATGTCATCTAGATATGCCATGACCATGTGTTTTCGTTTCCGTAGAAACGCTAGGGCTGGTTTCAAAATTTTAGTGAACAGCCTGGGGGCTGATGTTAAACCATTTGGCAGCGCTCTATACTGCCATTTGCTGTCCCATCCAGTTGAATTTTAAGTAACATCTGTGGTCACCTCGTATAGGCACTGAATAGTAAGCATTTTTTAATCGATGCTAGCCATGAAGTAACCTTTGGAAATCAATTGTTTAGCAGTAACAAAGGTTTCCATTTTAAAATGCATATATTGTACAAATGTATTCAATTTGGTCAGATCTATGATGATGCGACAACCACCATCTTTTTTGTTTTTGGTAAAGATATTGGACACGAATTCTAGCGGTTCATGTTGGGATTTTTCAATTACCCCTTTTGCGTAAGGCCGCTCCAGTTCAGCATGCGCTTCTGATTTTTCTTTACCGGAAAGTACGAACATTCGGTTCGGTATATGTTGAACTGGAGGGCTGTACTTGTGTATAATTCTATTGTATATCCCTGGATACTGCTTAAAATATAAGTATCGGTAGTTAACATACTCCATGCATCCAGAAAGGAGAGTAATCTCCCCCCAACCTCCATGCTCCCTGCAATTTGTAGGGAACCAGACCCACCTACCTCCATAGTTACCAGTGGCAGGTTTATTTCTTTTTGTAAATCCTTCGTTGATGTTGAGGCGTCGGTGTCTGGGTTTGTGGTTTGGTTGATGTTGGAGGTTTGCGTATCTTCCAAGAAGGCCGGTCTGGGCCATGGCCTAAGAAAGACTCATGTTTGGTGTACCGGACCTTCGAGCTTTCACCAGTCGGTCTTGTTCTACTGGTGGGTGCGTAAGGGTGCTGTCTATGGCCGTGTGTTGCAAAGCAGTGCCAGTGCATCCTGTTGGTCCTGCGACATGTCCTTCTCATCCACTGTGCGGGTGAAAGCTGTTATCCCCGCTGTTTAGGAGTTTCCATATACAATTATTTACTACAGGAACATTCAGGGATATACAATTACCCGGTGTCAGGTGTCCTCCAGGTTTTGGCCAGTCTGGTCTGGCTGTATGAAGTTGGACACCATGTCCAGTAGATTTTCACGTTCCTGCACCCCCTGCACACTTGATTTCTGTTCTGCAAACCCCAGAACTGACCCCCAGTACTCCCCTCTGACGAGGGAGAAGCACTGTACAGCCCTACAAGAGCCTGTCACGTTGGAGCAAATGCTCCACACACCGCTCCATCCGGCTCCAGCGCTCACGGTCGCTGGCCGCCCGCGGCTGCTCAAAGTCGGACTCATCTGAGTCCACGACTTTGATGGTTTTTTGTTTTGCCTTACCGCCCGGCCGCGGAGTGGATCTGGCCGGTGCGGAGGCGACATCGGGCACAACTGATCCCATTATAGGTGATTCAAGTGCCGCTGGCCGCTGCTGGCCCACCAGCTTTGTCGCAGCCCTCGTTGGTTTCTCCACCTGTAATCAGCATGGGAAAACGCAAAAAGACCGCAGAGTACTCTTACCTGCAGGACCTGGTTTAAATTGCCGCTACGGGGGAACGTCGTTCCACCCCACGCCCTGCCATTTTCGACTTGTCAAAGTCGACGGCCCCATTCTGAATAGTCTCCCGCCCGGCCGTGGTGTTCTGGCCGGCGCGGGACCAAAAGTCGGCACAGCTGATCCCACTTACGGGGCTTGTGCCTTCAGCTGCTGCTGGCTCCCGCAACTTCGCGGTCCTCCCCAGCCAGCTTTACTCGCAGCACTTGTGGACACTATTTTGTCCAGCCTTCCCTCCTGTGTAAAAACAGCGCGGGGACAAAAACTACCGCAGAGTAAATCACTTACCTGCAGGTCACGGTTTCAAACTTACCGCTGCGGGGGAACGCTCCACCCCGCCTGTCGTTTCGCAGGCGTGAAAGCGATATGACACGTATGTGTCCTGGCGGGATTCTTCACGTAGTCACTCACGTGACTCCGAAGTAAAATTCCAGAGATTCACCACTCTCTGTGTTAAAAATGTTTTTCTCAACTCGGTCCTAAAGGATTTCCCCTTTATCCTTAAACTGTGACCCCTTGTCCTGGACTTCCCCAACATCAGGAACAATCTTCCTGCATCTAGCCTGTCCAACCCCTTTAGAATTTTGTAAGTTTCTATAAGATCCCCCCTCAATCTTCTAAGTTCTAGCGAGTACAAGCCGAGTCTATCCAGTCTGTCTTCATATGAAAGTCCTGACATCCCAGGAATCAGTCTGGTGAACCTTCTCTGTACTCCCTCTATGGTAAGATGTAAGGTGTAAGACTGTAAGAATAAAGAAGACAAGATTGAAAAAAATTGCTGACGCTCCAGAGATAAGTCAGAACCTGTTATTGGATGAGCTTGGTTTGGACCCAGCTTTTCGTATATTCTGAAAGGCTATAAAATCTTTCAGTCATGCCATATTCAGACTTGGCAGGAGTGTTTTACTGAAAAGAAAAATGTATAATTGTGCTAACTTCCCTTTGTTCGGTGAGTGGAGCCCGAGAAGCAATGAGGAACGTTTGTGCTCATTGTAGATCTTTGGCACCCGTCTGACAAATCAATTAAAGATTGCCATGGATTACCTTTAACAGTTTTTGTTGCTATCTGCTTTTTAAGAAATGGACTTTGACGTTAGTTCAAGCACACATCATCATAAGATATTTTTAATGGTCTCCTTATGTTAGAGTCAGCCTCCAGTACCTATGATGGGTGAGCCTTAATAAAGCTATGTTTCTTATATAAGAATATAAGAAGTGATGTTGTGATGAGAGGAGTGGTAACTAGAACCTGGTGAGATTTTTAGCTGGACCTTCTATCACTATACATAATAAGCATTAAAACACAACACAAACTAAAAAGGATTAAAAAAACTTGATGTGAGCCAAGGAGGTTCCCAAAGAGCCCAGCCATCCCATAGTCCCACTCCACCAGGTGGAGGGAGGAGGTGATTGACCTTCTTAACTTTGTTGTGGATGTGATTAACCAGGTTTGTAACCAGAGTTATCCAGAATGTAGATGCAACATTCTGCCCTGATCAAGGCACAAGTACCTCCCTTCTCTGCTAGGATAAAGTCAAGGTTCCTGTGATTCTGGAGGGCAACTGTGCGGACGGCCACTAGTTCATCATTCATGTTGGCTATAGACTCGGCTGTATCATTGTCCACCTTCTCAAGCACAGAGCCATATTAAGGCACTCTCTTGCCAGTACAGTTGTCCTATGTAGAGGAATCAAGGTAGAGAAGAATCTCTCGACATTGCTGAGGGATCATTCTTCATTCTTGGGAGAGAATATTGGCGGCGCGGCTCACCCGTTGCAGCGGCCCCTACAGCCTGTCTGTCTTTTTTTATTTTTTGTCTAGTTAAATGTAGTGTTAGTGTTTTTTTAATACTGGTTTTAAATGTGTATATGTGGGGGGCGTGGGGGGGGGGGGGGAGGGGGAAACTGTTTAAAATCTCTTCCCTGTCCGGGAGACCCGACCTTTTCCCTGTCGGGTCTCCGTTGTCGTTGGGGCCTAGCACCGTGGAGCGGCCTCCAACCTGAACGACCCGGGGGCTCGGGAGACGGCGGAGCTGCGGACTACTCACCATCGTGGGGCTGGCCGGCCTCGGAGCGTGGGGAGCGGTGGTGACTCGCTGCTGCGACTCAACTCCTGGGGCTCGGAGGCTCCAGCTGCAGCCGCAGGTCCGGTGGACTGGGACATCGGGAGCTCGCGGGTCCGGGGGGAGAGACCGCTTCCCGGAGCTCCCGCAACGCGACTTCTCCAGCCCGTGTCGTGGGGTTGGAACGACCCGGAGCGGGGACGTACATCGCCCGGCACGGCTTCATGGCCGTGGGACATTACAGCGCCCGCCGGGGGCTCAAACATTGTGACTTTTAGACCGGGAGCGGGGCCGTAAATCACCCGGCACGGCCTAAAATGGCCGTGGGACTTAGCATCGCCCGCCTGGGACTTGGATATCGGGAGAGAAATGGAGAACAAGGGAGAGAAAAGACTGCCTTCCATCACAGTGGGTTCACTGTGATGGATGTTTGTGTGAATTAAATTGTGTGTATGTCTGTAGGAAATTGTCTTTGTTTGTATGGCTGTGGAAACGGAATTTTGTTTGAGCCTCACTGAGGCTCAAATGACAATAAATGGTATTGTATTGTATTGTATTGTAAGTAGAATGATGGGTATGAGGCAACAAAGTCAGATCTAAACCTCCCTTTATATGGACGTCGCCGTCTTTTGCTTGGGTCCACGGGCAGTCCGCAGATTGTTTAGCATCTGAGACTTGTTGGAGTTGGCATCGGGAGCCATAGTCTCACCGCAGAAAGAGCAAGACAATGCTCTTTGGCAACTCGCCCGACCAATCTTCCGCCACATTTACCATCAGGTCTGACTTCTTGAAGATGCTGGGAATCTGGTTCGGGGGGTTGTTGAGGGATGCGACAAGAATTGGTTGGAGCAAATGGCCAACGTTGAACAAAAATTGGGTCTGTGGAAGCAGCTTCCTCTCGATAACTGAAAAATCTTGGTCATCAGGTGTGAGGTGCTCTCGGAGCTGCTGTACTCAGTGCAAGTGTGGCCGTCCCCCAATCCTCTGCCTCGGCGATTATCCGGGCCATTTTCCAGTTCATCTGTGGTTCAAATATGGAGTGGGTCCAACGGGTCATGATACACAAATTGACAGACGACTAAGCCAAAAGCATGTCCAATATTACCCCTTGTCATGACGATGAGTCATGATGATGATATGCAAATATCATGACTTTGCATCAGATGACTTGGAGGTCAGATCGCATGTGCACTATGTAAGCCTAGGCAGGAGGCCATGGCTGAGTGAGATAATAAACTTGGAGACCAAGGAATGTAACCTCTAAATATTGTGTCAGTATCATTACTATTCCACATCTGAGGCCAGAATGTGACATTGGCGACGTGGATCGGATATTTCTGATATTTTGGATTCTCAATCCGTGGCTATAAGCTGGAAAAATATATATTTTTTAAATGGCAGTCGCTGGAGCTGATTCCTTAGCACTTCGCAGAGTTCCACACTTCGATCCGATGGTTGATGCGAGTAACGTCAGCGTGAGATGGAATGATTGGCTGGAGGAATTTGAAGCTTACGCCGACAGTCGAGGGCTCTTTCTTGAGGAGAGTACGCCGGGGCAGAAAGCAGCAGTGGAGAGCGTTGCTTCTTCTCACCGCAGGGCCAGCAGTTCGAGAAATATTTAAACACTCCCTGATACCGGAATGAAGGAAGACTATAAGAAAGCCCTTGATGCTTTGCACAGTCATTATGTGGTGGTGCAGAATGCTACATTTCAACGCCATTTATTCCGTAAAACAATGCAGGAAGAGGTCGAGACTGTTTGCGACGAGACTCAGACAGGTGTCTGTAGGCTGCAAATATGTGGCTGCTTATGTGGAAAACCAGATATTGGATCAGGTTGTGCAACATTGCAGGTCAGACAAGCTCAGGAGAAGGCTGCTAGAAAAAGGGGGTGAGTTAAACCTTAATAATGCTTTGTCGATTGCAGCAGCACTGGAAGCTGTTGAGGGACCATTTCACAGCATGAAATTGAAAGATTCCAAGACTGGGCAAGTTGACCAGCTGTCCTACGGTAGACCAAGAATATGCCTGAACGTGAGATCGAATGGTACGGGTGTGGCAACAAGGGTCACATAGGGAAAGATGCATGTTGTCCAGTAAAAGGTAGAACATGTAGGAAATGTGGAGACAAAGATCATTTTGCAAAGAAATGTAAAAGTAAGGCCAGGGACAAGACAAGTGATTACAACAAGAAAGGGAAGTTCAGTGAAAAGAAAGACAGACCTTTGCACAAAAAGAAGGGTCATGTCCGTCACGTAGAAGGTGATTTCAGAAGTGATGAAGACAGTGATGAAGCTGGTGAGCATACTGTTAAAAGGAATTATCAGTTTGCATTAAATGAGAGCCATCACGAGAAAGTTGCAGTGACCATCGGAGGTGTTACAGTGCCAGTGATTTCAGATTCTCGTATCTTTGGGAATGCTTGAAACAGCAGAAAATCAAGTGCACGTCAAGGAGGTGTAGTAGGAAGTTATATCTATATATCGCAACTAAACCATTGCAGACCATTAGATGTTTCATGGCTAAAGTAGGTCGGAGATAGAGAAACTGAAGCATTTGTGGTGATAGAGGAGAAGGGAGAAACTCTGCTGAGTAGAAATACAGCTCGAGAGCTGGGAGTGCTTCACATCGGAGTGCATGTCAATTCAGTGCAGTCATATGATGACATGAGGCAGGAATTTCTTTCAGTATTCCAAGGGGTTGGAAAATTGAAAGGCCAGCAAGTGAAGTTAACCATCGATGAAAATGTCAAGCCGATAGCACAACCAGTGCGGAGAACGCCATTTGGACTTTGTGGAAAAGTAGAAGCTAAAATCAAGGAGTTGATTGATCAGGACATTATTGAACCAGTTGAACGTTCGAAACCATGGGTGATGTGGAAGTTGTGATTGTGCCGAAGTTGATCGCTCCTACTCTTTGCTTCCTGTCTGCCAACCAATTTTCTATCCATGTCAACACCCTACCCCCAATACCATTAGCTCTAATTTTAGTCACCAGTCACCCGTGCGGGACCTTATCAAAGTCTAGGTACACTACATCCACTGGCTCCCCTTCATCCATTTTACTTGTCACATCCTCAAAATTTTCCAGAAGACTAGTCAAGCATGATTTCCCTTTCATAAATCCATGTTGACTTGGACTAATCCTTTTACTGCTATCCAAATGCCCCATTATTACCTCTTTAATAATTGACTCCAGCATCTTTCCCACCACCGAAGTCAGGCTAACTGGTCTGTAATTCCCCGTTTTCTCTCTCACTCCTTTCTTGAAAAGTGGGATAACATTAGCTATCCTCCAATCTACAGGAACTGATCCTGAAACTACTTTCTAGGTCCTGATCTACAGGAACGGATCCTGAAACTACTTTCTAGGTCCCTACCTGGTCGGAGAGGCAGCATTTCTCCGGGCTGCACCGTCGACCCGTCGTCGCGGCCTACCAGCGGGCTTGGAGCGGCGTTTTCCTGTGGGACCGCCCAGCACCTTCGACTTCGGTGGCAGCACAGCGCTGGAGCGCTACCGCGGAGCGGAGCGGGCGATGCCTTGCCTGGGTCGCCGCGCTGGAGCTCCGGTGAGCTGAGACCGCCGAGAATAACATCGCGGAGCTGCGGGTCTGTGGAGCGGGCAGCTGCGGGTGGCGGTTCTGTCTTTAACATCGGGAGCCTGGGATCTCTCGATGAGATCGCCAGTGGTGGAGCTCCAACCGTCGCGGCCTTGTCAGCTTTGGAAGCTGCGGTCTCCGGTAAGGAAGCGGCCGTTCCAGGTGTCCCAAGCCGCTGTGAGGACTCTCCCGACGCCGGAGCAACAGCACCCGGCGAGAACGGCCTGGAACATCGGGCCTCCGTAGAGGCAACTGTGGAGGCCTCAATAGGCCCGACTATGGGTGAACTGGGGTTGGGGACTGGACATTGTGCCTTCCCTCATAATGGAAACCATTGTGGGGGGATGTTTTTATGTTATTCTTATTGTTCCGTTTCCAAGATAGCTGCCGGAAGGGAGAGTGAACGCTGGCGCGATTAGCTGCCGCTGCTCTCTTTGAATTGTGTATTGTTGATGTCTTTACTATTTATTTATTTTATTTTTTTGTTGTTATTTTTTTGTTTTGTTTCATTCCGCTTACATGTTTTGTAATCTGTTTACTAAATTTTGTTAGGTGTCCTTGAGAGTCCTTGAAAGGCGCCCATAAGTATAATGTATTATTATTATTATTATTATTTCTCGCCTATTGAAAATTTATTTCAGTTCCTTTACCCCCTTAGATCCTCTGTCCTCCAATACATCTGGGAGATGTATCTAGCTGTCTCCTCCCACCCTCCCATCCGCCCGCCCTCGGGCTCCTCCTCCTCCTCCCCTTTTCCTTCTTTCTTCCCCCCCCCCACCCCCCATCAATCTGAAGAAGGGTCTCGGCCCGAAACGTCGCCTATTTCCTTCGCTCCATAGATGCTGCTGCACCCGCTGAGTTTCCCCAGCAATTTTGTGTACATCTGGGAGATTGTTTGTGTCTTCCTTAGTGAAGACAGATCCGAAGTACCTGTTCAACTCTTCTGCCATTTCCTTGTTACCCATAATAATTTCACCCGTGGCTGCCTTCAAGGGACCCACATTTGACTTTGTTACTTTTTCCCTCAACATATCTAAGGAAGCTTTTACTGTCCTTCTTTATATTCCTGGCCAGCTTCCCCTCATACTTCATCTTTTCAACCCGTATTGCCCGTTTTGTTTCCTTCTGTTGTCCTATGAAAGTTTCCCAATCCTCTGACTTCTGGCTACTCTTTGCTGTGTTATGCATCTTTTCTATCTCTAACTTCTCTTGTCAGCCACGGTTGCCTCCTACTCCCCTTAGAATCTTTCTTCCTTTTTGGAATGAAATGATCCTGCGTCTTCCGGATTATGCCCAGAAATTCCTGCCATTGCTGTTCCACCATAATTCCTGCTAAGATCCCTTTCCAGTCTACCTTGGCCAGCTCCTCTCTCATGCCTTCATAGTCCCCTTTGTTCAACTTCATCACTGACACTTCCAATTTAACCTTCTCCTTCTCAAATTGCAGATTAAAACTAATTATAATATGATCACTACCTCCAAGTGGTTCCTTTACCTCGAGTTCTCTTATCAAATCTGGTTCATTAGACAACACTAAATCCAGAATTGCTTTTTCTCTGGTCAGCTCCATTACAAGCTGCTCTAAGAATCCATCTCGGAGGCACTCTACAAACTCTCTTTCTTGGGGTCCTGAACCAACCTGATTGTCCCAGTCTACCTGCATATTGAAATCCCCCATCACCACAGTGGCATTACCTTTGTTACATGCCAGTTTTAACTCCTGCTACAACTTACACCCTACATCCGGGCTACTATTTGGGGGTCTTGTAGATGAAACCTATTAGTGTCTTCTTGCCTTTACAATTCCTCAACTCAAACCACAGTGACTCTACCTCATCAGTCCCTAGTCTTCCTTCGCAAGGGATTGAATTCCATCCCTCACCAGCAGAGCTACCCCCCCTCTTCTGCCCACCTGCCTGTCCTTTCTATAGGATGTATAACCCTGAATATTGGGAATGCTGGTAGTGTTTTGGCGCTGTTCTTGTTTTGTATCTATTTTTAAGATTCTGAATAAAGTTTACTTTTGGGGAAAAAAATCTGGGTTCCTGGCCAAGTACTGTACGACCCTTGACCTTGAATGCTTCCTCTTTTTTGTGTGGGAAAGAGGGGCAGATTTGCAGAAGTATGAAAATACACCCATGTCGTAAGCTTGATATTATTTTACTACGCCATACAAAAAAAAACTTTATGGATGTCAATGTTCAAATACGGAAGTACTTTCATTTCCATTGATTTCCTTTCAAACAAAGGCACGGACTGAAGAACGATAAGCCTATCTTTGGGTAAGACAGCGCCGCGCCGGGAATTATAGCGCGTGTTCTGTGCCCGGCGCCAGGATTCACCGCTGGAACCTGGTGTGATCTCCGGGCACCGACCTGACGCCGGAAAACCCGGAGCAAAGGAGCGAGTTGGCAGCTGACCAGAGAGAGAGCGGCAGGACATGACAGGGCAGGCTGACAAGTAGGACCGGCAGCTGCAACACATCCAAATGGAGCCCGTTCACAGAGAAGACAAACCGAACCCTTTGGCAACGGCCAATATCTTCTCCAGTGTGTTTTTCTGGTGAGTTTGAGCTTTCGCCTACACATTTTCCTTCGCTGGTTTATGATAGGTTCCGAACTACTTGTCCTTCATTTAACTCTCACGACTGGGTTGCGGAGAGAATGTGGGTGAGGTGATCTCGAGTTGGTGGAGTTGTGCAAATGTCATGATCCTGGCGCTAGTAGTCATTTTACGAGCTCCTTGCTCTAGCACTATAGGCCACGTATTCAATTCCTTGTTTACAAAGGATTATACTTATATATTCGACACATCATGTACTGCCCTCAAGTGTGTACCTTTGGTAATCGATAATGTACATTAAAAATAGCCGATGCATGTTCGTCTCCACGTGGGGTATTGGTTATTGGTTGACTTTGCCGCCCGACTTTGGATAGCGGTTTTGCAGCCCCGATTGCTTGCTTTCAACACTTCCTCTTTCTCGTTTGCATTACTGGAGTAAATAAGAACTATATGTTTCTCTTGAACCCAGTAAAAACAAAATGTTAATTTATAAAGTCACTTGTCATTTTGAGAGGAAATAATGCATTTTTGAAGCGGGATGAGAAAAAAGGGCTTTGTTTCAAGCAAAGATCCGCTATAGGATCTTTGGTTTCAAGTGAAGGTGGGACATTTGATAAACAGGCATTGGATTGGGTGAGTAAGAGACACAGCAGCCACAAAGGCAGGGATGGTACAGAATCTTCAAAAGTCCCGGAGAGTGTTGGCGAACAGCAATTTTGAAAAACGGGCAGGAGAGTGGAGAGAAAGCTGTTCGATTGAGAAGCGGCTTGGTGGAGGTGAAGGCGGGACAAGTGAAAAGCTGGCATATAATTGGCTGTGGAAGAAACTCGGCAGCGAATAAAGGGCAGGAAAAGGGGAGTGGAGCGGCTGTGTTAGGGGAAAGGGCAGCACCGAGGCTCTGAATCAAGAGGTTTCACTGAGAGAGCTGGGAAAAGGGTAATAGCAGGCTCAGGTCTGTTCTTCTGGGTAATTCTTCCTAGGTTTTTGGTGTCATACAGATGGCAGGTGGGATGTTGGAAGCTGGACTTTACTTGTGCCCCTGAGGAAGTGAGTTCTGCTGCAGCTCCTTAAGGACCACATTAAGGTGCCGGAGCTGCAGCTGGATGATGTGAGAGAGTCGTGGATAAGGGTATATTGAGGTGGTCATGTCTAATACCCCTGTCCCACTTAGGCAATGTTTTAAGGCGACTACAGGCGACTAGGCAGTCGCCACGTGATCGCCTGTATGGTCTCCTCAGTCAGCCAAAGAATCGTAGTGTTTTTCTGGTCGCTGCTGGATTTTATAATGTGAAAACTTTTCGGCAACAGTCAGCGACCGTGGGGTTGTCATAGCTTGATTTCTCCTGACGTAGGTGCTGTCGTAGGTTGTCGCCAGGATGACGTAGGTTGTCGCCTGGATGACGTAGGTTGTCGCCGATGCTGACCAGTGAATTCCATTGGCGACTACCTACGTCAACCGGTGACAGGTACCGGCGACTGAATTGTCTTACCTTGTCGTAGCTTGTGGACATAGGTTGTCGTAGGTGTGGTCGTATGTGGACGTCCTAATCGTTGCTGGTTGTCGGTAGCTTGCAGTAGCTTGACATTGACTAGGAGGAAGGTTGTTGTAGACATTGTCATGGGGGGGGGGGGTCCAGTTGCTTGTTTTTCGGCGACCTGCTGCGACTATGACAGTCGCCGGCAGTCGCCGAAAAAAATCGCCTGTGGGACAGGCCCATAAGGCACAGGCAAGAGTTAGATGGGTGACAATCAGGAAAGGGGGTAGGCAGAAACTGCAGAATCCCCTTTTGCCATTCCTCTACAACAAGTATGCTGCTTTGGGTACTGTTGCAGCAGAGGACTGGTAGGGGGAGAGCAGCAGCAGAAGTGGTCTGGCCTGTGGTGATGGGCCTGGCTTTGTGGCACAGCAGAGAAAGGAAATGTCAGATGAAGCCATAGTGATAGGAGACTCATTAGGGACACAGGAAATTCTGTGGCAGCAAACAAGATTGCTTTATTGGGACATGCACAATGAGATTTTTTAGGCACATTCCAATGTGTTCCTGGTGCCAGGGTCCAGAGTGTCTCCAAGGAGCTGCAGAACATTCTCAAGGGGGAGGGATGGAGTAAAGAAAATCCCAAAGGTTTTCTTATACCTATATTAAAAACCAGGCATAAGCTATGACTGCTCGAGCAAAAATGAGAGAATGTGTGCTTGGAGTCTGGGGATGTAGGTGAGGCACTAAACGCATACTTTGCATCTATTTACATCAAGAAGGAGATGGAGGACACTGATCAGTGTGGAGAATACTAATTTGCATGGGCAGTTTGAGATTGAGGAGGAGCTGTTTGGGCTCTTGAAAAACACTAAGATAGATAAATCCCCAGGACCTGATGTGACTTATCCTGGGTTATTGAAAGGCAAGTGGAGATTACGGGTGCCTTGGCAAATTCTTTGTGCTTCTCTAACCCAGGCGAGGTCCCGGGGAACAGGAGAGTAGCTAATGTTTCTTTATTTAAGAAAGGAAGTAGAGAGAATCCAGGGAATTATAGGACAGTGAGCCTCATGTCAGTTGTAGTGTAACTATTGGAGAGGATTCTTTGGGATAGCATTTACTCCCATTTGGAAGACGATGGGTTAATTTTGAGAGGACTAACATGGGCAGGACACAGGGGCAGGTGTCGATACTAGGGGAAATGGCCAGAGAAATAAATAAATGTAGTGGTCACTCTGAGTACCAATGAAGCTGAGACAACATACACCATGATGGGGGTCCTTGGGAGTATTAAGAAGCTGGGACCTTGGTGCACAAATCCTAAAATATTTGAAGGTGGCTGTGCAGGTAAATAACCTGATTAAGAAGTCGTATGGGTTGCTAGCCTTTAATAGGTACAAAATCAAGGAGGATATGATGCAACTCCATAAAACATTAGTCTGTTCCTACTGGGAGTGCTGTGTTCAGTTCTGGAACGATGTAAATGTACTAACTGGAGAAGGTGCAGAGGAGATTCACTGGGCTGTAGCCTGGGATGGATTAGTTCAGTTTTGGGGAGAGACTGGAGTGGGGGTTGTGAGGGATCCTGGTTGAGGTATATAAAATGATCTGCGTGCATAGATAGTTAGACTGCAGGAAACTATTTCCCACGTGAAAGTAGATAAAGCTAAAGGATGTAGATTTGTGTAAGAGGGAATCTGAGTAGGACATTTTTCACCCAAAGAGTGGAATGCATTGCCTAAGAGAATGGTGGACGCAAGGTCGCGGAGCATTTTAGTATCTGGACAAACACTTGAATCATGGAGGATTATGGAACAGGTGCTGGAAGACATGGTTAATATGGACATTCACAGACTTGTCACGAATGCACTGTATACAGATCATAACAAGACCCTGAACAGCATTGATGCGCAAAGGGATCTTGGAGTCCAAGTTCATAGCTTGAACATGGCATCACTAGTTGATTAGGTGGTAAATAAGTCATATGATATGCTTACCTTCATTACTGGGGGAATTGAGTATAAGAGCCAGGAAGTCATGATTCAGCTATACAAGACTTTAGTTAGGCCGCATATGGAGTATTACCATCAAATTTGACCTTGCCCCAATTCTGAAGTTTAACTTGTGGGTCTACCCTGTCCTCATCCATAACTATTTTAAAGCTAATAGAATTATGGTTGCTCATCTGTGAAGGCTTGCCCACCGGCACATCTGTTGTAGTCAACTGGTGTGGTAAAATACATGTATCAGCAGAAAACTTTGGCCAAACTGTTATAAAGTTTCTGATTCATGTTATTTTATGATTATAGAAGAATAAAACTGATATGAAAGGTTAGTAGTTTGCATGGTTATATATTGGGACAGAGTTCATAAATGTTCAGTGCAATTGTGTCCATAAACCAAACTTAAGGATACAAGCATAACACAAACTGCAGGAGTAACTCAGCAGGTCAGGCAGAATTTATGTAGGGAATGAAATGGATCCAGGGCGGGCTAAACAATTGAACACAGAATTGGCTTGAAGGTAGGAAGGTGATGTTAGAGCGTCGTTTATCAGTCTGGAGATCTATAACAAATGGAGTACCTCAGGGATCTGTGTTGGGCTCATTGGTATTTATTATTTGTATTAATGATTTGGATATGAATTTAGGTGGCTTGGTTAATAAGCTTGAATATGACACTACAATTGGTATAGTAGACAGCAAAGAGGTTTGGATAAATGCGAAGTGTTGCATTATGGTTGGATAAACATAGGCAAGACACACAATATGCAGTAGAGTGCTGGGGAGTGTTGTGGAGCAGAGGGACCTTGGGTTGCAGGTGCAGAGTTCGATGCAAGTGATGTCATGGGTGTAGAGAGTGGTGAAGAAGACATTTGGCACATTTATTTCCAGTAGGTATTGAGTACAGGGGTTCTAGCCTTTTATCATTTACTCCACACAATGACCAATTAAAACCGCCTCACCTGTACCCGCCAGGGACTTGCCAGGCATTGTCCTCCCCCACCTCTCTTGTACGCAGATCACTGGTCGACGCGGGCTCGGTGCGCCAAAGGGCTTTTTTCCGCACTGTATCTTGGACATCGTGTTGGTGAATCTCTTATGCACAGTCCAGCAATCACAAGCATTCTATTGTGTGACATTATTAACTGTGCACTGCTCCAATCACAAACATCCTATCGTATGGCTTTATGAATTCCACACTACTCCGGCTATGGCCTTACTAATGTTTTGTGAAATGTAGCATTAATCGCCTTTGGCACTCAGATGAAGTTAGTCAATGTTGTTCGTTTGTTTAAAAAGGGATGGACCAAGTAATTATAGGCTGGCTAGTCTTGCATCAGTGATATGGAAGTTGTTGATGGTTCTACGAGATTGGATTTTTCACAAGTGCAAAAAGCATTGTATGTGGGAGGTCACGTCTTACAAACTTGATTTGAGCTTTTTTGGAGGAGGCGAAGAGTCTCATTGTAGATGGGGCTAGGGATTGTGCAATGAGGGTAAATGGGTATAACTTGTATGGGAACGGTATGATAGCCCCCCCCCCCCCCCCCCCACTCTTCCCACAACAGTCTAGTTTTAGTTTAGCTTAGCGATATAGCGAGAAAACAGGACTCTCGGCCCACCGGATCCGTGCCGCCCAGCAATACCCGCACACTAACACTATCCTACGTATACTTGGGACAATTTACGTCTATACCAAGCCAATTAACCAACAAACATGTACGTCTTTGGAGTGTAAGAGGAAACCGAAGATCTCTGAGAAAACCACGCGGTCCCTTGGAGAATGTAAAACTTCTTACAGCCAGCACCCTTGGTCAGGATCAAATCCAGGTGTCTGGCGCTATAAGGCAATAGCTCTACCGCTATGCCACCGTGCCTTGTACCGTACCATGCCGCCCACCATCAGCTGGAATTAGAGCAAATGTGAATGCAGATAGCTCCAAGCATACTAGGGTAGTATTTGTGGGAGATGTCAACTTCCCTAATATTGACTTGGTTTCCTATAGTTTAAAGGGCTTGGACAGGATGGAATTTGTTAAATGTGTCCAAGGAGGATGCCTTTCCAGTGCCCAATATATTGGGCCCTATTAGTGAGGGTGCGACACTGGACCTCCTCTTGTGGAACGAGGTAGGGTAAGTGACTGAAGTGTCAGTGGGGGAGCACTTTGGTACTGTGACCACAATTCTATTACTTTTATACTTATGGAGAAGGATAGGACTGGCTCACAAATTAATGTCCTAAAATGAGGCAAAGCTGATTTTTGGAGCCATTAGGCTGAACTTGTAGAAATTGATTGAGACACTGTTTGACAGATAGCATATAGGAGGGCTTTCAAAAGTCGGTTAGCAATAGAGCAACTGCAGCACACTGCTGTTGAGGTGTAGGATGAGGCTTTGAGGAATCCAGGATAACGTGACCTTGAGGGTCTGGGCAGGAAAATGAAGTTAGGCATATATCGGATCTGGCCAGTCAGGATTAAGTGAATCCCTAGGTGAGTACAAGAAGTGGAGGACGATACCTAACGAGGCAATCAGGAGGGCAAAAAGAAGATATGAAATGGATCTGGCAGGCAAGGTATGGAAAACCTTGAGATTCTACAGCTGTATTAACAGTATATGGGTTGTAATGTTTGAGACCACGTAAGGCCCTGTTGTGACTAGCACAAGCAGAAGGAAAACACGTCCGACATCTTGTAAGTATGATTTATTCTGCCCAACCCACGGACACTTCTCCAAGGTCACCTGCTCTCGATCACGAGGCACAGCCCTTTATATTAAAGGGGCACTGGCATTTACATATACATCACATCTCCCCCTTTACTTTAATTACAATTCTCCTCCTTCCCTTTAATTACCTTACATCCCCCCCTTCAATGTTGGTCAAAATTAATAACTTGAACCTTAATGAATTTAATGTGGATAAAGTACCACAAATAACACAGTGCTCGTCATACTACCAAATTATAAAAAAATTGCCCAACAATTTTACATAACAAGTCGAGTTGGGGGTTTTGACAATCGCTCACTTCTCGTGCAAGTCGTCTTTCCAACTCGTTCTGTGTCGTATTTCTGTTGTGTGCGAGTGTGGCTTGGCTCGCTTTGAGCCGATTCCCCCACCACAGACCCTTGTGATGCGGCCTGTGATAGTTCGCTTGAGTTTGGGAGACTAGCTCCTTCTGGGTGAGGGGTTCCTCCTTGTGGGAGAGTGTTCGCACTTGTCTGCTGCGTGTTGCCAGGGCATGGCTCAGCTGCTTCGTGCGCAGGTCGTATGTCCTTCCTGTTCCTGTGGAACTCTGTACCACTCGGTGTAGAGATGACGTAGCTCCGAGGGGACAGGTTTTCTCTTGCAATACGGCCGCGTTGCCACTCAGTTGGTTTGGCATGAAACCATACCTGTTGTTGTTCCAGGCGCGGCAGCGTCTCGACGCTTGCCTTCACATTGAAGTATGCTGCCTGTTTTTCTTGTCGGATGGCCAGTTGTGGTCCCATGGGAGGGACATGATGAGGCAGTAAGAGTGATAGAGGCGTTGGCAATTTGCTTCTTAACAGTCTACTGTTCAGTAACTGTGAGGGGGCATAGCCGCCTGTCCCATCAAGTGCGGTGTTGCGGTATTCGAGGATGGTGTACATCGGGTCACGGCCGCTGCGTTTGGCTTTCCTCATGATACCTTTTATAGTTTGCACACAGCGCTCTATCTGCCCGTTGCTCTGTGGATATATGGGACTTGAGGTGACATGGGCAAATTCCCAGTCATCCTGGAACTTACGAAACTCAGCACAGGCAAATTGTCTCGCGTTGTCATTCATCACCAAGTCAGGAATGCCATTCCGGGCAAACATGCCCATCATCTCGCGTATCACCGAATGTGACGTCATGTCTGTCAGTTGCGCTATTTCTGGGTACTTGGAGTAATAGTCCACTACAAGCAAATGGTCAACTCCATCCAGATGGAAGATGTCTGCGCCGACCTTAGACCAAGGTCTGCTGGGGATGAAGTGTGGTTGGAGCGGCTCGCTTGCTTATGCTTTCCTTGTCGCCTGGCATATCGAGCAATTTCCCACAGTGTCCTCAATCTGTGCGTTCATTCCTGGCCACGCAAATAAATTGCGGGCTCGTTGTTTCAGTTTCACTACTCCCAGATGTGATTCATATAGCGTGTTCAGCATCTGCCTCCGCATGCTTTGGGGGACTACGATTCGGTTTTCCCTCAAGACTAATCCGTCAACTTCAACCAGCTCGTCATGGTATGTATGAAACGGAGTCAAGTCCGATGGCAGATCACGCCTGTTACTAGGCCAACCCTTCCTTATATACTCGCACAACAGTGTTAGGGTTCGATCTTTCTTTGTTTCAGCCTTGAACTGCGCAAGGCGCTCGCTGACATGTGTAGGATGGCTTCTACAGCATGTATCACGTTCGGCAGCGCGGTGTATTCTTCCGCAGGTGTGTTTGCACTGGGCAGCCGGCTCAGGGCATCGGGGACAAACATTTCCCGTCCCGGCTTCCACCGTATTTCCATGTCGTACCGTAGCAGGTGCATTTGCATGCGTTGGAGTCTGGGGCTTAATTTGTGTAGTGGCTTGGCGAACAGGCCTACTAATGGCTTGTGGTCAGTAAGAATTACTGTGCATTGACCAACAATGAAGTCATGAAACTTTCTGCATGCATACAGTATGGAGCACAGCTCCTTCTCTATAGTTGCATAGTTGCGCTCGGCCGCGTTCACACGTCGTGATGCGTATGCAACAGGTCTCTCGTCTTGCATCAGGACCGCTCCAAATCCGCTGTTGGAAGCATCTGGCAATTGACACGGGCGCGTTCACATCGTACAGTTTGAGTATGGGTGGTGAAGTGAGAAGACATTTCAGCTTGTCTACTGCATGTCTGTGCTTCTGCTCAAAATGCCACGCTATTCCCTTTTCTGTTAGCTGTCTAAGTGGGGCGGTGATCTCTGAGAGGTTCGGAATAAACTTAGCCATGTATGTCACCATCCCCAAGAACGTTTGCACTTCAGCCTTGTTTGTCGGGTATGGCATTTGTAGCATGCTGCTGACACGAGATGGTCTTGGTGACACGCCTGCTTGCGAGATGACGTGTCCCACATATTCAATCTCATTTGAGCGCATTACCGACTTTCGGGGATTGAGCTTTAGGCCGGATTCTTTCACCCGTTTAAGTAGGGCTTTCACACTTGCGTCATGTTGTGCTGCGTTCACACCCCAAACGAGAAAGTCGTCGACAACTATCTCCACCCCTTGTAAATCGCCAAACTCTTCCTGCATCGCCCGCTGCCAAATCTCACTTGCGGATGAGATTCCAAATGGAAGCACAAGGTATCGGTATCTCCCAAAGGGAGTATTAAATGTGGTCAGACGCGAGCTGTCATCGCTCAGTGGGAACTGCCAGTACCCACTTATAGCGTCAAATTTTGAGAACCATTCTGCCTTCGGCATGCGGGCTGCAATGTTCTCGAACGTCGGCATTGGGAAATGCTCCCTACGAATGGCCGCATTGAGGTCACGTGGGTCAAGGCATATGCGAACTTCACCATTAGGTTTGCTGACCACAGTCATTGAATTCACCCAATCTGTCGGTTTACTCACGGGCTTTATGACTCCCAAGCTTTCCATGCGCTCTAATTCGGCTTTGACCTTATCCCTGATCTTATAGGGGATAGTGCGTGGCGGGTTTTGCTTAGGTTGCACGTTCTCTTGCAGCGCTATGTTGTACTCGTGTCTTTTTAGCCTTCCCAGCCCTTGGAAAATCTCACGGTTTTCCTCAATGATCCTTGCAGTGTATGATGGGCTCGCACTCACGCTATCAACCGCCTCCTTTCGCACAAGAAGCCCTAACTTTTCACACGTTAGTTTCCCAAATATGGGTTTCACATTCCCCCTCACTATTTGAAAGACAACCCTGTGTTCTTTCTTACCTACTTTGACGTTCCCTTTTGCCTGCCCCACGGGCTTCATTGTATGTCCAGAATAGGACCTCAGTGTCACGTTCGTCTTCAGTAAGTCAAGACCAGTCTTTCTGAACAAGTGCTCTGGCAGGATGTCCACTTGAGCTCCAGAGTCAAGATTGAACTCAATGTTCACATTGTTGATGCTGCACATCTGTCCCCATTCACACGTCGACCCAATCACAGCATCAGTCACGGCGTCAATGTAGAAGACATCAACCTCGTCGTCCACTGGCTCAGGCAGCGGTGAGGCGTTCATCTGGAACTCGACGTTGCGGACGTCACGGCTCCAGTCCCCAGCCTTTTGGCTGTTTCGCCGGTCATATTGTCGGGGACGTGGGCGGCTGTTGGGCGCTCTATTTACCGGGCAGTCGGGGGATCTGGAAAGATGTCCAATCTCTCCGCAGGTATAACATCTCATGTACTGAGCAGGGCAGTAGTTGCCTTTATGCCCGCGGGTGCATGACCGGCAGACGGTATCCTTACCAGAATCACGGATTTCTGTCTGTGGTTGTCTGGGTCGCGAATCCCTGCCTCGGCCCCAAGGCCGACTGGCGCTGTCCCGTTTCACATAATCAACTGTCTCTTCGGTGTCGATGGCGGTTGGGACAATCTGCTTCATCTGTTCGGCTGCTGCTTCAGCTATCAGACACATGTCACTGAATTTTTCCAGTGTTAAATCATCGCATTGTAGTAGTTTTTCCCGGAGCGGCTGGCTGGTGATGCCGCAGACAATTCTGTCTCGTAGCAATGAGTCATGGATAATGCCAAACTCACAATCTTTGGCTAAAGACTTCACTGCAGTCAGGTAGCTGGAGAAGGTCTCCCCTCGCCGCTGATTACGTGTATTAAAGACATATCTTGAGACAGTTAAGTTCTTTTTTGGTTCACAGTATGTCTGAAACTTATCCTTCAGGGGTTGTATTTTGTCAGTTTCCTCCTGGGTAAGCTACGTGGAGGAATGTTGCACAGCGAATATTATCTGGTTTATTTGTTAGTTCTGTTGCCGCCTCGTACAGCTGGAATGCCCTTATCCAGTCCTTATAATTCTTGGCCACGTTTCCTTGCATGGAGAGTGGTCCCGGTGGCTTGAGTCCTGCCATTCTTTTCTTTCGTTTTTTTTTAACTTTGACACCATGTAATGTTTGAGACCACGTAAGGCCCTGTTGTGACTAGCACAAGCAGAAGGAAAACACGTCCGACATCTTGTAAGTATGATTTATTCTGCCCCACCCACGGACACTTCTCCAAGGTCACCTGCTCTCGATCACGAGGCACAGCCCTTTATATTAAAGGGGCACTGGCATTTACATATACATCACATGGGTGATTGGGGAGGGAATAGGTCCCCTTAAAGATCAGCACGGCTATCTTTGTGTAGAGCCACAAGACATGGGGGATAATTTTTATAAATATCTATCATCAGTTTTTTCTGAGGAGAAGGACATGGAACCTAAGGAACTGAGGCATAAGAATTGTGGTGTCCTGGATTGTATATTTATTATCAAGCAGGTGATATTGGCAGTTTTAAAGGGCAGTAAGGTGAATAAATTCCAGCGTCTGACCAAGTGCATCCTTTTCCCCGTGAGAAGCTAGGAAGAAAACAATGAAGCGATTGGACAATCATTCTGATCTACAGATAAATATTGACATTCATTCTCCATTAGCTGATGAGCCTCAATTTCCTCCATGACCTTGCAATGTTTTTTATTTTGCCCTTTGTTTTCTTTGGAGTTGCACCTCTGAGATGAGGTGTGGCTTCTCCCAAGGATACACTGCATTCGGTTGTCATCTATTATTCCACCATTTGTGCCATATGTTCTTTTTGTTCCAGTCAGAATACAAACAGTCCCTTGATAGAAGAATGTGAGGAAGAGATAATGGGCCAGCTGAGATAGATGGTTCCTCTGGGATGAAAAAGGTATCACAAGCCTATTATAAAGATGGTTGATCTCTGCAATAATGCAGGGAGAGATGATAATAATAATAATAATAATGGATGGGATTTATATAGCGCCTTTCTAATACTCAAGGCGCTTTACATCGCATTATTAATTCACTCCTCAGTCACACTCGGTGGTGGTAAGCTACTTCTGTAGCCACAGCTGCCCTGGGGCAGACTGACGGAAGCGTGGCTGCCAATCTGCGCCTACGGCCCCTCCGACCACCACCAATCACTCACACACAGGCAAAGGTGGGTGAAGTGTCTTGCCCAAGGACACAACGACAGTATGCACTCCAAGCGGGATTCGAACCGGCTACCTTCCGGTTGCCAGCCGAACACTTAGCCCATTGTGCCATCTGCTGGAGCACCTTGGCCTTCAGATGAAATGTGGATATTAAAACCATTGTTGAGCTACAAATTGCCTCTGAAGAATTGTTGTTCATAATCAGACATTTATTGACTGATCACTCTAAGTTCTGTATTTTTATTTTTCATATCATAATTTTGCATTTCAATCCAAAACTTGCTTTTGAGTCACAAAGATTAGAATGATTCCTAAAGGTTTTGAAAGCTCTTATGTACTTTAGACTTTAGAAGATTGGTGAGCATAAAAACTGGGCCATTGTTTGAGCTGCGTGAGAAGTAGTTAAAAATAACAGGCAGAGTTCATAATCCTCTTGGCAATTGGGCTTAACTGATTATAGCAGCAATCCAGTGCACATTGTTACTGAAGCTTCAGTGACTTAATAATGTTCAAAAGTTGAGGTATGTAGACAATATTCTTTCAAAGAATAACAAACTGATGTTAATGGCATCAGGTTGAGCAGCTTGCACTGAGTTCCAAAGGCCTCTCTCTTGAATGTTAATCCTATTCCGTGTTCCAGACAAGCTTGTATCATGTATCCTACAAAGCACATGGGTGGCACTGTGGTGCAGCCTGCAGAGCTTTTGTTTTACAGTGCTAGAGGACTGGATTCAATCTTCTTGGGTACTATGTGGTGTTTGCATCGATTTTCCTCCAGGTACTCCTGTTTTCCCTTGCGACCTGTGCAATATCCCTATATTGCACAAGTCGGTATTTTAATTGGCTGCTGTGAATTGCCCCTGATGCATCTGAATGGTCGATCATTTACGGGGAATTAGTTGTCCGAATAACCTTTTTTTTGCGCTGTATCTCACTGACTGTCTGTATTTAATTCTTTGTTCAATGTATGCAAATGTATCGTTATAATTATTAACCTCTGTTCAAATGTCTCAGGCAGCCCCTTCCAAGTCTGAATTGAGAAATAGTATTCTTTCCTAATTTTCATCCTCAAGGTGCATATGGGCTGAAGATCTTGTTTCTGTACCATATCTCCATGATTCTATTAATACTTGGATGTCATTTGGAGGCATCGGCCATATTACCATCTGTGCTTTGTTTGTTTCGCATTATCAGTTTGACCTTTGTGCTTGGTCTCATACTGCAACTTTTGCTACTGTTTCAACTTGATTCTCAGCCTGTTTGACAATCAGGATTTGCATGCAGTTTGCTACATTTTCAGAGGCTTAGCTGAAGTCCTAAAGGTCGCCTTGCTGCAGTTAACATTACCACATATTTGACTTCCAAACCATTTGCTTCCAAAGCAGAAAGTTTATTTTTGTTTGTCCAATTATAAAGATAATGCTACTAGCGGGTCAAGCAGCATCGTTGGAGAACATGGATGGGTGACATTTCGGGTTGGGACCCTTCTTCAGACTGATAGTAGGGGGCGGGGGAGAAAGAAAGTGAGAAGAGAGGGACAGGACGAAGTGTGTCAGGTAATAGGTGAATACAGGCAGGGTTTTTTTTGCTAGAGAAGTGGTTGGTCAAAGGGCAGAGTTTGGGGAAAAAAGTTGTGAGACGAAAGGATGAAGGGTTGCGAGTTGTGAAGCCAGAGGAAGGAATGTAGGGGGATGGGAGATTGTAGGTGGGGCACAGGAGGTGGGGGGGGGGGGGGGGGGGGGGAGGAGAAGGGGGAGAAGGGGGTTCTTAGAGGTTACTTAAAATTTGAGAATTCAATGTTCATACCGCTCGCACATACCCAAATGGAATATGAGATGTTCCTCCAGTTTGCGTGTGGCCTCACTGGCAATGGAGGAGGTCCAGGACAGAGAGGTTAGTATGGGAAGGGGAGTTAAAATGGTTAGCAACCAGGGGGATCCGTCGGCCTTGGCAGACCGAGGGCAGGTGTTCGGCGAAACGGTCGCAGAGTCTACGCTTGATCTCGCTGACGTACACGTCCACATCGGGATCACCAAATCCAGTAGATATTGTTAGAGGAGGTGCACGTAAAGCTCGATCACACTTGGAAGGACTGCTGGGGTCCCTGGAAGGATGCGAGTGAGGAGGTACAGGGACCGGTGTTACATTTCCTGCAGTTGCAGGGGAAAGGTCGCCAACAACTTCTCCTGGATCAACCATATTGAAGCAATCAAAGATTATAGAGCGGAGCAAGATGCTCCACTCCGACGTAAACCAACGCACTGAGGTGTAGTACGTAACGAAACGTCACGGCCGCCATTTGTTAATGCAAAATGCGACTTCCGGTATGCCTCCCGCTGTGTAATCCGCTCTATCATCTTTGGTGTAATCAGTGTTGTAGGGAACAGTGTTTGATATAGCTCATCTATCACCTCACATATTTTAGTTAATTTTATTGGAAATGTTTTCCCTCATTTCCCTCCCATCTTTCCTCCCCAGCCCCCTCCTTTGCGTAGTTTACCTTGCATTGTATTGTGCAGTTTCCCTTGTATTGCTTTAACACACACTGTGCACAAAATTAAATTTAACTTTTATATATATTTATATGAATGTGTGTTTGTGTGTGACTGTGTGTGCCTTTGTGTGAGAGGCAAGTTAGAGATAAATAAATTTCCTTCTCATGGATCAGAAGCAACTTTGATTAAAGCATCACTATTACTCTCTATCTTATTTGTCAGATGATGTACATAAACCATAAAGGCAATTATATATATAACTAGACTAAGTGGGACCCGTTGGGTCCCAGCTCACACAGGAGGGCTGGTCATCCAACGCAATATTCCACCTCTCCACTAATTCTAATATTGGTGGCCAGTTGGGGGGCCTTTCTGGAGCGCTAGTATGGGTGTTGTGGGCTGAAGGGACTGGTTTCCAGAGGGCTAGTATGCAAATTGTGCGCCAAATGGATTCTTGGGCTGGCGTCTCAGTCAATCAAGCCTGTTGTGCTGGCAACTCACTCACCCACGGCTGGTGGGCTGGTAGTTGACTCACGGCTAATCCTTGAAATTCTATTTCAAGCAGGGTATAAGGCCACCAAATTCAAGTGCAGTTTCTTACCACTTTTAGCAGGGCACAAGGCCACCAAATTCAAGTGCAGTTTCATACCATTTGAAGTAGGGTGCAAAGCCATTAAAGACAGCGAGTCGTGACCTCTCCCTCCTCCATCTTGCAGAGACTGAGCCACACCCACATTTCCGGGTTTTATAACCCCTCCCCCCCCCCCACCGGAAAAGGTGTGACTTTCATGGAGTGATTGACAGGAGAGAGATTCTCAACATTAAAAAAAAAACTAATACTTTTATTTTTCATTAATGGGAAGAATTCTCTGCACCTGCTCAGCGGAGGGGGACTGAGTAAGATTGCCAAAAATCACAGCCGTAACTGGTAGCGTTTTATCTAAAATCAATATACAGTGCAAACAGGAAGTAAGTGCATTTACAGTAGTGCCTTTTAACTTCAAGCCAAAGCACCCACGCCACCATTTGCAGTAAGTAGTGCAACTTCATGCCACCATTTGCAGTAAGTGGTGTCTTTCAACTTCAAGCCACACCCAAGCCATCATTTGCAGTAAGTAGTGCCTTTCAACTTCAAAGCTCCCAAGCCACCATTTGCAGTAAGTGGTGCTTTTCAACTTCATGCCACCATTTGCAGTAAGTGGTGTCTTTCAACTTCAAGCCACACCTATGCCACACCCAAGCCACCATTTGCAGTAAATAGTGCCGTTCAACTTCAAGCCAAATCAACCAAGCCACCATTTGCAGTAATAGTGCCTTTCAACTTCAAGCCAAAGCAACCAAGCCACCATTTGCAGTAATAGTGCCTTTCAACTTCAAACCAAAGCTCCCACGCCACCATTTGCAGTAAGTAGTGCCTTTCAACTTCAAGCCAATGCACCCATTTGCAGTAAGTAGTGCCTTTCAACTTCAAGCCACACCCAAGCCACCATTTGCAGTAAGTAGTGCCTTTCAACTTCATGCCACCATTTGCAGTAAGTAGTGCCTTTCAACTTCAAGCCACAATTTGCAGTAAGTAGTGCCTTTCAATTTCAAGCCAATGCACCCACGCTCCCCATTTGCAGTAAGTAGTGCCTTTCAACTTCATGCCACCATTTGCAGTAAGTAGTGCCTTTCAACTTCAAGCCACACCCAAGCCATCATTTGCAGGAAGTAGTGCCTTTCAACTTCGTCAAAGCTCCCAAGCCACCATTTGCAGTAAGTAGTGCCTTTCAAATTCAAGCCAAAGCAACCAATCCACCATTTGCAGTAAGTAGTGCCTTTCAACTTCATGCCACCATTTGCAGAAAATTGATTTCTTTCAACTTCAAGCCACACCCAAGCCACCATTTGCAGTAAGTAGTGCCTTTCAACTTCAAGCCAAAGCAACCAAGCCACCATTTGCAGTAAGTAGTGCCTTTCAACTTCAAGCCAAAGCAACCAAGCCACCATTTGCAGTAATAGTGCCTTTCAACTTCAAGCCAAAGCTCCCAAGCCACCATTCTGCTTCTTCTTCTTGTAGGATTCCGGCAGTGTAGACGCTGCTAAGCATATTACTGCCCTCCACAGGTCAAAGTTTGAACTAAATTCTTACATACAGTCCTGTAACCTCCGGTGGCGCTGGTGCCAGCTGCCTCCACCTTCAGCCCGGTATCTTTTTGTTTTTTTGTTTTTTTTGTTATGTTGAAGTGTGTTTTTTATTTTTTTTTAAATGTTTTGATGTGGGGGAAGAGGGTACGGTAAGGGGGATACCGTCCTTCATCGCGTCCTGGAGAGGACGCGACTCTTATTCGAGTCGCGTCCTCGCCCTCCCCCCCCCCCCCCCCCCCAGCGGCCTACCTACTGGATTGGCACGGCCTTTCCTGCCTGGACCGACCAGAGCTCCAGCAGCGGCGGGACAGCGCTGATACATCGCGGGGCTGGCGATGCCTTACCGGGGATCGCCGTCTGGAGCCCGGAGTGCTGGGCCTGCGGCACCGACATCCTGGAGCTGTGGTTCACAGAGCTCCCAACGCGGGCGGCGCTGACAAACATCGTGGGGTCCTGCGACTCTGCCCGGCTCGGCCTGCGGACTCGGGAGCTGCGGACTCCGGTGGGAGGCGGCTGATCGGGAGGTCCGGGCCGCTGAGGAGGATTTTCACCGTCGGGGTTCGGCGTCGGCGTTCTATCAGCCCGGCGAGAGGGCCTGAGCATCGGGCCGCCCGGGGTGGCGACTGCGGGTGCTCGGAAGGCCCCGACCACGGGTGAACATCTGGGAAGATCGGAGGGGAGGCTGGCTGGACTATGGTGCCTTCCTCACCTTGGTGCCATTATGTTATGTTGTGTCGTGGACTTTGTGTTTGTGCTTTTTTTTAAATTCTATTTTATTTTTAATATGTTTTATTATTTATTTATTATTTATTTATTTTTATGACACTGACTGTAAAGGGAAATTCATTTTGTTGTCTCTAATTGAGACAATGACAATAAATTTGAATACAATACAATACAATACAATACAATACAATACAATTAACTTGCAGGAATTGAAGAACAGCCCTGGATATCAGTTGATGTTTCTCACTGTGTCCAAACAAAGATAAAACAGAAAAAGCCTCAACTCCAAGTCCTGTCAGTCTAACAAACAATACTTTTCTTTCTACCCTATACTTTTTACATTCTAGGAAAACATGCTTAACTGTCTCATTACTCCCACATTCACACAAGCCAGAAACATGTTTCCCTACAATGCACAAATAGTAATTTAACCCACAGTGTCCCAACCTCAATCTACACAGTTTAACTGAGTCCCTACGGGACAGAGATGTACAGAAACATATTTTCCTAACTTCTGATTGTATAGAAAAGTAGTGTCTACCCCTGACTTCCATTTCCCATCCTCTCTGCCATTCTTTTGTTAAGCCCTCTTTAATTATTTCTCTCAGTTCCACTCTCCCCAATGATACATGGATATCTATTTCTTTTCTTAAACTCTCCTTTGCTATGAGGTCCACCTGCTCATTCCCCCTCACCCCAGCATGCCCGGGAACCCAGCAAAAAGTGATGTTACACGCAAACCCAATTCTAGAAAACACACTCAAGATTTCATTTAGAATGTCAGGACGAGCTTTAGATTTCCCTACTCTTAAAGTTTCAAGAGCAGCTGCAGAATCAGAACAGATAATGACTTCTCTAAAACTGGCTTCCTCAATCCACCATAGAGCCCATTGAATTGCCATTAATTCGGTCGTGAGAACAGAGCTTCCATCAGAAATGCGCCGGCCAATCTTCAACCCAAGCTGCTCCATATACACTCCAAACCCAGCTCTCCCACTAACTGGATCTTTAGATCCATCTGTAAAAACAATCAAAGTGCTCTCACTGATTGAATTAAGATATTCCACTATTCTTGGAGTCACCTCGCGCTTATCTTTTTCCTGAAGAAAAGCAAGCTCAATAAACAGTTCAGGAAGAACCCAATAGGGCACAGATATCCTTATTGTATGCTCTATAATACCCCCTTGTTCCAAACCCAGCTTCCTAGCCCACTGATTTATAATGACAAAAAATGTGTTATATTTGTTACCATCATCAACCTCTTGCAACAAACACCTTGCTGGGAAGGTATCATTACACCCACAAAGTTTAGCCCAGTAATGTAACCCTAGCTTAATGCGCCTTAACCATAAGGGCATTTCTCCCATTTCTGGGCTTTCTGGAGCGCTAGTATGAACCATTTTAGAACCAATAGACATTTTTTTTTGCAAGCTTTAGAACCAATAGACATTTTTTTTGCAAGCTTTAGAACCAATAGACATTTTTCTGCAAGCTTTAGAACCAATAGACATTTTTTGCAAGCTTTAGAACCAATAGAGACACTTCTTGCAAGCTTTAGAACCAATAGACATTTTTTGAAAGCTTTAGAACCAATAGACATTTTTTTGCAAGCTTTAGAACCAATAGACATTTTTTTGCAAGCTTTAGAACCAATAGACACATTCTGCAAGCATTTTAGAACCACTAAGGGCACTTACATTTGAGTAGACATGTGTTCAGTGTTATTCACAGCTCAGAGAAACGTGACCCTCTGCCTTCCTCCAGCTTGCAGACACTGATTGAGGCACACCACTTCCTGGTTTTATAGTCCCTCCCCCCTGCCGCCAGCGGGGGCAGCAGAGAGAATGGGGAATTTTGTAAAAACATTAATATCTCTGTCATTTTTAGTCGACGGGAAAAATCCTCGGCACACATGCGGCGGAGGGGGGCTCTGAGCAAGGTGGCCAAAAATGACGGCCGTAGGTGGCGGCGTTCTCTCGGAAATCGCAGCACAGATGGCCAAAACCGGTCAAGAACAGACTTTTAGTAATATAGATTATACACATATAAATATATGCATATATATAAATATATATAAATATATGCATGCATATAAGAAAAGATAGCACGTTGATGACAAGTTTCCAAAAATGGCATCAGAATACACAAATAGATTTTGTGTAACGGTTGTCGTGTGGTGTCTACCAGAGACCTGGTTGGCACAGTAAGTGCACATATTTCTTATTTTTTCTATGTTGATGAATACCACATGGAACAATAACATTGCAAACATCATTTCCACTTCATTCACATGATCATGTAGTAGAATGCTGCATCCATCTGAGTGGACACCGCATGTGATCTAAACGGTACATTACCTTGTGGATCTGAGTGACATAGATGAGACAGTGCGTTGCCAAATTGAAGATTGGCTCAGTTTTAGTTTTGATGTCCAATTCATGTAAAAAAAAGTGTGATATAGATGTACACACACACACATATGTATTTCTCGAGTTTCTTTCTTCTGATTTCCTCTAATTTGTTTAGCAACCTTTTTCTTTCAATCTCTGTGTATATATATATATATATCACAATATATATGTGTATATGTATATACATATATATACACATACATATTTGTATGTATATACATACATATATATATGTGTATGTGTGTGCATGTATATATATGTGTGTATATATACACACACATATATATATCACACACATATATATACATACATATATATATATATATATATATATATGAAATCATAATATTGTGAATAAAATATCCATGAACACAATGTTGAAATATTTTTCCATTCTTTCATTCTATATTAGCGTAACACAATGTAGTGCATACATACCTACATATTTAAATTCAGTCGATAAGTTGGTCAAATAACATGGGGACCTTCTTGCTTTTTTTTTGAGACATGGATTTTTTAAATGTGAATGTCTCATAACGACACATTTGTGGGTCAGCAGTATATTGCACCAACCCCCACAATTTCAAATAACTCTAAATTGAACTTTATAAACAAGGAAAACACTTTTTATTTCCATCATTTATGGTAATATTTACATAATTTACATCATTTTGTGCACGACATACATGGGGTTGCAGTGTTTTGAAAATTCAACATATTTTAGACAATGATAGCCCCACCCCTTGCTTACCCCAAAGAACAAAATTTCCAACATATACAATAATAAATAAATCGTCATTTGCACAATTTTGTGTGGGTAACGGGAGTATCTCATTCTTCCTCTTGAGTAACCTGCGTTGGGAAAACAGACGTTTTGGCGTGTTCGGGATGTCAAATAACGTTGGAACTGCATTGTAATTTGGCCTGTTATTGGTCTGCCTGTTGGAAAACTAGTCAAGTTCAGTGTTCAGAACAAAGACGGCAGGTGGTTGACAAGTACACCGGAGTTTGGTGTAGGAGATCTTGTCGACGAGTATTCTGGACCCGCTGTCGACATCTGAAATTACAGAAAATCTCATATAGGATTAACTAAGAAGAAACAAAATGATTATAACTACATATCTGCAGAATGGATGATATATCACTTAAATGCAATTGTTTTCAGTTGTGGGGAGAAACCTGTATATTGAAGATGCATTTTGCCACTAACATGTCAATTTACCTTCAATGTAGAAGAGTTTATTTAAATCTTCTTACATAGACCATTCAAAGTATTTTCTTTCTATCCTCTTTTGGACCTAAGACACTAGATTGGACTGCCAACTCTGGCAGAGAGAGAGAGGGGAGGAAGAGAGAGACAGGCAGAGGGCAGAGAGAGAGAGGGGAGGAAGAGAGAGAAAGGCAGATAGGGCAGAGACAGAGATTGAGAGGGAGAAAGGCAGATAGGGTAGAGAGAGAGAGAGAGAGAGAGAGAGAGAGAGAGAAAGGCAGATAGGGTAGAGACAGAGATTGAGAGGGAGAAAGGCAGATAGGGTAGAGAGAGAGAGAGAGAGAGAGAGAAAGGCAGATAGGGTAGAGACAGAGAGAGCGAGGCAGAGATGGAGACAGAGAGAGAGAGAAGGGGCAGAGAGAGATGGGGGAGAGAGGGGAACGATGGCACGTTATAACGCACAGCCGTCCCATTCTGACCACCGCCGAACCCCGCACCGCACCGCACCATTGCACCCTTCTTCACGATGGCCCAGTGATGTCTCAGCTCTGACAATTCGAGGGATCTAATCGGTTAAAACACTGAGAGCACTCCCTGGCCGCTGCGCTCCCCAACTCGAATCTGAGCTTAAAATCTCGTGATGGGCCTGATGTGTCCTACGGACCATATTTTGGAGACTCCTGCCTGACAAGAAAAACAAAAATGTACAGAAGAACAAAAATTGCTGACATTATCAATGAGTGTTGAGTGTTGAGGAACAGAAAATAACATTTTCAGGACAGAATAATATCGACAGAAAACAATAATATTTCCTCACCTTTCTTTGTTGTTGGGGAACCTGAAAAAAGACAGGTTGAGCCGTCCACATCGGCGATTAGAGCATTTTATACCGAACAATGAGCTGTAGATGTGGACGCCATGGCAGTGTGGGGGCAGCCCGTTAAAATGGCGTAGACAATCACACAGGTCATACTATGCTTTTTTTTTGCTGAGTGGCGTATCTATAATCTTTGGAAGCAATGTGACCAAGAAAGCACACCAATGCCTCTACTTCCTCAGAAGGCTTAGGAAGTTTGGCATATCCCATACAACTCTCACCAACATCTACAGATGCACCATAGAAAGCATTTTATCAGGATGCATCACAGCTTGGTTTGGGACAGCTCCATCCAAGACCACAAGAAATTGCAGCGAATTGTGGACGCAGCCCAGACCATCACACAAACCAACCTCCCTTCTATTGACTCCATTTATACCTCACGCTGCCTCGGCAAGACCACCTGTATAATCAAGCACGAGGTGCACATTGGACACTCCCTCTTGTCCCCTCTCCCTTCAGGCAAAAAGTACAGAAGTGTGAAAACATACACCTCCAGATTCAAAGACAGTTTCTTCTGAGCTGTTATCGGGTAAATGAATCATCCTACCACAACCAGAAAGCAGTCCTGATCCACTATCTACCTCATTGGTGATCCTCTGACTATCCTTGATCGAACTTTGCTGGCTTTACCTTGCAGTAAATGTTATTCCCTTATCACATATCTATACACAGTAAATGGCACAATGTAAACATGTTTTGTCTTTCTGCTGACTGGTTGGCACACAACAAAAGCTTTTCACTGTACCTCAGTACATGTGACAATAAACGAAACTAAAGTATACCATGGACATTCACATGGGCTTTTTGTCAATAACGTCGAACAGTCCTTGTTCCAGGTGTACACTGGCACCATCCCCACACCTTTTTCTTTGCTACATCGGCGACTGCATCAGAGCTGCCTTCTGCACGTGTGCAGAACTTGTTGATTACATTAACTGCACCACTAACCACCAAAGATTATAAAGGAGCAAGATAGACCACTCCTCGAAAAAAGCGTAGTATGACGTGTGTGATTGTTGACGCCATTTTGTAGGGCATTTTATTGGGCTGCCCGCATACTGTCACGGCGTCCTCATCTAAATCTTCACCTCACTGCTCAGCTATCAATTGTTCTAATCGTAAATGTAGACGACCCGATCTGTCATTCTTTAGGTTCCTCAATAAAAAAGAAAGGTGAGAAAATATTATTATTATTTTCAGCCGATATTCTGTCGTGAAAATGTTATTTTTTGTTCTCTCATCAACGGCCATTGGGAAACTAGGTTTGTCGGTACATTAGAAAGTTATTAGACTTATTTTTAATAGATATTTACTTACCATTATAATAAATACAATTTTAACACTTCTGTACGTTTTTGGTTTTGTTCTTGTAAGGGATTGGTCTCCAAAATATGGCCCGCGGGACACATTAGGCCCACCACGAGGTTTTTCGAGCTCAGATTCGAGTCCGAGAACGCGGCAGCTGTTACCCGTTATGTCCCTCGAATTGTTGAGACATCACAAGCAAAGATCACAAGCCCGCCGTGAAGAAGGGTGCAATCAAAGATTATAGAACTCTGTTCTATCATCTTTGGGTGCAATGGTGGGCCGGGGGGTTCAGCGGCGGCGGTCGCAATCAAAGATTCTAGAGGAACTCTGCTCTATAATCTTTGGTCGGAATGGGACGGCTGCGCATTATAATGTGCTATCGTTCCACTCTCCCTCTCCCTCTTCCCCCCTTCTCCCTCTCCCCCTTCTCCCTCTCCCCCTTCTCCCCTTCTCCCTCCCCCCTTCTCCCTCTGCCACTTCTCCCTCTCCCCCTTCTCCCTCTTCACCCCTTCTCCCTCTTTTCCCCTTCTCCCTTTTCTCCCCTTCTCCCTCTCCCCTTCTCCCTCTTCCCCCTCTCCCCCCTTCTCCCTCTCCCCCTTCTCCCTCTCCCCCCTTCTCCCTCTCCCCCCTTCCCTCTCTTCTCTCGATCTCTCTCTCCCCTCTCTTCTCTCGATCTCTCTCTCTCCCCTCTCTTCTCTCGATCTCTCTCTCCCCTCTCTTCTCTCGATCTCTCTCTCATCCCTCACTTCTCTCGATCTCTCTCGCCCCTCTCTTCTCTCGATCTCTCTCTCCCCTCTCTTCTCTCGATCTCTCTCTCTCCCCTCTCTTCTCTCGATCTCTCTCTCTCCCCTCTTCTCTCGATCGCTCTCTCCCCTCTCTTCTCTCGATCTCTCTCTCTCCCCTCTCTTCTCTCGATCTCTCTCTCTCCCTCTCTTCTCTCGATCTCTCTCCCTCTCTTCTCTCGATCTCCCTCCCTTCCCTCTCTCCCTCCATTCCCTCTCTCCCTCCCTTCCCTCTCTCCCTCCCTTCCCTCTTTGTGAGAGTTGGCAGCTCTGCTATGCCTTAGGTCCAAAAGACGATAGAAAGAAAATACTTAATGGTCTTTGTAAGAAGCTCTTCTACATTTAAGGTAAATTGACATATTGAAGATGCAAAAAGCATCTTCAATATACAGGTCTCTCCACACAACTGAAAACAATTGAACTTAAGTGATATATCATCCATTCTGCAGGCATGTATATATGCATATATTTATTATTATATAATTATATATGTAATTGCCTTTATGGTTTATGTACATCATCTTACATAAGACAAATAAAGTAATAGTGATGTTTTAAATCAAAGTTGCTTCTGATCCATGAGAATAAACGTTATTATCTCTAACTTGCCTCCCACACACAGACACACATTCATATAAAATATATATATACTTTAAATTTAATTTTGTGCAGTGTGTGTTAAAGCAATACAAGGCAAACTGCACAATACAATGCAAGGGAAACTACGCAAAGGAGGGGGCTGGGGAGGAAAGATGAGAGGGAAATAGGGGAACGGGGAAAACATTTACAATAATATAAACTAAATATGGGAAGGGATGTTATATAAAACACTGTTCCCTACAACACGGATTACACCAAAGATGATAGAACGGATCAATCTTTGGAATGGATTACACCAAAGATACTAGAGGAGCCTCTAGTTTCTTTGCTCTTCCCTGCGACCTGATGTAAGCGCTTTGGTATAACCAAAGCTCCTCTATAATCTTTGGGTATAACTGTGGAGTCCGTTCCCGCTACAAGATACTCGAGGATCTTTGCTTTGGATTACACAGCGGGAGGATTACATACCGGAAGTCGCGTTTGGCATAAACAAATGGCGGCCGTGACGTTCCGTCACGTACTACACGTCAGTCCATTGGGTTTGGGAGGAGTGGTCTATCTTGCTCCTCTATAATCTTTGCTAACCACCATGCTGTCAAATTCACCTGGACTATCTTTAACACCTCTTTCCCCTTTCTTGATCTCTCTGTCTCCACCACAGGTGACAGACTATTAACAGATAATCTACCATAAGCCTACCGACTCCCACAGTTATCTGGACTACCATTCCTTCCACCCAACCTCTTGTAATGATGCTACCCCCTACTCTCAATAACTCTATCTCTTCTGCATCCCCTGTTACGATGAGGCGGCATGGTGGCGCAGCGGTGGAGTTGCTGCCTTACAGTGCCAGAGACCCGGGTTCAATCCTGACTATGGGTGCTGTCCGTACAGAATTTGCATGTTCTCCCCGTGACATGCGTGGGTTTTCTCTGGGATCTCCAGTTTCCTCCACATTTGAACGACGTACAAGTTCCTTGGTTAATTGGCTTTTGTAAAATGGTAAATTGTCCATAGAGTGTAGGATAGTGTTAGTATGTGGGGATCGCTGGTCATCACAGACTCGGTGGGTCGAAGGGCCTGTTTCCGTGATGTATCTAAACTAAACATGAGGCTTGCCATTCTAGGACATACGAGGTATCCTTTCTTTCAGTAAACACAAATTCCAGTGACTAGCAGAGTTCCGCATGGGTCGGTGCTGGAGCTGCTACTCTGCAGTATTTCACTGGTTTGGACGAAAGGATTGATGGCTTTGTGGCCAAGTTTGTGGATTATATGAAAATAGGTGGAAGGGCAGGTAGTGTAGAGAAAGCAGGGACTCTGTAGATGGACATAGAAACATAGAAAATAGGTGCAGGAGTAGGGCATTCGGCCCTTCGAGCCTGCACCGCCATTTAATATGATTATGGCTGAACATCCAACTCAGTATCCTGCACCTGCCTTCTCTCCATACTGATCCCTTTAGCCACAAGCGCCACATCTAACTCCCTCTTAAATATAGCCAATGAACTGTCCTCAACAACTTTCTGTGGCAGAGAATTCCACAGATTCACCACTGTGTGAAAAAAAAAATTCTCGTCTCGGAGCTAAAAGACTTCCCCCTTATCCTTAAACTGTGACCCCTTGTTCTGGACATCCCCAACATTGGGAACAATCTTCTTGCATCTAGCCTGTCCAACCCCTTAAGAATTTTGTAAGTTTCTATAAGATCCCCCCTCAATCTTCTAAATTCCAGCGAATACAGCCGAGTATATCCAGTCTTTCTTCATATGAAAGTCCTGCCATCCCAGGAATCAGTCTGGTGAACCTTCTCTGTACTCCCTCTATGGCAAGAATGTACAGATTAGGAGACCAAAACTGTACGCAATACTCCAGGTGTGGTCTCACCAAGACCCTGTACAACTGCAGTAGAACCTCCCTGCTCCTATACTCAAATCCTTTTGCTATGAATGCTAACATTCCATTCGCTTTCTTCACTGCCTGCTGCACCTGCATGCCTACTTTCGATGACTGGTGTACCATGACACCCAGGTCTCGTTGCATCTCCTCTTTTCCTAATCGGCTGCCATTCAGATAATAGTCTACTTTCCTGTTCTTGCCATCAAATTGGATAACCTCACATTTATCCACATTATACTGCATCTGCCATGCATTTTCCCACTCACCCAATCTATCCAAGTCACCTTGCAGCCTCCTAGCATCCTCCTCACAGCCACCACTGCCCCCCAGCTTTGTGTCATCCGCAAACTTGGAGATGTTGCATTAAATTCCCTCGTCCAAATCATTAATATATATTGTAAATAGCTGGGGTCTCAGCACTGAGCCTTGCGGTACCCCAATAGTCACTGCCTGCCATTCTGAAAAGGACCCGTTTACTCCTACTCTTTGCTTCCTGTCTGCCAGCCAGTTCTCTATCCACATCAATACTGAACCCCCAATACCGTGTGCTATAAGTTTGCATACTAATCTCTTATGTGGGACCTTGTCGAAAGCCTTCTGAAAATGCAGATATAACACATCCACTGGTTCTCCCTTATCCACTCTACTAGTTACATCCTCGAAAAATTCTATAAGATTCGTCAGACATGATTTACCTTTCATAAATCCATGCTGACTTTGTCCAATGATTTCACCACTTTCCAAATGTGCTGCTATCCCATCTTTAATAACTGACTCTAGCATTTTCCCCACTACCGATGTTAGACTAACTGGTCTGTAATTCCCCGTTTTCCCTCTCCCTCCCTTTTTTAAAAGTGGGGTTACATTAGCTACCCCCCAATCCCACATGGACGGAGAAGTGGCAGATGGAATATAGTGTAGCAAAGTGCGGAGCCATGCATTTTGGTAGGAGGAATAAAGGCATAGACTATTTTCTAAATGGAGAGAGAATCCAGAAATTGGTGGTGCAAAGGGACTTGGGAGATCTGGTCTAAGATTCCCAAAAAGTTAATCTGCAAGTTGAATCGATAGTAAAGAAAGCAAACTCAATGCTAGCATTTATTTCAAGAGAGCTTGTATACAAAAAAAGGGATGTAATGCTGAGGATCTATAAGGCGCTGGTAAGGCCGCATTTGGAATATTGTGAGCAAATTTGGGCACCATATCTGAGGAAGCATGTGCTGGCTCTGGAGAGGGTCCAGAGGGTGTTTACAGGAATGATCCCAGGAATGAGTAGGGTAACTCATGATGAGCATTTGTCGGCACTGGGCCTCTACTTGCTGGAGTTTATATGAATGAGTGGGACCTCATTAATACATACAGAATAGTGAAAGACCTGGATAGAGTGGATGTGGAGAGGATGTTTCCACTTGTGGGAGAGTTTAGGGCTAGAGGTCATAACCTCAGAATTAAAGGATGTTCTTTTAGGTAGGAGATGAGGAGAAGTTTCTTTAGTCAGAGGGTGGTGAATCTGTGGAATTCTTTGCCACAGAAGGCTGTGGAGGCCAAGTGAATGGATATTTTTAAGGCATAGATATATTCTTGATTAGTGCAGGTGTCAGAGTTTATAAGGAGAATACAGGAGAATGGAGTTAGGAGGGAGAGATGGATTAGCCATGATCGAATGGTGGAGTAAACGATGGGTTGAATGGCCTAATTCTACTCTTACCACACGAATTCCCCCTTGCTGTCATAGACGGCCCCCTAGCCCGGCACCTCCTTTGTCCAGTAGTTTTGCTCTCGCTCCTCCTCACCTAGACGGAATAAGGATAGAGTACCCCATGTCCTTGCCTTTAACTTCATCCAACTTCATCCAACACATCATCCTCTAACATTTTAGTTGCCTCCAACATGATCCCACCACCAGCCCCATTTTCCAATCTCCATTCATTTCCGCTTACCTAAGAGATCATACCCTCTGCAAATCCTTGTTTCACTCATCCCTTCCTATCCAAACCATCCCCTCCACAGGTACTTTCCTCTGCAGGAGATGTAACATCTGTCCTTCACAGTCCTGAGCATACTATGTAGCATATAGTAAGGGGTTGAGTCTGCAGCCTTGCAAGGCAAGAGTGTTCAGAATTGTTATGGCGGATGTTTTGCTGTCTATCTTTAGTGATTTTGTTCTTTGGGTCTGAGGGGGCGTGACTCTTAGGTTCAGGAGTTTGGAGATGAGTTTGGTTAGGATAATGGTGCTAAACGTGGAGCTACATCAATAAATAGATGTCTGGCTTGGTTGTCCTTGTAATCCAGATGTTCCAGGGATGAGTGATGTCTGACATGGATTTGTTGCGGCAGTAGGTGAATTGTAGTGGATCTAGGGTGTCAGGTAGGCCGGAGTTCGTGTACACAAAGACTAGCCGCTGCAGGCACGTTATGATGGTGGATGTCAGAGTCACCGTAGTAATTAAGGCATGCTGCCTTTTTTTGGCACCGGGATGATAATAGTTGTTTTAGGAGAAGGAGATTAAAGAGGTCCTTGTGAATAATCCTGTCAATTGGTCCATGCAATTTCTAAGGACATAGCAGTGGCTCCATCTGAGAAGATCACATACGTAGAATGTGTTTTTGATGTTGCTAAGCTGGAAAGGATGCAGAGGAAAATTACAAGGATGTTGTCAGGAATACATTGGCAAAATATTGCTCTCTCTCTTCACCATTTCCCACTCTGTACTAAGGGAATGCAATAGCAAAGAACTTTTCAGTCTCATTGACAGCCCTTTGATCCGTGTTCACTGAGTGCATGTGGGATAAGGAGAAGGAGGTGGGTGGCGAACGGAAGGCACCACATAGGTCAAATAACAGGAGTCTGAACAATCCTTGGGCAATTAGGCTTAAGCTCTATGGTCGCAAACAAAGTTGGTACCATTGTAGGCAGAAGAGGATTCTCCTGAGAGGGAAAACAAAGTGTCCTGAAGAGTGTCTCAAGTTGAATGGAATTGTATGAAAGTGACAAAATCCCATGCGTGTCCCCACATAGGGACTATTAGAGACATTGAAATATTGATGGCGCTAACTGTTCCCTACTTGACGCCTCTGCTCTATTGCCTTCCTTTACCAGGCGTATTTGTAAACAGAGTAAAGATAGAGGGTTGTATGTGGGCTGGTACCACCTGAACAAAGTGCTTAAGGGGCAACCTGCTCATTTCCACCTCTGGAATTCCAACCATGCACCATGCTCTCCAAAGCCCTTCTGAGAGTGATACAAGCAGACGAAATGGTGGTACGATTCTGGTAAATGTACCACTCGGCCATTTCAGACAGGTTAGAAACATAGAAACATAGAAAATAGGTGCAGGAGTAGGCCATTCGGCCCTTCGAGCCTGCATCGCCATTCAATATGATCATGGCTGATCATCCAACTCAGTATCCTGTACCTGCCTTCTCTCCATACCCCCTGATCCCTTTAGCCACAAGGGCCACGTCCAGTCTGAAGAAGGGTTTCGGCCCGAAACGTCGCCTATTTCCTTCGCTCTATAGATGCTGCTGCACCCGCTGAGTTTCTCCAGCATTTGTGTGTACCTAGGGCCACATCTTACTCCCTCTTAAATATAGCCAATGAACTGGCCTCAACTACATTCTGTGGCAGAGAGTTCCACAGATTCACCACTCTCTGTGTAAAAAATGATTTTCTCATCTCGGTCCTAAAAGACTTCCCCCTTATCCTTAAACTGTGACCCCTTGTTCTGGACTTCCCCAACATCGGGAATAATCGTCCTGCATCTAGCCTGTCCAACCCCTTAAGAATTTTGTAAGTTTCTATAAGATCCCCCCTCAATCTTCTAAATTCTAGCGAGTACAAGCCGAGTCTATCCAGTCTTTCTTCATATGAAAGTCCTGCCATCCCAGGAATCAGTCTGGTGAACCTTCTCTGTACTCCCTCTATGGCAAGAATGTCTTTCCTCAGATTAGGAGACCAAAACTGTACGCAATACTCCAGGTGTGGTCTCACCAAGACCCTGTACAACTGCAGTAGAACCTCCCTGTTTTGTTCCATCTTTTGTTTTGATACTTTCCCTGATTATCTTGATATCCACGGTCTCCGGTAAGGAAGCGGCCGTTCCAGGTGGCCCAGCCGCTGAGAGGACTCTCCCGACGCCGGGGCAACAGCACCCGGCGAGAACGGCCAGGAACATCGGGCCTCCGTAGACGCAATAGCGGAGGCCTCAATAGGCCTGACTTTGGGAGAACTGGGGATGGGGACTGGACATTGTGCCTTCCCCCACAGTGGTAACCATTGTGGGGGGATGATTTTTATGTGTAAGTGATTATTTTAGTTTGTGTCCAAGATGGCTGTCGGAAGGGAGAGTGTACGCTGGCGCGGTTTAGCTGCCGCTGCTCTCTCTTCACATTGTGTTTTTGATTTTTTTGTCTTTGGATCGAATTCTGTCTTTAATTTGTGTATTGGTGATGTCTTTATTATTTATTTTACTCCGATTATATGTTTTTTACTCTTGTTAAATTCTGTAAGGTGTCCTTGAGACTTTTGAAAGGCGCCCACAAATAAAATTTATTATTATTATTATTCTCCACGGATGCACTACCTTCCCTGATTTATTATTTTGCCAAACTGTGATGAACAATTGTTGTAGTCCATCCATGCAGTCTTTAAATGCCTTCCATTGCATATCCACCGTCAACCCTTTAAGAATCAATTGCCAGTCTATCTTGGCCAATTCACGTCTCATACCTTCAAAGTTACCTTTCTTTAAGTTCAGGACCCTTGTTTCTGAATTAACAATGTCACTCTCCATCCTAATGAAGAACTCAACCATATTATGGTCACTTTTGCCCAAGGGGCCACGCACAACAAGACTGCTAACTAACCCTTCCTCATTACTCAATACCCAGTCTAGAATAGCCTGCTCTCTCGTTGGTTCCTCTACATGTTGGTTTAGAAAACTATCCCGCATACATTCCAAGAAATCCTCTTCCTCAGCACCTCTGCCAATTTGATTCACCCAATCTATATGTAGATTGAAGTCACCCATTATAACTGTTTTACCTTTGTTGCACGCATTTCTAATTTCCTGTTTGATGCCACCCCAACTCCACTATGACTGTTAGGTGGCCTGTACACAACTCCCACTAGCGTTTTCTGCCCCTTAATGTTTCGCAGCTCTACCCATATCGATTCCACATCCTCCAAGCTAATGTCCTTCCTTTCTATTGTGTTAATCTCCTCTCTAACCAGCAACGCTACCCCACCTCCTTTTCCTTTCTGTCTATCCCTCCTGAATATTGAATATCCCTGGATGTTCAGCTCCCAGCCTTGGTCACCCTGAAGCCATGTCTCCGTGATCCCAACTAAATCATAGTCATTAATAGCTATCTGCACATTCAACTCATCCACCTTATTATGAATGCTCCTTGCATTGAGACACAAAGCTTTCAGGCTTGTGTTTACAACACTCTTACCCCTTATACAATTATGTTGAAAAGTGGCCCTTTTTGATTTTTGCCCTGGATTTGTCTGCCTGCCACTTTTACTTTTCACCTTGCTACCTATTGCTTCTACCCTCATTTTACACCCCTGTGTCTCTCTGCTCTTGCACCTATCCCCTTGCCACATTAGTTTAAATCCTCCCCAACAGCACTAGCAAACACTCCCCCAGGCACATTGGTTCCATTCCAGCCCAGGTGCAGACCGTCCTGTTTGTATTGGTCCCATCTTCCCCAGAACTGGTTCCAATGCCCTAGAAATTTGAAAACCTCCCCCTTGCACCATTTTTCAAGCCACTTATTCATCTGCAATATCCTCCTATTTCTACTCTGACTAGGTTGAAGGGGATAGGCTTAAAGGGGATACCTCCTTTAGAATGGATGGCACATGTGTACAGAGCTGGAAATATTATTCCTTTCGGCATATTCATAGAACATATACTGTAAGACTTAACTTTTAGCTCCCTTTTAAGTCATATCATTCCCTCCTCCTACAACTTAAACTAATCTAGCATGTATGTAACAACTATCACTTCGGTCACCAGTTTTTGGAATTTAAAAAAAGTTGCACCGTGTCCCATTAATCATGTCAGTGTCCAATTCTTTATATCAGGTTTCACTAAACCAATGATATATGTTACCATTTTGCCAAAATATAAAGACACAGTTTGATTCACTGATTCTTCACAGGTTTTCTGGATAGTTTCAGTCTTGACCACCAAGATCATATAGATGACAGTAATCATTACCAACTGGTTCTTAATTTTTCACTGTCCTAGTGTTTTACCTGTTTACAATGCAAACCATGAATCCTGTTTCTTTTCCTGCACATTTTACTGCAGTATTTATGACCAGAGGCACCTGATGTGGCACTTTCCATCTAGGGGCGAGGTCATGTTTCTGTTTATGGACTTTAACCATTACCCAACCTCCCGAATTTATATTGTGACATGGTTCACTTGCTTTTACACCTCCCGTATCTGTTCCCTATCTGCCTTGGCTCACGCAATTCTTTTACACTATTCAACCCATTTGACTCCCACTCCTCGTAGTGGGAGTCAAATGGGTCCTTCCTTTCGACCCTCCCATCCTAGTGGTGTTTTCATTACTCTTCCCATGATTACCACATATGGCATTCGGCCTGTCTGGAGGTCCAGTTATTCTCATATTCATTAGTACAAAGGGTAGTGCACCCTTTGGCCCAACCTACCCACACCGTCCAACATGTTCCATCTACACTAGTCCCACCTGCCTGCATGTGGCCCATATCCCTCTAAACGTGTCCCATCCCTGTACCTGTCTATTTCATTCTTAAACTTTGCGATTGTCCCTGCCTCAACTCCATAGACCCACCACCTGTTATGTGAGAAACCTATTCCTATTTAACCTATGTCCTCTGGTTCTCGATTCACCTACTCTGGGGAAAAGACTCTGTGCATAACCCTATCTATTCCTCTCAGGATTTTATACACCTCTATAAGATCATCCCTCATCCTTTTGCTCCACAGGAATAGAGTCCAAGCCTGTTTAACCGTATAGGTCAGGCCCTCGAGTCCTGGGAACATCCTTGTAAATCTCCTCTGTACCCTTTCCAACTTGACCACATCTTACCCATAACATGGTGCCGAATTCTAATGCGGCCTCACGGACAGCAGCCTGACCTCCCAACTTCTATACTCAATACTCTGACTGACTGACAGAAGGCCAATGTGCCAAAAGCCTTTTCGACTAGCCTATCTACCTGTGGTTCCACTTTCAACGAACTGTGAACCTGCACTCCAAATCTCTTTGCTCTCAAACACTCCCCAGAGCCCTATCATTCACTGTGTAGGCCCTGTCCACGTTAGCTTTACCAAAATTCCACAACTCACCCATCACCCAGTCCTCTGTCCACCTGCTCAACCGATCCAGATCCTGCTGCAATTTTTGACAATCATCTTCACTATCTACAATACCACCAACTTTAGTGTCATCTGCAAACCTACTAGTCATGCCATGTACGTTCTTATGCAGTTCACTGATACAGATGACAAACAGCAATGAGCCCAGCACAGAATCCTGAGGCACACCACTAGCCACAAGCCTCCAGTCGGAAAAGCAACCTTCCACCATCACCCTCTGCTTCCTTCCATGAAGCCAATTTCCTATCCAATCAGCTATCTCTCCTTGGATCCCATGCATACTAACCTTCCAGAGTAGCCTACTGTGGGGAACTTTATTGAATGCCTTACTGAAATCCATATATACAACATCTACAGCTCTTGTAATCAACCTCTTTGGTCACATCATCAAAAAACTCAGATTTGTGAGACAGGACCTCCCACGTACAAAACCATGCTGACTATGCCTATCTTTTTTCACTGTTCGCTTTACCACCACTTTTGGTGTCATCTGCTAATTTACAAACAATGTTAATGACATTGTAATCCAAATTGTTTATGTTTGTAACAAACAGCAATGAACCCAGCACCTATTCACAAGGAAGGTACACAAAAACGCTGGAGAAACTCAGCGGGTGCAGCAGCATCGATGGAGCGAAGGAAATAGGCAACGTTTCGGGCTGAAACCCTTCTTCACCTATTCACAAGGATGTTGCCAGATCTGCTGGGCTTGAGATAGAAGGAGAGATTGGATAGGCTATTCCTTGCATGAGAGGGGAATGTTAGGACCTACGAGGCAGGTTTTTCTCTTGAACGAGCTGCCAGAGGAAGCGGTAGATGCAGGTATAATTATAACATCCGGGCAGGTAGATGGATGGAAATGATTTAGAGGGACATGGGATTAGCTGAGATAGATGTTATTTGTCGTGGATAAATTGGGTTGAATGGTGTGTTTCCATGCTATAAATGTAATAAAAAGGAACTGCAATTGCTGATTTATATTAACGATAGACACAAAATACTGGCGTAACTCAGCAGGTCAGACAGCATCTCTGGAGATAATGGATAGATGACATTTTGGGTTGGAACCCTTCTCCAGACTGATTGTAGGAGGGAGGGACTGGAAGAAAGAACAGAAAGAAAAGTCCAGGCCAAATCAGCGCCGGCAACAAATGACCTGTCAGAAAACCACCCTGCCTAAGGTCATCTGTTGTCGGCTCTGATTTGTCTTGGTCTTCACTTGCTTGCAGTCCCGTGTCCCCTCATCCCAGAATAATTTGTCTGAAGAAGGGTCCTGACCTGAAATGAGAGGAATAGATAGGGTAAAGTATTTTAACCAGAGTAGGGGAATCAAGGACCAGAGGACATAGGCTTATGTTGAGGGGGGAAATATTTAATAGAAACCTGAGGGGCAACTTTTTTATGCAAAGGGTGGTAGGTATGTGGAACAAGTTGCCGAAGGAGGTGGTTGAGGCAAGTACTATCACAATGTTTAAAAAAACATTTGAACAAGTACATGGATAGGATGGGTTTTGGGGGATTTGGGGCAAACGCAGGCAGGTAAGACTAGTGTGGATGAGGCATGTTGGTCGGCATGGACAGATTGGGCTGCAGGGCCTGTTTCCATGCTGTATGACTCCATGACTATTCTCTTCCCATAATTATAGAATCACTCACCGCATAAATGGGCCCTTCTGGGCCACCATATTCATGCAGCCCATTGTGCTTATTTGTAGGTTAATCCCACTGTTCTGTGGGATTAACCCGTATTTCACTACGTCATTCCAATCTAAAAACCTGTCTAACTGCCTTTTTAAATGTTGTAATTAAATCTGCCTCCTCCACCTTCCTAGTACATACCAGATAACCCCTGTGTGGAAAAACCTACTCATTATATCGCCTTTTAATTTTGTCCTTGCTCACCATAAACCAGTGGCATTCATCTGTAGTCTCTCTGCCCTGAGAAAAAGACTGACTATGTATGCATCGCATAATTTTGTAAATCTCTAGCTCTAACTCTCAGCCTGCTTTATTCCGAATTAGTTTAGTTTATCCAATCTCTCCTTATAACTACAGCCCACCATTCCAGGCAACATCATGATGAAGATAGACACAAAATGCTGGAGTAACTGAACGGGTCAGGCAGCATTTCTGGAGAAAAGGAATAGGTGATGTTTTGGGTTGAGATCCTTCTTCAGACCCCGATGATTTTTTGATGAGTCATTTCATGATGAATCTCTTCTTATTCCCTCTATTGCTACCACATTCTTCCTGTAATATATTCATTAGAACTGTACATTGTATTCCAAATGAGATTTAATCAATGTTTTGTGCAGGTGCAACATGACTTAATTATAATAATAATAATAATAATAATGCATTTTATTTATAGGCGCCTTTCAGAACACTCAAGGACACCTTACAGTTAAAGCAAGCAAATTATAAATATATGAATGAAATGAAACAAAAACAACATATCCATGAATTTGATAGAAAGTGGAGTTACGTGGGATAGGCCAGTCTGAATAGGTGAGTTTGGAGGGAGGTTTTAAAGGTGGGGAGAGACTCTATGGAACGGATGGATAGTGGGAGAGAGTTCCAGAGGTGAGGGACAGAACGGCTGAAGGCTCTGAATCCCATCCTGGACAGGCGGGCAAATCGAGTGGAGAGCAGGGAGGAAGAAGAGGATCGGAGAGTTCGGGATGGAGTGTAAGGCTGGAGGAGTTCAGAGAGGTATGGAGGGGCGAGATTGTGGAGGGCTTTGAAAGTGAGGAGGAGAATCTTAAAATCAATGCGGTATTGGACAAGGAGCCAGTGCAGTTGTTTGAGGATGGGAGTGATGTGTGCGGTGGATGGGGTTCTGGTTATAATGCGGGCAGCTTAGTTCTGGACCAATTGGAGTTTATGGATGGACTTGTGGGGTAACCAGAGAGGAGAGAGTTACAATAATTCTTACAATATATTCAGTTCAAGGTTCATGATGATGAACCTTGTTCTATGAAAAACACCAAGTACATTCTTCGCTAATCTATCCACCTGTCACTATTTTCGGCAAGCTATGGACTTGACCAAAGGCCTATTGTACATCAATGCCCCTAAGGTGCCTGCCATTTACTCCGTATGTCCAAAGAGAATTTGACTGATTTATTTGCATTTCCTGATTTACAAAACTGCTTCTGCTCCCTAAAATAGTTGACTCTTGAAATGCTTTTTATGTTCTCTTTTTCCCCTCATCATTATTATCACCAGTTTCTCTGGTTCTGGAGGCTGGTATAGCAAGATTTAAAGGGACATTGAGGATGATTTTTAATTCTTCCTTTCTTTAGTCACATTCATAACAATGAAGAGCATACCCCAAATTCTGTTGAATTTGAAACAAATCTGTTCTCCACATTGACTGATTTAATGTACTTATTCCAAATACTGAACTATATTCCCCACATTGACATTGACCTGACGTTGATAATTCCTTGTGGCAAAATATATTTTTAACATCTAATCTAGTTCTCTTCTATACCTATATATAAATTGGTTTTAAGCTTGTGTAAATACTGAAACAAAGACTACTGTGGATTCTGAAAAAATGAAAAATCTAACATGCTGGAAACACAAACCAGGTAACATTTCTCTGTCAATAGATGCAACTTTAATCTGCTGAATGCTTCTGTCGTTTTCAGTTTGTCCTAATGTTATTTTAAATGTTTGAGTTAAATTCCCGGGTGTTGTTCATGTTTAAGGAGATGCAGCTTCCTGACATTTGTAAATAGGGGGATTTTAACCTAGTGATTATTTGAATGACCCTTTATTAAAGCTTCCATTTATGTGCTATGTGAGACCAGTGTGACCCTGTATTCCGCAGACACTGCGTTCTGCTAGTTTTATATCCAACCTTTTGGAAGGATGACATTCGCTTGAGCACTGACTTTGTCACAAGGGATAAGATTTCATACCATCTGCTTATTTTAGAAACATATTGCATTTTTAGGAGAGGGGGTTGGGGGATCTCCTTGTGCTCTGAACAATGTTTATCCCTAACCATTACTGTTGAAAGAGGTTAATTGTTCACAGGGTTTGCTTTTATGACAAGTGTTTATATATACTTCAAAGGTAATTCATGGACAGTGACTGGACTGCTTTTTTTTTAATTTCCCCTGATAGTTGGCTAAATCCACTGTTTCGAATTGGTTACAAAAGGAGACTAGAAGAAAATGACCTGTACAAAGTTCTTCCAGAAGATCAATCTGAGAGATTGGGGGAAGAATTGCAAAGGTAAATATTAATAACAATTCCTTTTCCTTTAGAATGCACGGAATGCAATAGCTTATGCAATAACTGAATGCTTTGAGTTAATTTGTTTATTTTATGGCATGTGGATCTCGCTGGCTAGGCCAGCAGTTATGTTCCACCCTAATTGACCAAAGAGGTGCAGGTGAACTGTGTTCTTGAATTGTTGTAGTTATTCTGGCTATAATGACAATGTTACTGCTAGAATGGCATTTGAGGATTTGGTAAGTGGGGGTAAAGGTTGCGGGTTTGAGAGGTGCTGATGGAGACGTTCTTGCAACTAACTGAGCATTTTGTCGGAAGTGTGTCACGGCCTAAGAGTTGTTAAGGCAGTTAAATATCTCCTAGTTACCTAAATGGCTAAATTATTGAAAAGTAAATGCTATAAAATTGTTAAATGATTGTTTTTAATATTAAGATGCTCAAAAACAAAAGGAGGCAATTATAATAATTTGTTCTGGTTTCCTCCCACATTCCAGGACAAATGTAATGGGCCAAAGGGCCTGTTACCATGCTCTATCACTAAACTAAATGAAGTACAGCAATATAGGTTGTTGTTTCAGCTATCTGTCTTTTATCAAAACTTGATTGATTGCCTCTCCAGGTTCGTTTAGGTGATGTTGATGGTTCACATCTATAAAAAAGATGGGACTGATCATGCTGTTTACCAGGATCTTTGAGTCACTGTGAAGGTCATTATAAATGAAGACGAGGCAGAGCAGCTTCCTAAAGAAGGCATAATCACATTGGGTCCATCATTGATTTGTGCAGTTAAGAACGTGGAGGAACTATGAGAAATACCATCAACTGAGTCTTTGGAAAATCCTTCTTTTACATTAAATGAGATGAAAGCCTTAATATTTATATAACTCTATATTGTTTTAATTACCAATTACTTTATATTGTTTAAAGTCACGTTGTGAGAAAACAGGCCCTTCGACCCAACTTACCTATGCCAACCAACATGCCCCATCTACACTAGTCCCACTCGCCTGTGTTGGTCCATATCCCCCTAAACCTATCCGTTCCATGTACCTGTCTAAATGAGGTATCAGCGATGTGCGTCTCTTGTAGAAGGAGGACATCAGCATTAAGGTCCTTAGCAGATCTTGAGCAGTAGTCATTCTTTGCCCTGGACATTCCTTCCACTTTTAGCCTGTAGATGCATAGAGATTTCCCGATGCTGCGAGGGTTTTGGCCCTAGGAAGCGCCGTTTGGGCTACGAGTCACTAGTGACATGGTCAAATGTGACACCAAAACACTACATCTATTTGTTTGTGCATGTCGGGTTGATTGCATTAGTCGAAACAAGGTGGACCACGTGAAGGTTGCAATCTCCCACAATATCACCAACAACGGAGAGGTCATCACAGACCCCACAGTGAAACCACCGGGTTTTGACCTCCATCGCAAGCAATGGCTAACCCTGAACAGAATCCGCACCTGCCATGCAAGAACAGCCCATCACCTGCATAAGTGGGGGATGACAGACAGCCCTGCTTGTGACTGCGGACATCCAGACCAGGCCATCCCACACTTCGTGAATGACTGCTCACTGAGGCTTTTCCCTGGTGACACCAAAGCCATCCACCCATTAACTGATGCTGTCCTGGCCTGAATGTCCACCCTTGATTTACAACTTTAGACTGTGCACGCCATACGCCATACGCCATGTCTAAATGCTCCTTAAACATCGTGATAATACCTGCCTTAACTTCCTTGTCTGGCAGCTCGTTCAATACATCTAAAAAATAAAAGTTGTCCCCAGGTTCCTATTAAATCTTTCCCCCCTCACCTTAAACCTATGTCCTCTGGTTCTCAATTCCCCTACCCTTTCTATTCCTCTCAATATCTTGTTGTTGGAGGGAATTTTGTGTTATACCTGTACCCTGATTTGCCTCATCTATCATAGCCCAGGCAAATATCTCATTACAATTGTTTCCCACCAGGAGCTCCATATCTAATATAGTCTTTAAATGAGGCCCCACTGCATCTTGCAATAATGACAGGAGCATGTTGTCATTTCCATCAGGGTTCACCTGCCCTGAATGTTCAATATAAGCCACAAATTTATTTCTATATAGTTTGGTACTTTTTCCCTTGGTTCCTGTTTTACCGGGGTTACCTTGACCCAGTTAGGTGTGGACATTACAGGAGAAGAGGTTAAGATTCTATTGCGTACCATGAATGAGGAGAAATCCAGCGATAGTCATTACATTACAAGTATGGAAATATCTAGTCTGGATGAAGACTATTTTATACCAATATCTGAGGTGTTTACACATGAGACCATGCCTGTTTGTTATCAAAATATACCCAGACATGAGGACTTGAAACAATGGCCTTACTTGAAGGATGTCAAGATACCTAAAGTAAATTCTGGTATCGGCCTACTTATCGGAACAAATGCTTTGAAGGCATTGGAGCCTATACAGACTGAGGAGCCAAGGGGATGGACGTTTGCTGTGAAAACCCCACTAGGATAGGTTACCTTGAGAAGGAACAGCGAAAGCAGGAACCAGAAGAACTACCCTGCTGCTGTTAATCAAATATCTACTGGTAAATTAGAAAAGCTATTGATCAAGCAATACAATCATGACTTCAATGAAAGTATGCAGGGGAGAGATATGTTTTTTTTGCCTTCCTTCACAGCGAGGAGAAGATGCGCTGTGAAGGATGTTTGTGTAAATTGTGTTGGATCTTGGGTCTTTTTTGTTTTGTATGTATGGCTGCAGAAACGGCATTTCGTTTGGACCTCAACGGGGTCCAAATGACAAATAAATGTATTGTATTGTATTGTACCAGTAAGGAATCAGAAGAAATGTCCAGGGAAGAGTTAAAGTTCTTGGACATTATGAACTACTCAGTAAAGATGATAGACGGACACTATTGCCTGGACTTACCTTTCATAGAAACATAGAAAATAGGTGCAGGAGTAGACCATTCGGCCCTTCGAGCCTGCACCGCCATTCAATATGATCATGGCTGATCATCCAACTCAGTATCCTGTACCTGCTTTCTCTCCATACCCCTTGATCCCTTTAGCCACAAGGGCCACATCTAACTCCCTCTTAAATATAGCCAATGAACTGGCCTCAACTACCTTCTGTGGCAGAGAATTCCAGAGATTCACCACTCTCTGTGTAAAAAATGTTTTTCTCATTTCTATCCTAAAAGATTTCCCCTTTATCCTTAAACTGTGACCCCTTGTTCTGGACTTCCCCAACATCGGGAACAATCTTCCTGCATCTAGCCTGTCCAACCCCTTAAGAATTTTGTAAGATTCTATAAGATCCCCCCTCAATCTTCTAAATTCTAGCAAGTACAAGCCAAGTCTATCCAGTCTTCATATGAAAGTCCTGACATCCCAGGAATCAGTCTGGTGAACCTTCTCTGTACTCCCTCTATGGCAAGAATGTCCTTCCTCAGATTAGGAGACCAAAACTGTACGCAATACTCCAGGTGTGGTCTCACTGTACTGACCCCCCCCCCCCCCCCATTCATCCTGCGCTGATCTTCCCCCCCATCCATCCTGTAGTGATCCTCCCATTCAAGAAGAATGGAGGGAACAGTCCGAAGAAGGGTCTCGACCCGAAACATTGCCTATTTCCTTCACTCCATAGATGCTGCCTCACCCGCTGAGTTTCTCCAGCACTTTTGTCTACCCCCATCCATCCTGTACTGAACCCCCCCATTCAATATCACTGACATCCCCCGTGCTCTCCCCTCACAATTTTACCTACTCCTACCAACACGTACTAATTCACCTGCCTCAATCCATCCATTCTGCACCGACTGCCTTCTAACCACCCCCCCCCCCCCCCCACCATCTATCCACCCCGCACTGATTCACACACACCCCCCTCCCTGACCCTATTGTCCTGGAAATGTTTTCAGAGCGACCATTGACTATGTTTGATAACGGAATGCAATCAAATGTGTTTTAATTCCCATCATTTGTTTTAATCCATAAAGATGAATTAATTAAATTGTGAACACGTGAAACATTAAAACCGCAGTGTTCGATTGTCACTGCTGCCATTGACACATTTTTACAGAATTCATTTTAACGGCAAATCAATGCTCTTAATATGGAGTATCAGTACTGTAGTTATCTAATGAGCAACATTCACAACTATACGTACGCATATATGTTACCATGGTCCAGGATTTATTGACACAGGTTGATCATACGCTGAATAATCCAACCACATTTTTGTTTGGAAGTGGAAAGAACTAATAGAAATTGCATTCATTGCAATGTGTAAAAAGAGTTGAGATACTGTCTTATAATTTTGCTGCATGTCATTGTGGGATATATCATGTCTTGATTGGTGAATATGTTTAGTTTGTGACTTTATTTGAAGCAGAAATAATATGTGAATGCTTCATTGAGTATAATTCCGACTGGTAACTACGCACTTCGTCCGAGCACATTATCGCACGCGTCATGCAAGCCATCCTAAATGACCACCTAAACTGTCATTTGGCAACCGAAAAAGCTGCCAAGGTTGCCCGGCTAGCAACAGGGAAAAAAAGTTAAGTGAGAGCCCTGTAATTGTGCTAACTTTCCTTTGTTCTGTGAGTGGAGCCCAAGAAGCACTGAGCAACGTTTGTGCTCATTGTAGATCTTGCCACTCCCGTCTGACAAATCAATTAAAGATTGCTATGGTTTACCTTTAACAATTTTGTTGCTATCTGCTTTTTGAGAAACAAACTTAGTCAGCTTCTTAGGCAATAAGAGATGGATCAATGGACTGGAATTTCTCTGTAAACCAGACGGAGAATGGCCAAAGCTTGAGCTGGGATTTGAAATCTCTGCTAATGATCCGGAAATTAAACAAAACATCACAGTGAACGTTATTGCTAAAAATCCTATTATTCTCTTGGACGACTGTCATATATCAACATTATTGTTACGTCATATCCATGAGTTGATCGGGCATGGAGGAAGATGTTTCATGCTGTCATAACTTTGGACTTCTGTGTTTTGGACTGTATGCTGGTATCATGCCTGATGTTAAGGGTTTAGTGCCTACAGTACGACTTCAGACTAAGAACGATGTTTTAATAAGACCAATAACCAAGTTATGCTTGCTTCTAGAAGGCAAAGGTGAAGATGGAAGAATCGCTAAAGAAGTCTGAATGCTGATATATAATGCATGTTATTTTTTGTTTTTTTCTATGTCAAGTTTTTATCGCTCCTTTTTTTTAATAAGTAATTGCCTCATTATACACTCAGAACAATTAGGGGTCGGTATGTAGTAGCCATTTAGCTTAACTCAGCGTTATAACTATAACCAGTTACCTTTACATTTTATCTGCCTGTAATTATGTGGGTGGGATTTATCCGTAGTCGGAGGCGTGTTTGCGGATAGGATTCTCGCACAGATGCCATAGTAGTTTTTAGTTTAGTTTGAAGCATGGATAAGAGGTCACAGCTTTCCACCATGCACGAGTTTGACCATGAGTAAGATCAAAATGTACTTAAACAAGAAGTTTGGATGAATAGCTTACTGTTTTTACTACTACAATAAAGAAACTATTAATTAAGAGACTGCTTGGAAGATTTATCTTTGGATGGCATTGAATGTCTCGTGGAGAGCTCGTGAGTGCGTTTCGATTAATCTCCTGAACCCCCGTCTTCAGTCATAGTGACTAAAGGAGGAATCCTTGAAACAAAATAAAAAATCACTATATTACCTTTAACCTTATGTTCCCTGTTACTTAGAAATCCATTTTCCCATTTGTATAACAAATTGGTACAATAAATGTCAGTATGATCAGTTTAATACCCTCAAGGATGATCTTATAGAGGTGTACAACATCATGAGAGGAATAGATCGGATAGATGCACAGACTCTTGCCCAGAGTAGGGGAATCAAGAACCAGAGGACATAGGTTTAAGGGGGGAAAGATTTAATAGGAACCCGAGGGCTAACATTTTTATGCAGGTGCGTGGAACGAGCTGCTGGAGGAACTAGTTGAGGCAGGTACTATTGCAAAGTTTCAGGAACATTTAGACAGGTACATGGATAGGACAGGTTTAGAGGGATATGGGCCAAGTGCAAGCAGGTGGGACTAGTGTGGATGGGGCAAGTTGGGCCGAAGGGCCTGTTTCCACACTGTAAGACTATGATTTTGTAACCCTCAGTGTTTATTTTAACTAAACTAGCTATGCTGTGAAACCTAAACACCTTGATAAATCTATTTATTGCCTCACTAACATCCTTAGGTTCCCTATGTTGACCATTTTTCCCATCAAGCTTCCCCAGTATGTAAGCTCTTGGGTTAAACAGATTATACGCGACTCATCTTCCATACAATTTCAAAATTTCTGACACGTATACCTTTATTAGATAATCCCTCATTTTACAGCGCTACAAGGAATTAAGTCCTAGCCTGCTCAACCTCTCCATATACCTCAGGCCCTCGCTTCCTGAGCTCAGGCCCTTGAGTCCATTCCTGATTACCTGCTAATTATTTTGAGCATTGTCATCTTTAAAAAAGGAATAATTTAAACATTTTTTTATGGCAAAATAGCTTCTGAGTTAAAGAACGTGCCTTGCACGTGCCTAAATATGTCTAGAATCATGAAGAGCTTTGAATAGGATGATAAAGCTTTGTAAAGGAATCTCTGGTTTTGATACACTTCTACATTGGGATTTAATGCAGATTGGAGTCTACTCATGACGGTTCATCCTTGCGTGTAAATTCCATTCAATTGGTAATTATTGGAAACCTTTTACAACTTGTGTCAGCAGTTTATCTTATTTGCTTTTGTACCATAAAATTATCGCTGACATTGAATTCTGCAATATTTTATTATGATGCTTGTCATTTATGCAGGCACTGGGACAAAGAAGTCCAGAAGGCACAGAAACAAGTTCGAATTCCCCATCTAACAAAAGCCATTCTAAAATGTTTCTGGAAATCATATATTATTTTGGGTGCATTTACATTTTTAGAGGTAATTATGGAATTCTTATTTAACATCTATTTATTTCACCTAGAATTACAAGATTGTCTTGCCTTATAGGAACACCTTGTATTCCAGATTTAAAACTTCTACAGCATTGATTATGCCTAGGAAGAAAGGTGTCGACATTTACTTCTGATTATTGAGTTCTGTATTAATTTTGTTGTGCACCCTATTGTTTTTGTACATGAAGCTTGGTGAATCTGTCCAAAGTATTACTTTCAAAGAAAACATCTAGCAAAGAAACAATATGACACTTTCCAAGGTACACAAAAATGCTGGAGAAACTCAGCGGGTGCAGCAGCATCTATGGAGCGGAGGAAATAGGCAACATTTTGGGCCGAAACCCTTCTTCAGACTGATGGGGGGTGGGGGTGGCAGGGAGAAGAAAGGAAAAAGGAGGAGGAGGAGCCCGAAAGCTGAGGGATGGGAGGAGACAACCCGAGGGCTGAGGAAGGGGAGGAGACAGCAAGGACTAACAAAATTGGGAGAATCACTTTCCAAACTATGTTCATTGAAAGAAAGGAAAATATGAAGAGATAAGGTTTGAGTGGATAGATTGTGGAATGTTCCTTCCATAGTGATAGTGGATAAACAGTAGATAATATTGAAAGAGCATATGAGGATAGCACAGTGGCACAGCAGTAGAGTACCCCACAGTACCTTACAGCACCTAGGTTTAATCCTGACTACGGGTTGTGTCTTTACGAAGTTTGCATGTTCTCCCTGTAACTGCATGGATTTTCTCTGGGCGCTCCAATTTCAAGTTCAAGTTCAAGTTCAAGTTTATTGTCATGTGTCCCTGATAGGACAATGAAACTTGCTTTGCTTCAGCACACTGAACATAATAGGCATTGATTACAAAACACATGAATAAATAAACTGATAAAGTGCAAAATGACAGATAATGGGTTATTAATGTTCAGAGTTTTGTCCGAGCCTGGTTCTATAGTTAAAGATGTGTGGGTTTGTAGGTTATTTGGCTTTGTATAATTGCCCCTACAATGCAAAACTGGGATAACATAGAACTAGTGTAACGGTGATTGTCGAACGGGTAGAGACTTGGTGTGCTGTTTTCACGCTGTATCTCTAAACTGAACTAAACTAATGTTAAATTGCAACGTTTGTTTATTCCAATGTGGAAAAGGTGCCTTAACCATGGCGTACAAAGCAACATAGGAATTCGATCCAAGGGGAAATATGAACTGGCCAGTTGAAGCAGCAAATCCAAGGATTGAGAGTGGTTTAAAATTCAGAAAAAAAGGACAAAGTAGAATAAGCTTGCAGAAAACCAAAAAACTGATTATAAAAGGTTCTAAGACTATCGGAAGAGTAAAAGTAGGAATGTTACAACATTTTGAGATTTTAGAAATCAAGCCTGTAATTTATCCCATCAGATAAAGCACAAAAAGAACTTTAATTTGATACCTAATTCACTTTCATATCTGCAGTATTAAAAAAGTTATGGTCATTTTCATACTCGGAAATTAGCATCTTGTTCCCTATTGCTTTTCCGTTCATTTAACACAAAAGCTGTGATCGAGGACAGTAAATTGACATAAGCCCATAACTTTCTTAAAAATTAAGAGAACTGAATAAAAATTTCAATTATTGTAGATTGAAGCATTCTGAAACAAATATGTTTAAGAAGGAACTGCAGATGCTGGAAAATCGAAGGTACACAAAAATGCTGGAGAAACTCAGCGGGTGCAGCAGCATCTATGGAGCACCTGAAACAAATATGATACATCTTACTTGAATGACCTGAAATTAAAGTATATAATTAGTTAATTACATAATTAAGTAGCTAATTACAAAATTAAACGTTATGAAGGAAATAGTAATAAACACCCAGACTGCCTTGAAAATTCAAAAATGTGATATTCACAAGATTAGAACTTTAATATTATTGTAACATTAAAACAAACAGTAAATACCCAACAAAAAAATCATATTCATCTAAATTCAATTACTAGATCTAAACATCTATCTTAAGAAAACATATTTTCTTAAGAAAAGGCTAAAAATTCATTTTTAAATAGCCAAAGTATCTAAATAACAAACTGATCCCATTCACACAAGATTTCACAATATAACATGATGTTTAAATCTCACTTTGACATGAATTTCTATGCCAAATCGAAGGAATTGAATGTTTAATTCCCATAAATGGTTTATAACACTGCAGCAGGCACGGGCTGTTTTACACAGACATGTGTTCAAAATCCACAAACATCCAGACTCAAGATAATCAAAATTATTATTTTTTTTGCACAATCATGTCATAAGAACATCTAAATTATCTATATTTTGTGTAATTGTCTATCCGTGATCAATATTTTCATACTAAATATCTGACTAAAAACTATGTACTGTAGAAGTTTTAAACGATCCACCTTTTGTTTTGTCCTGCTCTTACGATCCGTGATTTTGAAGGCGTTAGAAGTCAGGTCTAACTTTAATCCAGTGATTCAATAGACCAGCAACTTAAAAAAAAAACATGAACGGGATAACAGAACGAAATTTCTTCATGAGCTTGTCATACAAGGAAATCCCTCTCCGACAACCAATAAAAACCTGAATTTTAATCACCCTCCCCCCCCCGCACAGCCTCTCGAACGCAGGCACAGGCAGTGGGCAGATCTGGAGCGCCACTGATGGCAGGAATTTGTAACGCTAGTAAAAGTAAATATAGGTTTCTTTTACTCAAAAAAGGTGATTTTCTGAAGAATTGGCAGTTAAATCTTATTTGAATAAATCTATCTTCAGAAGGGTGGACACAAATAATCTCACAGGTGCGTGGGAGAACATGCAATAGAATGACCGCTGTATTTAAAGGGGATTACTATTAATGAAATTGATACGATTGGAGGCTAGGATTTGATAACCGACATCTCAGGTTACTTAAGGAAGTACCCTTAGAAATAATGGATGCATTCTGATCATTTTCTGAACTTTATACTCTATACACTTTATAGAGTTAGTCTTGGCATCATGTCGGCATGATGGCCGAAGGGCCTGTTCTTGACCTGTACTGTTCAATGTTTGCTGATTTCTTTTTAGAAGAAAAATATATTAGATACCTTTTAAAAAGTAAGTCTAATGCCATACGTTTTGATTTGTTTTTGTTCCAAAATTTGAGAGGTTATTTAAATGTATTATTAATTTGTTTTGTTTTTTTTCTTTTCAGGAAATAATAAGAGTTGTTCAGCCTATTATGTTAGGAAAAATTCTTAATTATTTTGAAAGCAACAATAAGGATGACACAGAGGCTTATAAAATTGCCTTTGGATATGCTGCTGGTCTCGCGTTTTGCACGTTGTTTTTGGCAATTCTACATCACTTGTATTTCTTTCATGTACAAAGGTGTGGAATGAAACTAAGAATAGCAATGTGTCATATGATTTATAGAAAGGTAAGAAATTCTCTTTAGAGGCTCAAAGGTTATAACCGTTGAATTTTATATCTATCCACGTTAGAAGATGATTCACAAACAAAATAGTTATACAGCATAGTAGAAGTCCATTTGACTCATTGTGTTCACACCTACTTTCCATCAGAGTGGTACAGTAGTTCTACTCCCTGGGATTTTTTTCTGTAGCCTTGTGCCATAGAATAATAGAGCACCGAGCATTGAAAGAGTCCCTTCGGCCCAACTTGTCCATGACAATCAAGATACCTTATGTAAGCTAGCCCACGTTTTGCCCATATCTCTCTAAACCTTTCTCATCCACGTATCTGCCTAAGTGTCTTTTAGATGCTGTAAAATACATACCTTAACTACGTCCTCTGGCAGCTCGTTCCATACATCGACCACCCTCTCAGTGAAAATGTTGATCCTCAGGTATATTTTCTCACTCACCTGAAACCTCTGTTCTTTGGTTCTGGATTCCCAAAGACTGTGAATTCATCCAATGTACCACCCCCCCCCCCCCCCCCCCCCCCCCCCCCCATGATTTTATCCACCTCTATAAGATAACCCATAAGCCATCATGCTCCAAAGAATAAAGTCGTAACCTGCCCAGCCTTTCTCTATAGCTCAGGGTCTCGAGTACTGGCACATCCTATAATTCTTCTCTGCACTATTTCTAGCTTGATGACATCCTTCCCATTGCAGGGCGACCAAAAGTGAACACAATACTCCGACTGTGGCCTCCCCAGCGCCTTGTACAGCTGTAACATAACGTCTATACTCAATACCTGTCTGATCAATGTCAATGTTCCCATAGCCTTCTGTATCACCCTATCTACTTGTGACGCCACTCTATGGGAACTATGCACCTGTACTCCATGATAGACACAAAGTACTGGAATAACTTAGTGAGTTAATCAGCATCTCTGGAGAAAAAGGATTGGTTACATTTCGGGTCGGGACCCTTCTTCAGTTGGGGAATGGTGAAGAGCTGGAGGCGAGAGATCAGGACCAATCAGGGCCAGACACAAATTATCTCACGCAGGGCGATGCCTGGTAGGCCCATTGTTGGCTAGGGGAGGTGTGATCTCAAGAGGTAAATAAATTGGAGAACTGGGGAACTGGTAAAAAGACTTGGGAGGGAGGAGGGGAGGGAAGCCTAAGTAGAAGTTATTTAAAATGAGATATTCAATGTTAATATGGTGAGGTTGTAATCTACCCAAGAAAAATATGATGGGCTTTTCCTATTTTGTGTATGCCCTCACTCTGGCAATGGAGGAGGCCCAGGACCGAATGGTCAGTATGGGAAGGTGAGTTGGCATCCGCGAGATCTTGTAGGCCTGGGCGGACCGAGCATCAGTGTTCAGTGAAATGGTTGCTGAGTTTATGTTTGGTCTCGCCGATGTGCAGGAGCCCACATCAGGAACATCGATGTAGTCCAATGCTCTACAATACTCGCTAAGGCCCTACCATTCATTGTGAAGGTCCTGCCCTGGACGGACTTCCCAAAATGTATCACCTAGCATTTATCTACATTTTGCAACTCTGTTGGGCATTCCTCAGACCACTTGCCCAGCTGATCAAGATCCTGTTGTAATCTTTGATAGTGCCACCTGCAAACTTACTAATCATGCCTCATACATTCTCATCCAAATCATTGATATAAACGTCAACAGTAATGGGCCAAGCAACATCACTAGTCATAGGCGTCCAGTCCGAAGCACAACCTTCCACCACAATCCCCTGCTTTTTACCATAATGCCAATTATGTATCCAGTTATCTGGCTCTCCCTTTATCCCATGTGATTTAATCTTCCAGAGCAGTCTACCATACGGAAACCCTTCTTGGTTCCTCCTTCAAATAATTAAATCAAATTCGCAAGACACAATCTCCCATGTACAAAACCATGTTGATTATCTATAATCTGCCCCTGTCCATCCAAATGCATATATATCTTATCCCTCATTATCCTCTCTTGCACATTACCTACCGCAGACTCATTGCTATTTCTTTGCAGCCCTTCTTAAATAGGCACAATAGTAACCCTACAATCGTTCGGTACCTCACCCGTGTCTAATAATGAATCATATATCATTAGGCTTCCTACAATTTCTTCTCTTGCTTCCGAGTGTCCTCGGATCTGTTTGATATGGCCCGAGAGATTTTATCTACTTTCATATCAAGTCACTTTTATTTCTATAGCACATTTAAAAAACAACTCTCGTTGACCAAAGTGCTTTACATTGGTGGATGTACTAACGTTATACAAAAGTGGTTCATAGATTAAGTACCTACATAAATACATACATATAGCCTTCCTTCAGAGGACGTCAAGAAAGGCTTGAGAGTAAAGATGAGTTTTAAGTCTCGACTTAAAAGAGTCGATGGAGGGGGCAGTTCTGATGGGAAGAGGGATGCTGTTCCACAGTCTAGGAGCTGCAACCGCAAAGGCGCGGTGGCCCCTGAGCTTATGCCTAGACTGCGGGATGGTCAGTAACCCCAAGTCGGCCGATCTGAGGGACCTGGAGGTGGTGTGGTGGGTAAGCAGACTTTTGATGTAGGTGGGGGCAAGCCCATTAAGGGCTTTGTAAACATAAAGAAGGATCTTGAAATTTATTCGGAACCACACAGGGAGCCAGTGGAGAGAGGCCAGAATTGGGGTGATGTGGTCCCTTTTTCGGGTGCCCATCAGGAGTCTCGCTGCGGTGTTTTGGACCAGTTGCAGGCATGACAGGGAAGATTGGCTGATGCCAGTGTAAAGGGAGTTGCAGTAATCGAGGCGGGAGCAGATAAATGTGTGGATGATCTTTTCGAGATCGTTAAACTGGAGGAATTGTTTTATTTTAGCTATCGTCCGAAGCTGAAAGAAGCTAGCTTTTACCACAGCATTGACTGTATGTCAAATTTCAACACTGAGTCAAATATCACGCCAAGGTTTATGAAGTGAGGTTTGAGTAATGGGGTAAGGCTTCCAAGGCTGCCTGCTATCGTTTTGATTGAGTCCGAGGCGCCGAGAAGGATGACCTCAGACTTACTCTAGGTTAATGGAGGAAGTTCTGGGCCATCCAACACTTTATATCCTTGAGGCAGTGGATAAGGTTAAGTAGATTTGATCGGTTGTTGGGCTTCAGGGGGAGATAGAGTTGTGTATCGTCTGCATAGCAATGGAAGGAAATGCCGTGCCTTTGAATGACGGCCTAAGGGGAGCATATACAGGGAGAAGAGAATGGGGCCAAGGATGGAACCTTGTGGAACCCTGAGGTCTTTTTAGGACATCCACCACCTCCTCAATCGTAATATGGGGTATCCTCAGGACATCTCTACTAACTGTCCCAACCTTCCCCAATCGTTATGTCTTTTTCAATGGTAAAAACAGAGGAGAAATACTCAATAAGGACCTATTCTCTCTCTAGTTACTCTCTTTCGTAATGTACTTAAAATCTTTGGATTTTCCTTAATTTTATCTCCCACTGCTATCTCATGCTCCTTTATATCCTCCAGATTTCCTTCTTAAGTATGCTTCTAAGTCCCCTAAACTCCAACAGTAGTGCTGCACGAATCCAGCTCCTTTTTCCTGACCAGAGCTGCAGTTTCTCTCGTTATCCAGGCTTTCATATTCCCATCTGCCTTCTTCTCATTTTAACAAGAACGTGTATGCTTTAAACCCTCACTATCACACTTTTAAAAACGTCCCACTTTCAGGATATCACTTTGCCCACAAATTATCTACTGCAATCAATGTTAACACGTTCTTCCCTTAAACCATCAAAGTTGGCCTTGCCCCAGTTTTTATCTTGTAGGCCAGCCCTATCTTTATCCATAATTATTTTAAAGCTAATAGAAATGTGGTCGCTGGACCCATATCATCACTCACTGAAACTTCGTGGTGGCTCAGCGGTAGAGTTGCTGCCTTACAGCAAAATGCAGCGCCAGAGACCCGGGTTCGATCCCGACTACGGGTGCTGTATGTACGGAGCTTGTACGTTCTCCCCGTGGTCTGCGTGGGTTTTCTCCAAGATCTTCGGTTTCCTCCCACACTCCAAAGACGTACAGGTTTGTAGGTTAATTGGCTTGATTTTTTTTTAAAGTACAATTGTCCAAGTTGGCGATATGCAGAGTACTGCCCTGCCGACTACGAAATTCAGAAGTCTCAGTCTTTGCCCGTCCCAATTTCCTAAGTGTAGATCAAGCTTTGCCCTTTTCTTTGTAGGACCCCCAGTGCATATTACCTGAGGAAACCTCCCTGACCACATTAGACAAATTCCATCCGTGAGCTACAGCTCACTGTCCGCCAAGACATCTCGATTTAAAAACAGTTTTTACCCACATGCAATCCGAATTCTGAACACACTATGATAACAGCACATATCCTCCCCATGCATGTACTGTATATTGTATGATGTTGTGTTTTATGTTATGTTTGACGGGAATCAGCCTACCTTGTAACATCCTGTACTGAACCTGAATTCCACCAGCTTGACTGTGTGGTCATTAAATAATCTAATCTAATCTAATCTAAGGCCTTGGCACTATGGCAGTCCCAGTCTATATTGGGAAAGTTAAAATCCCCTACAATGGCAACCTTATTAATCTTTCAGCTGCCTGTAAATTCCTGGGATATTTGTTCCTTTAATTCCCTCTGACTATTTGAAGGCCTATAGTACCTTCCCAACAAAGTGATCGTTCTCTTTTTATTTCTCAACTCTACCTGGGATTCATCAGCAGTACTGTCATTTTGGACTACTGCTGTGACATTTTCCTTAATCAATCAAACAACTCCCTCTTTTATCCCCACCTCTATCTACCCTGTAGTGCCTGTACCCTGGAACAATATGCCGCCAGTCCTGTCCCTGCCTCAGCCAGGTTTCCATAACACCTATAACATCCCATTCACACTTACTTATCCACAATCTGGACCATCCGCCTTGCCCATCAGGCCTCTCGCATTGAAATAAAATCAATTTAATCCAATAGTCCTTGCTCACTCCCTGCTGTATTCCTGCCTATCCTGTCTACTGTAGTTGCTTTCATCGCCTTCCATACCGACATCCAGCTTCTCACTTGCCTCATTTCTGTATTGTATTCCATGCCCCTGACAATCTTGTGCCACTTGGGCTTTATCGTTATGCAAATGGCTTTTGGGTTGTAGCTTGCTATGTGCTCAAAGTCTCTTTTATGTTTTCTCTTCCCTTCTGCAATGTTCAGAATCCTCAAATTAAACCAATCAAAAGGTGAAGAGATAGTTACTTCCATATATGGAGTTATTCAGCCAAATTGCCAGGCTGGTTTTCACTGTACTCCTCGTCACGGTGGCTCTCAGGGCTATTATCGCTTTCTGACTATTTTACATTGTTTCAAGCGCACCATAAAACCTTGAACCACAGCCGGTTCAACATTTTCCCACACCATGCCCCAAACATCTGAACTCCAAATTATTTGTCTACGGGCTGGGTAAACAAGATACATTTCCTTCAGTCTGGCCTTATGTAGTCACTAATTATGACTACAAAAGTCTAATGAACCTTACTGACCCAGTCGTTTGGTTCACTTAGTTTTCACAGTGAACTGATGTTCATGTAAAGCTGACCTCCTTTCCCATAGGGTTTGATGGAGGTTTAACTATTAGTCACATGGCTACACTTTTATACCATATTCAACTTTGCAAGTAAATCTGTTGCGTGGCACCAAAATACCATATAGACTGCATTACCCTCATCATCTCTATCAGTTACAATGTCAAGCTGGTTTTTGTCAATGTCAAATGTTTCCTAATTCATCATGGCATCATAGGTTGATAGGGTGGTCAAAAAGGCTTTTGGCACATTGGCCTTCATCAGTCAGAGCATTTAGTATAGAACTTGTCTATAGATTATGTCTGTAGGGGGCGCTCCTCTGTGTGCAGCCATGTCAGCAGCGCGTCAGTTTTTTCAACTTTTTTTTATTTTTTAGTATGGTTTAAAGTATGTGCTTAATGTTCCTTTGTGTGTTTTGTGTGGTGGTTGGTGTGGGGGGGTGAGGGGGAAACCGCTTTGGTCGCCTCCTCCATGGAGAGGCGACTTTTTCCAGGTCGCCTCCCCCGTGGCCTAACATCAAGGATCGGCGCGGCCTTTCCCGGAGACGCGCCCGGGGCATCAGCGGCGGGCGCAGCGTGGACTCTCGATGTGGAGCGGGTGAGCCCTCACTGGGGCTCGCTGGAGGGGAGCGCTCCGTTTCGCTGGCCCGGGGCAGCAGGCAGCCTGAAGCCGCGGTCTGTAGAGCTCCAGCTGGTGCGGCGTCTACAGCCCGGGATCCCTCGTGGGGGACCCGGGGGAAGAAGAAGCCACCACTGCCGGCCCGCGGCCAACTTCTACCGCGGGGCCGGCATGGACTTACCATCACCCCTGGAGGGGAGCTTCGACCGCCGGCCCTGCAGTCTACGGTGCTTCTGGCTGCGGCGGGGACTTTAAAGCTCGACCGCCGGCCTGCGGCCTACAACAACTTAAAGCCGCGGTCTCCGGTGAGGAAGAGCCGATCCTGGACTGACTCTGGACTCTGGTCCTGTCCACGGGGGGGAAATGGAGGAGGACTGGCCAAATTTTGTGCCTTCCACCACAGTGATGAATGCTGTGGTGGATGTTTGTGTTACATTTTTATTGTGGTTGTGTGTTCTTTATTATTGTATCGCTGCTGACAACCCAAATTCCACCGACCCTGGTTGTGTGGCAAATACATTCTATCTTATCTATCTTAACTTGGGAGGTCATGTTGCAGTTGTATAAGACGTTGGTGAGGCCGTATTTGGAGCATTGTGTTCAGTTTTGGGCACCATGTTATAGGAAAGATGTTGTCAAGCTGGAAAGGGTGTGGAGACGATTTATGAGGGTGTTGCCAGGACTCAAGGGCTTAAGCTATATGGGGAGGTTGAGCACGCTAGGACCCTAGGCCTCAGAGCGCAGGATGAGGAGTTATTCTGGGAAGAGACTCCATGCGTTTACCCGATCTATTCCTCTCACGATTTTGTACAGCTTTATAAGATCACCCCTCATCCTCTTGCTCTTCAAGGAATAGAGCCCTAGCCTGCTCATCCTTTTGCTCAGGTCCTTGAGTCATGGCAACATCCTCGTAAATCTCTGCACCTTTTCCTGCTTGACAACATCTTTCCTATAACATGGTGCCCAAAACTGAACACAATACTCTAAATGTGGCCTCACCAGCATCATGTATAACTTCAACATGACCTCCCAATTTCTATATTCAATAGAAGATAGACAAAAAATGCTGAAGTAACTCAGCGGGTCAGGCAGCATCTCTGGAGAACAGGAATAGGTACACAAAAATGCTGGAGAAACTCAGCGGGTGCAGCAGCATCTATGGAGCGAAGGAAATAGGCAACGTTTCGGGTCGAAACCCTTCTTCAGAAAAGGAATAGGTGATGGTTTGAGTGGAAATCCTTTTTTAGATTTGTGATGTTTTGTGTCAAGACCCTTCTTCAGACAATACTCTGATTGATGAACTCCAAAAGCCTTTTTGATCACTATACCTGCGATGCCACATAAGGAATTATGTACATACTGCGAGATCCCTCTGATCTCCAGCGCTCCCATAAGCCCTACTGTGTAACTCCTGTCCATGGTAATTCCCAGAATGCAACACTCACATTTCTCTGTATTAAATTACATCAACCATTCCTCTGCCCACCTGCCCAACCAATCAAGATCCCGCTGCAATTTTTGACAACCATCACTACTGCCTACTTTTATGTCATCAGCAAACTTGTTAACCGTGCCATGTATGTTCTCATCCAAATCATTGATTATTGATGGCAAACAGTAATGGGGTCCAGCACCGAACCCTGAGGCACACCACTAGTCACATGCCTCCGGTCCGAAAAGCAATCTTGCACCATCACACTCTGCTTCCTTCCATGAATCCATTTCCTATCCATTCAGCTCTTTTTCCTTGGATCCCATAGGATCTAACCTTCCAGAGCAGCCTACCATGCGGAACCTTGTCAAGGTTCCTGCTCACATTGATGTAACAAATAGGAAAATGAATTTAATTTATACAACGTTTACTGCTTTGAAACTATTAACATTAATTCAAAATATGAGCTTTGTTTATATATTTCAGGCACTACGTCTAAATAACGTTGCGCTGACAAAAACGACCACAGGCCAGATTGTGAACCTGTTGTCCAATGATGTAAACAAGTTTGATCAGGTAATAAGTATTGCATGTAGTTATTAGTCAGCGAGTAGGAATCGTGGGTAGTGATCTTGCATTATCATTACTTATAATCCATTATAATTGTAGTAATTGTGCCAATAACATACAGATCCATCTGCCCACCATGTCTTTGCTGTTCATCAAGTGGCAATCTGGGCTAATCACATCTATAGATAGGGTAGACAGTCAGAATCTTTTTTCATAGAATTGAACCCGGGTCTCTGGTGCTGTGAAGCAGCAGTTTTACCAGCTCTCAAATGTTGTGAGAGTACATTTTCCGGCTGCGAGCTTCAGATTGCAATCATCCTCCTGTTTGAGTTACAGGGTAAGGCTGGAGTGTGCGAGACTAAAGGGGCTGTCCCGCTGCGGCGACCTAATCTGCGAGTTTAGAAGAGTTTGCCCTCGACTCAATCTCGCAGCATGGTCGACACGTGATGACGTCACTTCATGCTCGAGGGAAATTCCCGCATACTCACGGCCTCAGCATGTTGAAAAAATCTCCGCGGGTAAAAATTGGTCGGCATGGTTCTTTTGAACTGGTAGTGCAGTGGAGTGGGGTCGCTATGTGGTTATAGAGGTTTTTCTGGCGAGTGCCCTCGAGCTTGAAGGTCAAAGATAGTCGCTGTAAAGTCGCGTCACTGGGACAGGCCCTTGAGGGGTAACCTTATTTATAGTCATACAGCATTTCAGCTCAACTCATTCATGCGACCAAGATCCCCCATCTAAATTAGTCCTTTTTGTCTGCATTTGCTGCATATCCTTCTAAACATTTCCTATCCTTGTACCCGTCCAAGTGTATTTAAAATTGTTATTGTACTTGCCTCAACTACCTCCTCTAGAGTTCATGCCATACACCTTTAACCCTCTGAGTGTAAAAGTAGCCCCCTAGGTTTCCATTAAAATTTTCCCCTCTCACCTTAAACCTGTGAGGTCAGGTTCATCATTCCATTACCCTGGGTAAAACTCTCTGTACATTCACTCTATCACTTTGCCTCAATTTTATACACCTCTATATGGCCAACCCAGCCTCCTGCACTACAAGGAATAAAGTCCTAGCTTGCCCAATCTCTCCCTTTAGCTCAGGTTCCTCGAGTCCTGGTAAATCTTCTCTGCAGTCTTTCCAGCTTAGTGACATCCTTTGTATAAACAGGGCGACCAAAACTCCAAATATGGTCTCACCAATGTCATGTACATACCATCTCAACTTCTATACTCAATATCCTGTGACGAAAACCGATGTACCCAAAGCCTTCTTTACTTCCCCAGCTACCTATGTCAACACATTCAGAGAACAGTGTACTTGTACTCCTAGACTCCACTGTCCCACAATAGTCTCCATGGTGCTACCATTCACTGTGAAGATCCTGCCTTGGTTTTACTTCTCAAAATGCAATACCTCACACTTATCTGCAATAAACTCCAAAAACTGATAAGATTTCAAAACACAATGAATGTTGTTATAGAGCCATATAGCACTAAACCAGTCCCTTCAACCCAACACGTCACTGCGGACCAAGATAAGGCACAGTGGCGCAGCGGTAGAGTTGCTGTCTTACAGCGCCAGAGATGCAGGTTCAATCCTAACTATGGGTGCTGTCTGTTCAGAGTTTGTACATTCTATGTGTGACCACGTGGGCTTTCTCCAGGTGCTCAGGTTTCCTCCAACATTCCAAAGATAGAACTAGTGTATGGATGATCATTGATTGGCATGGACTCAGTGGGCCAAAAGGCATGTTTTTATGTTGTATTTCTAAACTAAGCTCATCTCATTTACTTTCATTGGCCCAGATCTAAATGTTTCCTATCCATGTACCTGTCCAAGTTAAATGCTGTTATTGTATCTACCTCAACTACTTCATCTGGCAGCTCTTCCCCAAAACCTCTTTCAAATGGCTATGCTTCAGTTCTGGATATGATCGATTCTGTTTTGGAAACCATCAGTTTCATCTATTTTATAAAGTGTTGGTCACACCTATGTAACAGTAAATCTGATCTGACGTTAAAAAAAATATGTAACCTTAAAAGGGAACAATTCAGATATTTTCATCTATAATGTCAGTTATTTCAGGAAAATATTTAACTAATTTGAACCAATGACCTGAAATAATTGAAGATTCGAAACCAAGTAAAAAAACTGAACATTTCTCTAAAGTCTACTTTTAGTATATGAATTCTTGTGTGCCTATATGGAACAGTGAGGATTCCAACTCAATGCTATTGTTTTAAAATTATATTTTGCCTACACGTTGAAAACTTCCAACTTGGATATCTTGTTTTTGCAATGGTGCTATATATTATCCGATCTGTTGCAGGTAACCATATTTCTACATTTCCTATGGGTTGCACCATTGCAAGCGATTGCAGTGATAGCACTACTGTGGTATGAAATAGGACCATCTTGCTTGGCTGGAATAGCTGTTCTACTTATCCTAATGCCGACGCAAACTGTTTTTGGAAAGTGGTTTTCAGTTCTGAGGTATGATTCTTCCACAGATCTATTTTTGAATATTTTAATATTTATGTATGCCACTGGAAGCAATAGCTGGTTGTGTATTTTACTAAATGCTTATTTGAAATCTGATTTTGTATTGAATCTGTTGAAGCATATTTGGTTTTAGGTGATGTAGTGTAATGTGTCCTGTCAAACACATATCAAGATACAACACAGGTTTATCCAAGTCCACTTACAGCATTGGTCTGTAGTTCCTAGCCATTACAACTTGCGGCTGCAAAAGCTGCTGGGACACAGGCAGGGGAGCATAGGTTTGGTGAGACATCAGTCGCTGGGCTGGGGAACCCAGTATAGGATCCCTTGCAATATTCCTTAAATTGAGCAGGTCTGGCTAGACGTCCGATTTTGGAAGGTATGAACGCTCCATTAGTTGTTTTGCGCTTCAGACGACTCGTTCGGCGAGTCCGTTGGACTGCGGAAACTCAGGGCTGCTGGTGATATGTCGAAAGTTCCATCGTTTTGCAACGTTTTTGAAAAGCTGGCTGGTGAACTGACTACCGTTGTCGAACAGAAGACTTGCAGGGGAGCTGTGCACGGGGAAATGGCGCTGCAACTTCTTGATAACCGCTTCAGATAGTGTTTCCCATGCCATTCGAATATATCAGTGGCTAACGTGGAACACAGTAGATGAGGAACAGGGTGCGGCAGTAAGGGCTACTTCTGGTGTGGCGTCTGGCTTTTGCAGATGGCACAGACTGCAGTTTTGTCACATATATACTTGGTCATACCAGGCCAGTAAAACATGCTCTGTGCCCGTTGTAAGGTTGCCTCCACGCTGGGGTGGCCTCTGCAGACGGCGTCGAAGTACTTGTCCTGCAGGACGGCTTGGACAACTGCCTTGTGGCCCTTGACTATAATCCCGTCCTGTAACACCAGTTCGTCGCGAACCAGGAAGTATGGAGGGATTGTGAGCGGGGTGTTGTGTTGTTAACCGGCCAGCCACGCTGGATGACTGCGGACAGCAATTGTAAAGTCTCGTCAGCAGACGTGTGCTCTGCCAGGCTGCTTAAGCAATCCGTAGGAACATACGATACTCTCATTACTGAGAACTGGTCCTGTTCAGAGAGTTGTTGTTCGCTGGTTTTGTGTGGGGCCCTTGATAGCGTGCCAGCTATGTGCATGTTCTTGCCTTTTTTATAGACAATGTTGAAATCAAACCGCTGCAGCTGCATCAGCATCCGTTGTAGGCGAGCCGGAGCAGCGTAAATGGGTTTATTTAAAATAGTGTGGCCGAGACCTTTTCAATATGTTCAGCATTACGAATTAAAAAAAATTCAGATAACGAGATGACGTTGCATTTCGCGCCCGTATCAACCTTCGCAATCACAGGCCATTTATTCACAAACATGGTTACCTCAGGGTCAAGTTGCTCGTTAGAGGAAGGGAGGAGAGAATGGATGGCTGAACTGTTATCTGTACTTTCAGAGAGCTGAGAGGAGCATGGCAAGTCGGGCTCTTGGTATTCGATATCAGCAAGCTCAAGTTGTAACAGGTGCAAACTCGGCCTTGAGACGGATTGAGTCGCACGGGAACAGCAACATCTTGCAAAATTGTTGGATTTCTTGCAGAAATTACAGATTTTACCATAAGCAATACAGAATTCTCGACCCCTGGCATGAAAATAGTTGCAATTAGGACATCGAGCAGCAGACCTCTCTACTGCCAGGCCGGGGAAGGCTGGGAACGGCTGTTACGACAGGAGGTGTCTGTAAGATTGACACTGTACTGCGAACACTGGCCAGAGATCACAGACTTAGTGTGAGAAGATGCTACTCAACAATCCGACAGGCGTGCTCGGCTTGATTAAGGGTCAGGCAGTGTTACGGAGCAGTTCATCTCTTAATTTGTTACTAAGCATACATCTAACAATCATGTCACGGATGAGTTCATCACACAAATCACGAAATTGGCAGCATGCTGCCATGTGTTTTATTTCGCTAATAAAACATTCTATCGGCTCATCAATCTGTTGCATACGAGCATAAAACTTGGTACGTTCGATAATGTAGTTCGAGGGGAGATGACACAACTGTCTGAACTTTGCAAGTAGAACAGCAGGGTCAGCAATCGTCTCTGCAGGCACTTGGATCTGTCCATTCGCATCTAAAACAGCAGGCTCAAATGGGAAACTGTCTGCATGTTTCATTGCCTCTGGACCAGCCAGGCTGAGTAATACAGAAGCACGTACACCTGGAGGATCGTTGTGATGAACGATGCGAACATAGTGAATGTAGTCGCGTTCGAAAAGGCGCCAGCGTTCAGCAATGTTAGAGTCAAAGATCAGAGGACTAGGACGGCGAGACGAGTTTGCCATGATAGGGATACTCACTCTCTGACACCATGTAATGTATTGAGTCAAACACACATCAAGATACAATTCATGTTTATTAAAGTCCACGTACAGCATCGGTCTGCAGGACATTACAGTTCCTAGCAGCTACTCATACTGAATGACATAGGCAAGCTCTTGGTAATATGAATCACATATTAGGCGGGGCAGATACTAACAAGCACTACAATTGGTAAGTAGGAAATAACCAATCTACATGCAGATTGAGAAAAAAGCCACAAGAGCAGTTTGTACATGATTCCTAATGGTTCAGTATTCATATCAGGATAATATCAGGATTCATTACATCTTTACACTGTGTTCCCCACACGTATTGAATTTCAGAAGTAATTTTGGTGAGAACTCTAAATTCACATCTCTGTTTAAAAGTAATAGATTGTCTTCTGGATGGACACAGTTTATAGATTGCATGATAATGATACCACAGCCAAGTCTTTGAAGCCAGTCCCTAAGAGGCCATAGTGTTGATCTCGAAGGGAGATAATTGATTTGTGATCTCCCTGAGCTCCACACCTCAGACTGGTAAATGTGGGTCCTTTGAAAAGGTACTGTTCTGTTGGTTCTGGTTCTGTTGTACAGCTGCGTATGAAAGTCCATGCAAGTGGTAGTGACAGGACTGTCTGTTGGGGCACAGATAACTGTTTCCGTGACTTCAAGCAAGACTTTATGAAGGTGTCAGGGCTAAGTGTGCACAAGACATTTGGAAAGGGGACGGCAAATAGTCAGAGGCCATCATCGAAATTGGTACGAAGATCTTTGGCAGGAAGGGAGATAAAGTGAATATAAACATCCAGGATTGTAATCTTAGGAGTACTGTCTGTGTCACAAGCTAGTATGGGTAGAAATAAGAGGATAAAGCAAAAAAATGCACAGCTGACGAACCGGTACAGGTGGGAGGGGAGGGGTTCAGCTACTAAGATAATCAGAATCTCGTCTGGGACAGAGATGATTTGTACAAGACAATTGGACAAAGTCAGCATGGATTTATGAAGGGTAAATCATGTCTGACGAATCTTATAGAATTTTTCGAGGATGTAACTAGTAGAGTGGATAGGGGAGAACCAGTGGATGTGTTATATCTGGACTTTCAGAAGGCTTTCGACAAGGTCCCACATATGAGATTAGTATACAAACTTAAAGTACATGGTATTGGGGGTTCAGTATTGATGTGGATAGAGAACTGGCTGGCAGACAGGAAGCAAAGAGTAGGAGTAAACGGGTCCTTTTCACAATGGCAGGCAGTGACTAGTGGGGTACCGCAAGGCTCAGTTCTGGGACCCCAGCTATTTACGATATATATTAATGATTTGGACGAGGGAATTGAATGCAACATCTCCAAGTTTGCGGATGACACAAAGCTGGGGGGCAGTGTTAGCTGTGAAGAGGATGCTAGGAGGCTGCAAGGTGACTTGGATAGGCTGGGTGAGTGGGCAAATGCATGGCAGATGCAGTATAATGTGGATAAATGTGAGGTTATCCACTTTGGTGGCAAAAACAGGAAAGTAGATTATTATCTGAATGGTGGCCGATTAAGAAAAGGGGAGATGCAACGAGACCTGGGTGTCATGGTACACCAGTCATTGAAAGTAGGCATGCAGGTGCAGCAGGCAGTGAAGAAAGCGAATGGTATGTTAGCATTCATAGCAAAAGGATTTGAGTATAGGAGCAGGGAGGTTCTACTGCAGTTGTACAGGGTCTTGGTGAGACCACACCTGGAGTATTGCGTACAGTTGTGGTCTCCTAATCTGAGGAAAGACATTCTTGCCATAGAGGGAGTACAGAGAAGGTTCACCAGACTGATTCCTGGGATGTCATGACTGTCTTATGAAGAAAGACTGGATAGACTCGGTTTGTACTCGCTAGAATTTAGAAGATTGAGGGGGGATCTTATAGAAACTTACAAAATTCTTAAGGGGTTGGACAGGCTAGATGCAGGAAGATTGTTCCCGATGTTTTGGAAGTCCAGAACAAGGGGTCACAGTTTAAGGATAAGGGGGAAATCTTTTAGGACCGAGATGAGGAAAACTTTTTTCACACAGAGAGTGGTGAATCTCTGGAATTCTCTCCCGCAGAAGGTAGTTGAGGCCAGATCATTGGCTATATTTAAGAGGGAGTTAGATGTGGCCCTTGTGGCTAAAGGGATCAGGGGGTATGGAGAGAAGGCAGGTACAGGATACTGAGTTGGATGATCAGCCATGATCATATTGAATGGCGGTGCAGGCTCGAAGGGCCGAATGGCCTACTCCTGCACCTATTTTCTATGTTTCTAAGACAAATATTTTGCATATGAACTGGAGGGTTGACCAATATCCATGCCTTGGTGACCCGGTAGGGTTTAAACTGGTCAGGCAGTTTTTGTTTTGGAGGTCTAGTCTTTTTAAGTGGGGGAGGGGGAAGGGGGAAACTGTGTTTCTCAGTCCCTACATGGTCGGAGATGCGGCTTTCCTCCGAGCCGCATCTTCGCCCCTTCCTCGCAGCCTACCAACGGGACTGGAGTGGCGTTTCCTGCTTGGACCGGCCAGAACCTCAGCTTCGGCGGCGGCACAGTGCTGAAGCACCATTGAGGAGCGGATGATGCCTCACCCGGGTCGCCGTGTGGTAAGCTCCGGTGTGCTGAGACCGCCGACTCCTATATCGCAGAGCTGTGGTCGCGGAGCGTCCAGCTGCGGGCACCGCTGGGTTTAAACACCGCGGAGCCTGGGATCTTTCGCCGAGATCGCCAGTGTTGGAGCCTGTGGACTTCGGGAGCCGCGGTCTCTGGGGAGGAAGTGGCCGTTCCAGACACTCCAAGCCGCTGAAAGTGTTCTCCCGACGCCGGAGCTCCATCATCCGGCGAGAGGGCCTGTAATATCGGGTCGACGTCGCAGCGACTGCGGAGGCCTCAATAGGCCCGACCATGGGTGAACAAGATGAAGAGGACTGGACTTTGTTGCCTTCCCTCACAGTGGGAACCATTGCGGGGGGATGTTTTTATGTTTAATGTTAAATTCTTTAATGTTGTGTTTTATTTTTATTGGTGTGCTGCAAATGGCAACTCATATTTCACTACACCAATTGGTGTATGTGACAATAAATGTCCTTTGACCTTTGACTTTGTCCTTTGATATTGAGGCTCTAGATTGTATGGAAAATGGCCGCAAATGTGGGCCAATACCCGTCTTTCAAAGCACCTTATTATGGTTGATGTTAGGACTACTGGATGGCATCTTGATTTTTGAGACAGATACAACACCAGCACAGTGGCACAGTGGTAGCGCTGCGGCCTCACAATACCAGGGACCTGGGTTTGATCCTGACTATGGGTGCTGTCTGTGCGGAGTTTGTATGTTCTCCCTGTGACTGCATGGGTTTTCTCTGGGCGCGCAGGTTTCCACCCACATTCCAAAGAACTGTATGTTTATAGGTTAATTGGCTTTGAGTCGTAGAGTCATACAATGTGGAAATAAGTGCCTTGGCTCAACTTGCCCACCTTGACCCATCTACACTAGCCCCACCTGCCTGTGTTTGACCCATATCCCTCTAAACCTATCCAATCCGTGTACCTATCTAAATGTTCCTTAAATGTTGCAAGAGTACCTGCCTCAAGGCACTATCACAATGTTTGGGCAATTCATTCCATACACCCACCACCCTTTTGTGTGTAAAAAAAAAAAAGTTGCCTCAACCATTCAGTTACTGCTATCTCAGGTGACATCATGTTGCCCCCTGACTTGCAGGGGCACATTCACCACAAGCTTTACCGGAAGTGGCGGCGCTGTTGAACGGCTGCGGCTCGCCTGCAGTCCGTCTGTCTTTACTTTTTTTTGTCGTTTTTTTTGTCTTGTTTTGGTCAAATTTTAGTTTATTAGGTTGTGTTATGTGTGGGGGTGGGGGGGGGGGTGAAATGTTTTTTTGTCTCTTCCTTCGGGGGAATGCGACTCTTTCAGTCGTATCCCCCCTTCTCTGCCTCCGTCTGCGCTGAGGCCTAATGGCGGAGCTGGCGGCCTCCAACTGCGACCGACCTCGAGGCTCCGGACGCAGAGCCAGCCAGGACTCACCAGGAATGGCCGTCTTCGAGCTGCGGCGGCGTTCGGGCGTTCCAGTGGTAGCGGCACGACTCGGGGCTGAGACGGCGCTCCGGTGAGGGCGGCCCGGCTCGGGGCTGAGACGGTGCTCCGGTGAGGTGCAGCCCGACTCGGGGCTGAGACGGCGCTCCGGTGAGGGCGGCCCGGCTCGGGGCTGAGACGGTGCTCCGGTGAGGTGCGGCCTGACTCGGGGCTGAGACGGCGCTCCGGTGAGGGCGACACGACTCGGGGCTGAGACGGCGCTCCGGTGAGGGCGACACGGCTCGGGGCTGAGACGGTGCTCCGGTGGCAGCGGCCCTGCGCGGGGCTGAGACGGCGCTCCGGTGGCTGAGACGGCGACCTGAATCCGGGGCTCGGCCGCGGGCCAGTGGACGACATCGTCGGGAGCTCACAGGTCACAGGCTGGTGACCTGTTTTCTGGAGCTCCCGTGGCAACAGCTGCGTCCGCTGGACTGGAGGGTCGGCAGCTTCGACCACCCCGGGGCCGCGGAGCTTGAACCGGCCCGTTCGCGGAGCTCGGTTGAGCCGCGGGACTGATTACCATCGCCCGGTGGGGTAACAACTTATCGCCTCAGCGCAGAGGGAGAATGAGGAGGGAAGAGACAGTAACTTTAAGACTTTTGCCTCCATCACGGTGAGGAGGTGCCTGGTGAACTCACTGTGGTGGATGTTAATTTGTGTTTATTGTGTGTTTTGTTGTTTATTATTATATGTATGGCTGCAGGCAACGACATTTCGTTCAGACCGAAAGGTCTGAATGACAAATAAAGGATCTAATCTAATCTAAAAAAATCTAATCTAATCTTCAGGAACCTGGCCATTTGCAATCGGTACCTGTTCCAAAGGTGCCAGTTTCAGGAAATGTTTAGAATAGACTTTGGGAAAGAATAATTTATCTTGGCAGATATAATTTAAACTTTTTTCTTATTTTCTTAAATCTCAAATAATCCACTTATGATTTTAGAAGACAACACTGGTGTTAATGGGATACAGAAATGGAATTGGAAGAGCTGTATATGGCAATAATAATAATGCTTGTTACCTAGAGAAAATAGTGGCTGTTTATGATCTGCTATTATCCAAAGTTTATTAATTGAATTTGATGAACTGGAAGGCATTGTCTGAAGGAGTGGCAGAAATAAATCAAGACACATTTTCAAAGTGGATTGGACAAGCAATTGGTTTTGCAGGTGTAAAGAAAAGATGGGAAGAATAGTAGGTACAAATGCCAGCAGAAATAGTAGTAGTAGGCCTCTCTTGGTCATGACTGACCATGGGTGATGCATCCTAGTTCGCAGGTGATGTGTGGTTGGATGCAAGCCTGGGTGATGGAGGACAGGCTGTTGCCCATGCAGCACGTCCCTCCTTTCCATGTCGCTGATCGATCCAAAGGAACAGCAGGGCCGTTACAGTTTGGCACCAGCATCATCGCAGGAGCTGCCAGAGCGAGGTTGTAGACAACGATGAACTGCCTTCGGGGCTCCGGATTTTCTTGAGGTTTACTCCTGGAGCCTTTTCCATGACTGGATATGGCCACAAGGCAGTGGAGGTTTTAAATCAGAGTTCTCCCTCTCCCAGATGGACTGCCTTCCCAGGCTGACGAGCCCCATCTGCCCGAGCAGAAATACAAGAAGCCAAAATCTTCCTTCGTCCTTTATGTTTTATGTGTGCATATGTTTATTACTGTGAAAGATTTGCTTTTCTACAATATCCTCTATAGATTATCAGAGATAACAAAAATATTGAGCTCTAGGTTAAAAAGTCACATTCGCGCAATAATGCTTCTTTCACTAAACTCTTATTCATAGGAGCAAAACTGCAGTGCTGACAGACGACCGAATTCGAACGATGAATGAGGTGATATCAGGAATGCGAATCATCAAGATGTATGCCTGGGAAAAACCATTCACAAGTTTGATTACACAAATTAGGAAGTAAGTTTTGAAAAATATATTGGCCTTTCAAGATATCAATGTATACTCAGTAAATATTAATTGTTGACCTGGGAAATTGTATAGCAATAATTTATAATGTATTGTTGATTAAAAAATGTATACTCTCGGAAGATCTGTGTTCCTGAATCTTCCATACAGATAGATGAATAAATATGTATAACAGTTGCTATAAACAAACCTCTACGATGCTGAGGCCAGGCGCCAGCTCTCGGACTCCTCCTCCCCATACCTGCACCCTGACCATGACCCCACATACGATCACCAGGCCATCAACTCCCAAACTGATTTAGGGCTTATCTCCTCTGGCAATCTCCCCTCCACAGCCTCCAACCTTATCGCACCGCCCCCCCAGCCCCGCACTACCCGCTTCTATCTCCTCCCCATAATCCACAACAACGCTGCCCTGACAGGCCCATTGTTTCGGACTGCTACTGCCCCACTGAACGCATCTCCACCTAATGCTATTCCATCATACCCCCCCTTGTCCAGACCCTTTCTACCTACATCTGAGACACCTCACACTCCCTTCAGCTCTTCATTAACTTTCAATTTCTAAACCCCCATTGCCTCATCTTTACCAAGGACGTTCAGTCCCTTAACACCAATCTCTGCCAGGAAGGTCTCAAGGCCCTCAAAGAGAGACCCAATCAATTTTCCTCTAATGACACTTTCCTCCGCCTGGCAGAACTGGTCCTCACCCATTATAACTTCTATTTTGACTCCTCCCACTTTCTCCAAATTGAAGGTGTAGCGATAGGCTCTCGCATGGGCCCCAGTTATGTCTGCCTTTTTCTCAGTCATGTCAAACAGTGCTTGCTCCAGGTGTACAATGGCACCATCTCCCAACTTCTCCTCTGCTACATCAAAAACAACATCAGGGCTGCCTCCTGCACCTGTGCAGAGTTCATTGATCTCATTAGCTTCGCCATTAACTTCCAGCCTGCCCACAAATCCACTGGTTTATCTCTGATATGCTTCTTTGCGTTCTTGATCTCTCTATCCCCATCACAGGGGATGGATTATGAACTGACATCTACTATAAACCTACCAATTTTTACCGTTATCTGGACTACACTTGCATCTTGCGAAAACGTTATCTCGTACTCTTAATCCTCCGTCTCTGCCTCATCAGCACCTAAGATGAGGCTTTCCGTTCTGGAACATCCGAGATGTCCTTTTTGTTTTGTAAACATGACTTTCCACAGGTGCCATAGATCCCGAGTCTCCTCAGTGTCCTGTAGTTCTCCTATTAATTTCCCACCCCAGATAGAACAAGGATAGAGTTCATCTTTCATCCCAGCAGCCTCCGTATCTATACAATACAATACAATACAATACAATTCAATTTATTGTCATTTGGACCCCTTGAGGTCCAAACGAAATGCCGTTTCTGCAGCCATACATTACAAACAAATAGACCCAAGACACAACATAATTTACATAAACATCCATCACATTGCTGTGATGGAAGGCCAAAAAAACTTTTCTCTCCACTGCACTCTCCCCCCATCTCATCCTCCAAAATTTCCATCAGATCAAACATGATCCCACTCCTAATCTCATTTTCCCCTCTCCACCCATTTTTCTGAAACATACCCTGATGTTTTGTTTGAAATGTCAGGAAACCAGAAGTGGTCATGTGTAGGAATAAATTGAATTATTTACAATTACAATTTTCCTGAATTTGAACTTTTTGATCCATTTTGGATAAAGAATGGAACATTTTTTGATCATAATACTGTATTTCAAGTAATGATGAAGGACACTAATCAGGTTCAACAATGACCAGGTTGCACGGTCTTTCTATTTCCTGTGATCAGAACTAGATTATTTAAGTTATTGTAACACAAACGATACTCATGGATTTCTTCAAATATGTAAGCTTCTTCAGTTGAGTGTCTAATCATGAATACCTTTTGATATGAACATTAATTACTGTAACGAAAACAAATATATATCTTATTCTATTTTTCAGGAAGGAGATTGCCAAAGTATTGCAAAGCTCTTACCTGCGTGCGTTGAACATGGCCTCATTCTTCATAGCAAGCAAGATTATACTGTTCTTCACGTTCGTGGTCTATGTGCTCCTTGGCAACACCATCACAGCAAGCCGTGTGTTTGTCACGGTATCATTGTACAGTGCTGTGAGACTCACAGTCACCTTATTCTTCCCAGCAGCTATTCAAACTGCTTCTGAGGGATTGATCAGCATAAGAAGGATAAAGGTAAGTTTAAGTATTGAAAATCATATTTCAAGTAATTTTTCTTTGCATGGGTGCATTTATTGCTTTGAATTTACAAGCACAAGATGGTTGATATTATTGCAGAGAAACTGAACATTTTACAGGTTGTAGCACTTGGTCCCAGTAGATGAAGATATTAGTTTAATTTTAATATCACAGAAGATATTAGTTTAGCTTAGAGGTACAGTGCGGACCAGCGATCAAATAAGAATACACTTATTTATTCATACCTCCTTCTCCGTTACTCATCAATTACTTCACAAACTTTATCTCATCTATATAAATATATATGTATGTGTACATACATGCACGCACGCATGTACATATATGCACGCAAACTGACATATATACAGTTTATAAACAATTATCCAAATTCTATGTACAACGCGAATATCACACAGTGTCAATAAACTAAAACTTAACCGTCATCACAGCCCTTCCACATTCTTATACCTCTGGAAATTTTTTTGCACTTCTTAAACTGAGTAATGTTTGAGCTTTGCTTGAGTTCCACATCCAAATCATTCCACAATTTCACCCCACAGATTGAAATACACATATTCTTCATAGTTGTACGAACACAAAGTTTCTTTAAATGAAACTTTCCTCTCAAATTATAACCACCTTCACTGTTAAATAACTTTTTGTATATTACCTGGTGGTAAATTATTTCTTGCTGGGGGGGGGGAGCCCAGAGAAAAGACAGGGGAAGAGCCATGGGGTAGAGGGGGGCATCACGGGGGAGGGGGACCAGAGGGGTAGTGGCTGGAATTGTCAGTGTGATGGGGATTCACAGCAGGCGCTGGTCGTTCCCCTCCACCGGGATAAGAGTGCGCTTTCCGTTTGGCGACATCTCCGAATCTGGACTGGGCTGGGTCTCCGACTCTGGGCTGGGCTGGGTCTCCGACTCTGGGCTGGGATGGGTCTCCGATTCTGGGCTGGGCTGGGTCTCTGACTCTGGGCTGGGCTGGGTCGGGTCTCCGATGCTGGACTGCTGCTTGGGGCTGGGCAGCTCCAGTAAAGACGCAATGGCGCAGGAAAGGGCAGACCGTCCCGGAGAGTGACAGGGGAAGAGACTAATCCACGTGGCGCTGACTGGCAGAAGAAGAGATCGATCTGCACAAGTGCGGTTTTTAAGATTTTAAACCTTGCTAACTTTTACGACATTCAACCAATCGGAACGAAACTTGGTGGACTCGCAGCACAGGAGAACGGTGAGTGAACTGGCGAAAAATCGTAGCGCTATCCCAAACCGTTTTTGGATGGATGGATGGATGGATCATTTGTAAATGTTACCACATACCTCCACACAGTAATTTAGATAGGGCAGTACAAGTGAACAATGAACAATGTACAGCGTTTTGTAATTTAGAATGTGCCTTGTTCTTCTCAGGACTGCAATGCTCCTTGCCAGCTTTGCTCGCACATGTTTTTATGAGGTTTCCAGCAGATTTTGTGGTTTAATATCACACCTAGGAATTTATTTTCATATACTCTTTCTATATCAACACCATCTATCTCTTGTACCTGAATGTTTATTTTACAATTTACAAACAACAGTTATGAAACTGCACTGGTAATTGGCAGGGCTATTTGATTTATAAAACTGAAAATGAGGTGTGAATGTAAAAATCTTGAAAGTGCTGATTTTTTTCCACAGGCATGCTGATGATTTGCATTTAACCGTCTCACATTTGTTGTGATTAGAAAAACCTGCTTGTATCAGTTGCATCTCAATGTTACTGTTTATGAAATATATTCCTTGTAGATTATGATAAATCATTGTCGCTGAAGTTCTGAATTTGAAAAGGAGGAATGTTATTTTAAAACTAAGTTATTAAAATATGTAATCAAATTTTTAATCAAAAGTTATTTCAAAGCAAAAAATTACTAAATATGAAAGAAAAATAGAAAATAAAAGTGTCTTCCAATTTTCTGTTTTGTCTATTATTATTTTGTATTTTTTAAATAATTTTTCACAATATTAATATCTTGTAATTTCTAAAGGGCATCTGTTTTGTGAATTTAATAGGAATTTTTGATCCTTGAAGAAATAAAAAAAACAAATGAGGATGTGAATAACAGTGAACACAACTATTCAATTCACTTACATGACATCACATGCTATTGGGATAAGGTAAAGTCATTGTGTAATATGGAAGCTTTCTCTGCAATCAGATCAAATTGAAATTTGACGCTCTCTGTGGAACTGGCTTACTTATTAGGAACTTACGTCAAATTATTTTTTAAATTTGGATTCTTTTGATAATTCCCTTCCCGTCAAGCAAGTTATACTTGCCTTTACATTGAATTGGCAGCTGTGCAGGATGAGCAAGAAAGTACTTAAGTGGTTCAGTAATGGATCACTATTAAGTTATATCACTAATAAGTTATGAGTTATGCCCTCTTAAAACTGCCAGCAGTTTGTTAAATAAAAACAAAATCCCTCTTTCCCTCTCCCTCCCCCCTCACTCCGACCACTCCAATCCCCTGTTTCTCTAACCCCCACATCCCAGTCTTCTCACCTAACCCTCTTCTGCCGCATCTTCTCCAATATCTGGCTGATAAATGATAAGGTAAAAGCAAGATGTAGCAACAAAGACTTTACGGTCATGAACAATGAAACAGGCTGTGCCAGATATTGCAGGGCTCCATCTGTCAGAGCAGTTCTAAAGTTGGATTTGTTCCTTTATGTGAATGGTTTATAAATACATTTATAAGAATATAAACTGGAATAGGCCATATGGCACCACGAGCCTGCTTTAGTATACAGCAAGATCATGGTTGCTACTTCATTCAACCTTTCTTCAATTATTCCCAACAATTTCCTTAAAAGTAAAAAAAAATATTGATTTCAGTTGGGATAACGATTGATTTTCCTTAACATTGTTGAATAGAGAGTTCTAAAAAGATCATAATATTCTAATTAAATTGCTCCTCATTATGCTCTTAAATGGTCATCCCTGGTTCTAAATTCTCAGTGTCTGCCCTATCCAGCTCTCCTTTAACTTGGATATTGTTTTGTGCTGCAAAAGATTACTCAAACTGTCCCTTTGCAGATTTTGTACAAGGCTACTCTCACTGATTTTCTACTGTGCATGAGACTTAAGGCGCGTGTTTTGGACATATAAAGGTGGACAAATGTCTTTATTCCTTTATTCCTGTCATTGCCTGGCAGAGGAAAGACCACTGTATATCAGGAAGAGGCGCTTGAAGTTGAAGATTGCTGATAAAATAGACTTGGGGACAAGGGCAGAATTGGAACTTCAAGGCTCAGGTTAGGGTATCTGTGGGGGTCACAAGGTGAAAGAGGCATGAAATGTTTGGAATACAAATTGGTTAGGGTCTAGTGGTCATGGGGCTGAGGAAATCTGTAGCAAGGTACAAGATTGGAGATGATGAGGCAGTGTGGAGTAAGCAAACCTCTAAAGAAAGTCTGCTTGAAGAAGGATTCACATACTACCTGCGACTGACCAGATAACGTTGAACCAGACTTGTTTATTTTCATATGGGAACACAAGTGTGCAAATGTAGTTTGACATCACTGCTTGTATGTAGGCTTCTCTCTGCCATGTATGTATGGAGAACCCGGAAATTTGATATAGAATGAAAACAAAAAGTTTGGTATCTAGAAATGCAGTAGCTTCATTTTTGGAGAGTTAAAACATAATTGTTCGTTCACTTCTACGAAATTAGTATTTACAATCCTGGTACAGCAGTGTGAGCATGTGTTTCCTAAAGCAACAATTGTTTGGAAAGTAGCACAGGTGCCAATGCATCTAGAATGTAATTTGGTAGTCATACAACTATTCTAGGGCCCTCCATAATGTTTGGGACCAAGACCCATCATTTATTTATTTGCCTCTGTACTCCACAATTTGAGATTTGTAAAAGAAAAAAACACATGTGGTTAAAGTGCACATTGTCAGATTTTAATAAAGGGCATTTTTATACATTTTGGTTTCACCATGTCGAAATTACATCAGGGTTTATACATAGTACCCCAATTTCAGGTCACTATAATGTTTGGGACACAGCAATGTCATGTAAATGAAAGTAGTCATGTTTAGTATTTTGTTGCATATCCTTTGTATGCAATGACTGCTTGAAGCCTGCGATTCATGGACATCACCAGTTGCTGGGTATCTTATCTGGTGATCCTCTGCCAGGCCTGTATTGAAGCCATCTTTAGCTTATGCTCATTTTGGTGGCTAATCCCCTTCAGTTTTCTCTTCAGCATTTAAAAGGCATGCTCAATTGGGTTCAGATCGGATGATTGATTGGCTGCTCAAGAATTTACCATTTTTTAGCTTTGATAAGCTCCTTTGTTGCTTTAGCAGTATGTTTGGGATCATTGTCTTGCTGTAGAATGAACTGCCGGCCAATGTGTTTTGAAGCATTTGTTTGAATATGAGCAGATAGGATGTGTCTATACACTTCAGAATTCATTTTGCTACTGCCATCAGCAGTTGTATCATCAATGAAGATAAGTGAGCCAGTACCTTCAGCAGCCATACATGCCCAGGTAATAACACCCCCACCACCGTGTTTCACATATGAGGTGGTATGCCTTGGATCTTGGGCAGTTCCTTCTCTCCTCCATACTTTGCTCTTGCCATCACTCTGATATGTTAATCTTCGTCTCACCTGTCTACAAGACCTTTTTACAGAACTGTGGTTGCTCTTTTAAGTACTTCTTGGCTAAATTGTAACCTGGCCACCCTATTTTGCGGCAAACCAGTGGTTTGCACGTTGCAGTTTAGCCTCTGTATTTCTGTTCATGAAGTCTTCTGCAGACACTGGTCATTGACAAATCCGCACCTGACTCCTGAAGTGTGTTATGATCTGTTGGACAGGTGTTTGGGGATTTTTCTTTATTATAGAGAGAATTCTTCTGTCATCAGCTGTGGATGTCTTCCTTGGCCTGCCAGTACCTTTGCGATTAATAAGCCCACCAGTGCTCTCTTTCTTCTTAATGATGTTCCAATTTTGGTAAGCCTGAGGTTTGGCTGATGTCTCTTACAGTTTTAGTCTTGTTTCTCAGTCTCATAATGGCTTCTTTGACTTTCATTGGCACAACTTTGGTCCCCATGTTGATAAACAGCAATAAAAGTTTCCAAAGGTGATGGAAAGACTGGAGGAAAGATTAGGTGCTGAGAGCTCTCTTATACCTGCATTAAGGAGGCAATTAAACACACCTGAGTAATTACAAACACCTGTGAAGTCCCAAACATTATGGTGCCCTGAAATGGGGGGACTATGTAAACACAGCTGTAATTTATACATGGTGAAACCAAAATGGAATAAAATACCCTTTAATAAAATATGACAACGTGCACTTAAACCACATGTGATTTTTTTCTATTACAAATCTCAAATTATGGAGTATGGAGGCAAATAAATAAATGACTGGTCTTTGTCCCAAACATTATGGAGGGCACTGTATGATTAAACCCTGAAAGAGATTATCTTAAGATATTAAACAGTATGGCCTGCATTTGATAAGAAAGTGGTCAGAGAAGGAAGGGAACAAACTCCATGATTCAGTTTTCAGACCTGGAGATAGCGGAAGATGAAAAACATGCATTGTGTGAGAGGCTGAGTGCTGGAATATGGACACCCCAAACAAACAGTCAGGAGAAACTGGCAGGAGAAGGCAACATTTCTGACCTTCAGATGTGGGTCTGCAGAAGTAACACTGATAAGAGCAAAGATAAACACAAAATGCTGGAGTAACTCAGCAGGTTCAGGCAGCATCACTGGAGAACATGGATGGACGACATTTTGGGTTGGAATCCATCTTCACACTGATTGTGTGGGGTGGGGAGGGCAGGAAAGAAAACTGAGGAGAGGAGATGCAGGACAGAACATAGTCGGTAATAGGTGAACACAGGTGAGGGGGTTAGTTGATAAGCAGATGGTTGGTCAAAGACCAGAGATGAAGAGACAGATGTGAACCAAAAGGAAAAGAGTTACAAGTTGTTAAGCGAGTACCCATAACTTGGAGAAAGTGCGAGTGGTCGAAAGACAAGTTGTTGAGGGCGAGGACAAGCTCTGTTAACCCTAACCCTAATGCAGAGGAGAGTGTTATTAGAGGGAAATTGGTTGTCTCTCTTCAAGTAAGAATTGGAGGGCCTTGAGACCTTCCTGGTGAGGGATACTGTAAAGAAATTGGTAGTCCATGGTAAAGTGAATGAGTGAATCGGGGCCTAGAAATTGAAAGTTTTTAGATAAAAGGGGATAGGATAAACAATGAACATTAATAGCCCATTATCTGTTATTTGCACTTTATCAATTTATTTATTCATGTGTGTATATATTTATATAATGGTATATGGACACACTGATCTGTTTTGTAGTCAATGCCTACTATGTTCTGGTGTGCTGAAGCGAAGCAAGAATTTTATTGTCCTATCAGGGACACATGACAATAAAATTACTTGAACTTGAATTTGAACTTGAGGATGGAATCAGGGTATTTGAAAATGTGGGGCAGGAGCAGGCAGAAACAATGGGTCTGCCAGAGCAATCCTGTGTGTGGATTTTGTGGAGGAGATAGACCAGGCAGTGCAGGGTGAGGGAAAGCTATGGTTGGAGGTTGTGTTGGGCAGATTGCCAGAGGTGATGAAATCAGAAACGCAGTCTCGGAGATGATATCCTGGTGTTCAGCTGTGAGGTCATGGTCAAGGCATATGAATGCGGAGGTCAGAGAGCTGGTACCTGGCCTCAGCATGGTGGAGGTCAGCCTGCCAGACTCGGCTTCTCCTTTGTGGACGGGTTGAATAATAAATTTTGGATTATTCCGAAGTGAGTGGAACCTGTGTGTTCAGAGGGGGTGAGATTGCATTGGACAAGGGTGAGTAGAGATTTCGAGACTGTTGATGTCATGTCGGCTGTTAGAAATAAAAAGGTCCAGAGAGGGTAGAAGACTGGTAGGGGGAGTCGAAGTGGAGGAGGAATGTAGGAGATGGGAGAAGGGGTCATCACTGGGCGATGAGAACTCCTTCCCATAGAAAAAGACTCGTCAGTGGAAGTGATGAAACATCATGATAGGCCTGGAATTCATTGAGTAGGGGTACAAAGGTAAGGCCTCTAATAAGAGTCTCATAGAATTATACAGCAAGGAAAGAGGCCTTCCGATCCAACTTGCTCAGGCCGACCAAAATGGGCAATCTATACTAGTTTCGTCTGCCTGCATTTGCTGAGGCACCGTGAAGTGTGTATGGAGTCAATGGAAGGGAGGTTGCTTTGTGTGATGATCTGGGCTGTGTCCACAATTCTCTTCAATTTCTTGCGGTCTTGGATGGAGCTGTTCCCAAACCACGCTTTGATGCATCGTGATAAAATGCTTTTAGGTGCATCTGCAGAAGTTGGAGAGAGTTGTTGGGGACTTCCTAAGCCTTCTAAGAAAGTAGAGGTGTTGGTGTGCTTCCTTGGCCATTGCGTTGATATGTCTAGTCCAGGATAAGTTGCTGGTGATATTTACTACTGGGAACTTGAAGCTTTCAACCATGTCTTGTGTGGTGCTGTTAATGCTTCGCTTCCTGAAGTCTCCTTTGTCTTGCTGACATTGAGAGAAAGATTGTTGTCTTGACACCAGATTATGTGGTTCTCAACCTCTCGTCAACGTACTCTAGGGGAATGATGAGGGTTCGGAGAGAAGGGGTGTGTGAGGAGTGGTGTGCGGGTGGAGTGTTCTAGAAGTAGTGTGGTTGGAAGAGGGGGGGAAGGACAGCACTACCAGTGATTCCATTATAAAGGTTCCTTGTTGGAAGGAGGGAGCATTGTGACCCTGGAGAGTTAGCAGGAGAGTCAGACCACGTGATATTGTTGGAGGCAGCAGCGTGGAGGCTACTGGCCTGGAGCTGGGCCTGAAACCCACTGAGTTGACGGCTCTGGCCTGCTCTTGAGCGGGGGATGCGAGGATCAGTGGTGGAGTGCAGGTAAGGGTTTGTGATGATGTCGGCATTAGTGTGCCTGGCCTGGGAGCGACCGGGGATGTGGTGAGGGTCGGCGGTGGCGGCAGCTTTGGTAGCTTTGGCCCGTGAGCAGCTAGGGAGGTGGTGAAGGTTGGACAGGCAGTGGCCATTGCTGCTGCTCTTCTCACTGCGAGAAGGCACTGTGGGTCTCGGCCTCATGGCGGTCGGGAGATGTGAAGCCTGCCGGTAGTCTGTCGGGGAGAGGCTGAGTCAAGGAGAGTCGGCAGAGAGACTGGTCGGAACAAAACTGGAAAAAGTACTGTGATCCTAAAATGTCCCCAAAATAAAAATAAATTGCCCCTCTAGATTTCTGTGTAAAGCATGAACACATGGTGAGTGAGTAACAGGAATGTTGACACAAGGAACTACAAATGCTGGAATCTTGTGAAGAATACAAAATGCTGGAGTAACTCAGCACGTCAGGTAGCATCTCTGGATAACATGGTTTGGTGACACTTCAGATGAGATCCCTCAGGCCAGAACTTTTGTCAACTTCTGGATTTTTCTCCTGACGCTTGTGCACTTCTGACGTGATTTATTCATTCTGGCAGGCTATTCCTCCAGCACTATCTCTAGTTCAAGGCCCATTGATTAAGAGACCTGTCATAGGCTTGAGCAGAGACTTTCGTCACTCACAGTAGTAACTAGGTCTCTTATGTCTCCTCTTTAGCCCACCGTCCATGCTGACCTGTTCGCATTTGTTATAGGTTATATCATTTCCTCATTCACTCCCTAAACATTTGGGGCTAGTTACAGCAGCCAATTAACCTACAAACCTGCCAGTCTTTCGGATATGGAAGGAAACCGGAGCACCTTAAGGAATCCCATGTGGTCACTGCAAGAACGTGCACCACTTTCATCGTCATTTTAAAAAAGCATTTGTTTCAATTTTCCAGTTTGGATGAACGCCCAATGATCTGAAATGTTAACACCTTCTGTCCCCAACCTGGCCACCTACAGTACTTGCAACATAAACTCAGCTTTCCTCTATTCACATGTGATACTGACTTTTCCAACATTCTCTTATTTCAGATTTCCAGCAATTACTGGACATCAAAGTTCCAGCAATACATTTTCTCTTTCCCTACACTCATTTACCTGCATTCATAGGAGACATGTAGCACGGAAACAGATCCTCTGGCCCAAATGCCCATGCTGTTCTACGCTAGGCTTACCTACCATCATTTGGTCCTGATTAAAATGTCTTTTAAATGTTGTTATAGTACCTATAATTACCTACTCTAGGTAAAAGACTCTGTGCCTTTACCTTATCTATTTCCCTCATGATTTTACTTTGGAGTCACGTGAGTGACTACGTGAAGAATCCCGCCAGGACACACGCGTGTCATATCGCTTCACGCTTGCGAAACGACAGGCGGGGTGGAGTGTCCCCCGCAGCGGTAAGTTTGAAACCGCGACCTGCAGGTAAGTGATTTACTCTGCGGTAGTTTTTGTCCCCGCGCTGTTTTTTACATAGGGGGGGAAGCTGGACAAAATAGTGTCCACAAGTGCTGCGAGTAAAGCTGGCTGGGGAGGACCGCGAAGTTGCGGGAGCCAGCAGCGGCTGAAGGCACAAGCCCCGTAAGGGATCAGCTGTGCCGACTTTGGTCCCGCACCGGCCAGAACACCACGGCCGGGCGGGAGACTATTCAAATGGGGCCGTCGACTTTTGGACAAGTCGAAAACGGCAGGAGACGGGGTGAAATGACGTTCCCCCGTAGCGACAATTTTAACTTGGACCTGCAGGTAAGAGCTGCGGTCTTTTTGTGTTTTTACCATGCTAATTACAGGTGGAGAAACCAACGGGCTGCGACAAAGCTGGTGGGCTAGATGGGATCAGCTGTGCCCGATGTCGCCTCCGCACCAGCCAGATCCACTCTACGGCAGTAAGGACAAAGCTGGTGAGGGAGGACCGCAGAGCAGCGGGCAGCCAGCAGCAGCCAGCGGCACTCGGATCACCGATAGTGGGATCAGCTGTGCCCGATGTCGCCTCCGCACCGGCCAGATCCACGCAGCCTGGCGGAAAGGCTAGACACAAAAACAAACAAGGTCGTGGACTCAGAGGAGTCTGACTTTGAACAACCGCGGGCGGCCAGCGACCGAGAGCGCTGGCGCCGGATGGAGCGGTGTGTGGAGCATTTGCTCCAATGTGACAGACTCCGGGAGATGGAGTCGGGTCACTGTGGGCCCTATGATAAACCCACAGCAGTACCTCTTGAAGGGCTGCACAGTGCTTCTACCTCATCAGAGGGGAGCACTGCGGGTCAGTTCTGGGCTGATCTGGAAGAGGGGTCCGCAGAAGGAAAGACAAGTGTGCAAGGGGTGCAGGAACAAGAGAACCTACTGGACTAATAAAATGGACTCCAACAAACACTACAGCCAAAGACAGCACCCCTACGCACCCACCAGCAGACCTGGTGAAAGCTCGAAGGCCCGGTATTCAAAACATGAGTCTTTTTAGGCCATGGCCCAGGCCGGCCTTCTTGGAAGATGCGGGGACCTCCAACGCCAACCAAACCGAAAATCCAGACACCAGCACAACAACAGCAGCGAAGAACCTACAAAAAGAAATAAACCTGCCACTGGTAACTATGGAGGTAGGTGGGTCTGGTTCCCTACAAATTACAGGGAGCATGGAGGTTGGGGGGAGACTACACTCTTTTCTGAATGCATGGAGCATGTTAACAACCGATACTTACATCTTAAGCAGTATCCAGGGATATACAATAGAGTTTATACACAAGTACAGCCCTCCAGTTCAACATATACCGAACCGAATGTTCGTGCCTTCTGATAAAGAAAAATCAAAAGCGCAAGCTGAACTGGAGCGGCTTTACATAAAAGGTGTAATTGAGAAAACTCAACACGAACCATTAGAATTCGTGTCCAATATATTTATCAAAAACAAAAACAAAAAGATGGTGGTTGTCGCATCACCATAGATCTGACAAAATGTATACCTTTGTTACTGCTAAACAATTAATTTCCAAAGGTTACTTCATGGCCAGCATCGATTTAAAAGATGCTTACTATTCAGTGCCTATACGAGGTGACCACATATGTTACTTAAAATTCAACTGGATGGGCAAATCTGGCAGTATAAAGCACTGCCAAATGGGTCATCAGCCCCAGGCTGTTCACAAAAATTTTGAACCCAGCCCTAGCATTTCTACGGAAACGTAAACACATGGTCATGGCATATTTAGATGACATACTCATTGTGGGCAAAACTTTGGGATTGACCAAACAAACTGTAACAGCCACAAAACAGTTATTTGAAAAACTGGGATTTATTATCCATCCAGTTAAATCTAAACTAACGCCTTCCACTACTATGGACTATTTGGGGGTTTCACCATTGACTCAGTTCACATGTCGGTGACTGCCTAAGGGAAAGGCTAGAGATTTAATAGAGGCTTGCATAACCTCATTGACATCAGCAAACCATCCATCAGATTGGTCGCAAAAGTAATTGGCAAATGGTGGCTGCCTTTCCAGCCACACAATTTAGACCTCTACATTACCAAAACTTACAGAGAGCAAAAATACAAGCACTCTAAATTAATGCAGGTCACTTTGACAGACCTATGAAACTACCAATCAAGCTAAAATGGAATAAAATGGTGAATAGATAACATCTGGCTTTGTTCCAATCCAATCATTGTCAGTAACCTTTCCATGGTACTACAAACTGATGCCAGTGCACTTGGGTGGGGAGCCACCAATACCATCACCAGCTGTGGAGGTAGATGGACTGCTCAGGAGGCATCATTATTACTCACACTGGGCATAAACTACCTGGAAATGTTGGGTGCATTCATGGCCTAAAGTCATATTGTACTGGATCATATCACCAGCATGTTAAACTACAGATAGACAATACCACCGTGGTAGCATACATTAACCACATGGGTGGAAACAAATCGACATCATGTGACAATCTGGCTTAATACAATTTGGCAATGGTGTATCCAGAGAGATATTTGGATATCAGCCACTTACCTACCAGGAAGACTAAATGTAGTGGCAGACACCAGGTCACGCAAATTTAATGAAAACACCGAATGGATGTTGAATAAAAAAGTATTTGCTGATATTACAGCAAAATATGGAACACCAGATATCGATCTATTCGCATCCAGACTTAACCACCAGTTATCAAATTATGTTTCATGGGAACCAGACCCTGGGGCAGCGGCGACAGATGCATTTTCGCTGCATTGGGGGGGAAATAGTTTATTTACGCATTCCCTCCTTCCTGCCTCATCAGTCGGGTATTAAGGAAAATACTACAAGACTCTGCGTCTGGTATTGGTAGTACCCGATTGGCGTACTCAACCATGGTTCCCAGTGGTATTAAACATGGTATTAGAACCATGTATCACCATCCCACATAGACCAGATTTATTGCTACATCCCATAACAAGGGATAGCCACCCATGCCATAAACATTTGAACTTATTAATTTGTAGAGTTTTAAAAACACCTCTACTACAACTGGGACTGACGGACCGAACAGTGAACATGATCTCGGCGGCCCAATGACAGTCAACCAAAAAACAGTATCTGGTCTATATCAGGAAGTGGGCGATGCACTGCCATAAAAACAACATCACCTACAGAGACATGAACATCCCGTCTGTTCTGGAATATCTGGCAGGCCTCCACTATGATGAGGGGCTCAGTTACAGTGCCATCAACTGCGCCAGAAGTGCCCTATCGACTTACCTATGGCAGGGGACAGAGCGTTACTCTGTTGGGACTCACCCACTGGTAACAAAACTTATGAGGGGAATTTTTAATACTAATCCCCCAAGAACCAGGTACTCCCAAATATGGGATGTAAGTATTATCCTGAAGATGCTCAGGAATTGGTCTCCAGCAACAGCTCTGTCCTTACATAGACTGACCTTAAAAACAGTCATGCTAATGGCATTGGTCACGGCACAGAGGGTACAGTCACTGCATAAACTAAGACTGGACAACATGACTTCCTCAACAGAAAATATTACGTTTCATATCTATGAGTTAGTAAGCAGAACAGACAGGGATCAGCAGGCCTCAATATACAATTTAGGTCATACCCAAACAGATGACCGTCTGTATAATAAGACATCTGTCGTTATACATGGAGAAAACGAAAATCCTAAGAGGCAATGAGAGGGCATTTTTGGTCAGCCACTAGCAACCACACAAAAGAGTGACGGTCCAGACCATCTCAAGATGGCTGAAACAGGTGCTAACACAGGCTGGGGTGGATACTAATATTTTTAAATCTCATTCCACCAGGGCTGCAGCTACATCGGCAGCGATACAGTTGGATGTACCAATGGACCAAATCCTCAAGGCAGCAGGATGGTCTGGGGGAAAAAACATTCCAATTATTTTACAACAAACCAGTAATGAAACCTGGAACGTTTGCAGAAACAATTTTAAGTTCTGTAAATTAATTTAAACCCATAAAAAGGGGTTATAATTTTGTGTTAACAAATTTTATGATTTCAATGTCGAATTCATGTCCAAATTATGTTAACACAATTCCTCCTACAGTCATCAAGGCAGACGTGATGCATGGACTCGTTTCCACGGCATGAAATCACAGAGCTTTAAAATCTTTAAAAGTGTTGTACTTCCGGTGGCGCTGGTGCCAGCAGCCTCCACCTACAGCCCGGTATCTTTTTGTTTTTTTGTTTGTTTAGTTATGTAAAAGTGTGTTTTTTGGGGGGTTTTTTGTGTATTTATGTGGGGGACGAGGGTACGGTGCGGGGGATACCGTCCTTCAGCCGCTTCCTGGTGAAGACGCGACTATTATTCGAGTCGCGTCCTCGCCCCCCCACCCCCCCCCAGCGGCCTACCTACTGGATTGGTACGGCCTTTCCTGCCGGGATCGATCAGAGCTCCAGCAATGGCGGGACAGCGCTGATACATCGCGGGGCTGGCGATGCCTTACCGGGGATCGCCGTCTGGAGCCCGGAGTGCTGGACCTGCTGCACCGACATCATGGAGCTGCGGTTTGCGGAGCTCCCAACGCGGGCGAAGCTGATGGACAGCGCGGGGTCCTGCGACTCTGCCCGGCTCGGCCTGCGGACACGGGAGCTGCGGACTCCGGCTGCGGGAGGCGGCTGATCAGGAGGTCCGGGCCGCTGAGGAGGATGTTCACCGTCAGGGTTCGGCGTCGGCGTTCCACCAGCCCGGCGTGAGGGCCTGAACATCGGGCCACCCGGGGTGGCGACTGCGGGTGCTAGGAAGGCCTCGACCACGAGTGAACATCTGGGAAGAACGGAGTGGAGGCTGGCTGGACTATGGTGCCTTCCTCACCTTGGTGCCACTGTGTTATGTTGTGTCGTGGACTTTCACTGTTTGTGCTTTTTTTTAAATTCTATTTTATTTTTAATATGTTTTATTATTTATTATTATTTATTTATTTTTATTTTTATGATACTGCCTGTAAGGGAAATTCATTTCGTTGTCTCTAACTGAGACAATGACAATAAATTTGAATACAATACAATACAATACAATACAATGAAATCACAGAGCTTTAAAATCTTCACGTAGTCACTCACGTGACTCCGAAGTAAAATAGTAAGATTAAACGAGAACTTACCTGTTTGAAGTTTGATCTGTATTTTATGAGGAGTTACGATGAGGGATTACGTGCCCTCCGCTCCCACCCTTGATCATATACTTAACTGGTATCTCTTCTCTAATCTTACTATGTTTAGTCATTACAGTTATCTGTGATTTCACACCGCTGCTTTGAAGAATGACACGCATGCGTCGTGGCGGGGTTCTTCACGTAATCCCTCATCGTAACTCCTCATAAAATACAAATCAAACTTCAAACTGGTAAGTTCTCGTTTAATCTTACTATTTTATATACCTGTAAAAGATCGCCCCCTCAGCCTCCTGTGCTCCAAGGAATGAAGTCCTGGCAACATCCTTGTAAATCACCGATGTCTTCTACCACTAATATAACATCCAAACTTAAATACTTAGTAGCCTGACCGATGAAGGCCAGTGTACTGAAAATCTTCTTGACCACCCTATCTGCCTGTAATGCCACTTTCAGGGAACTTCACAGTGAATGCATTCCTGCTATTCACTGAAGGTCCTGCCCGGTTTGACTTCTCAAAATCCAACACATAGCACTTATGTGCATTAAATGCCATTAAACATTCATCAGCTCACTTGCCCTGCTGATCAAGACACTGGAGTAATTTTTTATTGCCATCTTTGCTATCTACTATAATCACCCTCTTTAGTGTCATCTGCAAATTTACTAATCATGCCTTGTACATTTTGATCCAAATTGTTGATATAAACCACAAACAGCAATGGAACCTACACCGATCTCTGAGGCAGACCATTAGTCATAGATCTCCAGTACAAGAGTTAAGTTTTATTGTCATATGTCCTGAAACAAAACAATGACACTCTTTCTTATTTGCAGCAGCTTAACAGGTTTGTAAACACAGTACTCAATAGATAATATAAACCAAAGAAGTTAAATAAATAAAACAATATAGTACAAAACAGAACAAAACTCAAGGTCTTAAGTGCAAACCAGGAAGTTCGTAGTTTATTTAGAGTTTGTGGTCATCTATACTGTCACCCTCTGCTTCTTTTCATGAATCCAATTTTTGGTCAAAAGAAGGGTCTCGACCCGAAACGTCACCCATTCCTTCTCCGCAGAGATGCGGCCTGTCCTGCTGAGTTACTCCAGCTTTTTCTATCCATTCATATCTTTGGATCCCATGTGAAATAACCTTCCAGAGGTTGCTCTGCCCTCATCAACTATTTTGGCCACATCTTCAAAAAACTCAAATCACAATTTTAATGCACGTTCTCCCATGTAGAAAACCATGCTGAATATTCTGAATCAGTTACTGTTTATCCGACTGCATATCTATTTTCTCCCTCAGAATCTGCTCCAGTAACTTCCTACCACAGATGTTAAGCTAACTGGTCCATGGTTCGTAGGCTCTTCCTTGCAGCCCTTCTTAAATGGAGGCACGACATTAGCCGTGCTTCAATCTTCCAGCACCTCACCTGCGTCTCATGACGATTCATGTATCTCAGCCAGAGCTCCTGCAATTTATTCTCTAGCTTCCCACAGCGATCTCTGATATATCTAATCAGCTCCAGGAGATTTATCTTCCTTCATACGCCTTAGGATATCCAGCACCTCCACGAGCATCATACAGACAGTTCTCAGGACATCTTTATTAACTGTCCCAACTTCCACAGTCTTCATGTCTTTCTCCATGAAAAAACAGAGGGGAAATACTCCTTGTTCATCTCCTGTGGCTCCACACTTTGGTTTCTGAGGGGCCCTTTTGTCTCTCTAGTTTTCCTCACTCCCTTGATGTATTTATAGAATCTCAGAGCTATTTCCTGCCTCCATTTTGCTCTCCTGATTTCCTTCTTGAGTATGTGCCTCAGCTGACAAAACTCCTCCTGGGATACACTTGAACACAGCTGCCTACACCTGTCCCATGCCTCCTTCTCTTTCCTGACCATCATCATCCAGGCCTCATTACTCCCACCTGCCTTGCCTTTCACGCGAACAGGAACATGCATGCCCTGAATTCTATTCATCACACTTTTAAAAACATCCTATTTTCGGATGTCACAGTGCCCACAAACAACCTACTCCAACCAGCTTTCGAAGAAGTTCCTGTCTAATACCATCAAAGTTGGCCTTGGCCCAATTCAGAAATTGCTTATGAGCCTGCCCTGTCTTTATGCTTAACTATTTCAAAGCTGATAGAACAGTGGTCGATAGTCCCAAAAGGGTCACCTCCAGCCAATTTGGTCTATACTGGGAAAGTTAATATCCTCTACTCTTTCAGCTGCTTACAATCTCCTGGCATATTTGTTTCACTAATTCCCGTTGACTACTCCCAACAAGGTGATCATGCCCTTTTTATTTCTCAGCTCCACCCGTATAGCCTCACTGGACGAATCAGTCGTGCCATCTCGGACTATTGCCGTAACATTCTCGTAACTATTGCCGTAACAATCAATAAAGCAAGATCCCCATCTCTTTTACCCGCATCTCTATCTCTCCTGTGACACCTATACCCTGGAACAATAAGCTACCAGTTCTATTCCTGTCATAGCTACGTTTCCGTGATGGCTACAACCTCCCAGTTGCACGTACCTATCCACGCCTTGAGTTCATCCGCATTGTCAATTAAAAGTCTACTTTGTTTTGAATGAAATTTGTTAATTGCATGCAATCCTCCAAAATTTCAAACCACTATTAATGCACATTTCACTATGTCATTCTATAATAATATAAATTAATGTTTAGTTTAGTAGAAGAAAATAAAGGTACATTAGTTGAAATGGTGTAATAAAGTGTTTGGTTTTTGAGGACTGAATCCTAACTTTACTCAATACAAGCCAACAAGTGTTGTATGAAGTTTTGTATTTTTTGTTTCATTCGTATGTGTATCTTCTGTTTTATTTATTATTTCTCATTTTTACGTTAGACAATGGAAACTCCATCGCTGCAAAATATTAGTTTTTCTGTCAGACCAGGGGAACTTCTGGCTGTGATTGGACCTGTGGGTGCCGGCAAAGTGAGTTTTAATCAAGGAGCTGTTAAAACGAATAACTCAATTTTTTATGTTTTCAGTGTTTGATCTTTGGAAGTAGGCCATTTTACATTATTCTGCATATCTTTGTTTTCGCCATATGTTTTCACCAGATATTTTTCTTTCTTTATTCTTCTCATTTATGATATTGTGTAATTTTTGTGACTCTTTTTCTGCAATACTTTCTTAAAATGAAGATTTTTTTTACATCATGCTTTGTGAACCCCCCACACACACACCTTATGGCAATAAGTTCTATTTCTTCAGCTTTTTAAAAGAGCAGTCCTAATAATCTGTTTATCTTTTGGAATATTACTTTTACAGAATATTGAGCAGGAATAAGTTCTATTTCTTCTTGAAAGAGCAGCGTCCTAATAATTGTATCATACTGTGCTTCTACTGTTGAACAACTGCACATTGAATGCTGATTCTTGAACCTTTGTTTTCAATAAATGTTTAATAATTGTATAATTTTCACCATAGTCCTCCATTCTTGCTGCAATACTCGGAGAACTTACAAAAGAAAGTGGTATCCTGAATATTAACGGCAAAATAGGTTATTGTGCACAACTGCCGTGGGTATTTCCTGGTACAGTTCGGAGCAATATCCTATTTGGCAAGGAATACCAAAAATCGAAATATGAAAAGGTCATCACAGCCTGTGCTCTGAAGAAAGTGAGTATCCACTTAACAGCATATAATCTGTGCAGTAATACTGTTTTGTTTTAAATTATTTAAATATTTAAATAAGAGAATGAAGGCGAACATTGTTTGTCAACTGGTGCATAAATAATGGTTGAATATATCATTGTCTTTATTTTGCATTTTTTTCTGATGGTTGTATCTTGCATTCCCTTTTAAGCACATGAACAATTCTTTCTCCAGTTCTGAGGATTCTTAGGTGACATGGTACCTGCTGACTTGGTCGCAGCTGGGTCAGAAGCTGCTTGTGGCAATGGGTAGATGGGTAGTTTGTGAGGTAGTATACAAATTCACTGTTTGTGCTGGACTTCTGAGTGCTCCCATATGAGCATAAGAAATAATAGCAAGTTTAGGGCAAACATTTCTTGTGATTGTGGCTGATCTGTTGTGACAGTGCAACTTTCCTAAACTAACTCCATAATCCTTGATTCATTTAAAATCAAAAAATCTGTCTTGAATAAACTTCATAGTGCTGTTGGATTGTGAACTCCGCAGGTTCACATTTGGTGAAAAAAAACCTCTTCTTACATGTACATGTATACAACAATTGTAAATCTAACCAATCAGGCCCTTTAAGAATTTTGTATGTTTCAATGAAATCCTGGAAAGGTGCGATAGACTGTATCATTATATGTCAGCTTTTGTGAGGACAGTTGCATTCCAACTAAGACCCTGACAACAACAAGCCCTGGTTCACTGCAGAACTCAGATAGCTCCGACAGTCTAAAGAGGAGGCCTACAGGAGCGGGGATGCAGACCTCTACAGGCAGGCCAAGTACAAACTGAGAAGAGGAATCAGAGCTGCCAAGGAAAGGTACTCAGAGAAGTATCTTTCTTGACAAACTCCCTGCTGGACCCTCTGCAGTTTGCATATCGGGCCAATAGATCTGTGGATGATGCAGTCAACCTGGGCCTGCACTTCATCCTACAGCACCTAGACCTCCAGGGGACCTATGCGAGGATCCTATTTGTTGATTTTAGCTCTGCATTCAACACCATTGTGCCAGAGCTACTACACTCCAAACTTTCCGAGTTGATTGTGCCTGAACCCCTTTGTCAGTGGATTACCAACTTCCTGACAGACAGGAAGCAGCATGTGAGGCTGAGAAAGCACATCTCGGACCCGCAAACACTCAGCATAGGAGCACCGCAAGGCTGCGTACTCTCTCCTCTCCTCTACTCTCTCTACACCAACGACTGCATCTCCACAGACACCTCTGTCAAGCTTTTCAAGTTTGCGGACGACACAACCATGATTGGACTGATCCAGGATGGGGAGGAATCTGCCTACAGACAGGAAGTGTCACAGCTGGCGTCCTGGTGCCGTAGCAACAACCTAGTGCTCAATGCTCTCAAGACAGTGGAATTGATTGTAGACTTTAGGAGAGCTCCCTCTCCCCTCACCCCACTCACCATCAACAACACCACAGTCACATCTGTGGGGTCTTTTAAGTTCCTGGGAACCATCATCTCCAAGGACCTTAAGTGGGGGGCTATCATCGACTCCACAGTCAAAAAGGCACAACAGAGGATGTACTTCCTGCGCCAGCTGAGGAAGCACAATCTGCCACAGGCAATGATGGTCCAATTCTACACGGCCATCGTAGAGTCTGTTCTCACCTTCTCCATCATGGTCTGTCTGGTTTGGCTCAGCCACCAAGCACAACAAATGGAGGCTGCAGCGAATCGTCCGATCAGCAGAGAAGATTATTGGCTGCAACCTTCCCTCCATTGATGAACTGTACACTGCAAGGGCCAGGAAGTGAGCGGGCAAGATCATCGCTGACCCCTCTCACCCTGGCCACAAACTCTTTGAATCACTTCCCTCTGGAAAGCGACTCCGGACTGTCAAAGCTGCCACTGCCAGACATAAAAACAGTTTTTATCCACGAGTAGTTGCTCTACTCAACAGCCAAATATCTGTAGCCTCCCTTTAATCTGGTATTTTGTTGGTTCACATGCTTGATCAATGGTGTTTTATCATTAATGCTTTATTATTATTAATGTTTAGTGTTTTCTGAGTCATTCGTAACTGTCACTGTAAGTCATGTTGTTACTTGTGGGCGGAGCATCAAGGCAAATTCCTTGTATGTGAATACTTGGCCAATAAACTTACTTACTTTACATACTTACTTAGAAGCTAGTGCAGTGGAGTGCTCGGATTGTGGGATGTTGAAACTCGGGAAGATGGCCAGTGTCCCTGAGGACAACATCTGCAGGTGGTGCGTCTAGGTGCAGCTCCTTAATAACCGCATTAAGGAACTGGAGCTGCAGTTGGACGACCTCAGGCGGGTGAGGATGTCATAGATAGGAGCTATCAAGAATTGGTGCCACCGAAGGTGCAAACAGAGAATAGGTGGGTGAACATTAAGAAAGGGAGTAGGAAAAGAGTTCAGGAGTATCTTGTGACCATTCTTCTGTAAAACAGGTATACCACTTTGGATACTGTAGAGGAATGCCTGTTCAGAGGAAAGCAGCAGCAGCCAGGTCTGTGGCTCCAGGCCTGGCTCTGAGGCACAGTGTGGGAGGGTGGAGTCAGGCAGAACGATAGTTGTAGGGGATTCAATAGTTAGGGGGGCAGACAGGAGCTTATGTGGCAGCAAACGAGACTCCAGGATGGTCTGTTGCCTCACTGGTGCCAGGGTCCCAGACATTTCTAACAGTGAAATAAATGCCAGCATCGGACCTGATGTGCTGAGTGACCAGAAATCTACAGCAAAAAAAATAAGGGTTTCAAGTGTGTACAGGTGTTTCTTCTAGATGTGAGAATCTGTACTTAATTAAGCAATGCAGAAATACATTTCATATTCTTAGAAAATATGGAAACAGTTGTCACAAAGCATTGTAGTAATTTGATCAGGAGTTTGTTTATTGATGTAATTTATTGACATCATGTCAGTACAGGTGGACCTAGAAAGAAGATGTGGGGAATTATACAAAATCAAGTATGGTCAATTCAGCCTTGTTGATTATGTAATCAATGTAAACTAATCCTTTCATTTATTGTATATTTATAGGATCTGGAGTTACTTCAGGATGGTGATCTGACCCAAATTGGAGACCGTGGTGTTACACTCAGTGGAGGACAGAAAGCTAGAGTGAATTTGGCTAGGTAATTGAAGGCTGTACTGTAGCAGAATTTGGCATGTTCAAATAATGCCAGCCAATTTAATGAATATATTTAAAGAAAATAACGCTCTTCCTTTCACTAATTGTTGCTTAATTATAATTTTTATTTATTTATTGTGAATTCAAGAGCTGCTTTGCTAATAGATGAAAAATCTATCAATAATTTTAAACTACTGGCCAAGTTCCACATAAATAAAATTCACTTGAAGCTATTTCTGAGGAAGAAGATCAGATTACTGTAGGAACAGTATATATGGGCCAATACCCCACTGGTCAGACTCCAATCAGACATAAGAACGGGAGCTACAGTGCCCTCCAAAATGTTTGGGACAAAGACCCATCATTTATTTATTTGCCTCCACTCCACAATTTGAGATTTGTAATAGAAAAAAATCACAAGTGGTTAAAGTGTCAGATTTTAATAAAGGCCATTTTTATACATTTCAGTTTCACCATGTAGAAATTACAAAAGTGTTAATGCATTGTCCCCCCATTTCAGGGCACCATAATTATTTGGGACATTCCTTTCACCATTTCTTCCAAACTGCAAAATCTTGTTTTCATTTCATTTTTCAGTTCATTTATCAGTTCATCGTTCATTTTCGATATTGCTTCTATGATACTAGTCAGAAGCTGTGGCTATGGCTGTGGCTTTCCACTGTTCCTTCCTCGGGGAGCCTCCTTTCCTTCTTGTCTCCATCCTATTCACGATTAAGGCGTGTGAAAGTGTTATCAACACTTTATGAAAAGTTAGACCGTGCCTTGAAGTCAAGCAATAACAAGTAACATTGAAAGAGTGGTAAGTGAAGGTTAAAAGTTAAGGGAGCAAACGAATTTGCAACCTTTACGGCACGCTGCCACTAGGAGAGTCTCCTCAGGCATCTCTGATAGTCTGAAGTATAGGCATCTCTGATGGTCTCTAAGTCTGAAGAAAGGTTTCGGCCAGAAACGTTGCTTATTTCCTTCGCTCCATAGTTGCTGCCTCACCCGCTGAGTTTCTCCAGCATTTTTGTCTACCTCTGATGGTGGAATTGCAATGGCCGAGGGTGTTTAAGAATGTACAAACTCCATACAGAGAGCACCTGCAGTCAGGACTGAACCTGGGTCTCTGGGGCTGTAAAGCAGCAACTCTACCGCTGCGTCACTGTGCTGCCCCATGTTGTCCATGGCGTTCAGCTCCTTCATTGGTAGATGAACTTCTGGGGTGGGATGTAGTCCGTGGTCAAGATAATAGAGGTGAATTGCCTTGGGAGGTACAAGGGACGACACTTCACTGACAGGCGATTCAGGTGCGGAGAGCAGAGCTGTTGTATTTTAGCGCCATGAAGACTATCATGAGGGAGATGCCACTGCCTCTCCCTTTTCCCGACGACTCCATTCTTCTCTTAATAGGTACAAATGTATATACATTTATGGAATTTTTTTAACAATAATATTATGGCAGGGCATTCATAACCAGGGGACATCATGTACACTGCTGAGGAAATGTAGAACAAGCCCGTTTAGATAAATCGTGCTATTTCTGCAGTTGTACAGAGCCCTAGTGAGACCACACCTGGAGTATTGTGTGCAGTTTTGGTCCCATAATTTATGGAAAGACATTCTTGCTATTGAGGGAGTGTAGCGTAGGTTTACAAGGTTAATTCCCGGGATGACGGGACTGTCATATGCTGAGAGAATGGAGCAGCTGGGCTTGTACACTCTGTAGTTTAGAAGGACGAGAGGGAATCTCATTGAAACATATAAGATTGTTAAGGGCTTGGACACGCTAGAGACAGGAAACATGTTCCCGATGTTGGGGGAGTCCAGAACCAGGGGCCACAGTTTAAGAACAAGGAGTAAATCATTTAGAACGGAGACGAGGAAACACTTTTTCTCACAGAGAGTGGTGAGTGTGGAATTCTCTGCCTCAGAGGGCGGTGGAGGCAGGTTCGCTGGATGCTTTCAAGAGAGAGCTAGATAGGGCTCTTAAAAATAGCGGAGTCAGGGGATATGGGGAGAGGGCAGGAACGGGGTACTGATTGGGGATGATCAGCCATGATCACATTGAATGGCGGTGCTGGCTCGAAGGACCAAATGGCCTACTCCTGCACCTATTGTCTATTTCGTGGAAGCGCTCTCCATGGAGATTTGGCATATTCCGTGAGCATTCTAAGGAAAGCATTATTTGGTCATTGTTACCAATCTTATTGTGGGGAATTTTTGAGCATAAATTGATTTTCGCTTTTAATTAGTGATTACATTTCAAATTGATATTCAGCTAGCTGCAAAGAATATTGGGACAGTTTAAGCTTTGGAAAGTTCTTTAGAAATGCCGGTCTTGCTTTCAAATCTCACACAGATTCTTCCCAAATATTTATCTAATCCCATTCTGAAAGTTGCTATTGAAACTTCAGGTAGTAATTTCAAATTATTGTTATACTGCGTAATTTTTTTTCATATCTCAGTTCTCTTGCTAAGACTTGGGATAACACTAGTAACCAATTTTAATAAATAACTAGACCAAGTGGGACCCATTGGGCCCCGTCCCCCAACACAATAATCCACCACTCACCCGTTCCCCCAAAGCAATAATCCACCACTCACCCATAGCCCCCACGGGAGACCTGGTTCCCCAACGCAACCCGTTCCCCAACGTAAGGTTCCACCACTCACCTGTTGGGTCCCTGTCACATGGGAGGCCTGGTCCCCCAACGCAACCCATTCCCCAATGTAAGATTCCACCACTCACCCGTTCCACCAACGCAACCCGTTCCCCCAATGCAATTTTCCACCACTCACGCATAGCCCCCAACTGTGCAGGTCATTTTAAACTTTAAAAACAAGGCTATTGCACTAAGATTTAATGTGATGTAGGTGCCACCAACAAGGCCATCTTTTGTTTTCCAAATCTAATCATTAAACTTTGCTGTGGTGGGTTAGGCTGGCAGATTCTTCCCCTTTGTTATCATTTGTTGTGAAGGACTCAGTGTTCTGGGATAGAAACAGGGCATTCTAATGTCATAATTGCCTAACTGCCAGTGCAGATTTGAAGAAATCCAACTTTTAAATGTCACTTTAAAACTTTTAAATCTCCCCCACTACCTCCCTCTCTTTACAGCAGAGATCAGCAGCAGAGATCACATTGTGATGTCATTTTCGGTTTTTGGAATGTTCACTGCAGCATGTGTAAATGAGATCCCATTGTGATTGGACGACTGTGAGGTGGCATTGTGACATCATCACTGGAAGCTGCTAGAAAAGTCTCACACAGGCAGTCATTATTTTCAAAGTTGGCTTTTTTTAAACTTTAAATATCAATAACGTGAAATATAACATCAAATGTGAAGAAACTTGATACTAATGACCACAGGAAAAAGCCGAGTAAGATTCTGCAGAAACAATTGTGTTACAGTGTACCGTTTTGGCGTAGTTCCTTGATCTCACAGACAGACAAACAAGACAAGACTTTTAGGGATAGATAGATAGATAGATAGATAGATAGATAGATAGATAGATAGATAGATAGATAGATAGATAGATAGATAGATAGATAGATAGATAGATAGATAGATAGATAGATAGATAGATAGATAGATAGATAGATAGATAGATAGATAGATAGATAGATAGATAGATAGATAGATAGATAGATAGATAGATAGATAGATAGATAGATAGATAGATAGATAGATAGATAGATAGATAGATAGATAGATAGATAGATAGATAGATAGATAGATAGATAGATAGATAGATAGATAGATAGATAGATAGATAGATAGATAGATAGATAGATAGATAGATAGATAGATAGATAGATAGATAGATAGATAGATAGATAGATAGATAGATAGATAGATAGATAGATAGATAGATAGATAGATAGATAGATAGATAGATAGATAGATAGATAGATAGATAGATAGATAGATAGATAGATAGATAGATAGATAGATAGATAGATAGATAGATAGATAGATAGATAGATAGATAGATAGATAGATAGATAGATAGATAGATAGATAGATAGATAGATAGATAGATAGATAGATAGATAGATAGATAGATAAATTAATATTTAACAATTAATTGATAAATCAGATACATTGATTTTGAGACTGATATAAAGATTTGTGACATTTCAATTTGAATATGGGCAACGTAATAAAATTGCATTCTCATGTTTTGTCTTTACTAAAGATCTGTATATCAGGATGCTGATATCTACTTGCTTGATGATCCTTTGAGTGCTGTTGATGCTGAAGTTGGAAAACACCTGTTTGAACAGTGAGTAGTATTGGAAATGCAGAACAAGTAATGTTGTCAGTCTAATAAATATTGGGTAATATATTTGTTATTGGAAGAATGTTAATTAAGTATTCATCTGTGTGCCCAGACACTGAGCTCACAAGCCGGGCAGTTCCTGTGCAGTTACAACAGAGGTAGGCTCAATAGTTGAGACAGACAAGATTCCGTAGCCACAAACTTTTAGGAAGGAGTCGTGATTTGTAGGGTTAATTTTCTGATTGCGGTCTGAATAGTGGGGTGTTGTTGGGGGTCCACAATTGTTTGTTATCTACTTTAACGATTTGGATGACAATGTAATTAACATTAACTTTACCCCTGGTGGCCCAGCCAAATTTACTACTTTGTGCAGTCCAGGCCGTGCTGACCCGGGCCAGACTCCCCACACGCTGTGAAAGGAACTCTCCCCCCCCCCCCCCCCCCCCCCCCCCCCCTAGCGGCGCTGTCCTTTTACAGCCGCTTCCCACTTTACAGCCGTTTCCCATCAGCTGCCAGCGTTCTTGATGTTCCTGTACTGAGGGATAGCCAAGTCTATCTTTCTTGGCTAACAACCTAACCTTCGGCCTCCAAGACGCAAGTAAATTTCTGTGCCTTATTTTTGGGTAAAAAGTAGCGTCTTCATTGCCGGGAAATACGGTACATACCTCTTGCCTGATGGGAGAGGGGAGAAGGGGGAGTGTCTGGGGTGAAACTCGTCCTTGATTATGCTGCTGGCCGTGCCGAGATAGCATGAAGTATAGATGGAATCAATGGAAGGGAGGTTGGTTTGCGTGATGGTCTGGGCTGCATCCACAGTTATCTGTAATTTCTTGTGATCTTGGATGGATCTGTTCCCAAACTATACTGTGATGCATCACAATAAAATGCTTTCTACAGTGCATCTGTGGAAGTTGGGTGAGAGTTGTTGGGAACATGCCAAACTTTTTAAGCCTTCTGAGGAGGTAGTAGATGTTGGTGTGCTTTCTTGGCCATTACTTCAAAATGGCTAGTCCAGGTCAAGTTGTTGGTGATATTTACTCCTAGGGAATATGAAGCTTTTGAAGAGCTATTGCAGGCATAGTTGACTCTTTCATGACAGAAGGACAAAACCGGGAAGAGCTCTCGCTACTTGCAATGACATCATGGCCACTCGGGGAATTTCAATTGAACTCTTGTAATTTTGTCTGGATTATAAAGGTGGGCGGGCCATCAGTCGCTGGAAAATTGGTGTTCAACCTGTAATGTTAAAATCATATGGAGAAAGATAGGACTGGTCTACAGGTTAAGATCCCAACTTGGGGTAAGGCCGATTAAGCAGAAACCTGTAAATGTCAACTGGGTGAGACAGTTTGCAGGTAAAGGGACGTCTGGAGACTGTTTGCAGGTGAAGGGATGTCTGACATGTGGAAGACATTTATAAATATGATAACGAGATTCAAAATCAGCATTTTCTTGTTGAGGTGAAGGGCAAGACTGGAATATTTAATAAGAGATATTGAGGTTGTGGTCAGGAAAACGAGGCATGCATCAGGTTTAGGCAATGGGGATCAATTATCCTCAATTATTACAACAAATGCAGGGTGTGGCGTTGGGAATGATGCTGGGTTCAGCAGTGACCACATCGACACTCACAGTAAGGTGAACACATGATATATTTTATTTACAGTGGTTAAAAAGTCCAGGACAGCATAGGGGCACTGTCCCTTGTCGTCAGAGTGCATATGCAATGATGCTGACGATCTTGGGCTTGTCCTGGCAACTAGCCCTGGTATTTGAGCTATGAGGGGTGGCAATCTCAGTCTTCTTGCTGCAGTTCTTGCCTGGAGAGGAGGTGCTAATGGCACAGGTTTCTTCATGGTCGCTCACCTTTGGGCTTGAAAAGGCGACGCTTGCAGTCTCCTGATTATCCTGGCAGCCAGTCTTTGTCTGTGTGTGTGACTGGACGCAGTCCCTTGGTGTCTGTAAATAGGACGAGGTCCTGGCATCTTATATATTTCTCATTAGTTTTTTATTGTGGAGAAGATTATGGAAACAAAGGAATTGAGGCTAATGAGTTGTGATGTCTAGGGTGATGGCGGAAGGTATTTTTGAAGTACCGAAAGACTGGAGGTTGTGACTCGTGATGTCCCTCAAGGATCTGTGTTGGGCATACTGTTTTTTTTCATTAATTTAAACAATATGGATGAGAATGTACAAGATATGTTTCACGTATCTTGTGTTTTATGACTGTTGGCAGACCAATTTCCCTCCTGGGATAAATAAAGTTCTACGTATTGTATCATGTTCCGTAACTTTGCTTATGGCACTAAAGTAAGTGTTATAGACAGTGAAGAAGGTTATCAACAATTGCAGTGGGATCTTGATCAGCTGGATAAGAGACAAGCAATTGTTAATGCAATGTAATTCAAATGTGTGTGAGGTATTATATTTTGGCAAGCCAAACCAGGGCAAGATCTTCACACTGAATGGTAGGGCCCTGGGAAGTGTAACAGTGACACACGACACTGTGGTACATTTATATCCATGAAAGTGGCATCACAGGCAGGGAAGAAGGTATTTGTCATTCCCGGCCAGGAGTTGGGACGCTGTGTTGCATTTGTACAAGATGTTGGACATGCCACACTTGGAGTATTGTGCGCCACTTTAGTTACCTTGCTGTAGAGAAAACTCATTAAGCTGGAAAGAGTATGGACAATTTACAGGAATTTTGCTGGAACTCTCGGGCTTGCATTATAGGGAGAGGTTGGGGAGACTTAGACTTTATTCCCTGGGATATCGGAGACTGGGGGGTGACCTTGCAGAGTTTTATGTGTTGATATAAACCAAAACATCACTGATCCCCAAGGCGCACCACTAGCCACAGGCCTCTAGTTCAAAAAATAATCTTCCACTACCAGCCTCTTCTTTTTTCCACAAAGCCAATTCTATATCCAGTCATCTAACTCTCCCTATATCCCTTGTGAACTACTCTCCCAGAGCAGCCTACCATGCGGAAACTTATCGAAGGATTTCTTTGGTCCATATAGACAGCATCTACAGCATTACCTTCAATAACTTTGATTAGTTATTCAGAATTTCGTAAGACACGTTCTCCCATGAACAAAACCATGTTGACTATCCCTAATCAGCCTCTGTCAATTCAGATGCACATATCTTATCCCTCAGAATCCTATCCAATAACTTGCTGATCACAAATGTTAGGCTCACTTGTTTATAGTTCCCAGGCTTTTTTCTTGCAGCCCTTCTTAAATAGAGGCACAACTTTGGCCATCCTCCAGTCTTCTGGCACCTCACCCATGTCTAATAATGATTCATATATTTCAGCCAGGGTTCCTGCAATTTCTTCTTTAGCTTTCCACAATGTCATCAGATATATCTAATCAGGTCCATCCAGGAGATTTATCTACCTTCATATGCCTTACGACGTTCAGCACGTCCTTGACTGTAATAAGGACTGTCCTCAAGAAATTTCCGTAACCAATCTTAAGTTCCCTTGTCTTTGTCTGTCTCCACAGTAAAAAGAAAGGAGAAATACTCATTGAGGACCTTGCCCATCTCCTGTAACCACACACAAAGATGACCACATAAGTTTCTGAGGGGCCCTATTCTCTCTCTAGTTACCCTCTTTCTCAATGTACTGACAATATTTCTTTAGATTTCCCTTAATCTTAGCTGCCAGAGCTATCTCCTGCCCCATTTTTACCCTCCTGATCAAAATCCCGCTGTAATTCTTGATAACCTTTTATCCTGTCTATAATTTATTTATTTCTTAAGTATGCTCCTCAGACCCCAAACTCCTCCAGGGATACCCTTAATTCCAGCTGCCTGTAACTGGCCCATGCAGCCATCTTTTTCCTAAGCTTAGCCTCAATTTCTCTCATCATCCAAGCTTACTTGCTCCCACCTTTCTTGCCCTTCACTCCAACAGGAACATGCATGCCTTGAACTCTCATCGTCACACTTTTAAAAGTATCCAACTTTCCGGACAACTTTACAGTCAAAGTTGGTATTAGACAAGAACTTCAATAGCATTTTCCTTGTCTTGCCATGCAGACTTTTATGTGATCAGTTTCAGCTCGTTAACTGTTCTAAAGCTTGTTCAGCACCACAGAAATCACCTTGAAACAAACTAACAGTGAAAACTGAATTTAGGATCACAGTATCACAGCTTGTAGTATATGTACTGATAGAGATACTAATCATTATTTCTTATTCTTGTACTTTAGGTGTATGACAGGAATTTTGAAACATAAACCTCGTATTTTGGTGACCCATCAACTTCAATATCTAAGTGCTGCAAGCCAAATAATCATATTAAAAGAGGTAAGTTTCATGTTAGAACCAAGTGCCTCTGTGAAAATATATAGAAATTGGGAATCTGTTACTCAAAATAGCTGAAGTTTTCTTTTTACAATAAAGTTTAGCCAATTACTTAGAATCAAGCTTTTTTCGTAATTTGGATCTGACCTAGATATATTGATATCACTATTACTATAGATTACCTTCAGACCCTGCCAAAGTAATGATTGAAGAAATTCCTGCCAGCAAACCTAGTTTTATTAGTTGCACAATAGCCATTTCATACAATTTTCAGTATCATGAAGAATATGTTTTCTAAATCTTGTAACCATGAGTGGAAGGATCCTAAAAGTTGAAGGAGTTCTTTCTGGTTATTATTCGGGAGTGATTTTTAATGAGTATAATCGTGATATGCACTTCTATGATTTTCCATTTGCAAAAACCAATGATTAAAATATTGTTGAAGCTGATTCTCAAATTCCCATTGTGTACTCTGAGTTTCATGATAGGACCAGGACCTCCTAATTTTACTTCTCACTAACACTTCAGAAAATCATATCCTAACATATTGAAAATTAATTTCAGGGCAGAGTGGTTCAGAGGGGAAAATTAAAAGAGCTAATAAAATCTGGAGTTGATTTTGCTTCTCTATTAAAACAACCTGAAGACGATGATCTTGCAGATTCTCAACCTGCCACAAAAGTAACAAAGGAACGTACGCTTTCTCAGACCTCAGTTTTGTCATTGGGATCTTCTACGCAATCACATAAAGAGAGCTCAATTGATCTACCAGTAAGTAAAACTATTCACTTTGTGACACATCTCTGAAGATCGTGGATATAATTTGACTGCAAGTTTCAATAGGAGCAGAATAGAATAGGTATCAGCAATGGTTAAAATCAACATCTTAGCAGAAGTAAGTGTACAATAACTTTTGGAAAAATATTCAGTACCATGTATTGTAACTTCTAATCTAAGACCACTTTTAGCTGCTCTAGCATTGCACTATTCCATGCTTCTATATTCATATCCATAGTTTGGTTGGAATATAGAGGGTGGATAGCGAAGGTGGTGAATTCATGGTGTGTGGAACACCACAACACTGCAGTTTATTCAGATTCAGATTCAGATTCAATTTTAATTGTCATTGTCAGTGTACAGTACAGAGACAACGAAATGCATTTAGCATCTCCCTGGAAGAGCGACATAGCAAATGATTTGAATAAATAATAATAAGTGTCCGGGGGGGGGGGGGGTGATTGGCAGTCACCGAGGTACGTTGTTGAGTAGAGTGACAGCCGCCGGGAAGAAGCTGTTCCTGGACCTGCTGGTTCGGCAACGGAGAGACCTGTAGCGCCTCCCGGATGGTAGGAGGGTAAACAGTCCATGGTTGGGGTGAGAGCAGTCCTTGGCGATGCTGAGCGCCCTCCGCAGACAACGCTTGCTTTGGACAGACTCAATGGAGGGGAGCGAGGAACCGGTGATGCGTTGGGCAATTTTCACCACCCTCTGCAATGCCTTCCGGTCGGAGACAGAGCAGTTGCCATACCATACTGTGATGCAGTTGGTAAGGATGCTCTCGATGGTGCAGCGGTAGAAGTTCACCAGGATCTGAGGAGACAGATGGACCTTCTTCAGTCTCCTCAGGAAGAAGAGACGCTGGTGAGCCTTCTTGATCAGAGTTGAGGTATTGTGGGTCCAAGAGAGGTCATCGGAGATGTTGACTCCCAGGAACCTGAAGCTAGAAACACGTTCCACCTCCGTCCCGTTAATGTGGATGGGGGTGTGCGTGCCGCCCCTGGACTTCCTGAAGTCTACAATGAGCTCCTTGGTCTTCTTGGAGTTAAGGGCCAGGTTGTTGTCAGCGCACCATGCTGCTAAGTGCTGGACCTCCTCCCTGTAGGCCGACTCATCGTTGCTGATGAGGCCAATCACCGTTGTATCATCTGCATACTTGATGATGGTGTTAGTACCATGTACAGGTGTGCAGTCATAGGTGAAGAGGGAGTAGAGGAGGGGGCTCATCACACAGCCCTGTGGAATGTCGGTGTTCAGGGTGAGGGTTGAAGAGGTGTGCTTGTCTAACCTAACAGACTGGGGTCTGTTGGTTAGAAAGTCCAGTATCCAGTTGCAGAGGGAGGGGTCGATGCCCAGGTTACCGAGTTTGGTGTTCAGTTTTGATGGTATAATGGTGTTGAATGCTGAGCTGTAATCGATGAACAGCATTCTTACGTAAGTGTCTGTTGTCGAGGTCGGAGAGGGCGGAGTGAAGTGCCGTTGAGATGGCATCCTCCGTACTCCTGTTCTTGCGGTAGGCAAACTGATAGGGATCCAGTGTGCGGGGTAGGCAGCTTTTGAGGTGTGCCAGGACCAGCCTCTCGAAGCACTTGGTGATGATGGGGGTAAGTGCAACTGGGCGGAAGTCGTTGAGTCTTGCCGCAGTGGAGTGTTTTGGCACTGGCACGATGGAGGTGGTTTTAAGGCACGTGGGGACAACTGCTTGGACAAGTGACAGGTTGAAGATGTCAGTCCAGACGTCTGTCAGCTGCGCAGCACAGGCCCTGAGCACGCACCCGGGGATGCCGTCAGGGCCAGCAGCTTTACGTGCATTAGTCCTACTCAGTGCCACGTATACGTCGTAGGGGGTGAGTGTGAGGGGTTGGTGATCGGCAGGTAGCACAGCCTTGATGGCTGTCTCTAGATTGTCCCTGTCGAAGCGGCCATAGAAGTGATTAAGCTCCTCAAGGAAGGAGGCGTCGCTGGATGTGGGGGTGGTGTTGGAGGGTCTGTAGTCCGTGATGGCCTGGATGCCTTGCCACATGCGTCGGGGGTCGGAGTTGTTGTTGAAGTGCTCCTCAATCCTGAGCTTATGGCAGTGCTTGGCCTTCTTGATGCCCCTCTTCAGGTTAGCCCTGGCTGAACAGTAGGCTCGAGCATCGCCTGACCTGAAAGCGGTGTCCCGTGCTTGTAGCAGTAGCCTGACCTCGCTGTTCATCCATGGCTTCTGATTCGGGAATATGGTCACCTGTTTGAGGGAGGTGACACTATTGATGGTGGAGTTTATAAGTCCAGAACAGAGGATGTGTAGGAATCAATGTCCGTGTGGGAGTCAAGGGTGGCCTGGGCTGCAAACGCCTTCCAGTCAGTGTTTCCAAAACACTGCTGAAGTGTGAAGTCCGCTTCCTCTGACCAGACTTTAACTGTCCTCACAGTTGATTTAACCCGTCTGATGAGTGGGGAGTACTTAGGGAGCAGGAACAATGAGACGTGATCAGACTGACCAAGGTGGGGGAGGGGGATGGCTCTGTAGGTGTAGACTTTGTTGGTGTTGGTGTAGACTTTGTCCAGTGTCTTGTCTACTCTAGTGGGGAAGGAGACATGTAGGTTATTGTTTTCATCAAAATCTTACAGCCTTTAAAATCATTCCTTCCTCCTTTTTCTTACTGTGTACTTTACCTATGGTGTTTTTTCTCACCCACTTAATCCTCAACTCCTTGGTGCATTGTTCATTTAAGTTCTACTTTCCTATTTTGACCTTTGTGCTCCTTTTCACTCTTCTGGTTTTTGCTTCTGCATCTACTTGCCATAGAATCATGGAGACACACAGCATAGAAACAGACACTATGACCCACTTAGTCCAGACAGGCCATCAAGCATCCATGGACATGAATCTTAAATTAATCCCATATTTTACTTTCCTTATATTCTTGTCAGCTACCCCTGATTCTACCGCTCACGTATGCATTGGGTGTAATTTACAATGGATGTTTAACCTACTGATCTGTAAGTCATTGGCATGCACAAGGGAACTGAGTACAAAGTGGGAACCCATGCAGGCGGAACATGCAAACTACACATTAACAGCGCCAGAGATCAGAATTGAACCTGGGCCTTTGGAGCTATGAGGCAGAAGCTCTACTTGTTGCAGCACTATATCAACCAACTGTGCCAACACTGCTACCCTTGCACCTTCTTTACTTTGATGACTTTGTATTCTCATTCATGTCATCCTCCCCACTTGTTCTTGCCTTCAATTGCCTGGGCTTTCTCTCATCCCTCTTGATTGTTAACCCTGACCTGCAGCATTCCAGAAATATTCTGGATCAGGCTGCTCTAGAAGATGAGATTGCATGGAATCCATGCAGTGCTAGCTGATTCGATACCCAATTGACGATGGTAGGAAGCAGAGGATGGTGGTGAAAGGTTGTTTTTCAGACTGGAGGCCCATGTCCAGTAGTGTGCCTAAGGGACCTGTGCTGAGCCCATTATGTTTATCATCTGTATCAACGACTTGAATGAGCATAGTAAGTTTCCAGATGACATTAAAATAAGTGAAATAAATGTCAAATTAAAATAAATGAAATAATGATTAGTATCTCTATCAGTACATATATTACAAGCTGTGATACTGTGATCCTAAATTCAGTTTTCACTGTTAGTTTGTTTCAAGGGTTCAAGGGTATACCTGGAGGAGTTTTGGGGCTGAGGAGCATACTTAAGAAAGAAAGAAATTATAGACAGGATAAAAGGTTATCAAGAATTACAGCGGGATTTTGATCTTGATCAGCTGGCTAGGTAAAGCGAGGAATGGCAAATGGAGTCTGCAAGTTGTTGCATTTTGGGAGGGCAAACTAGGTTAGGAAGTTCAATGTGAATGCGAGGACTCATGGGAGTGTTGTAGAACATACCTAGAAGTACAAGAACAAAGTTCCCTGAAAGAGGCATCACAGGTAGATGTGGGTGAAGAAGGCAGTTGGCACTTGGACATCATCAGGGCATTGAGTATAAATGTAGATGTAGAATGTCTCAACCCAAAACGTCACCTATCCATGTTCTTCAGAGATGCTGCCTGACCCGCTGCTCTAGCGGTTTATGTCCTTTTCGACATAAACAGCTTTTGTCGATATTCCGCACCAGTAACTTTATAGAAAATGTATTTATATAATTGCTTTCATTTGCTAACAGATTCTTAACATAACTAACAAATTTTCTATGGTATTTAATATTTTAACAATGTCATCTGACTTGCAGACATTCTGTGGTTATAAAAGGTGTAATATATGGTTTGTTACCATTCTATCATTTTTATACCGCTTGTCTTTCCATCAGGGAGAGTCTGTACTCTCAGCAGTACCGGAGGAGAGTCGCTCTGAAGGATCAATTGGTTTTAAAATCTATAAGAAGTACTTTCTGGCAGGAGCTAATTGCTGTGTCCTATTTATTGTCTTCGCTCTCAATTTGTTGGCGCAGGTAAATGATCACAATGACCTTGGAAATTGCTGTAGTTGTGAATAATAAGGCTTAAGGAAATTCAAATTCAACTTTCTTATTTAACATATAACATTACAGCACAGAAACAGGCTTTTCGGCCCACAATTTCTGTGCTGAGCATAACGGCAAGATTAATCTCTTAACAAGTTAACAAAGTTGATATCACGGATAGACAGTTATTTCCATCAAGGATGTGGTGGTGAGCTGTCATCTTAAACTGCTGCAGTCTTTGTGGTAAGTGCACACCCACAATGCTTTGAGAATTTGAATTCAGCTCATTATGTAGTCTGGAAATAAATGTAAAATAAAAACTGGCCTCTGCAACAGTGATTGTGAAACTGTTTGGTTGGCCAAAAACCCCATCTGGTTCAGTATTCTCCTGTAAAGTAAACCTACTGTCTGATCCAGTATGGCTTGTCTGTGACTCTGGACCCACAATGGGGAAAAGCGATTTAACCAAGGATTAATTACAGGAGAAATTATAAATAGTATAAAACTAATGTAGGGGTCTTTAAAGTTGTCAGAACAGTCGTAAAGCGTGAGATTGACAACATTTGACCAAAAGTTTGAAATAGGGAGGCAACAAGTATGTTGGCCTTTATTGCCTGGTTGTTTGACCATGAAAGTCAAAGTATCTAACAACAATTATACAGGGTCATGCCGAGATCACAACATTGCCTACAGTGACATTTCTCCCGGAAGTGGCTTCCTGTGAACCCTAGGTGGAAAAGGTGTTTGATGCCACCTTTCATGTCAGATGTTTTTCTACTTTTTCTTTACTCATTTTTCATCTGATGAACGTTCAGGATTTCTTTAGCCTTTACAGAACATTAAATTTGACAGTTAGCCTGATTATCTCCCCCTATGAACTTCAGAGATGTTTTTAAAATCAGAGTGAAAAATACAGTTTTGTAAACTATGGATAGGGTGGTGGATGAAGTTTCAGTTATATAGTTTGTTAACCACCATTTTCAATATTGGTGGTAATTAACTTTTTAATCACCATGAACTTTTAAATAGCACATTTTCAATGCTGATTATAGATTTTGTTTAATTTTTCTGCAGGTTTCCTATATCCTTCAGGATTGGTGGCTATCTTACTGGTAAGAATGGTTTTCTTGATTTGTATAATCTATTTTGAATTTTGTGGAGTAATCCCGAATCAGTGCTAGAAAATTTATTCATAGCTTTTGATCCATTTTGAGTAGTTTTTCAAACTGTGTAAAACCAAGAAATAGATAACATGATGGGGTACGTACTCCCTCCTCCTCTATAAGTATAATCAATCGCTGCTGTGTTTTCTATTATTGTTTTATCAATGAACCCTGGTTTTAATTCCAACTGCAAATAAGGTTGTCTATCCATAGAAAGACACAAAGTGCTGGAGAAACTCAGTGGGTCATGCAGCAGCCCTGGAGAACATGGATAGGTGACCTTTTGGGTCGGGATCCTTCTTCAGACTGATTGTTGGTGTGGGCAGAGGGGCAGAAGAAAGCTAGAAGAGAGGAGGGGTAGGACAAAGCGTGGCAGGTAGTACGTGAGCACAGGCGAGGATTTATTTTGATAAGCTGGTGATTGGACAAAGGCCAGAGATTTTAAAGAAGGTGCCTGACAAAATGATTGAAGTAAATTCTTGTCGTGTTGTAAATTGTGAGGCCAGAGGAAGAAATGTAGGTGGAGGGGGAGGTGCAGGGGATAAATAGAAGAGGGGAAGCAGGTGAGTCCAGGTGCGGCTTGTGGGGATGGGGGCGAGGAATAAAGGGGAGGGAGGGCTGTTAGAGGTTCCCTAAAATTGGAGAATTCAACGTTCATGCCTTTGGGTTGTAAGCTCTTGCATGAGCAATATGAGATACTGCTCCTCTTGACAACAGAGGAGGCCCAGGACAGAAAGGTCAGTATGGCAATGGGAAGGGTAGTTGAAATTGTGAGCAACCGGGAGATCCGGTAGGCCTCGGCAGAGCGAACACGAGTGTTCAGCAAAACAGTTGCCGATTGAACACTTGATCTCTCTGATGTACAGGAGGCCCACATGGGGAACACCAGATGTAGTAGAGGTTTGAGGAGGTGTTTGTGAACCTCTGTTACACCTGGAAGGGCTACTAGGTGGGATACCTGGATGGAGGCGAGGGAGGAGGTATAGGGACAGGTGGTAAATTTCCTGCGGTTGCAGGGGAAAGTACCTGGGGCAGTCTCTGCAGAAGGTGGAAAGGTGTGGAGATAGGAAGATGTGACTGGTGGGATCACGTTGGAAGTGATGGAAATGTAGGAGCATGATGTAGAGGATACGGAGGCTGAGATAGAACAAATAAGGCAAAACTGGATACACAGAATTGAACGAACAGAACTCTTATGTCTTACACTGATTATTTAAATGTAAACAGTTTTTTTTTAGAAGGGGGATGTTATATTGTTGCAATTGAAACTGACAAGTAAATTTAGTGCATGACGTAGTGCATGACGTAGTAAAGTCATATGATCTAGAGAACGGGAACAGATGCACAATGAGAAGCCTGTAGAAGCCATTTTAATCTGTGGAAATATTAAAAGAGAACTCCGACACAAAGTGCCGTCTCCGTTCTTTATCTTGAAGATGGACTTCAAGGCAACACCGCATTTGGAGTATTGCATGCAGTACCGGTCGCCACACTACAGGTCGGATGTTGAGGCTCTGGACAGGGTGCAGAGGAGTTTTACCAGAATGCTGCCTGAATTTGCGGGTTTCAGCTACAAGAAGAGAATGGATAAACCTGGAATGTTTTCACTGGAATGTCAGAGGTTGAGGGGAGACTTGATAGAAGCATGTAAAATGATGATAGGCCTAGATAGGATAGGCAGTCTGAACCTTTTTCCAAGAATGGAAATGCCCAGCAATAGAGGTCATAACTATAAGGTGAGAGGGGGAAACGGCTCTCACTAACTTTTGTTCTCTGTTGCCAGCCGGGCAACCTAGGCAGCCTTTTAGGTTGCCAAATTACAGTTTAGGTGGTCATTTAAGACGGCTTGCATGACACGTGTGATAATGTGCTCAGACAAAGTGCGTAGTTACCAGTCGGAATTATGCTCAATGAAGCATTCACATATTATTTCTGCATCAAATAAAGTCACTAACTAAACATATTCACCAATCAAGACATGATGACATGCAGCAAAATTATAATACAGTATCTCAACTCTTTTTACACGTTGCAATGAATGCAATTTCTATTATTTTTTTCCACTTCCAAACAAAAATGTGGTTGGATTATTCAGCGTATCACCAACCTCGGTGAGACCAAGCGCAGGCTTTGCAATCGCTTCGCACTACACTCAGTTCGCAATAACCAACCTGATCTTCCGGTGACTCTGCACTTCAACTCCCCCTCCCATTCCGAATCCAACCTTTCTGTCCTGGGCCTCCTCCATGGCCAGAGTGAGGCCCGCCGCAAATTGGAGGAACAGCACCTCATATTTCATTTGGGTAGTTTACACGCCAGCGGTATGAACATTGGCTTCTCCAATTTCAGGTAGTCCTTGCTTTCTCCCTCCTTCCCCTCCCATTCCCAGCTCTCCCACAGCCCACTGGCTCCACCTCTTCCTTTCTTCTTCCCGCCCCCCACCCTCACATCAGTCTGAAGAAGGGTCTCGACCCAAAACGTTGCCTATTTCCTTCACTCCATAGATGCTGCTTCACCCGCTGATTTTCTCCAGCTTTTTTGTCTACCAATGGGACCCCACCACTGGCCACATCTTCCCATCTCCTCCCATGGCGGCTTTCCGCAGGGACCGCTCCCTCCATAACTCCATGGTCAATTTGTCCCTTCCCACCCAAACCACCCCCTCTCCTGGCACTTTCCCTTGCAACCGCAGGAAATGCTACACTTGTCACTTTACCTCCTCCCTCGACTTCATTCAAGGACACAAGCAGTCTTTCCAGGTGCGGTAGAGGTTCACCTGCTCCAACCTCATCTATTGCATCCGCTGCACTAGGTGTCAGCTGCTCTACATCGGTGAGACCAAGCGAAGGCTTGGCGATCGCTTGTGACAGAGAGAGAGAGATAGAGAGGGGGGCTCGCTCAGAGTAAAAGGGTAGGTGTCCCGGGTGCTTGCCAAACCGGGCAAAATGACACAGCTTTTAGGTTGCTCGGCGGGACTTTAGGTGGCCATTGGCACCCGGGCAACCGTTAATTTCGAGCCATGGGAAAGTTTAATGGGTTTGTGTGGGGCAAGTTTTTTTTTTACATAGAGAGTGATGGGGACCTGGATCTCGCTGCCAGGGATGGTGGTGGAGGCAGATATGATAGTGGAGTTTGAGGCTTTGGATAGACACATGAAGTGCAGGGAATAGAGGGATATGGATCATGTAAACGCTCTCTTCATGACATAATTATAAACTTCCTGATATCCCTGGCAACCATGCTTTTTCTTCATACAGACGAGAAATATTCCCTCAACACTTTGCCCAACGCCTGTACTTCCACGCAAAGGCAACCTCGTTGATTTTTAAGGGGCCATCTCTCCTTAGAACATAGAACAGTGGGTGGGTTAACATATGATGAGGATTTGACGACACTGGGTCTTAGAGCTTAAGAAACTGGAGCTTAGAAGGATGAGGGGAAACCCTCATTGAAACTTACCGAATAGTGAAAGACCTGGATAGAGTGAATGTGGCGAGGATGTTTCCACTAGTGGGAGAGTCAAGGACCAGAGGTCATAGCCTCAGAATTAAAGAACGTTCCTTTAGGAAGGAGATGAAGAGGAATTTATTTAGTCAGAGGGTGGCAAATCTGTGGAATCCATTGCCACAGAAGACTGTGGAGACCGTCAATAGATATATTTAAGGCAGATAGATTTTTGATTAGTATGGGTGTCGGGGATTATGGGGAGAAGGCAGAGGAATGGGGTTAGCAGGGAGAGATAGATTGAATGGCAGAGTAGACTTGATGTACGAATGGCCTAATTCTGCTCCCATCATTTTTGAACAGTACACCACAGTTTAACTTGGCAGATGGTCGGCACAAAAATTGTGGGTCAAAGAGCCCATTCCTATACTGTTAATGCAAGTAGAAATAGAAGACACGGGGATGGTTCCAAAAAGTAAAGAAAACTTAGGAAACCAAAAGAGGCTGTTCTGCCCATTTTGTCTGTGTTGGCTAATAAAAAATGACTTTGTTTAATCCCACCTTCCAACACTTGGCCGATGGTCTTGGAGAACACAACTTTTCAGCTATACTTCTTTGGTACTACATAAAAGCGCAAAGGATTTTTGCTTCTCCACCCTTTCTGGCAGTGAGATATAAACCAAACCACACTCTGTCATAGTCATACAATGTCTGAAGAAGGGTTTCGGCCCGAAACGTTGCCTATTTCCTTCGCTCCATAGACGCTGCCGCACCCGCTGAGTTTCTCCAGCACTTTTGTCTACCCAGTACAATCAGAGGCCCTTTCCTCAATCCGCCCATGCCGACCAAGATGCCACTCTAAGCAGGTCGCATTTACCTGCATTTGACCCATATTCCGCTGAACCTTTCCTGTCCTTGTACCTGTTCAAATGTCTTTTAAATGATATTATTGCACCTGCCATAGTTACTTCCACTGGCAGTTCATTCCATAAACCTACCATCATCTGTGTGGAAAAAGTTGCCTCTTCGATTGTCACAGTGCCTGCTGATCCGTCTGCTGACCACTGAGGGCAGCATAGACTGTTCAATTATGTTTTAAATATTTTCACCTGTATGTCATTGTCAATTGTATTACTCCCATTTACTCCTATTTAAATTCTGATGTTGTCTCTGTTTTTGCTCAGTCTTGGATTTTGCTCATACTGAGCTATGTATTCTAGTGAAAAAGCATTTTTTCCCCCCAACTTCCTCTTGACTGCTGTGTTGTCTCTGCACTTGGGTCTACTCAGCTTTTACCCAGGTTCTTATTAAATGTTTCTCCTCGCACCGTAAACCTATGCCGTCTAGTTTTATTCACCATTTTCATTTCGCTGCTCATTCTTCCACACCAATAAATAGTCTCGGCCTGCCAAACCTCTCCGCACAATTCAGTTCCTTGAGTCCTGACAACATCCTTGTAAATATTCCGTAAATAAATGTAAGCACCTTATATTCCGCTTGGGGAGTCTGCATCCTGGTGTCATGAACATTGAATTCTCACAATTCTGTTAACCCTTGCTACCTCCTCCCCTTCCTACCTCTCCCTCAGCCCTCGGGCTCCTCCTCCTCCTTTTTCCTTTCTTCTCCCCGCCTCCCCCCACCCCCTGTCAGTCTGAAGAAGGGTTTCGGCCCGAAACGTTGCCAATCTCCTTCGCTCCATAGATGCTGCTGCACCCGCTGAGTTTCTCCAGTATTTTTGTGTACCTAACATCCTTGTAAATCTTTTCTGTACTCTTTCCAGCTTAGTGGCATCTTTGCTATAACTAGGAGACCAAATTTGAACACAATGTGCCTGTCTTGTACAACTGCAACATTATATCTTGACTCGTCTACTCAATGCTTTGATGAAGGCCAGAGTTCCAAAAACCTTCTGTTTTAAACGTTTTCCTTTTTCTCCTATACTTCTGATTATTTTTAATGTATACCTTCTGATTTTTGAACCTCTGATAAGTTGTTCATCTTTGCTTATCTGTGCCCCTCATGACACAGATGTAAACCTCAGTTAAGTCTGTCCTCAACCTTTTGTTCTAAAGAAATACAATATTTTTCATACCCGCAATATTCCTTGCAACAACCTAATGAATTGCAATTTTATAATGACCAGAACAATACGTGCTATTTAAGAAATGACCTAACTAGTGTTGTATATGATCCAATATACCCCAGATCTTATGCTCCTTGCCCCAGTTAATAAAGAAAAATCTTATGATCCTTCCTTAATGGATTTTTAGATATTTTCTGCAAAGCCCTTTTTCTCTTTCACTTGATTTCCTTCCATTGAATGTATAGTTACCATCCTTGTTGAATCTCCTCAAATAAATTACGTCACATTCCCATTTGCTGTTCTACTGCCCAATTGACTAGATTTTTCTACAATTGAAAACTTTTTTACGTCACTACCACCCCCACAGTCACTTTTTATTTCATCTGCAAACCTCTTTTCGTTCTTCCTACATTTGACTTAAACCTTTAGTAATCAGTAATGGACTGAATATTAATCCACATGAAACTACACTGGTATCAGCCTTTCAGCCTCAGAAATAGTGAATAATGATTACTCTTTGCATCCTTCATCTGAGCCAATTTTAAATCCAATTTCTCACCTCCATTGATTTCATGGGTTTTTACTTTATCGCAGCCTGTGCTGTAGCACTTTTTCAGAATTGGTGCTCCTGGTTACCTTCTTAGAAAGTTCAATGAAGTTTGCTTGACTTAACCTCAGAATAAATTTTGTGCTGTCTCTCCCTGATTAATCTGAGTTTTTTTAAATGAAGGTTTATGATGGCTCTAAGAATGGATTTTAACTGCAGAACTGCATGTACATGGTTTTGGAGAGCAAAATTAAGATGGGAGTTATTGGCATAATATTATAGAACAATGGGGCTTTGAAATACATTTACATAGATCCATACAGGTAGTAAGTGAGAGAGGTTGAGAATTAAATAAAATATTTTACAGGTGAGCCATACATTTAAGAGCAGACATTATAAAGCATTAAGCAGAAAACTGGGAGGGTATATTATGCAATTTTGGTCACCATAATATAGGAACAATGTGATTACATCCAAAATAATGAAGATTGTATTCTAAAAGATTGTTGTCGAGCTATGGGGAAATATAGAAAAGGCATGATTGTTTTGGAAAGTGGAAGGTGGGCGCTGGGAAGTTCAATTGAGGAACTTAAAATTAACGTTTCCAGAGATAAGGATAGGAATGCTGGTTTAGATACAGAGAGGCAAATAAAGTAAAATGTTGACGTGAGCATTTAGATTGTATATTCATCATCATTATATTGCGTATACAAAAGTGAAATTAGACTACCTAGAAGAAACCCCAAAGATGCATGCTCCTGAAGCATGTTTGGCACCGACATTGTGGGCCGAAGGGTCTGATTCAATGCTGTACGTTCCACATTCTATGTTCTATCACATTGTTAGGAGTTGAGGAACCGAATTATGGAGAGTGGTTGGGCAGGCCAGGACTTTTATGTTTTTGAGCCTAGGAGACTGAGATGTATAGAGGTGTAAAAAATGATAGAATTATAGACAGAGTGAATGCCTTTTGCCAGAGTTGCCAAATTCTGAATTAAAAGGCATAAGTTTAAGGTGAGAGGGGAAAGATTGAATAGGAACCCAAGGGATACATTTTCTACACAATAGCTGACGGGTATATAGAGCGAGTTGCCAGAGGAAGTAGTAGAGGCAGGTAAAATATATTTTGATAGGTATATTAATAGAAAAGGGCTAATAAACATGAGTTTATGGAACTAGTTTAGCCAGGGCATCTTGATCAGCTAGTCGATTTGGGCTAAAGGGCCTTTTTCCACGCTGTGTGACTGATTTTATGACTACCTGCCTGCCCCACCTGGTTTTCAGCTAACTATCTGGCTGATATTTTGTGACCACCTGCTTGAAGCTTATAACATACTGTGCCTGTTGTACTCTCCTCGGTGAATCCATCTGTCTCTCATTAAATCCATGCAGCCTGCAAAGAGCTGCAGTTGGACACACCTCCAGAAGACAATATTCATCAGGGACACTTGACTGCTCGCTGATCTCCCACTCTGTTAACTGCCATTACTACTGTATGCTTGCCTTCATTGGTCAAGGTGTTGAATATAAGAGTCAGTTTGTCATGATGCAACTTTATAGGACTTTGGTTAGGCGGTATTTGGAGTGTTGCATGCAATTCAGGTCACCCCAATACAAGAGGGTTGTGGAGGCCTTGGAAAGGGTGCAGAGCAGGTTTACCAGAATGATGCCTGGATTAGAGGGTATCAGCTACAAGGAAAAGTTGGAAGATTTGTTTTTTCTGGAATGCCGGAGTTTGAGGGGAGACCTGATAGTTGTATATAACATTATGTGAAGCACAGATAACTGGATAGTCGGAGCCCTTTTCCCTATTATCTAAATATCAAATACTAGAGGTATTTAAGGTTTAGGTTGCTTTAGGTTGAAAGAGGCAAAGTTTAAAGGAAAGGTACGGAGCAGGTTGTTTAAATGGGTGCCTGAAATGCGCTGCCAGAGGTGGTGGAGGTAGATACAACAGGGGTATTCCATATTTGCATACTGAATCCTACCAACCCCAACCTATCATCCCCTGAAGTTGTGTGCAATGTCCCTTACTTCATTACTATCCCTTCTTTTAATGGTCCCAACACTATTCACCACTGTCCCTACCCCAGGTCTTCAGGGTTGATCCTCCCCATCTTGGCCAATCTACTTACCTGATCTTCCCTGAGCCTTCATACACAAACCTGGTTTCTCAATCTGAACCTGCTTTTCCCTGTAGAAAATCCTCTGTTTAATTTTGTATTCAAAGCCTATTCAAATATGTCCTATCCCTTAGGCCTTGCATGTGATATAACTTTGCTGCTGACATACATTCTGATAAAACCTCCAGCTGTGCAGTGTCACTTTAATGCATTTTAAGGCACTTAAGAATTTCTAAGCTCAAGAGTTCATCGCCTCTAAGTTTGATTGATTTAGCAATTAACATCCTACTTTCTCTTTGTAAATATCTTTTGAGTTCTTCAATGTTTGGAAACTTCCAAAACCACACATAACCATGCTTATCTCTGTCTCTGTCATTACAACTTAGAATCCTAAGTACCTTTCTATATAGAGACACTAGCGATTCATGGTGGTGATTTGGGGGATTAGGGAAGGCATTTTCCACCAATTTTCATTTCTCAGGAATTTATTTAGAAGGATAATTCACAAATTAGTTTTGTATAGCCCATGCACTTACAGCTTATGAGAAAAAAATGTCCATGCAATGCTTGTATACAATCATTTTTCACCCAGAGAGTTGTGAATCTGTGGAATTCTCTGCCACAGAAGGCAGTGGAGGCCAATTCACTGGATGTATTCAAGAGAGAGTAGATTTAGCTCTTAGGAATCAAGGAATATGGGGAGAAAGCAGGGTTCTGATTCTGGATGATCAAGCCATGAAGGGCAAAATGGCCTACTCCTGCACCTATTTTCTATGTTTCATGTTTGTATACAATCAGTAGAATCAGTCAGGATCCAGACTGAAAACTTCAGTGGTGAGGAAGAGAACTTAGTACTACACAAAGAGTTCAAAGCAAATCGGGAGAGCAGTGGTGATGTCACAAAAAGTTGTTTTATATCAAGTTTTGCCTCGTTGCTAAAGTACAACAATGCAGTGTTGTCATTATGTCTTATAGGGCTACAAACCAAGAAAGGTTGAACACCACACAAGGAACTGGTCCAAATAATATAACCCAGCAACTGGATATTAACTTTTATTTAGGAACATATGCAGGTATATAGAGAAGGTGGTGAGTGGGTGTTTCTTTAAGTATTTTTTTTATCTGGAGGACAAACAGATTCCATCACATCATCTCTGTACATGAAAAAAGTCAAAGTTCTCTCTTATCCCTGAACTGTTCTACCTCCCTCCTCTCCATGCAGGAATAATCTTAAGTTCTGTAAAATTTCAGAGCAAAAAAACAAAATATTGAGTAAAAGATGTATGTGAAGGATATGATCTCAACAACCTAGGTAAAATGATAGAACTTCAATACTTTGTGAAAACATGCAACTGTTATTGTATTGCACAATAAATGTAAAGAACAAAGCTGTTTCTTTACATGATCTTTTGTGTCAACATGAACCACCTGTGATGATTACATGCCGCATATGAGAAATAAAGCCATGAGCAATAACTGCATTGAACAGTACAGCACAGTTAATTCACAATTTTTAACTCCTTTAGTCTCACACCTTCTGTTTTAATCTCTGGCCTTTGTTCCATCCATCTGGTTTTCAAACCCCCCTACCTCAACTGTGTTCACCAAATACCTGCTATGCTTTGTCCTGCCTCTCATCTTCCCCCTCCTCCCACCTCCCAACAATAAATTTGAAGAAGGGTCCCAAAGCAAAACGTTGCCTATCCATGTGTAGGAAGGAACTGCAACTGCTGGTTTACCCACGAAGATAGACACAAAATGCTGGAGTAACTCAGCGGGTCAGGCAGCATTTCTGACAAGAGGCAGCGATAAGCATGGTTACTTGTGGTTTTGGAAGTTTCCAAACTTGAAGAAACCAAAAGATATTTAAAAAGAGTGTTCCCCTCTCTCTCCTTTGTATCCACCTTTGGTCCTCCCATTTATGTTTTCTTTCTGATACACATGCCTCCCTCTGCCCTCACTCCAGCCCTCCCATTTTCATCCCCGTTTGCCATTGTATCCATCCACCTGCTATCTGTACACAATTACCCGCCGGATCCCTCCACCATTTTGGTTCATCTGCTCTTCATTGCTTCCTGAAATGGTTCTCATTATCATCTTCCTGACTTATCACAGGGTCATAGAGCCTGGAAACAAGCCCTTCGGCCCAAATTGCCCTTGCCGACCAAGCTGTCCCATTTACACTAGTCCCACCTGCCCGTGTATGGCCTAGTTCCGCTAAACCTTCCTATCCATATTCCTGTCCAAATCTGGTCCACATGAAGATCTGGATAAATGAAGACGTACCAGGAGACTTTAGAGACTCAGCAATCGTTACCATCTACAAAAGTAAAGGCGATCGATCTGACTGCAGAAACTATAGTGGCATTTCTCTATTAGCAACAGCAGGCAAGGTCCTCGCCCGCATCATGAACAACCGAGAAGATCCTTCCAGAGACACAAGCCGGATTTAGACCATCACGTGGAACAGCCGACATGATCATAACAATGCGTCAACTACACAAAAATGTAGTGAACAACTTCAACCTTTGTACATGGCATTCATCGACCTCACTAAGGCCTTCGACTTGGTATCAAGGGAACTCTTATGGGACGTCCTATCCACCTGGGGGTGTACTGAAAAGTACATTCGAATCCTGAGACTCCTCCACGATGACATGCTTGCCACAGTCATGGCCAGCAACAGCAACTGTGAGCCGTTTCAAGTCAGATCAGGAGTGAAACAGGGATGCGTGATTGCCCCAACACCGTTCACCATCTTCATTGCGACAACCATCCACATCATCCAGGACGATCTACCTCCAGGAATCGAAATCATCTACAGGACAGATGGCAGACTTTTCAATCTTGCCCGTCTCGTCCAAAACTAAGACATCTATGAGATCCCTCATCGAGTTCCAATAAGCAGACGATAACTGTGTTGCAGCTCTCTCAGAAAATCTTCTGCAACAGGTCCTGACTGCCTTCAACAGTGCATACATGAAACTTCTCAACTCCAAGAAGACTCGGGTTATCTACCAATCATCACCAACTGAGACAAATCGGAAAGAACCATCAATTCAACTTGGTGAAGCAACCCTTGAAAATGTGGATCACTTTCCGTACCTTGGAAGTCACCTCTCCTCCAATGTCAACCTTGATGACGAGATCCACCATCATCTTAAGTGTGCTGGAACAGCTTTGGACGTCTTCGAACGAGAGTCTTTCAAAATCGTGACATCTGAACCGACATCAAAATGTTAGTGTACAAGGCAGTGGTGATTCCAACACCTGTATGCATCAGAAACCTGGACAACACACCAACGCCATCTGAAAACACTTGAAAAGTTCCATCAACTATGTATTCGAAGCATCTTAAATATCAGCTGGGAAGACAGAAGAACCAACGTCAGCATGCTAAATGAAGCAGAAACATCCAGCATCGAAGCCTTCGTCATCAAGAACCAACTAAGATGGGTCGGTCATGTTGTTCGGATGGAAGACGAGCGTCTACCAAAGCAAACCTTCTACTCCCAGCTTAAAGAAGGCAAGCGTAAAAGAGGAAACCAATGCCAAGGACAGGAAACTCTGGCAAACCATCATCCAAGAAGGACCAGCGACCTTCGAAGCCAAGAGATGCACAGAATTGGAAGAAAAGAGAAGAAAACAGAAAGAGAGACAGCAACAACCAAAGCCCGATCTGCCATCTGGAATTACCTGTCCTGAATGCCGAAGAATTTTCAAAGCCAGGATTGGACTCATGAGTCACCTGAGAGTCCATAAAAACAACAGAATGTGGACCATCATCCTCGACCTCGAGGGATAGCCACGACGACCACCTGTCTAAATATATTTTAAATATTGTTATAGTACATGCCTTAACTACCCTCTCTGGCAGCATTCCATATACTCACCACCCACTGAGTGGAAAAAGCTGCCCATCACGTTCCTATTAAATTGTTTTCCTCTCACCGAAAACCTGTGTACTGTGGTTCTTGATTCCCCTACTCTGGGTAAACGACTCTGTGCATCTACCTCCTCATGATTTTATACATCTTTATAACATCACCCTTCATCCTTCTGCACTCCAAGGAATAAAGCCCTAGATTGCTCAACGTCTCCTGAAAGCTCAGATCTTTGTCCTGGCAACATCCTCGGAAATCTCTCTGCACTTACCAATGTCTTGTACAACTGTAACATAACATTTAGGGTAGCACACTGGTACAGCGGTAGAGTTTCTGCTTTGTATCACCAGAGACCAGGGTTCGATCCTGACTACAGATGTCAAGTCATGCAGGCCCAGAGCTGTCAAATGCTCATCACATGTTAACCCAATCATCCCTGGTGCTATTCTCTTAAATCTCCTCTGGACCCTCTCCAACACATCTCTCATAAGAAATGGGGCCCAAAAAAACAATACTTCAAATGTGGTCTGACTAGTGCCCTATAAAGCCTCAAACCTACATCTCTTTTTTATATTCTAGTCCTCTTGAAATGAGTGCTAATATTGCATTTGCCTTCCTTACTACCGATTCAACCAGCAAATTAACCATGTGCGAATCCTGCACCAGCACTCCGAAGTCCCTTTGTACCTCCGATTTCTGAATGCTCTTCCCAGTTAGAAAATAGTCCACGCCTTTATTCCTACTACCAAAGTGCATGACCGCACTCTTTGCTACACAGTATTCTATCTGCCATTTCTTTGCCCACTGTCTCAATCTGTCCAAGTCGCACTGCGGACTTCCTGTTTCCTCTACACTACATGTCCCTCCACCTATCTTTGTATCATCCCCAAACTTAGCACCAAAGCCATCAATTCCATCATCCAAATCATTGATATACAATGTGAAAAGTAGCGGACCCACCACTGAATCCTACAGAGCACCACTGGTCATTGGCAGCCAACCAGAAAAACCCCCTTTATTCCCACTCATTGCCTTCTGCCATTCAGCCAATCTTCTGTCCATGCTATCTTCCCTCTAATAACGTGGGCTCTCATCTTGTTTAGCAACCTCACATGCGGCACCTTATCAAAGGCCTTCTGAAAATCCAAGTAAACAACATCCACTGACTCTCGGTGTTCAAGAAGGAACTGCAGATGCTGGAAGATCGAAGGTACACAAAATTGCTGGAGAAACTCAGCGGGTGCAGCAGCATCTATGGAGCGAAGGAAATAGGCGACGTTTCGGGCCGAAACCCTTCTTCGGGCCGAAACCAGTCGTTCCAGGTGCGACAAAGGTTCACCTGTATCTCCTCCAACCTCATCTACTGCATCCGCTGCTCTAGATGTCAGCTGATTTACATCGGAGAGACTAAGCGGAGGTTGGGCGATCGTTTCGCCGAACACCTCCACTCAGTCCGCAATAACCTACCTGAACTCCCGGTGGCTCAGCACTTCAACTCCCCCTCCCATTCCCAAACCGACCTCTCTGTCCTGGGTCTCCTCCATTGCCAGAGTGAGCAACAGCGGAAATTGGAGGAACAGCACCTCCAATTCCGCCTGGGGACCTTGCGTCCGGATGGCATTAACATTGAATTCTCCCAATTTTGCTAGCCCTTGCTGTCTCCTCCCCTTCCTTAACCCTCTAGCTGTCTTCTCCCACCCTCCCATCTGCCCGCCCTCGGGCTCCTCCTCCTCCCCTTTTCCTTCCTTCTCCCCCCCACCCCCCATCAGTCTGAAGAAGGGTTTCGGCCCGAAACGTCGCCTATTTCCTTCGCTCCATAGATGCTGCTGCACCCGCTGAGTTTCTCCAGCAATTTTGTGTACCATCCACTGACTCTCCTTTGTCTATCCTGCTAATTACTTCCTCAAGATAGCATCTGCAGTTCCTTCATACACAATTACTTCCTCAATATTTCCCACAGGTTTGTCAGGCAAGATCTTCCCTAAACAAAACTTTGTTGTTTACTTTTGTGATAAAATCTTACTAACCACTGAAATCAGGCTATCTAGCCTATAGTTTCCCCTCTTTTGCCTTGCTTCCTTCTTGAACTGTGGAGTAACATTTGCAATTTTCCAGTCCTCTGGGACCACTTCTGACTCTCGTGATTCTTGAAAGATCACTTACTAATGCCTCTGCAATCTCCAAAGCTACCTCTTTCGTAATCTTGGGGTGTCGTCCATTTGATCCAGGTAACTTATCCAACATCAGAGCTTTTAACTTCCCAACACCTTCTCCTTTGTAATAGCAACTCCACTAACTTCTGCCCCCTGATACTCTTGAATTTCTGGCATGATGCTGGCGTCTTCCGCTGTGAAGACTGACGTAAAAAAATGTATTCAATTTGTCCGCCATTTCTTTATTCCTCTTTACTACTTCCCCAGTGTCATGTTCCAGTGGTCCAAAGCTTCTTGCCACTCTTTTACTCTATATACCTGAATAAACTTTTGGGATCCTCTTTTATATTAATGGCTAGCTGATCTTCATATTTCCTATTATTTGCTCTTTTTATTTGCCTCCTGTTGGTTTTTAAAAGCTTCCCAATCCTCTAGCTTTCCACTAATCTTTGCAATATTATATGCCTTCTCTTTTACTTTTATGCTGTCTTTGACTTCCTTTGTCAGCCACAATAATTTTATTCTCTCCTTAGAATCATTCTTCCTCTTTGGGATGAAAATATCCCATGTCTTCTAAATGACTCCCAGAAACTCCTGCCATTGCTGCTCCACCGTCATTCCTGCTAGAGTCCCTTTCCAATCAACCAGCCAGCTCCTCCCTCATGCCTCTGTAGTTACCTTTACTCAACTGTGACACTGACAAATCTGATTTCATCTTCTCCCTCTCAGACTACAGGTTGAATTTTATCATTTTATGGTCACTAGCACCTTTACCTTAAGCGCTCTTAAAAAAAACCCAATTCCTTACACAATACCAAATCCAGAATTGCCTTTTCCCTGGTTGGCTCAACCCCAAGCTGCTCTAAGAAGCCATTGCATAGGCATTCTTATAAATTCCTTCTCTTGTAATTCAGTACTAACCTGATTTTCCCAGTTTATCTGCATATTGAAATCCCCCATGACCACTGTAACATTGCCTTTCTTACATGCCGATTGTATCCCCTGATGTAATTTGTACCCTACATCCTGACTACAGTTCAGAGGACTGTATACTGTACTGTTCAGAGGACTGCAGTTTCTCAGCTCTACCCACAAGGATTCTACTTGTTCTGATCCTCTGTCATCCCTTGCTAAGTGATGCTTACCAGCAGAGCCACCACACCCCCTCTGCTCACATGCCTATCTTTTTGATAGGATGTGTATCCTTGGATGTTCAGCTCAACTCTGATCCTTTTTCAACCACTCCACTGTAATGCCCACAATGTCATACATACCAATCTAATTGCGATAAAACCCCATCTACCTTGTTCCGTATTCTGCCTGCATTCAAATATAACACCTTTAGTTCAGTATTCACTGCCCCTCTTCTCAAATTGATCCCCACTTTGTCTGACAGACTCTTGTCCCTTTTTAAAATGTTCTGTCCTATTTTATCTGAAAAGTTCAGTAACCCCTCCGGCACTCTCCTTCCCTTTATCTTCATCCATAGATTTCCAATTTATTTAATCCCCCACCCCCGCACTATTTAGTTTAAAGCCCTATCAATTCTTCTCATCATTTTATATACTTCTATCCTCTTCCCTCAACCTCTGACATTCCAGAGAAAATAATCCAAGTCTATCCATCCTCTCCCCGTAGCTGAAACCCTCGAATCCAGGTAGCATTCTGGTAAACCTCCTCTGAACCTTCTCCAAAGCTTCCACAATGTTTTGGTAATGGGGCGACCAGAACTGCTCACAATACTCCAAATGCAGCCTAACCAAAGTCCTATAGAGCTGCATCATGGCATCCTGGAATTAGTGTAGTAGAACTACTGTATGAGTGATTGTTGGTCGGCACAGACTTGGTGGGCTGAAGGGCCTGTAACCATGCTGTATCTCTAAATTAAACTAAATATTCCCAAGTTCTATACTCCATACCCTGACTGATGAAGGCTAATGTACCAAAGCGTTCTTGACTACCTTATCTATCCGTGATGCCACTATAAAGGAACTATGTATCTGCACTCCTTGATCCTTCTGGTCTACAACATTCTCCAGAGCCCTGTCATACACTTTGAAGGTCCTGTCTTGGTTCGACTTCCAAAATGCAATACCTTGCCTTGTACATTCTCATCCAAATTGTTGATGGAAATCACATGCAGCAATGGGCCCACCACCGACTCTTGAGGCACACCACTAGTCACAGCCTTCCAGTACGAAAAACAACCTTCCACCATCACCTTCTACATCCTTCCATGAAGCCAATTTTCTATCCAGTGAGCTAGTTCCCATGGAGCTTCATGTTCTAGAGCATGCAGAATCTTATCAGATGCCTTGATGGAATACATATAGACAACGTTTATGGCTCTGCCCTCGCCAATCCTTTTCAACAATTTAGTTGGATCCTCATAAAAATCAATCACATTTGTGAGGCATGGTCTCCCATGCTGACTATTATTTATCAACCCCTGCATTTCTATCTTATCCTTCAGAATACTCTTCAATAACTTGCCTGCCACAGATGTTAGGCTCACTGATCTATAGTTCCCAAGTTTTCCCTTTGTAAATAGAAGCACAACATCAGCCACCCTCCATTCATCTGGCATCTCACTTGTATCTAATGATGATTCATTTATCTCAGCTCGGGTGCCTGTAATTTCTTCTCTAACTGCCCCTGGTTTCCTCTGATATATCAGATTCCAGCATTTATAGCCTTTGTGTTCTCATTCATCACCCTCTAGCTAGTCTTCACCTTCATTCTCTACTCCACCCATGTGGCTCATCTGCCACTTTTTCATCTCCTGCTTTCTATTCCCCATCTGTTTCCGTCGCCCAACGCCATCCCCCTCTCTCTCCCTTACCTGGTACCTTTGCCCATCATCCCTTGCCCATCCCACTGACCTCTTTATAATGGCTATCTTCCATCTTCACTCTCAATCTTGATACAAGAATGCGACCTGAAAATTTAACAATGCCTTTCATCCACAGATGCTGCTTGACCCGTAATTTCTTTCGTTCTGGCTAAATGTTCATATAAAATCAATGCAGCCAATGGGTTTATGCCACCTGAATCAGAAGCTAGTTCAGTGGACAGATTTCACTAACTTTGCAAAGAACTCTGGAAAGCTTTGTGCTCCTCCTTTAGACTCAATGAGAAGACGAGTGGTGGAAAGCTATTAACCTGTTGACGTCAATGAGGTTTGCTGAAGGTCAGGTCTTTAAGCCCCATTCATGGGTCCTGAACCTTTATACTGTTATGTAGGGGGAAAAAAACAGCTGCTTGAATGGGTTTTATTCAGACCATCTGGCCGACAGGAAGAAAATCCTGTGAAGTCCACCAAATTTTGAATCTGCATTCCAAAGATAAATGTGTTTCAGAAAAATGCAGATTTGTAATTTAGTTTCTTATTTACTACAAATACGAATATATAAAATTATTACTTTAGAATCAATTGCTGTGCATAACTGAAGTTTTTTTTTTTATCTCTGCAGGTTTAACAATAGCTGTGATACTATTTGGAATTACCAGATGTTTGATCATTTTCAAAGTGTTGGTTAATGCATCGCAGGAATTACATAACAAAATGTTTACATCCATTATACGAGCACCAGTTTTATTCTTTGACAGAAATCCTATAGGTAACTTTTTAAGTTCCCGTTACTTTTCTTTTGGACAGAGGAAAGATATTGGTGTATATTGAATTCTGTTCAGCATTCTGTTTCAAAAATTTCAGACCATCATTGCAAAAAAAAAAAAATGTGATTGTGTTTGGCATTATGTTTAACTACCACAAGGGGATGGTGTTCTCTATGTTTTATAGCTGTTGCAATAAGTTACTTTATGTATGTACATTGCTATTCATTTGAGTTATTTAAACTTTATCAACCGATGGGCTGACCTGATCAATATAATTATTAATGATTTAAGTGTAAAAAATACTGATAGTGGATAGTCTTGTAAAGAATTAAGGTCCACTATATAATTTAAAGTAGAAACCAAAGCTTGAATTGTACTGTTCCAAAACCTGAATATGTGGTCTTTAAAATGATGAGAGGGATAGGCAGAGTTGACGTGGATAAGCTTTTTCTATTGAGAGTAGGGAAGATTCAAACAAGAGGACATGATTTGAGAATTAAGGTTTAGGGGTAATATGAGGGAGAACTTTTTTACTCAGAGAGTAGTAGCTGTGTGGAATGAGCTTCCAGTGGAAATGGTGGAGGCAGGTTCGATGTTATCATTTAAAAATAAATTGGATAGGTATATGGATGGGAAAGGAATGGAGGGTTATGGCCTGAGTGCAGGTAGATGGAACTAGGGGAGAATAAGTGTTCGGCACGGACTAGAAGGGCCGAGATGGCCTGTTTCCGTGCTGTAATTGTTATATGGTTATATGTGGTCTTTGAGCTGTTCATTACTGTGGATGCGCTGTTATATATGACCATGATATAATAGTACATGAAGAAATCCTATATGCTGCTATCACACCTGTCAAACTGAATTTGTTTGCAATTAAACTTAGCTACCATGTCCTTTTAAATGCAACTTACTTGGAATATATCAAATAATTAAATCAGAGTTTAAAAAAAAAGTGAACTCAGCTCCAATTAAGTCAATAGTTTGACTCATTCCCTTTATCAGAAATCTCAGCACCAGTATTTCTTAATGTTGATAACTGGTTGCAACCACAAAGTTTGTTTTAATCACGATAAAGCACAGAAGGAACTCTGAACTCGAAATGCGGGCCAACAGTATTCAGCATTCAACAGTATCAGTCGCCTGGTAATTTTTAGGTTATTATGTTAGGAATACAACTTCAAGTACTCCTGGAAGATTTAGTTGTTTTAAACCCTTTGCTTCTCATACATAATAATTATAACCATATAACCATATAAAAATTACAGCACGGAAACAGGCCATCTCGGCCCTACAAGTCCGTGCCGAACAATTATTTTCCCCTAGTCCCATCTACCTGCACTCAGACCATAACCCTCCATTCCTTTCCCATCTATATACCTATCCAATTTATTTTTAAATGATAGGTCTTTATTCTCTGGAGCGCAGAAGGTTAAGGGGGGATTTGATAGAGGTCTTTAAAATGATGAGAGGGATAGACAGAGTTGATGTGGACAAGCTTTTCCCTTTGAGAATAGGGAAGATTCAAACAAGAGGACATGACTTCAGAATTAAGGGACAGAAGTTTAGGGGTAACATGAGGGGGAACTTCTTTACTCAGAGAGTGGTAGCGGTGTGGAATGAGCTTACAGTGGAAGTGGTGGAGGCAGGTTCGTTGGTATCATTTAAAAATAAATTGGATAGGCATATGGATGAGAAGGGAATGGAGGGTTATGGTATGAGTGCAGGCAGGTGGGACTAAGGGAAAATAATTGTTCGGCACGGACTTGTAGGGCCGAGATGGCCTGTTTCCGTGCTGTAATTGTTATATGGTTATATGGTTAAAATTGAACCTGCCTCCACCACTTTCACTGGAAGCTCATTCCACACAGCTACCACTCTCTGAGTAAAGAAGTTCCCCCTCATGTTATCCCTAAACTTCTGTCCCTTAATTCTGAAGTCATGTCCTCTTGTTTGAATCTTCCCTACTCTTAATGGGAAAAGCTTGTCCACGTCAACTCTGTCTATCCCTCTCATCATTTTAAGGACCTCTATCAAGTCCCCCCTTAACCTTCTGCACTCCAGAGAATAAAGACCTAACTTATTCAACCTTTCTCTGTAACTTAGTTGTTGAAACCCAGGCAACATTCTAGTAAATCTCCTCTGCACTCTCTCTATTTTGTTGACATCCTTCCTATAATTGGGCGACCAAAATTGTACACCATACTCCAGAATTGGTCTCACCAATGCCTTGTACAATTTTAACATTACATCCTAACTTCTATACTCAATGCTCTGATTTATAAAGGCTAGCATATCAAAAGCTTTCTTTACCACCCTATCTACATGAGATTCCACCTTCAGGGAACTATGCACAGTTATTCCTAGATCCCTCTGTTCAACTGCATTCCTCAATTCGCTACCATTTACCATGCACGTCCTATTTTGATTTGTCCTGCCAAGATGTAGAACCTCACACTTATCAGCATTAAACCCCATCTGCCATCTTTCAGCCCATTCTTCCAAATGTCCTAAACCTCTCTGTAGACTTTGGAAATCTACTTAATTATCCACAACACCACCTATCTTAGTATCATCTGCATACTTACTAATCCAATTTACCACACCTTCATCCAGATCATTGATGTACATGACAAACAACAGTGGACCCAACACAGATCCCTGAGGCACCCCACTAGTCACCTGCCTCCAACCTGGCAAACAGCCATCCACCAATACTCTCTGGCGTCTCCCATTCAGCCACTGTTGAATCCATCTTGCTACTCCTGCATTTATACCCAACAATTGAACCTTCTTAACCAACCTTCCATGAGGAACCTTGTCAAAGGCCTTACTAAAGTCCATATAGACAACATCCACTGCTTTACCCTCATCAATTTCCCAATTCTGAATGAGAAAGGATTAATAAGGAAGGCATGGTAATTCAGGAAATTCCAGCCTTGAATTTTAAAAGCCAATATGGACTCCATGATGGTTCCACAAGATAAACCTCTGATTATCTAACCCATTGAAAAAATCCTGGGTTTAACAGTCAGTGCTGATTTAATGAGTTTGAACCAAAAGTTCAACTTTCTTAGGTTATAGAGGGACCTTTTGATGGAGGTACGATGGTGACGCATGTGAGAATGAGAGCATCTTCAAATGTCCCTTGATGTTGAATAGCCTGTTATCAATTGCTTTCAGGCCAATTGCTTGGCTAGGGAATGAGAAGAATTAGGATACATCACCAAACAAATAAAATGGCAGACAAAAAGATAAAGAATGTATAAGGATTGTAAAATTACATTTTAGTCTTGCATAAATTAGGACTGGATTGAATTGAATTGAACCCTTTATTTGTCATTCAGACCTTTCGGTCTTTTGAAGGAAAAATAAAATCTTACGCATGAAAGATGAAATTGAGTTCATAGGGAAAGTCATCTGAATAACATAGAATACAGTACTGGAATAGACCCTCAGCCCACAAAGACCATGCCAAACATGATGCCGGGTTAAACTAACCTCCTCTGCCTGCACGTGCTCCATATCCTTCCATTCCCTGCAAATCCATGTGCCTATCTAAAAGCCTCTTAACTGCCTCCTCCATCACCTCTGGATGCTCCAGCGAAAACAATCCATGTTAGTCCAACCTCTCTTTATAGCGAATATTTTGAATTTAGTTAAACCACTTCTGAACCCTCTTCAGAGCCTCCCATCCTTCCCGTAATGGGGTGACCAGACTGCACATAATACTCCAAAAGCAGCCTAACCAAAACCCTATAAAGCTGCAACATGATTTCCTGACTCTTATACAGAGTGCCCTGACCAATCAAGGCAAGGATACCATATGCCTTCGTTACCACTATATTTGTTTTGCCACTTTCAGGGAGCTATGGGCATGCATCCCTGTGTATATCAAAGCCGTTAAGGGCCCTGTTATCCCCTTATATTCGACCTCCCAAAATGCAAAACCTCACACTCAGAAGAAACTCCATTTGCCATTTGTCAGCCCATTTCTTTAGCTGATGTATATCCCACTGTATACTTTGGCAACCTCTTGATCTAGGCTGCAGTAGGATGTTTAGTGGCAGAGATCCTGCAGGGAACATTGTCTGCACAAAAAACTTGAACTTAGAAAATGGGTCGGATCAGTGTCTCAAAAAATATCACTTCAATGATAAGGGCATAGAAGGCAGATAGCACAAGGCAAAAAGGTGGACTTTGTCAAGCATCGGGGTGAATACAGTAAATAACCTGGATTCATATAACATGTGGAAGAGGGAAAGCAAATGAAAAAGTAAAAGGAAATAAAAGAGAAGTTAGAAAGGTATTTTAAAGTCAAACCAAAAAAATGTTTCAAGTAAACTTCTGTCTTAACTAATCGCATCTGCTTGCACATGGCCTATATTCCTTCATTCTTATCCTGTTCATGTGTCTGTCGAACTGCCTTTTAATGGTCTGAAGAAGGTCCCCACACGCAAACTCACCTATCCATGTTCTGAGATTTTGCCTGACCTGCTGATTTACACCAACAGTTTTTGTCTTTTTTTTAATAACCAGCATCTGAGTTCCTTGTTTCTGCCTTTTAAACATTGCAATCAAATCATCTTCCACCACCATCCCTGGTAGCATGCTTCTGGCGTCTTACCAAGCTACATTGTGCATCTCCTTTAAACTTTTCCCCTCTCATAAAGCTATGCCCAGTCAACCCTGCTGACATCCCTAATCAGACCATGTCTTTCCAAATGCTCACTGGTTTATAGCTCCCAGATTATTCCTTGCAGTCCATCTTAAATGGAGGAACAACATTAGTCACCCTCCAGTCATCAGACACCTCACCCGATTCATCTATCTCGCGGTCCCCAGCTAGGAAGTGGCCGTTCCAGGTGGCCCAGCCGCTGTGAGGACTCTCCCGACGCCGGGGCAACACCACCCGGCCAGAACGGCCAGGAACATCGGGCCTCCGTGGAGGCAATTGCGGTGGCCTCAATAGGCCTGACTTTGGGTGAACTGGGGATGGGGACTGGACATTGTGCCTTCCCCCTCAGTGGATTTTTTTTTTTTTTTTTTTTTTTTGTGTGTAAGTTAATATGTTAGTCTGTGTCTAAGATGGCTGTCGGAAGGGAGAGTGGACGCCGGCGCGCTTTAGCTGCCGCTGCTCTCTCTTCACATTGTGTTTTTTGATTTTTTGTCTTTGGAGCGATTTCTGTCTTTAATTTGTGTACTGGTGATGTCCTTATTATTTATTTTTCTCCGACTATATGTTTTTTCTCTTCTGTTAATTTCTGTAAGGTGTCCTTGAGACTGAAAGGCGCCCGAAAATAAAATTTATTATTATTATTATTATCTCAGCCAGTTCCTGCAGTTTCTTCTGTAGCTTCGAACAGTGTCCTGGGATATTTCTAAGGTAGACAAAATGCTGAAGAAACTCAGCGGGTGAGGCAGCATCTATGAAGCGAAGGAATGGGTGATGTTTCGGGTCGAGACCCTTCTTCAGATACCTGGGATATATCTGATCGGTCTGGTGTTCAATACTTGCAACGATACCACATTGGCAATTCTCATTTGAATCCACATCAAGGGTATTAATTTGAAACAATGCCCCAATCTTTCACAATCTGTGCTGCCAATAATAATATTTAGCATCTCGTGCATTTAGCTAATTTCGGGGCCTCTTCACTTTGGCCATCCTGCAAATTATAGCAGCCCAAAAGTAATGACTAGGCACAAAATGCTGGAGTAAATGTGGGAGAGGCAGCATCTCTGGATAGAAGGAATAGGTGATGTTTTAGGTTGAGACCCTTCCTCAGACTTCCTTGAGTCTCCCTGAGTTACTCCAGCATTTTGTGTCTATCTTCGGTGTAAACCAGCATCTGCTGTTCCTTCCTGCACATTAATGATTTCAGATGATGGATCCAAGCCCTTTTTCCAAGACACCTCATTTGACTTTTGAATGTTTAAGGTATTGAATGCTTTTCAACTCTTTCTAATTATCTTCCATCTTTATATGTGCGTTGGTACATATTGAATATTTTCTATTATATATTATGACTCATATAGTGCTGCATTTTGACCCAGTAAATGCATGCTAAGTCCATTATCATTTTGCAATAGTGCTTGGAGTAGGTGTGATTGGGCTTGTTTGACTTTTAAACAAACATCATATTGTTTTTACAGCAGCTTATCTGTTATCAGGGCGTGATGCTGAACAATAGATTTAAGGGAGGTGTACTTGAACTGTAAATATCGTGGAGCATACTGATACATATATCAGTGTTAGGTTATTATCAGTGACTTCGATAAAACCAATTGCAGTGAAATAATATTGTAACATTTTCGCTGATTGCTGCAACTCGAACTTTCACTCATCAGCATTGATCGTTCTTGATAGTTATTCATAGACATAGACATAGAACATGGATAGGAACTGGCCTTTCAGTCCACAATGTTTGTGCTGAACATGATACCAAGTTAAACTGGTCCTCTCAGCCCGTACATTATCCATATTGCTCCATTCCCTTCACGTCCGTGGGCTTATTTAAAAGCCTCTTAAATGCCACTACGTATCTGCCTCTACCACCAGCCGTGCCAGTGCGTTCTAGGACCCCATCTGTAAAAAAAACTTGCCCCGCACATCTCCATTAAACCTCCCCCTCACCTGATAGCTAGTATTGGACATTTCCACCCTGGGAAAAAGGTTCTTCGACTGTCTACCCTATCCAAATCTATTTCATAATTTAATATACTTCAAGTCGGTCTGAATAGTAGCAAGTTAAAGTGACAAAGTAATTTAAAACACGAGCAAATCAAAACAAAATCTAACCTTTTAGAGACTTTTTAAATGGATTACGTAACCCCCCCCCCCCCCCCCCCACTGACCACGTAGTAATTTAGTTGGACTTCGGAGGTCCCGAGAGCTGCCAAGGCCCGAAGCCTGTTCGTAGTCGGCCCCGTATATGGAGATATAATAAGAACTGAAAGAAGTGGAATCATATGACTGAAGAAGTATTGTAAGCATAAGTATGTTTAAAGATCTTGCAGTGACTTATTTTCAATTCCTTCAGGTCGGATCTTGAATCGTTTCTCCAAAGATGTTGGCCACCTGGATGACCTGCTGCCCTATACGTTCATGGACTTCATGCAGGTGATTCAGTAATCAGTGTTTATGAATTGTATGTCGCTGATTATTTTATAGGCCATCAAATACTCTACTTGCTGAAATATTGTGATCACAGAACAATTGCTTTCCACCCAAAAACTTCTAACAAAGCTAAACAATTACTTAACGGAAGTGTCTGCACATCTGGCGAAGGCTTGGTGGTAATTTTGTGAAAAAGCAAAGCAACAGAAGAAGTTTAGTATAAAAATAATTGCTGTATGGGAGTAGATTCAGAACTTTAGTGGCATTTCTTGTTCATACCTGCAGAAGAGTAGGTTTGCTGATAGTAAGATACATTCCTTGAGATACCTTTTGTATCTCCCGTTCATAACATTTCACTGCATTTACAATGATGATATTTTCAAGTTTATTTTCAAATAAAAGAGTATACACATTAAAGTATGATGTCACAATCTACATCTGATAATAATAGTCATAGAGCGGTACAGCACGGAAATAGGCCCTTCAACCCACATTGTCTATGCCAGAAATAGACACAAATTGCTGGAGTAACTCAGGGTCAGGCAACATCTCTGGAGAGGAATAGGTGACATTTTGGGTCAAACCCTTCATCAGACACAATGCCAGTCTAATTTAATGATTTCAGTGCAGAATAGCTGTTTTTCATTTGACTGCCATTAAGTGAAAAGAACTTTGAAATATATGGTTGTAAACTACTTTGACCACTTAAAAAAAAGTTGGCGACTCCATTTGCTACATTTATTTGATACCATGAATAGTTAATCTCAACCGTATGAAAACTATCCAACTTGCTGAAAACCATATTTATTGGTGGGTCCACACTTAGAGTACTGTCAAGAGAGAGTGTTATATTGTCATGTGTCCCAGATAGAACAATGAAATTCTTACTTGCTGCAGCACAACAGAATATGAAAACATAGTACACTGTAAACAATAGGATAAACAAGAGAAAAAAATGTTCAGTGTGTTATATGTGTGTGTGTGGGTATACATTTATTTATTTATTTGCATATCCATACACACACACATATATATATATAAACCTATTATTAAAATCTGACAATGTGCACTTTAACCATTAACCATTTTTAATAGAAAAAAAATCACATGTGGTTAAAGTGCACATTGTCAGATTTTAATAAAGGCCATTTTTATACATTTTGGTTTCACCGTGTAGAAATTACAGCAGTGCCTATACATAGTCCCCCGTCCCCCCCCCCCCCCCCCCCCCCCCCATTTAAGGGCACCATAATGTTTGGGACACAGCAATGTCATGTAAATGAAAGTAGTCATGTTTAGGACTTTGTTGCATATCCTTTGCATGCAATGACTGCTTGAAGTCTGCGATTCATGGACATCACCAGTTGCTGGGTGTCTTCTCTGGTGATACTCTGTCAGGCCTGTATTGCAGCCATCTTTAGCTAATGCTTGTTTTGGGGGCTAGTCCCCTTCAGTTTTTTCTACAGCATAGAAAAGGCATGCTCAATTGGGTTCAGATCGGGTGATTGACTTGGCCACTCAAGAATTGACCATTTTTTTAGCTATGAAAAACATTTTTGTTGCTTCAGCAGAATGTTTGGGATCATTGTCTTGCTGTAGAATGAACCACGACCAATGAGTTTTGAGGCATTTGTTTGAACTTGAGCAGATAGGATGTGTCTATACACTTCAGAATTCATTATGCCACTGCCATCAGCAGTTGTATCATCAATGAAGATAAGTGAGTCAGTGCCTTCAGCAGCCATACATGCCCAGGTCATAACACCCCTACCACCGTGTTAACAGATGAGGTGGTATGCCTTGGATCTTGGGCAGTTCTTTCCCTCCTCCATACTTTACTCTTGCCATCACTCTGATATGTTAATCTTCGTCTCATCTGTACACAAAACCTTTTTCCAGAACTGCGGTTGCCCTTTTAAGTACTGTAGTGGCCATTTGGCCTGTTTTGCATGTCATTGTGGATGGCATGTTCCTTTAAATTTTAGACTGCCCGTTATAATGTGGGTGGGATTGATGACGTGTCTTTGGGCGTGTTTATGCAGCGTAACTGCTTGCGTGGTAGTTTAGTTGGTTAGATTCGTTTTGGAGTGAAGAGGGAGAAGGTTAATCCTTCGACCATGTCAAGCCACATGTCAAGATCATGTGAAGCATGGAGACACAAGGAGTTTTCTAGTATCTGAAGTAATGAGCTGGAGTTCGAAGAAGATTGCCGGAACAAGTCGGAAAACCTTGGATGTATCTTACTGTTTTATATCTACAATAAAGAAAATATTCATTAAAAGAGTGTGTGCTGAAGCTTCATGAAAGGAGAAGCTCTGAAGGTCTCTGAGACAGCTTGCATGCGTGCCGAAGATATTCCCCTTATCCCGTCTCACCCAATTAGTGGCTAGGGAGTTAATTTCCTGAAAGATTTGAAAAATCTGCCGCTACAAATACTTCTTGGCAAATTGTAACCTGGCCACCCTATTTTTGTGGCTAACCAGTTGTTTGCATCTTTGCTACAGCCTCTGTATTTCTGTTCATGAAGTCTTCTGCAGACAGTGGTCATTGACAAATCCACACCTGACTGCTGAAGAGTGTTTCTGATCTGTTGGACAGGTGTTTGGGGATTTCTCTTTATTATGGACATAATTCTTCTGTCTGTAGCTGTGGAGGTCTCGTTGGCCTGCCAGTCCCTTTGTGATTAGTAAGCTCACCAGTGCTCTCTTTCTTCTTAATGATGTTCCAAACAGTTGAGTTTGGTAGGCCTAAGGTTTGGCTGATGTCTCTAACGGTTTTATTCTTGTTTCTCAGTCTCATAATGGCTTCTTTGACACAACTTTGGTACAACATTGGTCCTCGTGTTGATAAACAGCAATAAAAGTTTCCAAAGGTGATGGAAAGACTGCAGGAAAGACTAGGTGCTGAGAGCTCTCTTAAACCTGCATTAAGGAGGCAATTAAACACACCTTAGCAATTACAAACACCTGTGAAGCCATGTGTCCCAAACATTATGGTGCCCTGAAACGGGGGGACTATGTATAAACACTGCTGACGCTTGAGCTGCCTCCTGATTATGCCATGTAGGAGGTAATGGCATTCAAGCTCTGTCGCAGTTGCCAAACATCCACCCCATCCTCCAGCTTTGAGCGGAAGTTCCTTTTGGCCTTTTTGATTGCCTTGTCAAGGTCGTATCTGAACTTCTTGTAGACCTCTGCGTCACCAGACCTGAATACCCGGAATTTGGTCTTCAGAAGAATGCGGATCTCCTGGTACATCCAAGGCTTCTGGTTAGGAAACACTTGGATGGTTTTTGTAGGAACACAGTCCTCCACACATTTCCGTATGAAGTCAGTAACGACTGGCGAATTCATTCAAGTCTGTTGCCAAGTGTAATAGGGATCGATGTGAAAGGTGAGATGCGTAAGGAATTAAAAGTATTGTATGTGAATGCGCGAAGTATAAGAAGTAAAGTAGATGAGCTTGAGGCTCAGTTAGAGGTTGGTAGATATTACATTGTGCGGATTACTGAGACATGGCCGCAGGAGGATCGGGCCTGGGAACTTAATATTCAGGGTTATACATCCTATAGAAAGGACAGGCAGGTGGGCAGAGGAGAGGGGGGGGTAGCTCTGCTGGTGAAGGATGGAATTCAGTCCCTTGCGAGGGAAGACATAGGGACTGACGAGGTAGTCACTGTGGATTGAGTTGAGGAAGTGTAAAGGCAAGAAGACACTAATTTGTGTTATTTACAGACCCCCAAATAGTAGTCCGGATGTATGGTGTAAGTTGCAGCTGGCATGTAACAACTGGCATGTAACAAAGGTAATGCCACTGTGGTGATGGGGGATTTCAATATGCAGGTAGACTGGGAAAATCAGGTTGGTTCAGGACCCCAAGAAAGAGAGTTTGTAGAATGCCTCCGAGATGGATTCTTAGAGCAGCTTGTAATGGAGCCGACCAGAGAAAAGGCAATTCTGGATTTAGTGTTGTCCAATGAACCAGATATGATAAGAGAACTCGAGGTAAAGGAACCGCTTGGAGGTAGTGATCATAATTTGATTAGTTTTAATCTGTAATTTGAGAAGGAGAACGTTAAATCGAAAGTGGCAGTGATGCAGTTGAACAAAGGGGACTATGAAGGCATGAGAGGGGAGCTGGCCAAGGTAGACTGGAAATGGATCCTAGCAGGAATGACGGTGGAACAGCAATGGCAGGAATTTCCGGCCATAATCCGGAAGACGCAGGATCATTTCATTCCAAAAAAGAAGAAAGATTCTAAGGGGAGTAGGAGGCAACTGTGGCTGACAAGAGAAGTTAGGGATAGAATAAAACGAAAAGAAAAGATGTATAACACAGCAAAGAGTAGCCAGAAGCCAGAGGATTGGGAAACTTTCATAGGACAACAGAAGGAAACAAAACGGACAACACGGGCTGAAAAGATGAAGTACGAGGGGAAGCTGACCAGGAATATAAAGAAGGACAGTAAAAGCTTCTTTAGATATGTTAAGGGAAAAAGAGTAGCAAAGTCCTTTGCTCCTTTGAAGGCAGACAACGGTGAAATTATTTTGGGCAACAAGGAAATGGCAGAAGAGTTGAATAGGTACTTCGGATCTGTCTTCTCTAAGGAAGACACAAACAATCTCCCAGATGTACTGGAGGACAGAGGATCTAAGGGGGTAGAGGAACTGAAATAAATTTTCATTAGGCGAGAAATAGTATTGGGTAGGCTAATGGGACTGAAGGATGATAAATCCCCTGGGCCTGATGGTCTGCATCCCAGGGACCTCAGGGAGGTGGCTCTAGAAATAGTGGACGCATTGGTGATCATTTTCTAATGTTCAATAGATTCAGGATCAGTTCCTGTGGATTGGAGGATAGCTAATGTTATCCCACTTTTCAAGAAGGGAGCGAGAGAGAAAATGGGGAATTACAGACCAGTTAGCCTGACCGGTGGTGGGAAAGATGCTGGAGTCAATTATTAAAGAGGTAATAATGGGGCATTTGGATAGCAGTAAAAGGATTAGTCCAAGTCAACATGGATTTATGAAAGGGAAATCATGCATGACTAATCTTCTGGAATTTTTTGAGAATGTGACAAGTAACATGGATGAAGGGGTGCCAGTGGATGTAGTGTATCTAGACTTTCAGAAAGCCTTTGATAAGGTCCTGCACGGTAATGCCACTGTGACTAAAATTAGAGCACATGGTATTGGGGTTATGGTGTTGACATGGATAGATAATTTGTTGGCAGACTGGAAGCAAAAAGTAGGAGTGAACGGATCCTTTTCAGAATGGCAGGCAGTGGCGAGTGGAGTGCCGCAAGGCTCGGTGTTGGGGCCGCAACTGTTTACCATATATATTAATGTTTTGGAAGAGGGAATTAGGAGCAACACTAGCAAGTTTGCGGATGACACAAAGCTGGGTGGCAGTGTGAACTGTGAAGATGATGTTAGGAGGTTGCTGGGTGACCTGGGCAGGTTGAGTGAGTGGGCAGATGCGTGGCAGATGCAGTATAATATAGAAAAATGTGAGGTTATCCACTGTGGCGGCAAAAACAAGGGGGCAGATTATTATCTCAATGGGGTTAGGTTAGGTAAGGGGGAGGTACAGCGAGACCTGGGTGTCCTTGTACACCAGTCACTGAAAGTTGGCGTGCAGGTACAGCAGGCAGTGAAGAAAGCTAATGGAATGTTGGCCTTCATAATAAGAGGATTTCAGTATAGGAGTAAAGAGGTTCTTCTGCAGTTGTATAGGGTTCTGGTGAGACCACATCAGGAGTATTGTGTACAGTTTTGGTCTCCTAATTTGAGGAAGGACATCCTTGTGATTGAGGCAGTGCAGCTTAGGTTCACAAGATTGATCCCTGGGATGGTGGCATTGTCATATGAGGAAAGATTGAAAAGACTAGGCTTGTATTCACTGGAGTTTAGAAGGATGAGGGGGTTCTTATAGAAACATTTAAAATTATAAAAGGACTGGACAAGCTAGATGCTGGAAAAATGTTCCCAATGTTGGGCGAGTCCAGAACCAGGGTTCTTAGAATAAAGGGGAGGTCATTTAAGAATGAGGTGAGAAAAAACTTTTTCACCCAGAGAGTTGTGAATTTATGGAATTCCCTGCCACAGAGGGCAGTGGAGGCCAAATCACTGGATGGATTTAAGAGAGAGCTAGATAGAGCTCTAGGGGCTAGTGGAGTCAAGGGATATGGGGAGAAGGCAGGCACGGGTTATTGATAGGGGACGATCAGCCATGATCACAATGAATGGCGGTGCTGGCTCGAAGGGCCGAATGGCCTCCTCCTGCACCTATTTTCTATATTTCTATGTTTCTATTAAAAACATTACATTTTATTCATGCTGTTATAAAACTTTGTGATATTTTTAAACAATGATAAATCCCATTATTATTAATAGCCAAATGTAATTTTATTATCTAACACATGGTACCATGGGTTTAAAGTATATTCTTGTTTCTCAATAATATTGCAGCTGTTCTTTAGAGAAAGCCAGCGATTTATAGAGGTAAAAGTGAATTGCAGCACCCTTCTACTTAAAAATCAGCAGCTTGACTGAGTTTAAATAACTAACTTTTCATATCTTTTCACTAAGCACAAAGGCCCAATCCTGCAACTGCTTGAACCACCAGTGTAGGTAGAATCTGAGACCACCACTGAATCTGTCATTCCCTGCCAACCATACAAAAAACTCATTGACTGTAGCTTTATGAAGTGAAAATGCTGAATAAGGGGTTGAAGTGATAGAAGCATCCATTGTCAGTAGTCTGAATGACTAACAGCTGCATCTGGATGTGATAGTCAAAAGGTTCTAAGGCAGGGATAATGGTATGGGTCAGTCATTTTCATTAGTGAAAAGAAGTGGAATTGTCTTCCCTTGTTTCAGTAGCACTGACCCTTACAGTTTTTTTTGTTTGGCGGTGTTAAGGAAGGTGTCTGGAAGGAATTCTTGTGGATTTATTGTAAGTTGTTAAAGACTGAATCATGGAAACGTGAAGCTGGAGACAAATTCTTCAATTCCCACTCACAATTAAAATCTGAAACTCAAATCAAAGCAAAATGTTTTGTTTTGTTTATGCCTTTTATCCCTATTTGTTCATTGTGTATTTACTGTTTATACAGTTAATTGTTAGAAGAATGTTTATGTTAGGTTTAAAAGTGACTGGTCATATCTACATAACAAAAACATTGTAATTTACTCTAATTTCTCATTTTTAGACATCAAGGAAAAGTTAGCATCATTAAAAATTATGGCTTAAAGATTAAAATCTGGACATAAAAAACAGGAATGTACCCATTAGTTTGGTTGTTCACACAATTGCAAATTTGTAGTTGCATTTTGCTCAATCTTGAAAATTATCAAGCATAATGTTTTGTTTGGAATGTTTGTATATAAAAGCTTCATTTTCACTTTCAAGAGCAGTGTCCATTAGGTTAAATTTTTGCTTGTTTACTTCATTGTCTATGAGCTATGGGAGGAATCAGACATTCCGTGATCTTGACAAGATATCTTGTACAGCAAGCAATTTAATCTCGCCAACCAGCAGTGTAATGACCCTTTCATCACTGTGAGACTGGATACTTTTGCCGTGTTGTTTCTGACCAGTAAAATAGTTTGTTACAAAGTCAGCATCTGTAACAAACTTATTTTGAACAAATATTAATTTGAAAAAAATGTTGTAGATAAAATTTAAATTAAATTGAATTAAATCCAGTTTTATTTTTTTATTAGCCTGCATTGTGAATGAAGAAGCTGAATTAAGTTAATAAAAATAATGGAAGAATTTTCATTGATCTTCGATGAAGTAGGCTCATGTGGAGTAGGACTGCATAGCCTTTTCTGACTGAAATGTTATGGCTTTACGTGCAGCCCAATGTAGTATTAACACAATGAGTATCCACTTTCAAAGGTGAGATGGATTTGTGAAAAAAAACAAAATTACATGATTTATTATTGGATTATGGACAATAGATAGGTGTTAGTGGCGGCGCCTAACGGCAGCGGCTCGACTACAGTCGTCTGTCTTTTTTTATTTTTGTCTTGTTAAATGTATGTCTTGAGTTAGTTTTTATTATTTTTTTTAGCTGTGTATATGTGGGGGGCTGTGGGGGAAACTGTTTTAAATCTCTTCCCTGTGCGGGGACCCGACTATTCCCTGTCGGGTCTCGGATGTCGTTGGGCCTAACATCGTGGAGCCGGCGGTGACCTCCGGCCGGGACTAACCTGGGGGCTCCAGTTGCAGAGCCTGCGGAACTGACATCGCGGAGCTGGCCAACTTCGGAGCGGGAAGAGCTGTGGTGGCGTGCGGCTGCGACCCGACTTTGGGAGTTCGGAGGCACCGGCCGCAGACCCGGTGGACGGGAACATCGGGAGCTCCAAGTCCCTGGTGGGAGACCACTTTTCCGAGCTCCGCAACGGCGACTTCTCCCGCTGGAATCGCGGGTTTAAGGACATGGAGCCGGGGCCTAACATCGCCCGGCGTGGCTTAAACGGCCTCAGGACTTACCATCGCCCGCCGGGGGCTTTAACATCGGAGCCCCAGTTCGCCTCGACACTGCAGTTGGACTGCTGGACCACGGGAGAAGGAACGAAGGGAAGAGATAAAGACTTTGCCTTCCATCACAGTGAGGAGATGTTGGAGACTCACTGTGATGGATGTTTATGTAAACTGTGTTAAGTGTGGGTCTTGGATTGTTTTGTAATGTAAAAAAAAACAAAAAAAACAGTAGAAATGATATTTCGTTCAAACCTAGGTTTGAATGACAATAAATTGCATTCTATTCTATTCTATTCTATTCTAGAAGAAACATCTTGTTATAACGGACCATCGGCGGGGGAAATATAATCCATTATTACCAATTGTCCATTATAGCCAAATAAGGAATTATCATTGTATGTAGTTGAACCAAAGAACTGAGATAATGGTTAATACACAAAAGAAAGACAAAGTTCTGGAGTAACTCAGCGGGTCGAGAACATGGTTAGGTGATGTCGGATCCCTTCTTCAGACTGATTCCATCTGCTCAGTTACTCCAGCACGATGTGTTGTTTCACCTTAAAACTACGCGCTGATGCCGCTGGTCTGCATCACAAGCCTTTCTTCACCGGTTCATGTGGCTGTTGTTGCGGCTAATGTCATTGTCCCTGGGGGTAGTGCTTTCCTTGGGGTGCTGCCAACAACAGGACACGCTTTGGTCACCATGGGGCTCTCTCCTCTCTCATCTGCCGCAGAGAAGGAGGAGGAGGTGGCCGGGTGGTGGGGGAGAGGCCGAGTGGTCAGAACAACGGGTGGTGGTCGAGAGGGGCGTGGACAGAACCACTGCTGACAGCAAGAAGCTGTCCTGTTAGTGGCGACAGCCTTAAGAAAGCATTATCCCCTGGGGCTACAACATGAACCGCAACAACAACCACGTCACTGCACCGTGTGGTGGGCAAAAAAGGGCTTGCTGGTGGACCGTATGAGTTGGAGGTTGGGACGGAAGCCGGCTGGGGAGACGGTACGAGCTGGGGTGGCTTTGGCAGGTCCGTTTGCCATATCCAAAATCAGTCTTAAAGGAGCCCATTATATCACTTGAATATCGATATAATTTTTCCTGTACCCAGCGGCACTGTACTTTTGTGTAATGTAGTGACAGTTCTGACCTCTTGAATACCACAATGTTATGCAGACAGTTCTATGCCTGCCAACAGTGCTACCCTGTGTTAAAATGTGATTATTTTGTGCCCATCAGTATGAACAGAGTATTAGTCAGCCACAGACTAGTGATTTTCATCAGATTCCTTCAGGCTATGTTTTGCAACACGTTATGACCAAGCCTCCAGATTGGGGCCCTTGCCCAAGTCCTGGCATCAAATAAGGTATAAGACCATGTCAGACAGAACCAGAATTCTCCATGCGGTTGGGGCAGGCTGTAATATTTGAAGGAAAGTTACGTTCTGCCCTCAATTCTGCAGCCACAGCAACTGCAGCATTCCTATAGTCCTCCACATGGTTTTCTTATGATGTCACATGTTTATTTTGTTAAAGGAGTAGAACTGGTACATAGCCAGCTGAGTTAGCAAGCACGTTGGATTTAGTTCTTAGGGCTACTCCTGCATCTATTTTCTATGGTGCTAGGCGGGACTAGATAGAAGTAGCCTTTATTGGACAATTGGACAAGTACCAGGATAGAAAAATCAAAAAGGGATATGGCCTAATGTGAGCAAATTGTATTGACATAAATAGGCATCATGGTCATCATGGAGGAGATGAGCCAAGAGAGCTGGTTTCTGTGTTAAATAATGATTCTATGTAAAGTAAGATGAGGGGATGGGGTAGAGGGTAGCAGAGAAATAGCAGAGAGTAGCAGAGCAACAAAAATATTACTTTTATCTCAGACATCTAACAGGTCTTTTAATTTTTACTTTTAATATATATTTTTACTGACTGACTCAGTGAACAGAATACATTCACTTGTTGATAATGGCAAATTGATTGGTCCAATTATTGTAGGCCTTAAATGTTTCAGCATTTCCATAATGTTCAGCAATCAGTTGCAGATAACATAGATAGAAACCCCCTTGTCTTGAAATGAAGGGCATAAATGTTAGTTCAAATTGAAGATTTCTGGACTGGAGTATTACCGTAATAGAAACATAGCAAAATAGGTACAGAAGTAGGCCATTCGGCCCTTCAAGCCATTTAATATGATCATGGCTGATCATCTAAAATCAGTACCTCGTTCCTGCTTTTTCCCCATATGATCCTTGATCCCTCTTGATTCCTTTCGCCCTCAGAGCTAAATCTAACTCTCTCTTGAAAACATCCAGTGAATTGGCCTCCACTGCCTTCTGTGGCAGAGAATTCCACAGATTCACAACTCGCTGGGTAAAATTTTTTTTCCTCATCTCAGTCCTAAATGGCTTACCCCTTATTCTTAAACTGTGACCCCTGGTTCTGGACTCCCCCAACAACGGGGAAATTGTTTCCTGCATCTAGCCTGTCCAATCCTTGAAGAATTTTATATATTTCTATAAGATACCCTCTCATCCTTCTAAATTCCAGTGAATACATGCCCGGTCGACCCATACTTTCATCATAAGGAGAAATCAATTCATGATCAATTGGCCAGGTGGGCTGAGGTAATGGTAATGGGTTGATGGTAATCAATACAGTGGTAATGGGTTGATGGTAATTAATACAGAGAAATGTGAGGTGTTGCATTTTTGGACGTCTAACAAGAGCAGGACCTACACAGTGAATGGTAGGCCTCTGGGGACTGTGTGGAGCAGAGGGATCTAGAAGTGCAGGTGCATGGTTCCTTGAAGATTGAGTCGCAAGTAGATAAGGTGGTCAAAAGGATTTTTGAAATATTGGCATTCATCAGTCAGAGTATTGCGTATAGAAGTTGGGAGGTCATGTTGCAGTTGTATAAGACTTGGTGAGACCGCTTTTAGAGTATTGTGTTCAGTTCTGGGCACCATGTTATGGGAAAGATATTGTCAAGCTGGAAAGGGTTCAGAGAAGATTTATGATGATGTTGCCAGGACTCGAGGGTCTGAGCTATAGGGTGAGGTTGAGTAGGCTGGGTCTCTATTCCTTGGAGCGCAGGAGGATGAGGGCTGATCTTATAGAGGTGTATGAAATCATGAGAGGAATAAATCGGGTAGATGCACAGAATCTCTTGCCCAGAGTAGGGAATCGAGGACCAGAGGACATAGGTTCAAGGTGAAGGAGAAAAGATTTAATAGGAATTTTTCACTTAATAGGTGGTGGGTGTATGGAACAAGCTGCCGGAGGAGGTAGTTGAGGCTAGGACTATCCCAACATTTAAGAAACAGTTAGACAGGTGCATGAACAGTTAGACAGGTGCAAGTTTGGAGGGAAATGGACCAAACGCAGGCAGGTGGGACTAGTTTAGCTGGGACATGTTGATCGGTTTGGGCAAATTGAGCCGAAGGGCCTATTTCCACACTGTATCACTCTATGACACTATGAGAGACTGGATAGGCTGGGATTGTTTTCCCTGCAAAGGAGGAAGTAATTGGGGTATATAAAGTAATGAGGGAAACAGTTAGGGTAGTTAGTAAAAATCGTTTTCTTCTGTAAGGCTATCTAAAACAAAATGGCATAGCTTTTAAGGTGAGAAATAGGTAATGAGAGGATTTGAGGAGGATTTATTTTCACATGGAGGTTATTTGGAGTCTGGAACAATCTGCTTTAAGATTTGCTGGAAGCAGAAAGTCTCAAAACATTTAAGAGGCATCTCGATAAGTAATTGAATCGTTAAGACATAAGACAATGCAAGTAAATTGTATTAGTGTAGTTTGGTACAACGAGCTACATTAATATGGTGGACATTTTTTTCTGTACACTATGATTGTATGACTTCATAACTATCTAAGTAGAGCGATATATTCAAAACTGAAGAAGGATCTTCACCAGAAACATCACCTAATTTTTTTTCTCCAGAGATGCTGCCTGACCCCCTGTTACTCCTGCATATTGTGTCTATCTTTGATATATAATCAAAAACACTTTTAGCACTTTTATCCATGTTAACAGATTGCGAATATGTCCTTATTCTTGAGGATCTCTAATAATCTACGATGGATTCCATCCAGTCGGAATTCAACTGTATTGTTAACTAATAACTGAAATAGTAGTTTAAAAGGTGATAACTGTACTTGTTTTTTTTTTAAGACTTTTCTGCAGATTTTGGGCGTGATAGCTTTGGCAGTGGCTGTCATTCCTTGGATACTTATTCCAATCGCTCCACTTGTCATTGTGTTCTTTTTCCTTCGTTGCTATTTCTTGGAAACATCACGTGATATTAAACGCATGGAAACAACTAGTGAGTATGATGCGGAAAATTGAATTACAAGTCTTTTAAATATGTTGAGGACAGTTGTTATGATACGGTAAGGAAGAAGAAGAAAATATGGAATGAAAGACGACAATTAGAGTATTGTGTTTAGTTTTGGTCACCCTGTTATAAGAAAGATGTTGTTAAGCTGGAAAGGGTGCAGAAAAGATTTACAAGGATGTTGCCAGGATTCAAGTGCGTGAGTTATTGAGAGAAGTTGAGTAAGCTAGGACTTTTCCTTCAAGTGCAGGAGGATGAGGGATGATTTTATAGAGGTGTACAAGATCATGAGAGGAAAAGATAGGGTAAATGCACAGAGTCTTTTACCCAGTATTGGGGAATTGAGAATCGAAGGGTGAAAGACCTGGAGGGTAAATTGTTTACACAAAGATTAGTCGGTACATGGAACGAGCTGCCGGAGGAAGTAGTTAAGGCAGGTACTATCACAACGTTTAAGAGACATTTAGACAGGTACATGGATTGGATAGGTTTAGAGGGATATGGGTCAAACACAGGCAGGTGGGACTAGTTTAGATGAGGTGTGTTGGTCGGCGTGGGCAACTTGGGCTGAAGGGCCTGTTCTAACTCTATGACTATGTGAGAGTGAGAGGACAAGTTGGACAAGAAAGACTGGATAGACTCGGCTTGTACTCGCTAGAATTTAGAAAATTGAGGGGGGATCTTATAGAAACTTACAAAATTCTTAAGGGGTTGGACAGACTAGATGCAGGAAGATTGTTCCCGATGTTGGGGAAGTCCAGAACAAGGGGTCACAGTTTAAGGATAAGGGGAAATCTTTTAGGACCGAGATGAGAAAAACCTTTTTCACACAGAGAGTGGTGAATCTGTGGAATTCTCTGCCACAGAAGGTAGTTGAGGTCAGTTCATTGGCTATATTTAAGAGGGAGTTAGATGTGGCCCTTGTGGCAAAAGGGATCAGGGGGTATGGAGAGAAGGCAGGTACAGGATACTGAGTTGGATGATCAGCCATGATCATATTGAATGGCGGTGCAGGCTCGAAGGGCCGAATGGCCTACTCCTGCACCTATTTTCTATGTTTCTATAACCTTAAATCGAATCTCCAAATGTGAAATGCGTGTTTTGATCTCCAGCTTTTAGTCAGTGTTAAATGTCTTTCAGTATATTCTGATGAAATTTAGCCTCAGTAGTACAATAATATTTTTATAAAAGTACTTATTGAGAGAATCACAACATGAAAATAGGTCCTTCAGTCCAACAAAGTCTGCCAAGGCACCTACCTGAGTTCACCCCATTTGTCAGTGTTTGCCCCATATCCCATCCAGATATCTGTCTAAATCACTTCTAAATGTTGTAATTGTACCCGCTTATACCAAGTCAAAAATCTACTTACTGTAATGTTAGATCATGTCTTCCAATTAGATAAAATCTTTTTCCATATAGGAACGATGTTGTCAAACTGGAAAGGGGTTCAGAGAAAATTTATGAGAATGTTGCCAGGACATGAGGGCCTGAGCTATAGGAAAAAGTCGAGCAGTCTAGGACTATTCCTTGGAGCGCTGGAGGATGAAAGGGCTATCTCATAGAGGTGTATAAAATCATGAGAGAAATAGATTGGGTACTCCTGGCCAGAGTAATAGAATCGAGGTTCAAAGTGAGGGGGGGAAAGATTTAATTGGAACCAGAGGAGTAACTTCTTCACACAAAGAGTGGTGAGTGTATGGAACGATTTGCCGGCAGAAATAGTTGAGGCAAGTCAAGTCAAGTCAAGTCAAGTCAAGTTTATTTGTCACATACACATACGAGATGTGCAGTGAAATGAAAGTGGCAATGCTCGCGGACTTTTGTGCAAAAGACAAACAACCAAACAACCAAACAAACTATAAACACAATCATAACACACATATTCTTTTACATAATAAATAATGGAAGGAAAAACAGGCAGGTACTATCGGAATGTTTAAGAAGGATTTAGACAGGTCCATGAATAGGATGCTATAAGACTCTGACTCTATATGCAAATACTCATCTGGCTAGTGTTTCTTTGATTTTCATTTGCACATGTGAGGTCCATAGAGTGTGGATGAAGCCTGCTGCTCTGCTTCCGTGTCTCTCTTCGACTGGTTTCTGGAGTGACCTCTGTTATCTGATGGCCTGCATTTGCAAATGATAACAATCTAAGTGCTTCTGTGGTTCGTGCCTGCATTCGCGGCCTCAGCATCCCGTGCAGTTTCGGTCTACTCATTCAGTTTCCACAACTTACCCACCAACTCTACCCCTGTTTGTATGACAGCTCCCCTTTTCCGCCCCCGCCACCACCTTTTCAGTCTGCCCTTCAGCCCAAATAGTTACAGTAAACAATTATGACCCTAAACCTGTAGGCCCAACCTCAGGTTCCAAAACCAACCTCCTATGCATCATATCAATTTATACCAGGCCATCTATCACTGCTGTGACCACGTCATTATGAGTCTGAAAGGACGTACAATCTTCTGTATGTTAAATGGACAGGATGATTTATTATAGAGAATGCACTTGCAGAACAGACCTTTAAACTCTGCGGTGGCAATTTTTTAGCTTAAAATATTGTACCACTTTTGTAACATTCCTACCAGAAAAAATTGTCTTCTTTCAGCATGACATTTGCATTTCACCATTAAGCCTTTCATTAGTCCCTCAAACTCTACCGTATCCTTTCTGAAGTTTCCTGCTGGCCCTGAAGAACACACTCATGAATCAGGAAGACCTGCTTAGAATTAATTATACACATTTTTTATGTGCACTTGCTTTGTAGCTAAAACATTATAATCTGCAATCTGTCTCTTTTCTCTTTATGCAATTGATGGTTTGATGGTATTCATGTATGATGCAATTTGCTTGGATAGCACGCAAATATTTTTAAAACTGCATCTTGGTACACGTGAAAATAATAAACCAATTCCAATACCATTCTCTGACCAAAGTTAGGGCTGAAACAAACATTGATGAGAGCTCTTTGAGCCGCCGCTAATCTACTGCACCCCAGTCTTCTTCTCCACCAATCCTAGCCAAATCTCTACTTATACCATGAGCACAAAGCATCTGACATCTATGCATTCTTCAAATCCTACCCTATCTCCATGTGAAACATCTAATCTGAACAAACGAAAGGAGTCAGAAATGTTTCTACAAGAACGATAAATGAACATGGTTGGAAAATTGTAATGAAAAGTAATGCTGTTTAATTATGACAAATGTTATGCCAACCCTTGATTTTTAAATCTATGAAAGGATAATGTAATTAATTAATAAAGGCCCTGGGCTCAAGCTTTCCTTGTAAATGTAATAATGTTTAAAATTACTGCTGCTGCAAAAAGTGGTATATACATTTATTTTCTAATTCAGGTCGAAGTCCAGCCTTTTCCCATCTATCTTCATCCCTTCAAGGACTTTGGACTATTCGTGCCACAAGGACAGAAAAAACATTTCAGGCAAAATTTGATGAACATCAAGATCTTCATTCAGGTGAAATGATTATATAATGTTCAGATGCTGCATTTTATGAGGGAGGGAGTGACTGAGGGTAGGGGCAGGAGAGGGAGGGGGGATTGGGGGAGGGGAGGAGGAGAGGGGTAAGAACCTGGGGAGGGGGGAGGAATGGAGGGGGGGCAAGGAGGAAGGGAGGGAGGGGCGAGGTGAAGGGTGTGGATCATTGGCGTTACAACGGGAACCCGTCAGCCGCGTCAGGAGGGGGGGAGGAGGTGGCGGAAGGAGGGGGGGAAGGGCGGTGGGGAGAGGAAGGGCGGGGGGGAGGGCAAGGGGGGGAGTGGGGGCGGTGAGGGGAAGAGAGAGGGATCAGTGGCATCACAACGGGAACCCATCAGCCGCGTCAGGAGGGGGACGGAGGGGAGTGGGGAAGGAGAGTGGGGGGATGGGGAGGGGGGGGCAAGTGGGAGCGGGGGAATGTCAAGGGGGGGAGGGAGGGCAATGGGGGAGTGAGGGGAAGAGGGGGGATCAGTGGCGTCACAACGGGAACCCGTCAGCCGCGCCTGCGCAGTTGGAGGCTATGGGTAAGTGGTGGAATATTGCATTGGAACGGGGCCCAACGGGTCCCACTTAGTCTAGTGGTTATTAAATACCAAGTGTTATTTTAGAAAAGGACACAAGAATCATTTTGATGAAGTGCCAAGTGTACTTAAGGTCAATGGAAGCTGCCTAAGATATCATCTATTTTAATATCATCTTTACAGTGACTATCCATGCCTTATATATTCTCGTCCAAATCACTGACCCTTGAGGCATACCACTAGTCATGGGCCTCCAATCCTAAAAAACAACCTTTCACCATCTTCCTCTGCTTCCTACCATCAAGCCAATTCTGTATCCAATTAGCTAGCTCACCCTGGATCTCATGCTATCTAATCTTCCAGAGCAGCCTCCCATGCGGAACTTTATCAAAGCCATTGCTGAAGTCCATATAAACTACTGTATATCTACAGCCCTGCCATCATCAGCCTTTTTGGTTACTTCTTCAAAAAAACTCTAAATCAAATTCATGAGAAGTGATACCCAATGGGCAAATCTAATCAACTCCTGTTTTACCAGATTATTGGCTTACTGGTCTCTGATTCCCAAGTTTTTTTTTTTACAGCCCTTCTTAAATAAAGGCACAACAATTGCCATCCTCCAGCCTTCCAGCACCTCACCCATTGTTCCACATTAACCGTCCCGAGTCTTTACCTCTTTCCACACGGTAAAAACACAAGATAAATATTAATTGAGAAGCTAGCCCTGTGGATGCATACCTAGATGTCTGCTTGGATCTATGAGGCACAATATTGTCCCACCTGCCTGGGTTTGGCCCTGCCCAGTCCATCATCGGCTCTGACCTCCCTTCCATCGAGGGGATCTATCGCAGTCGCTGCCTTAAAGAGGCTGGCAGTATCATTAAGGACCCACACCATCTTGGCCACACACTCATCTCCCTGCTACCTTCAGGTAGGAGGTACCGGAGCCTGAAGACTGCAACGACTAGGTTCAGGAATAGCTACTTCCCCACAGCCATCAGGCTATTAAACTCAGCTCGGACAAAACTCTGAACATTAATAGCCCATTATTTGTTTATTTGCACTTTATCAGTTCATTTATTAATGTGTATATATATTTATTTAATGGTATATGGACACACTGATCTGTTTTGTAGTCATGCCTACTGTGTGTTTAAGAAGAACTGCAGATGCTGGAAAATCGAAGGTACACAAAGATGCTGGAGAAACTCAGTGGGTGCAGCAGCATCTATGGAGCGAAGGAAATAGGCAACGTTTCGGGCCGAAACCCTTCTTCAGACTGATGGGGGGTGGGGTGGGGTGGGATGGGGAGAAGAAAGGAAAAAGGAGGAGGAGGAGCCCGAGGGCTGAGGGAGAGATAGGAAGGGGAGGAGACAGCAAGGGCTAACAAAATTGGGAGAATTCAATGTTCATGCCCCCAGGATGCAGACTCCCCAAGTGGTATATGAGGTGCTGTTCCTCCAATTTCCGGTGGTGCTTATGTTCTGTTGTGCTGAAGCAAAGCAAGAATTTCATTGTCCTATCAGGGAATCATGACAATGAACTCTCTTGATTCTTGAATTTATAATTGTTTCTAAAATTTTGCGATAGTCCCTGCCTCAACTACCTCCTCTGGCAGCTCGTTCTATAACCTACCACGCATTGTGTGAAAAGATTACCACGCAGTTTCCTATTAAATCTTTTCCCATTCATCTTAAACCTATGTCCTCTGGATCTCGATTCCCCCACTCTGGGCAAGGGACTTTGTGTATCTACCCAGTCTATTCCTCTCATGATTTTATACATCTCTATAAGATCACCCCTCATCCTCCTACACACCAAGGAATAGAGCCCCAGCCTGCTCAACATCTCCCTTTTGCTCAGACCCTCGAGTCTTGGGACCATCCTCGTAAATCTTCTCTGTACCCTTTTCAACTTGACAACATCTTTCCTTTAATATGGTGTCCAGAAATTAACGCAATGCCCGAATTGCGGCCTCACCAACATCTTATGCAACTGCAACATGACCTCACCACTTCTATACTCAATACCCTGACTGATTAAGGTAAATATGCCAAAAGCCTTTTTGACCACCCTATCTACCTGTGATGCCACCTTCAAGGAGCTATGTACCTGCACTCCTAGATTCCTCTGTTCTACAACACTCCCCAGAGCCTTACCAGGCAATGTGTAGGTCCTACCCATGTTAGACTTTAAAAAATGCAACAGCTCACATTTCTTTGTATTAAATCGCATCAACCATTCCTCAATCCAAGTGACCAATCGAACAGGATTTTGCTGCAATTTTTCACAACTATCTGCAATACCACCCACCTTTGTATCATCAGCAACTTGCTAATCCTGCCATGTACATTCTCATCCAAATCATTGATATAGATGACAAACAGTAATGGGCCCAGCACCGAACCCTGAGACACACCACTAGTCACAGGCCTCCAGTCCGAGAAGCAACCTTCTACCAAGACCCTCTGCTTCCTATCATGGCCAACTTTCTCCTTGGATTCTATGCAATCTAACCTTCCAAAGCATCATACCATGTGGAACCTTGTCAAATGCTTTGCTGAAATCCATATAGACAACATCAGCAGCTCTGCCATCATCAACCTTTTTGGTCACATCTTCAACAAACGATTTGACCTCCCACGTCCAAAATCATGCTGACTATCCCTAATCAGCCCGTGTCCATCTAAATGCATGTATATCCTATCCCTCATACTCTCTAGCAACTTTCAAACTACAGATGGTAAGCTCACTGACCTATAGTTCCCAACCTTTTCCCTGTAGCCCTTCTTGAATAGTGGCGCAACATTTGCCACTCTCCAGTCTTCTGGCAACTCTCCTGTATTTAATAACAACTTGTAAATTTCAGCCAGGGCTCCCTCATATTCCTCTTTAGTTTCCCACAATGTCCTCGGATATATCTGATCCATCCTAGTAGATTTGTGCACCTTCATACACATCAGGACCTTCAGCACCTCTTCGACCATAATACTGACTGCTCTCACGATAATTCCTTTGACTGCCCCAAGTTCATAAGTCCTGCTGCCACAGTAAAAACAGAGGAGAAATAGTCATTGAGGACTCATGCGGCTCCAACCAGTTGACCGCTTTGATTCCTGAGAGGTCCCACTTTCAGTTACCCTTTTTCCCTTTATGTACTTACAAAATGTTACAGTATAGTTTTGTACTAGGTACATTCTAGATGCTGTGGAAAACCTTTTTAAGGCACTAATGGGACAGCAGCTGTACACTTCTGTAAACCAATGGACATCTTCACACATTGCTCAAAATGATTGGAAGCATGCTTGTTTGAAGTAAGGACCAATCAAGTAACAACAAAATGTTTCAGGCTATGGTTTGTTCTTAGGCCGTTAAATTCATCTAATTTGGGATGACATAAACTTCCTGTACACTATTAATAGATCCAAATAGTGATCCAACTCTACCAGCTCTTTGTTTTATTGCTAGGTGCTTATAGCTGAACATGTAACTGGTAATTCCACGTGGAAAGCTAGCAACATTTCATGAATTTTATGTTTGGAGATTTTAATAACATTAATAGAAACTTTTAAATTGCCTTAATGAATCCCATCCCAGAATAATACATTGTGCCCCAAATTGTTTTGACAAAATGTGAAAGAATATTGAATTGATTTTATTAAACTATTATTTCCCTTTTTCTCTGCAGAAACATGGTTCCTTTTCCTGTCCACTTCACGGTGGCTTGCTGTTCGGTTGGATGCTCTTTGTGCTGTTTTTGTCACATCGGTTGCTTTTAGTTCTATTGTAATTGCAAACCGTGAGTAGGAATTCAAGCCTTTTCCTCAAATTATAATCTGTATTGTGTTTCATGGATGTAGTTATTATTATTAATCCATGTAGTTATTAAAATTTCCTTTTAATTTTCCCCAAGGAAATTTAACATTTCATCAGTTTTCTGTTAAAATGCTCATATTTTTTGCTTTGCATTACTTAGCGAGGATGTTAAATATAGAATACGTGGATGAATCAATTAATCAATCAACCTTTATTGTCATCTTGCAAAGCACCAGTTGCACAATGCAAAATGAGAAGACGTTTCCCAGGGAATACCGGAGCATCGCACATAAAACTTAGATTCCACACATAAAATAAAAACAATAAAAAAAACAATAAAAGTATAAATAAAAAAACAAGTATATCTATAATTGATGTAACCATCAGTGTTATTAAATGGTGAGGTTTTAATGGTTTGGTATATTGACAGTCTGCTCAATTGAACAGTTTTTCTGTTTTAAGAAACCAAGATCAAGTGTAATCAATTGTGCAGAATGGCACCAAGGCTAAAATCTTTACAGAACCGGGACTTGGGAACAGTCAGAGTTATCCAATGATGAAGTTGTCCACACACAGAAATGTGCGCTGCAGCCCACCATGTCCACGCTGAACTTTTTGCCCATTACATTTACATTAATCCCAGAGACCGTTCCCTCCGCAACTCCCTGGTCAACTCGTCCCTTCCCACCCAAACCACCCCTCCCCTGCAACCGCAAGAGATGCAACACCTGTGCCGATACCTCCCTCCTCGACACTGTCCAAGGACCCTGACAGTCTTTTCAGGTGAGGCAGAGGTTCGCTTGCACCTCCTCCAACCTCATCCACTATATCCGCAGTTCCAGGTGTGGACTCTGTATATCTGCAAGACCAAACGCAGGCTCGGCGATTGACTTCTCTAATTTTAAGTAGCTTTAAGCTTTCCCTCTCTCTCCATCCCCTCCCCTTCCCTGTTCTCCAAACAGTCCTACTGTCTCCGACTACATTTTATCTCTGTACCACCCACTCACCTGACATCAGTCTGAAGAAGGGTCTCGACCCGAAACGTCACCCATTCCTTCTCTCCAGAGATGCTGCCTGTCCCGCTGAGTTACTCCAGTATTTTGTGTCTGCCTTCATAAATACATACCCTTCAATTCCTTGCCTAATTAAGTGCCTGTATATGTGTCGCTTAATTCAGATAATTGTATTTAATTCCAGCACCACTTCTGCCAGAGATACCGAGCCTGAGATGCATATGCTATATTTTAAGTTTATGATCAGGTACACAGCAAGGTATTAATGCAACATTTTGTGCCTGAGAAAAGTATTAAAAGAGGTTTGATTTTATTCACCCACACTCTTGTTTATTTTGAGATTAGACTTGGCATTAAGATTTATGTGCGAAAATGGATGAGCTATTCTTAGAACAGTAGTCAGATCTACAATTTAAATTAAACGTTTTATGTGTATACTTCCAAACTTTATTTGTACAAGCTGTGTGCCCAAAAGTATATAATTAGAAATGGATTTGAGACAATGGAAGAGGATGTAGCAAATAACAATACATTTATACAAAACGGGGAGTTCCTTATATGAAGAGATCGGCAGTTACTCCCATACAGAGCTCAAGAGGTAATTACTCTTACAGTCAGAAACCTAGCAGAACGGTGTCTTCCTGAGTCTTCCTTGAATGAACGGTGGCAAAACAAACAAAAACAACCTGAAAATGTTACTTCTCTATAAATGCAAAATGTGAATGTATATGGTCATTGATGCAATATTTGAACCTTCAACCTATTTAAGTGTACTGTTCTAATTTAACGGAAAATCATGGTTCAGAGCATGAATTTGACAACTTCCAGCAGAAACCAAAGTAAGCACACATAAGAGATCTGTTAGTTTAGGGGACAGGAGATTCTGTGACAGAAAATGAGACTCCAGGATGACTCCCCCAGGGATAAACGATGCATATACTTGCTTCCTCCTCTTTTTATCCAGGCGTCCATACTCCAGGATTCCTTGCCCTTCACTCTAACAAGAATATTCATGCCTTGAACTATCGCCACTACTCTTTTAAAAACATTCCACATGCTGAACATCCTACATATAACCTATTCTGTTCATGTGCAACGCATCACACTTGTACAGTGCACCTCTGCCACTGAAGAGATCCCAATGATCCAAAAATCCATGTCCCCTTCCTCAGCCATGCATTCACCTGTCCTGACTTCCTCTTCCTATCCTCCTAACACGTGGCACTGGGAGCAATCCAGGGAGTACTATCCTCGTGATCTTGCAAATTAGCCTTTGCTAATTCCCTGTATTCACTCTGCAGGATTTCAGCTCTTTTCCTACCCATGCCATTTGTGCCAACATGCACAACAACTTGTGGCTCTTCGCCTCCCCCTTGAGAATATTCTGCAGCTCCTCCAAGACATCTGGACTTTAACAGCAGAAGACAACATACCATCCTGGAGTCTCATTTGCTGCCACAGAATCTCCTGTCCCCTAAACTAACAGGTCTCCTATCACTATTGCAGTGCTGTTTCCCAGTGTGCCTTAGAGCCAGGCTCGATACCACAGAACTAACTACTGCTGCTGCTACTCCCCTGCCTGGTCATTCCTCCCAACAGTATTCAAAAGGCCACACCTGTTGCTGAGAGGAATAGCCACATGATCATCCATCTACTGTCTGCCTGTACCCAAGGCAGTGACCACCTTACTGCAACTGCCATCTATGAAATCCGCAATCTATTGGCCGTTCAATTGCTGCTCCAGTTCCCGAATGTGGTCTATAAAGAGCTGCAGATGGACACTGGAAGTCTCACTGACCTCCTACATATTGCAAGAGGAACATACCACTGCCCTTGCTGCCATCTCTATTGCACTAGGTGAAAGAAAGAAAAAAAACACACACTGTACTTTATCCCGCCCTCAAACTCCTCGCCATAAGCCTCATACTTAGCCTCCTCAAAGCAGGTAGCCCTCACAAAGCCTCACACAACACAGCTGCTCCCAACGGGCCGCTCTGCTAGTGTCTGCTTTCCTGTTTATACACCCACTGGGACACTTAATGTGTATTTATTTTCTTGCAGAGCTGGATGCAGGGCAGGTTGGTTTAGTTCTATCTTATTCTATCACGCTAATGGGCATGTTCCAGTGGGGAGTACGACAAAGTACTGAAGTTGAAAACCTGGTAAGTGTTATTAAAATATTTTATGCAACAAGTGAGAAGAATCTCCCTCATTACATGACTGAGATAATGATTCCACTTTGTCACAATCCAGGTATAAATTGCACCCGATCTGAAAATATTTTCAGTTGAGTTTCTCCTCAAATCATATGCACTACACAAAGTGCAGACCCTGTCATGAATCTTTATTTGATATATTAGAAAAAAAACGGTGCATTGATTAAAAGAGCTCATCAAAATACTAAATACCTCATCAGTGTTAATCTAGTAACTTGATTTTAAATTATGGGAATGAACTTTCAAAAATTATTCAGAACACACGCGCGAGGCTTTGGAGGCCCTGTGAACGGTAATTTCAGTTCAATCCAGCGCTAAATGCAGCTCAACTCTGCCTGTCTCGCCTGGTCATGCCTGGACTGATGACATATTTCCTGTAAATCCAGGCAGGGATAACCTGGTGGGACAGTCAGAGTTGAGCTGGGTTTAGCGCTGCTTCTCAGCGCTGGCTGTGGGCCTGGGGGCATCGCTCCTGTCTGACTCCCGACGTCTCTGGCCACCCTTGGAAGGGGGGGGGGGGGGGCTCTCGGGTGGGGACCTCTCAAAACAGGGGGGGACATGTCCCTCCTGGCCCCGGGATTTAGAAACATAGAAAATAGGTGCAGGAGTAGGCCATTCGGCCCTTCGAGCCTGCACCGCCATTCAATATGATCATGGCTGATCATCCAACTCAGTATCCTGTACCTGCCTTCTCTCCATACCCCCTGATCCCTTTAGCCACAAGGGCCACATCTAACTCCCTCTTAAATATAACCAATGAACTGGCCTCAACTACCTTCTGCGGGAGAGAATTCCACAGATTCACCACTCTCTGTGTGAAAAATGTTTTCCTCATCTCGGTCCTAAAAGATTTCCCCTTTATCCTTAAACTGTGACCCCTTGCTCTGGACTTCCCCAACATCGGGAACAATCTTCCTGCATCTAGCCTGTCCAACCCCTTAAGAATTTTGTACGTTTCTATAAGATCCCCCCTCAATCTTCTAAATTCTAGTGAGTACAAACCGAGTCTATCCAGTCTTTCCTCATATGAAAGTCCTGACATCCCAGGAATCAGTCTGGTGAACCTTCTCTGTACTCCCTCTATGGCAAGAATGTCTTTCCTCAGATTAGGAGACCAAAACTGTACGCAATACTCCAGGTGTGGTCTCACCAAGACCCTGTACAACTGCAGTAGAACCTCCCTGCTCCTATACTCAAATCCTTTTGCTATGAATGCTAACATACCATTTGCCTTCTTCACTGCCTGCTGCACATGCATGCCTACTTTTAATGACTGGTGTACCATGACACCCAGGTCTCGTTGCATCTCCCCCTTTCCTAATCGGCCACCATTCAGATAATAATCTACTTTCCTGTTTTTGCCACCAAAGTGGATAACCTCACATTTATCCACATTATACTGCATCTGCCATGCATTTGCCCACTCACCCAGCCTATCCAAGTCACCTTGCAGCTTCCTAGCATCCTCCTCACAGCTAACACTGCCCCCCAGCTTCGTGTCATCCGCAAACTTGGAGATGTTGCATTCAATTCCCTCGTCCAAATCATTAATATATATCGTAAATAGCTGGGGTCCCAGAACTGAGCCTTGTGGTACCCCACTAGTCACTGCCTGCCATTGTGAAAAGGACCCGTTTACTCCTACTCTTTGCTTCCTGTCTGCCAGCCAGTTCTCTATCCACATCAATTTCCGCCTCCCCTCCTCCGCCAGCCAACAGGAAGGTGCGGGGCCGAGTGGTGCAGACGCTTCAGACGGCGGAAGGGGGCCTCCCCCTTCCTCCCTTCCTCCTACCCGGCTTCCCGCCCTCCTCCCGGCCTCGGCGTGCGAGAAGGTTTGTTTTGAAAGCGCCGCTGGCGGAGTGGCAGGCAGCGGCCGCTAACAGGCCGGGCGGGGTGCGTGAGGAGATGGAGCCGCGGTCACCGCTGCTGCTGTGCGGGGCCCGTCATTCGCTCCGACTCTCCGTCACGCCACACTTAGCATCTTTCCCACGAATTACAGCCGTCACCGACACAAAACGTCACGTTCCTTTTCTCCAGAGATGTTGCCTGACCCGCCGAGTTACTCCAGTTTTTTTGTGTCTAACTTCGGTATAAACCAGTATCTGAGTGCCAAGCCGGGCAAAATGACTCGGCGTTTCGGTTGCCCGGCGTCACTTTTGGTGGTCAGTGGCACCTGGGCAACCGCTAATTTAGAGCCCTGGATATGGATTCTGTACAGGCAGATAAGATCAATTTAGCCAGGCATCTTGTTCACACAAATATTGTGGGCAAAAGTTTCTGTTCCTGTGCTGCACTGTTCTATGTTCTTCGTAAACCAAAAGTGCGGAATCTGGGAATGTATTTACGTCTAGAAATTTGGGGTCAAAACCTCAGAAAACGGGGCTACATGCTGAGAAGAAAATATATTTCAATCAAATGAATATTTAGCATTCACTATTTAAGGGGGTTGAATGTACTCAAAACATGGAATTGTTGATTAAACGAGATATTTGAATTATCGTTAGAAACGAGTAAGGTGCTAGAAGATTAAAACGTCGCTAATGTGCCTCTACAGCCACTCCCCGACTTGCGTAAAGGTTACGTTCTGTAATCCTTTACGCAAGTCAGATTTTACACAAAACGACACAAAGTGCTGGAGAAACTTAGCGGGTCAGGCAGCATCTCTGGAGATCATGGATAGGTGACGTTTCAGGTCGGAACCGTTCTTCAGACTGATTCTTTCAGACTGGACAGTGTTCTGTAATGTGGGTTTCTTGGTAGATGATCTTTGTTTTGGAGTTCTTCAGCAGTGTTTTCTTTCATATGCTTCAATTGTCTGACCTTTTTGCCTGTTCCCAATGAAAAAACGTCTCAGACGTTGGGATGTTATGTTACAGTTGTACAATACATTGGTGAGGCTACACTTAGAGTATTATGTTGTGCTTTGGTCACCCTCCTATAGAAAGGATGTCTTTAAACTGGACAAAGTGCAAAGAAGATTTACAAGGAAATGACAGGACTTGAGGGCCTGAGCAATAGGGAGAGGTTGGACAGGCTAGGACTTTATTCCTTGGAGCACAGCGGGATAAGGGGTGATCTTATAGAGGTGCATAAGATCACGAGGGGAATAAATAGGTGCACAGTCTTTTACCCAGTGTTGTGGAATTAATAATCAGAGGACATAGGTTTAGGATGAGAGGGGAAACATTTAATAATAATCTAAAGAGCTACCTTTTCACACAGTGGATGTTTGGTATATGGAAGGAACTCGCAGAGGAGGTAGTTGCAGGAGGTACTATAACAACATTTATAATTCATTTGGGCATGCACATGGATTGGAAAGATTTAGTGGAATACTAGACTAAGTGGGACCCGTTGGGTCCCTGTCACACGGGAGGCCTAGTGCCCCAACGCAACCTGTTCCCCAATACAATATTCCACCTCTCACCCGTTCCCCCAAAGCAACCCATCCCCCCCAACGCAATATAGCACCACTCACGCATAGCCCCCAACTGCGCAGGCACGGCTCATTTCCCCTCTCCGCCTCCCCTCCACAATCCCTCCCTCCCTCTCCTTTCCCCTACCCTCAGTCACTCCCTCCATAAAAAGCACCATCTGCAGTTCCTTCCTCCACAGGTAATTCATTGTTAGCTGTGGTTTAGATCCAGTTGACTTGACGATTGGCCAATTTGCATCATGTGTGTGAGTTACAGCTCAGCCACACTGCAACCCGACTCTCCCTCCCTCCCTCTGCTCACTCTGGCTCAGCCGCCGCTCGGCTTGTCCCCGTCCTGTCCGACCACCCACTGCTGCCGCTTGGCCTGTCCCCACCCTGCCCCACCGCCTACTTGCCTGCCTGCTCGCTGCCACTGCTGGGCCACGGAGAGGGTGGGAGGGATGGAGTCGGTGTTCGTCACGGTGGGCACTGTGAGGAGGGTAGAGAGGAGTTTATGAGTGAGGCGGGACAGGCCGCCGCCGGTGGGGCAGGAAGGGGCGTCGCCATCCCGGCCGTGGCATTGACTGACAGGAGAAGAGACCAATCTGCGTGGCGCTGACTGAAGCAATCTGCGCATGCGCGGTTTTAAAGATTTTTAAACCTCGATAACTTTTACCAAATACCACCGATCGGAACGAAACTTGTTGCACTCGCAGCACCGGAGAACGGTGAGTAACCTGGCGAAAAATTGCAGCGCTATCGCGTTCCGTTCTTGCTCAAATAGAAAAACCCCGCAAACCGGAAGAGCACAAGATCAGAGTTTGATAGATAGATAGATAGATAGATAGATAGATAGATAGATAGATAGATAGATAGATAGATAGATAGATAGATAGATAGATAGATAGATAGATAGATAGTTAGTTAGTTAGTTAGTTAGTTAGTTAGTTAGTTAGTTCAAGTTCAAGTTCAAGTTCAAGTTCAAGTTCAAGTGAGTTTATTGTCATGTGTCCCTGTATAGGACAATGAAATTCTTGCTTTGCTTAAGCACACTGAAAATAGTAGGCATTTACTACAAAACAGATAAATGTGTCCATATACCATGATATAAATATATACACATGAATAAATAAACTGGTAGTGCAAATAACAGAAAGTGGTTGCTAATAATCAGAGTTTTGTCCGAGCCAGGTTTAATAGCCTGATGGCTGAGGGGAAGTAGCTATTCCTGAACCTGGTTGTTGCAGTCTTCAGGCTCCTGTACCTTCTACCTGAAGGTAGCAGGGAGATGAGTGTGGCCAGGATGGTGTGGGTCTTTGATGATACTGCCAGCCTTTTTGAGGCAGCGACTGCGATAAATCCCCTCGATGGAAGGAAGGTCAGAGCCGATGATGGACTGGGCAGTGTTTACTACTTTTTGTAGTCTTTTCCTCTCCAGGGCGCTCAAATTGCCGAACCAAGCCACGATGCAACCGGTCAGCATGCCCTCGACTGTGCACCTGTAGAAGTTAGAGAGAGTCTTCCTTGACAATCCGACTCTCCGTAATCTTCTCAGGAAGTAGAGGCGCTGATGAGCTTTTTTGATAATTGCGTTAGTGTTCTCGGTGATAGATAGATAGATAGATAGATAGATAGATAGATAGATAGATAGACAGACAGACAGACAGACAGACAGACAGACAGACAGACAGACAGACAGACAGAGAGAGAGAGATGGAGATGGAGATGGAGATGGAGATGGAGATGGAGATGGAGATATAGATAGATAGATGCAAACGTGGGTAGGTGGAACTACCTAAGATGAGGCACCTTGGTCGACAGGTCAGTTTGGCAGAAGGGCCTGTTTCCATGATGAATGACTCTGGTTCCCACTCATCCGTTAGTAAACTAGCCTCCGTCCTTGGCTGTTGGTGAAATGAGCTTGGGTATTTGAGCTCTGTATCATTTTGACAGCACAAGGGAATTCATGTATGTCGTGAATATCACCCAGTTTGTTAATCTCCCCACTTTCAATCTGTCCTTTCTGTCATTAAATTATTTTTTTACTTCATTCTTCATGTGCCAATGGAGCTGATATTTTTCCCTTGATGCAATTTCTAGTCGGATAAAGCCTTGTGTTCATTTGCTATTGGTATTTGCTGGTAGCCAGGTGTCTCTTCACGGGTACTAATTATGTTAGCTTTTAGGGCACTTTGGAGATCTGTGGAAGCTCCACACATTCTGCTGTTTGAGATTGGTCAATTACTGTGAGGTGCTAATCTGAGGAGAACGTTCTTGGCACAATCTGGCTCTACTAGTCAGTGGAAATAATAGAGCATATGTGGTTGTCATTATCATAGTCATTGGCACCTGTCAAGGCATGCACAGCTAATGGGGATATTTTTGCAATCTGTTACATGGATGATGATATTCCCTTTAGTGTCAAGAGTGCCAACACCAAACAAAGATTTTTTAAAACGCTACATATTTTTTACAGTTATACAGATTAACTATGAATATAGGAGCTTATTTTATGCAAGATGGTTTCTTTAAATTAACTGGCTTCAGTAAAGTCTTGTGTGAAAGAAAGTGTCAGCCAACCAGACTGCCAGATTCCTTGTGGCAATTTTAAATGTTGTCTTATTCTTGTAGATGACATCAGTGGAAAGAGTACTGGACTACACCGAACTTGAAAGCGAGGCACCGTGGGAATCTTACAAGCCCCCACCAAGTGACTGGCCAACCTTCGGCACTGTGATATTTGAAGATGTCAGCTTTAGCTACAGTCCTGATTGTGAGCCTGTTCTTAAGGACCTGAACCTCACAATCAGATCAAAAGAAAAGGTAAGAAAAGTAGTTACAGTTGATCATTAATTGTTTTGAGTCGACGGTAAATATCACCAGCAACTTATCCTGGACCAGCCATATGGAAGCAATGGTCAAGAAAGCACACCGACACCTCTACTTCCTTAGAAGGGTTAGGAAGTTTGGCATGTCACCAACAACCCTCAGCAATTTCTACAGTACAGTGCAGGAAGCATTTTATCAGGATGCATCACAGGAAGGTTTTGGAACAGCTTCATCCAAAGCAGCAAGAAATTGTAGAGAATTGCGGACATAGCCCAGACCATAACTCAAACCAACATCCCTTCCATTGACCCCATCTAGACTTGACGCTGCCTCAACAAGGCCACCAGCACACTTTCCCTCACTGAAGCTATGTGCTCTAGTGCTTGTCATTTCCACCCAGGGAAAAAAAAGATCTATCTATCTAACCTCTCATAATGTTATAACTTCTGTCAGGACACACCTCAGCCTGTTTGAAAATATAATAGTACTTTAGCAAATTGTCAATCCCCCTTTCTTACCCAGTAGTACATTTTTTAATCAATAAAATGTAATATGACACTGAATATTTTGATTTCTAATTGACTTTTATGTGATTTTTAAAACATTTCATTTATTTGTTTCTGACTTCTATGTGCTTAATATATAATGGTGAATAATTAAAGTTGAACACATTGCAGGTTGGGCTTGTTGGAAGAACAGGTGCTGGAAAGAGTTCACTTATCTCAGCCTTGTTTCGTCTCGCTGAACCAGAAGGGAAGATTACGATTGATGGCATTGTGACCTCAGAACTAGGATTACAAGTTCTGCGAAACAGCATGTCTATCATTCCTCAGGTACAGTATATAATGATGTAAAATACATTTACCCAGAATCATTAGCCTAATGTGGGGAGGGGCTGTGTAGTTTTGCTAGGTGACCCTAGTATTGTTAACAATGTTCAACAGCAGTAAAACAGTAATGTTTCATTACTGTAATGTTTCATTACTGTTAAACATTGTTAATCTACACTTGGAACAATTAATGCTATCTGTAAATTTAACCAGTAGATTTACATCTAAACTAAACACTTTTACATCAAGATATATGAAAGCACATTTTGCCAATGAATTGCTATTTGGAAGTGCAATAACAGGTACATAAGCAAACAACATTGTCGTTGGAAATATTAGTAATATTACAAATATAGAAACAAAGGAAGTAATCTATGGTTGGTGTCAGTGGATGTGAGGGGGGGGGGGGGGCCCATCTGAGGACTATTCACGAAGGAGAAGGTCATGGAAGATAGCGAGTTTAGGGAGGGTGGCGTTGACAGCCTGGAGCAGATCAGTATTAAGAAGTGGAGGTGTAAGATAACTTGAAGCACAACAAGGGTGGATAAACCCCCAGGGCTGGATTGAGATCTATGCCAGGATGTTATGGGAAATAAGTGAGGAGATTACCAGGGCTCTGATGTAGATTTTTGCTTCTTCGTTCGCCACAGGAAAGACACCAGAACACTGGAAAATAGCTTATGTTGTTAAGTTTATTTCAAAAGGGCCATAAGAATAAGCTAGGTGACCACTGATTAGTGAGCCTTGCATCAGTGAGCCTCTTGCATATGGACATATGAAAAAATGTATTTCACTGTACCTGGACAATAAAGAAACCATTGAACCACTGTGATGGGTAATTATTGAAGAAAGTCTCATGGGATAGGATTTATGTACATTTGGAAAGATTTGGCCTCATGTGGGATAGCCAGCACGGTTTTGTGCTAGGGAAATTCCATCTCACTCATTTGATCGAATATTTTTGAAGAGGTGACTCAAGATTGATGAAGGGAAGGCAGATCGTTGAGGCAGAAAATAAAACAACAACAAATAAGACACCTCGACAGAAGCAAGGATGAGAATGGTTTAGTGGGATACTATACCAAGTGAGACCCATTCTCCCTCCTTCACCTCTCCCTTCCCCTACCTTCGGTCACTCCCTCCCTCCATAACACCTCTCCCCCCTCCTCAACTACCTCGCTCTATCTCCCTGCTCCCCCACTCCTCACCTCTCCCCATCCCGCTCCTCCTCTAAGCACAATGTTTATATAACATTTCTCTTCCTCCCCTCCCTCCTTACAACAATGTAACAAATCTCTCATTGCACTGGGAGTTCTGTCTCCCCTCCCCCACTCCAAGCCAAGTCAACTTTATTTGTCACATACACATACAAGATGTACAGTGTTACATTTGTTACAACAATGTAAAAAATCTCTCATTGCACTGGGTGTCTTTAACAGGCAGGGCACGTTTTAAAGTGAAAGTTTGATTTTTTAAAGTGAAAAGTTAAATTTTTAAAGTTTAAAATGTGAATAACTTGTAAAATATAATATCAATCTGAATGGAACGCAGCTGTGTTTTTTAAAACAGACTTTTTTCATGTAAATGAGATCCCATTGTGATGTCATTGTGGGGTGGAACATTGCTGACGGGCAGTTTATGTCAATGCGATTCCATTGTGACGTCATAGCTGCTAACTGCCAGTGCAAGTTCAAGTGATTTTTCTCAAACTGGATTTTGTAAAGTTTAAGATGTGAATAACTCGTATAATATACCATCAATCTGAACAAAACTTGATACACCACACACCAGGACAATGATGAGTAAGGTGGGCCAAAAAATCTAGCTCTATCATGTACCGTTTTGGCACAGTTCCGGGAACACAGCCCGCACAGACACACACACACACATACAGGCAGACATAGAAACAAACAAGATGAGAGTTTTAGTAATATATAGATGGGCCAAACGCGGCTAGGCAAGGCAACTTTGTTGGCATGTGCAACCTGGGCCGAAGGGCCTGTTTCCGTGCTCTATGACTCAATGACAAAGAGCTGCAATAACTCAACGGCCCAGGCAACATCTCTAGAGAATATGGATACAGAATGTTTTGGGTCGAGCCCCTGTTTCAATGGTACTTTATTGTCACGTGTGCACTGAACAGTGAAATTATTTTGCATTGATCTCACATGCACGAGGTGTCATATTTTGAGGCCATTTACAAAACGTCCAAAGTCCAGTCCACGCGCTCAATGTACTGGAGCGGATCCCGATCCAGGTAAGCCCCAGGCTGCTGCAAGACCTCCTCCGTCGCCCTCAACCAGTTTGGCCCAGGAACCAACCACTCTTTCCTCGCCCAACCACTTTTGTGTCCTGGGGCCACCTCCTGCAGCCGACCTTGAAGGCGCTGGAGGCAATACCCTGCTCCATCTCCTACCAGACAAATCCTTGTGTCTGATTTTGCCAGCTTCTCCCTCCTCCTCGACTCTACAGTCTTCGGGGTCAAGCTCAGCGGCTTCCAACCTTTTCCCCCGGCAGGCAGCGGCCCACCAGGTCTTTCTTCATGGTGGCGAGCCAGGCCTGCTGCCATGCATGATTGTGGATGGCCAGTTGGGTTTACCTCTTCCCGCTCCGCGGCGCATCCCGGGAGCCTTCAGACTTGGCGTGAGTCTGAAGAAGTGTCCCGACCTGAAACATCACTTTTTCAGGTTCTCCAGTGATGCTGCCCAGCTGAGTTACTCCAGCACTTTGTGTCTTTTTTGTAAACTATCATCTTCAGTTCCTTGTATCTACATAAGCAATAAGAACTATTTAGATGGTTCTTTCAATGGTGCAAGGTGCATATCATAAAGGAACATAGAAACATGGATTTGCATCTCCCAAACTATCCACAAGGTTGAGCCTGGATGCCTTCTCAGCAACAGGTTAGAATATGTTAGATAATCAAATTACAGTACTCCCGTATGTGTACCACCAAGCAGACCTGAAAGACAATTTCCTGATACTTCATTTTTGTATAGATTGTGGAGTGATGATTTCCATCCTGTACCAGGTGGAAAAAATAGAAATGAAAATATAACACCTCTCTTACATCTATAGCTTTAACATTAATGAATAAGTTTAACTGAAATCCCTTATAACTGCAGAATTAAGTTTAAAATACTTAAAATGATACACAAAGTAGCAGATATATGAATTAATCGAAAGGGTCTGATATCATAGGTTGCATTTTTTAGTTTCATTGGCTGTCACCCTTCCTGCCTGTGGAAATGGACAAAATGGGATTAGTTTAATTGGGCACAATGTGGATTCAATGAGCTGATGCGCCTGTTTCCGGGTGTGTGACACGACAAATATTCAGCTTAATGTATTCAAAGAAAGTACAGAAATATAACCTTTTTTGTTATTAGGATCCTGTTCTATTCACTGGCACTATGAGAAAGAATATAGATCCTTTTGACGAACATACTGATGAAGCACTGTGGAATGCATTGGAAGAGGTAAGAGTTTGAATGGAAAACCAGAAATTGCTTTTGAACCTCAATGCTAATCTAAATAAAAACATTTTGAATAAAAATCCTCCTTCTCCAGTATTGAAGACTTTGAGTGACCAAATGTGACAACACTTTTCAACTTTAGACAGCTGTGGAAAGGATGAAACTATCTTCTTTAAATTAGTGTAAAACGCAAGTTTCTTTACGTTTCTATGCACGATTCACTTCATAGGTGCAGCTAAAGGAGGTAGTCGAAGAATTGCCACATAAGTTAATGGCAGAACTAGCTGAAGCCGGTTCCAATTTTAGCGTTGGACAAAGACAATTAGTGTGTCTTGCCCGAGCAGTGCTCAGAAAAAGTAAAATACTTATCATCGACGAAGCAACAGCAAATGTGGATGCTAGGTAATTATGTGTTCTTCATTGCAATAACTTAATAAGTGATCAGACATTGATATTGTGCCATCGCTGGAATTGCTGCAATGATACTATATATCAACATTGTCTTCAAACTAGGCATGATAATCATTTACTTTCTAATTAAAATCATGGCCATATGTTTAAAAGTCCTTGTATTGTCATTCAAATTGGATAATGCCATCCAGATTACATTATTTTAAATTATAGCTAACATACAGCATGAAAATAAGCCCTTCAGTCCACACCACCCACTAACCAACCATTTGCACTAATCCTACATAAGTGATAGGAGTAGAATTAGACCATTCGGCCCATCAAGTCTACTCTGCCATTCAATCATGGCTGATCTATCTCCCTCCTAGCCCCATTCTCCAACCTTCTCCCCATAACCTCTGACATCTGTACTAATCAAAAATCTATCTGCCTTAAAAATATCCACTGACGTCCTCCAAAGCCTTCTGTGGCAAAGAATTCCACAAATTCACCACCCTCTGACTAAATAAATGTCTCCTAATTTCCTTCCTAAAGAACGTCTTTTAATTCTGAGGCTATGACGTCTAGTCCTAGTCTCTCCCACTAGTGGAAACATCCTTTCCACCTCCACTCTATCCAAGCCTTTTACTCATCTGCATGTTTCAATGAGGTCCCCACTCATTCTTCTAATCTCCAGTGAGTACACGCCCAGTAGTTGAGGTTAGTTATCTAAAATTGGAGAATTCAATGTTCCTACCGATGCAAGGGATTTCATTTTGTCCACAATGTCTGCGCTGAACATAATGCCAAGAACTACCTTATATCTGCCTTAACCACTACCCCCAGCAGCACATTGTAGCGCATACATCTTCAGTGTAACAAAAAATTTGCCCCGCACAACCCTTAAAAACTTTGCCCTCTCATCTTAATAAATTCATAAGTTATAGGAATAGAATTAGGCCATTCTGCCCATCAAGTCTGCTCTGCCGTTCAATCAGTGGCTGATCTATCTTACCTTATCAATCCCATTCTCTGGCTTCTCCTCATAACCCCTAACACCCTTACTAATAAAGAATCTGTCAATCTCCGCCTTAAAATATATATCTTGATGGCCACAGTCGTCTGTGGCAGTGAATTCCACAGATTCCCTACCCTTTGACGAAAGAAATTGAGGAATTTATTTTCTCATCTCCTTTTTAATGGTAAGTCCTTTTATTCTGAGACAATGGCCTCTGATCCTAAACTCTCCCACTAGTGGAAACATCCCCTCCACATCCACTGTATCCAGCTCTTTCACTATCCGGTAAGATTCAATGAAGTCGTCGTCCCCCCTCCTATCATCAGTCTTAGACCTCATCTTAAATCAATTCCGTCGAGTATTTGATATTTTTTTTTTCCATCCTGGAAAAGAGGTCCTGACTTATTACCCTATCTAGCCGCTCCTTTGGTGTGCCAGAGAAAACAATCCATTCTTTTCAACCTCTCGCTGGAGCTAATACCCACGAATCCAGGCATCATTCTGGTAAACCTCCTCTGCATCCTTGCCAAAGCCTCCACATCCTTCCCGTAATGGGGCAGTCTCACACTAGGAAACCAACAGAAATATGAATAGACGATAGAACTTCACAAAAGATATGAATCCACCAGGAAAATGGTGGCTTGTGAGATCTACACGTGAAATACATTTTTACATGATTTAGGCTCAAATCCATAAATTTCTTCTGTGTTTTTATGTTTCTACTATGATTCCACGAGGCATGGGTACTGGGTTGCAGATTGCTATGAAATGTTTCTGGGGTGCAGAATGCCTTGAAAAGATTCTATGACGGTGACGCTAAGAAGTCTAGTACATGATTGGCATTCGGATACTTTCGTTTGATCGAAAAACTTTTTTTTTTTCCTATTTTAAAGAACGGATCAGCTAATTCAACAGACAATTCGCGAGAAATTTGAACAGTGCACAGTACTGACAATTGCACATCGACTTAACACCATAATCGACAGTGACAGAATTTTGGTAAGCACAAGCTCTTTTGAAGCACCTGTTATGTTTAAGTCTATGTCTTGTGAGGAAAAGCTAAATTGCCAGGTCACACATTTAGATCTAAATGAAATGAAATTGATTATACCTGTACTTGGCGTTTACTATCTTCATGTGTTCAGTTCCGTGCACCATATTACAAGAAGGATGTTGGTAAATTTGAAAGGATACAGAGAAGATTTACGAGGATGTTGCCGGGACTCGAGGGTCTGAGCAACAAGGAGATGTTGAGCAAGCTGGGACTCTATTCCTTGGAGCGTAAGAGGATGAGGGGTGATCTTATAGAGGTTTATAAAATCTTGAGAGGAATAGATCGGGTCAAGACACAGAGTGTCTTGTCCAGAATAGGGGAATGGAGAACCAGAGGACATACTGTAGGTTTAAGGTGAAGGGGAAAAGATTTAATAGGAATCTGAGGGGTAACCTTTCCACACAAAGAATGGAGTGTGTATGGAAAGAGCTGCCAGAGGAGGTTGTTGAGGCAGGGACTATTGCAACATTTAAGAAACAGCTAGGTACATGGATAGGACAGATTTGGAGGGATATGGGCCAAACGCAGGCAGTTGGGACTAATGTAGAAGGGACAAGTTGATCAGTGGGCAAGTTGGGCCGAAGGGCCTATTTCCACACTCTGTGATTCTATGTAATGAATATGGGATTTTGATCAGATGAGAAATAACGTTTAAGAAGGAACTGCAGATGCTGGAAAATCGAAGGTAGACAAAAATGCTGGACAAACTCAGCGGGTGAGGCAGCATCAATGGAGTGAAGGAAATAGGCAACGTTTCGGGTCGAGACCCTTCTTCAGACTGATGTGAGGGTGGGGGGGGCGGGAAACATAGAAACATAGAAATTAGGTGCAGGAGTAGGCCATTCGGCCCTTCGAGCCTGCACCGCCATTCAATATGATCATGGCTGATCATCCAACTCAGTATCCCGTACCTGCCTTCTCTCCATACCCTCTGATCCCCTTAGCCACAAGGGCCACATCTAACTCCCTCTTAAATATAGCCAATGAACCGGCCTCGACTACCCTCTGTGGCAGAGAGTTCCAGAGATTCACCACTCTCTGTGTGAAAAAAGTTCTTCTCATCTCGGTTTTAAAGGATTTCCCCCTTATCCTTAAGCTGTGACCCCTTGTCCTGGACTTTCCCAACATCGGGAGCAATCTTCCTGCATCTAGCCTGTCCAACCCCTTAAGAACTTTGTACGTTTCTATAAGATCCCCTCTCAATCTCCTAAATTCTAGAGAGTATAAACCAAGTCTATCCAATCTTTCTTCATAAGACAGTCCTGACATCCCAGGAATCAGTCTGGTGAACCTTCTCTGGACTCCCTCTATGGCAATAATGTCCTTCCTCAGATTTGGAGACCAAAACTGTACGCAATACTCCAGGTGTGGTCTCACCAAGACCCTGTACAACTGCAGTAGAACCTCCCTCCTCCTATACTCAAATCCTTTTGCTATGAAAGCTAACATACCATTCGCTTTCTTCACTGCCTGCTGCACCTGCATGCCTACTTTCAATGACTGGTGTACCATGACACCCAGGTCTCGCTGCATCTCTCCTTTTCCTAGTCGGCCACCATTTAGATAATAGGGAAGAGGGGGGAGATAAAGCGACAAGTGTAGCATTTCCTGCGGTTGCAAGGGAAAGTGCCTGGAGAGGGGGTGGTTCGGGTGGGAAGTGACGAATTGGCCTGGGAGTTACGGAGGGAGCGGTCTCTGCGGAAAGCAGACAGGAAAAGATGGGAAGATGTGGCATATAGTGGGATCACGTTGGAGGTGGCAAAAATGTCAGAGGAGATGAGGCTCTCACCAGGGTCTCTTCTAGACCCCGTGACTCTGCTCTCACTCCCCATCCCCCCACTCATAACAAGGGCAGAGTCTCCCTTGTCCTTACCTACCACCCTACCAGCCGTCACATACAACAAATAATCCTCCAACATTTTTGCTGCCCCAACGTGATCCCACCGCTTGCCACTTGTCGCTTTACCTCCCCTCTTGCTCCATTCAAGGACCTAAGTAATGAACATTGACTTCTCTAATTTCAGGTAGTCCCTGCATTCTCCTCCCCTTCTCAGCTCTCCCTCAGCCCACTGGCTCCACCTCTTCCTTTCTTCTTCCCGCCCCCCACCCTCACATCAGTCTGAAGAAGGGTCTCGACCCAAAGCGTTGCCTATTTCCTTCGCTCCATAGATGCTGCCTCACCCGCTGAGTTTCTCCAGCATTTTTGTCTACCTGAGAAATAATGTTGTTGCTTCACCTAGGATGTGCATTGACATTGCCAGGACAGCATATTTATCCCCCATTTGAAAGCTGGTAGAAGGAAATGTCAGGTCGTCTGGAAAGTTTTACGTGTTTACTCATGTCGATTAGTGTTTTGAGATATCTACCTTTAATGAATCAGAATATGAACCCTCATTTATTTTCATGGTTAAATCTCATACCACCATACCTACTGTTCTGTTTAAAAATTAGTTTGTTTGATGATACTTGGGCTTTTTAATCTCATGGTTTTACATTGTCTTTATCTTTGAAATTTAATTATGGGGAAGCACAGGGGAATCAAACTAAAAGGAGGAAGTTTATGCAATTAGCTACTTTTCATGCCACTTTGATTCAATGTTTTGAAATATGCAGTCTTATGAATAATGGATTTTAGAGATATTGAATGAAAGCTGAGTGTTGAATGTAAGTACAACAGAGCACTTAAAGTTTATTTTGCACTTCTGCTCAGTTGCCTGGGCAATGCTATTTCTGTTCTTCCTGCAAACTATCTCAATAGCAGCATTATTATACTGCAGCTGCCATAAAATGAATTTACACACGCTGAATTGCCAGAGGTTTTTTTTTAAGTGAGTGGAGAATGAAAGTGACGATGGCAAGTATACTAACATATTGTGGCTGTAAACGGAATGCAACTAATTTATGAATAAATAGCACATCATGGATTTGTGGAGTCATAAAGGTATACAGCATGGAAACAAGTCATTTGGGCAACTTATTCATGCCAACCAAGTTGTCTACCTGAGCTTATTCCATTTGCTTGTATTTGTCCCAAATCCCTCTAAACTTTGTACCTGTCGAAATGACTTTTAAATGTTATAATTTTACCCACTAACTACTCCCTCTGGCAGCCTTTCATATACCCATCACCTTCTGTGTGTGCCTCCAGGTCTCCTTTAAATATATCCCCTCTCATCTTAAACCTATTCCCACCAGTTTTTTATTTCACTTCCCTGGAAAACAAAATTGTGGTCATCCACCTTATGATTTTATAAACCTATCAGATCACTCCTCAGCCTCCTTCTCTCCAAGGAAAACAATTCCGACCTATCCCGTCTTTTCTTATGACACCATAAGATATAGGAGCAAAATTAGGCCATTCAGTCAATTGAGTCTACTCTGCCATTCAATCATGGCTGATATATTTTTCCCTCTAAACACCATTCTACTGCCTTCTGTCCGTAACCTTTGGTCCATTGTAATAAGGAAGCTATCAATTTCCATTTTTCATTTACCCAATGTTTTGACCCCTACTGCCATCTGTGGCAATGAATTCCACAGATTCACCACACCCTGGCTAAAGAATTTCCTCCTCATCTTCATTCTAAAGGTACACTCTTTTATTCTGAGGCTGTGCAGGACTCTCCCATTACTGGACCCACCCGACCAGTCCAGACAACATTGTTATGAATCGTAAGATCATAAGTGATAGGAGCAGAATTAGGCCATTCGACCCATCAAATCTACTCCGCCATTCAATCAAGACTGATTTATCTCTCCCTCCGAACCCCATTCTCATGCCTTCTCCCCATAACCTCTGACACTTGTACTAATCAAGAATCTATCTATCTCTGCCTTAAGTATATCCTCTGACTTGACCTCCAAAGCCTTCAATGAGGGTCATAGAACTATTCACGATGGAAACTGACCCTTCGGCCCATTGTGTCCATGTCAACACAGATGGTATTCTAGGTTTTCCTATTTGGCTCATATCCTTCTAAACCATAAGCAAAAAAACAATTTTCTTCCCATCAACCATCAGGCACTTGAAGCACACTGCACAATGCTAACCAAAACTCGAACTGAACCAGGCCAGTTCATTGGCTATATTTAAGAGGGAGTTAGATGTGGCCCTTGTGGCTAAGGGGATCAGAGGGTATGGAGAGAAGGCAGGTACGGGATACTGAGTTGGATGATCAGCCATGATCATATTGAATGGCGGTGCAGGCTCGAAGGGCCGAATGGCCTACTCCTGCACCTAATTTCTATGTTTCTATGAACCAAACTACGACAGATTTTATATAAGCCTGCACTATTGTGATATGGTTACCAAATATAACTGATAATTTATTGAATTGTGGAGACACTAGAAACAGCAGATGTTGGAATCTTGACCAAAATGAAATACAGGAGGAACGCAGCAGGTCAGGCGGCTTAGTTGGTGGTAAATCGATAGACAACATTTCTGGTCATGACCTTTTTCAGACTGATGGAGCAGGAGAGAGCAAACTGGAAAAGAGAGATAAGGGAGGGGCAAAACCAGACGGGTGATAGGTAGATACAGTACAAGTGAGGGAGAGGGTGATGATTGATGGATTTCTGGAGAATGTGACAAAGATGAAAAAGAGATAAAACAGTGTCTGATAAGGAGAGGAGTAAAATGTAAAGGGATATGAGTGGAAGGGGATGGGGGAGATGGTAAAAGCGGGTTAAAGTGCGGCACAGAGGTGCATAGACCCCAGGTTCATGACCTCGGTAGCTGTTTGCTAGAGTTTGCCCGTGTGACAGCGTGGGCTTCCTCCAGTTGCTCAGATGTGTAGGTTAATTGGTCTCTGTAAAGTGTCCCTAGTGTGCAGGATGAGAAAATGGGATGACATAGAACTAGTTTGAACAGATGGTCGGAGTGGACCATCATGGATGATCGATGGTTGGGGTGGACTCGGTGGGCCGAGGGGCATGTTTCCCTGCTTTGTCTCTAAAACTGCAACTAAACTAAACCTAAGATGGAAATGGGGAACTTGGAGCGGAGGGGACTGGCTGGGAGATGAGCGGAAGAAGGAGGGGAAAGAACCAGGGTGTCAGGGCTGGTGGGATAAACGTGTGCTCATTGGGGGTGGGGGGGGGGGGGTTCATGGTGGGGTTTTATTGATATTGTATTCATTAGGAGTACTTAGTAATTCCTTCATTATCACATGTACCAGATACAGTGATATGCATTACTTTACATATAATCTAGTAAAATCATGCTATACATAAGCACAAACATACATAAGTAAAAGAGTGCAATGATTGCAGTGTAAAAAATAGTAGATTTCTTCTGAGGTATTGCACTAAGCGTTGCTATGTTTCTGGCACTTGGAGTGGAAGGAGTTAGCCTGGACTGGCAATGCTGTCAGTATATTGTGCTGCTGTAGGCTGTGCCCGATCTACATGTTTGTCTGCCTTCTGTCGGGGCCAGAAGCATTGTTTGATCTCTGCGATCCCCTGTCTGCTGCAGGGCCTCCATTGGCCTACTCCACCAACACCTCAACCTATCACCACCACAACTCACCTTCTTCTCGCCTCCCATAGCCACCATTCTGATTCAGTGTGCTGTGGTCCTTTCATAACTGACAACTTTTTGAGTGCTTCCAAGGGCGCTGAACACGCAGCCCGTTCACAGAAAAAATCTTCCCCTCAGTCTGCCACTGCCGTAATCTTGAATACCTCTTGTATTTAGTCGCTTCAATGAGAGGTCAAATAAGAGAATGATGAAGAAAATATCCAAATTAATCCTGGGACAGTATGGGAATGGGAAGGAGTAAAATGGATATCAACCAGGAACTCCAGCAGACCTTGGTGGATTGCATATAAGTATTCAGCAAAATGGTTCCACTGGTATAAATGAGGGCGCATTGAGAGCCCTGACTGGAACAGAGGAGGTTGGAAGAGATGCATGTGAACCTTTGTCTAACCTGGAAGAGCTGTTAGGGTCCTTGGATGGAAATGGAGAGGCAGTCTATGAACTTGTGTTACATCTTCTGGGATTGCAAGGGAAAGTGCCCAGCAAGAGGGCAGATTGGGTGAGAAGGGATGAACAGAACAAGGTGTTGTGGAGAGAGTGGTCTCCACTGAAAGGTGAAAGATGTGGAGACTATGATGTGGGTTCACATTTAACCTGGCATAAATATTGGAAGTCTGAATCAGGATCCTAAGAGTTAGAATGAAGGGCATCCTGTTAGAGTGAAAGACAGGGCAGGTGAGCGTAAGGAAGCTTGGATAACGAGGGAAATTGAGGCTTTGATCAAGAGTAAGAAGAAGGCATGGGGCAGGTATAAGCAGCTAGAATCAAGTGTATCCCTGGATGGGGTTTCGGGAACTGAGGAGCAAGCCAAAACTGAAATCAGATGGGCAAAAAGGGGACAGGCGATGGCTCTGACTGATAACATTAAGGATTATCCCAAAAGATTTTGTAAGTACATAGTACGAGGATATTGCCAGGACATGAAGGCCTGCACTATGGGGAGAGGTAGAGCAAGTTAAGACTCTATTCCATGGAGTGCAGGAGGATGAGGGGTGGTCTCATGGAGGTGTATCAAGTCATGGGAGGAAAGATCAGGTTGACGCACAGGGTCTCTTGCCCAGAGTAGGGGAATAGAGAAATAGAGGGCATGGGTTTAAGGTGAGGGGAAAAAAATGTAATAAGAATCTGAGGAGTAACTTTTTCACACAAAGGGTGGTGGGTGTAAGGAACAAGCTGCCAGAGGAGGTAGTTGAGGCAGGTACTATCGCAACGTTTAAGAAACACCTAGACAGGTACATGGGTAGGACAGGTTTAGAGGGATATGGGTCAATTGCAGGTAGGTGGGACTGGTGTAGATGCGATATGTTGGCCAATGTGGGCAAGTTGGACCGAAGGGACTGTTTCCACGCTGTAAGACTCTATGACTATGAGATAAAGGGGAAAAGAGTAACCAGAGAAAGAATGGGACTCTTCAGGAATCGAAGCAGTCAACCCTATGGGAACCACAGGAGATGGATAATGCCCTCAATTAGTATTTTCCCTCTGTTTTTACTGTAGAGAAAGACATGAGGACCGAGGAACTTGGGCAGTCAATAAAAGTGTTTTGAGAATAGGCAGTATTACAGTCGATGAGGTGCTGAATGGCCTGACTTGTATGAAAGTAGACAAATGTCTCAGGCCAGATCAGATATATCTGAGCACACTGACGGAAGCTGCAGAGGAAATTGCAGGTGCCCTGGCTGAGATTTATGAGTTGTCATTAAATATGGGTGAGGTGCCGGAAGACTGGAGGGTTGCAGGAAAAACCCTGGGAACGACAGGTCAGTGAGCCGAACATCTGTGGCCAGAAAGTTACTAGACAGTATTCTGAGGGATAAGATGTATGTACATTTAGATGGACAAGGGCTGATTAGGAATAGTCATTACGATTTTGTATGTGGAAGGTCATATCTCTCAAATCTGAATTAATTTTTTTAAGATATCCAAAAATGTTGATGAGGGTGGAGCTGTAGACGTATATATGGATTTCAGCAAGGCAATCGGCAAGGTTCCATATGGAAGGCTGCTCGGGAAGGTTAGGTCGCATGGGATCCAAGGAGAGATAGCTGAATGGAAGGAAGCCAAGAGTGAAGGTGGGAGATTGTTTTTTGGACTGGAAGCCTGTGAGTAATGGTGTGCCTCAGGGTTTGGTGCTGGACCCATTGCTGTTTGTCATCTATATCAATGATGAGAATTTACAAGGCATGATTCGCAAGTTTTCTGATGACACTAACGTGGGTGGTATTGTAGTGAAGTGTAGAAGATTGTCAAAAATTGCAGCAGGATTTTGATTGGTTGGGCAGTTGGGCTGAGGAATGGTTGATGAAATTTAGTACAGACAAATGTGAGGTGTTGCAATAGACAATAGATGCAGGAGCAGGCCATTCAGCCCTTCAAGCCAGCACTGCCATATAATGTAATCATGCCTGATCATCCCCAATCAGTACCCCGTTCCTGCCTTCTCCCCATATCCCCTGACCGCTATTTTTAAGAGCCCTATCTAGCTCTCTCTTGAAAGCATCCAGAGAACCTGCCTCCACTGCCCTCTGAGGCAGAGAATTCCACAGAATCACAACTCTCTGTGAGAAAAAGTTCCTCGTCTCCGTTCTAAATGGCTTACTCCTTATTCTTAAACTGTGGCCCCTGGTTCTGGACTCCCACAACATCGGGAACATGTTTCCTGCCTCTAGCGTGTCCAAACCCTTAACAATCTTATATGTTTCAATGAGATCTCCTCTCATCCTTCTAAACTCTAGAGTGTACAAGCCCAGCCGCTCCATTCTCTCAGCATATGACAGTCCCGCCATCCTGGGAATTAACCTTGCACTCCCTTAATAGCAAGAATGTCCTTCCTCAAATTAGGGGACCAAAACTGCACACAATACTCCAGGTGTGGTCTCACTAGGGCTCTGTACAACTCTGTAATGACTATTCCTAATCAGCCCTTGTCCATCTAACTCTGTACAACAGAGAGTTCGATAGGAGGTATTGCATTTTGGGAAGTTTAGCAAGGGCAGGACCTACACAATGAATGGTACAGGTGCATAGTTCTTTGAAAGTGGTGCCACAGGTAGATAGGGTGGTCAACGCTGGAAAGGGTGCAGAGAAGTTTACGAGGTGTTGCCAGGACTCGTGGGCCTGAGTTATAGGGAATGTTGAGCAGGCTAGCACTTTATTCCTTGGAGTGCAGAAGGATGAGGGATGATCTTATAGTGGTGTATAGGATCATGAGAGGAATAGATGCACCAGAGTAGGGGAATCGAGAACTAGAGAACATAGGTTTAAGGTGAGAGGGTAAGGAACCTGAGAGGCAACCTTTTTACACAAAGGTTGGTAGGTATATGGAATGAGCTGCCTGAGAAGGTAGTTGAAGCAGGTACTATCACAATGTTTAAGAAATATTTACACAGGTAATTTGATAGGATAGGATTAGAGGGATATGGGCCAAACACAGGCAGGTGGGACGAGTAGATGGGACATGTTGGTCGGCATGGGCAAGTTGGCCGGAAGGGCCTTTTTCCACACAGTATAACTCTATGAATCTCTATGACTCTAATCTTATTGTCTCAGTGGACGAACCCTGCACAATGTCTTCTTTGCGTGCTGCCTGATTAGTATTGTAAGTCCTCCATTTCCTTTGCCTCCATCTCCATTCTGTCTGAAACATCGAAACCCGGAAACATTGAGCTGCCAGCCGTGCCCCTCTTGCAACAACGTTTCCACAATGGACACAACATCATAGTCTTAAGCATCAATCCAGGTTTCAAGCTCATCTGCCTTCTCCACAATTCTCCTTGCATTGAAATAAACACAGTAATACCCATCAGCGTCAATACATTCCTTTACCGCCCCCTGCCTATCCTTCAATTGAGACTTACTAAACCTAACTACCTTCCCATCATCCTTCCAATTTCTGACCTACTACTCTGATTCCTAGAGAAATAATTACAAATCCACGGTGGTTAATTGTTGAAAGCGTACAGAGTATAACCCTTGTGGCTAAAGGGATCAGGGGGTATGGAGAGAAGGCAGGAACGGGGTACTGATTGTGGATGATCAGCCATGATTACATTGAATGGCGGTGCAGGCTCGAAGGGCCAAATGGCCTACTCCTGCACCTATTTTCTATGTTTCTATACAATAATTATTATAAAGTTTTAGAAAATACGGTTTAAAAAAAAGGAGATGGCTATTTAAAAATAAATAGCGGATGGAAGATACTACTGGAGTCTCTGTTTGAGTCTATACTAAGCAAGGACACAGAAATATAAGTTTGGCAAAATTGTGAAATCATCAACTCATTAGATTGTATTGCCATGTTCTCATTCGGGCTAAATACGAGCTCTCTTTATATCCTTCCCCCAAGGATCCATGGGAGATATCCAGATTGTAGAGACCCAGGTGTAAATCAGACAGACTTAGTCCTTTATGACTGAATTGAAAAAAGAAAATAAACAAATAGTAAATAAATGAAAGATCAATCAAATAGGAATGTCTCAATAGACAATAGGTGCAGGAGCAGGCCATTTGGCCCTTCGAGCCAGCACCGCCATTCAATGTGATCATGGCTGATCATCCACAATTAGTACCCCGTTCCTGCCTTCTCCCCATATCCCCTGACTCCACTATTTTTAAGAGCCCTATCTAGCTCTCTCTTGAAAGCATCCAGAGAACATGCCTCCACCGCCCTCTGAGGTAGAGAATTACACAGACTCACCACTCTCTGTGTGAAAAAGTGTTTCCTCGTCTCTGTTCTATATCCCTCTTTCTATATAGTCTCTTTCTATATCCCTCTTCCTGTAGGGTGGCCCAATGTTGCAGCAGTTAGTGCTGCTGTCACACAGCTCCAAGACTTAGGTTTGATTACATTCTTGGCAAGTTCTCTCTCCAACCTAATTGGTTTTGCCTCAGTGTTGCGGTTTCCTTTCGCATCCCATACAGGTTACAGGGATATATATGGTGGAATGGAACAAAAGACAATGCTATGAGATTTAACATAAACTCATTAGCCTAAGAGGCCATCTATTTATAAGAAAAAATGTTTTTCATTTGTCTTACAGGCTGGCCTTGCAAGGAATTGCCATCTGGCCTAGCAAGCAGAAAGGTCACTCTCCCAAGCTCAAGCTTGACAAGGCTGTGTCTTCCTCCTGATGGGCATTGGGGCAATCCAGCCCCATATAGAAGGCACAGAGGGGGAAGACTAGAATCTTCCTGGTATGCAAGTCCCTTTCAGCCCCTCATCCCCCTTCTTGAAGTGACTGTCTAAATGTATTTGCACGTGTGCAGACCATTTTCACGTCAATATGCACATTTGGGCCAGCTGCCATCCACACACTCAGACTATAGCAGTTCATAGATAAGTCATCAGCTTCCATAAAGGTAAATCCATCATTGCCTAATTACCAGAGTGCAAGTCTTCCAGCAGTCTGAGGCAGCCACAGATGAAATATCGTGTCACAGACATCGACCAATCTGATCAAGCTAGAAGGGTAGCACAAAGAGAAGTTTCTGGCTATATGAGAGTAATTAATATCTCATTTGATGCATTATATAATAATAATAATAATAATAATAATAATGCATTTTATTTGCTGGCGCCTTTCTGGACACCCAAGGACACCTTACAGGACATAAAATCACAATACATTTATCAATATTAAAATCAAGTTGATTAAAAACAAAAAAAAACAAAAATACACAAAACATTTTAAGTCATTAAAATCAGGGTGAACATGGTGGAAGTTATGTCGGGTATGCTAATCTAAACATATATTTTTATGTACAAATTAGATTCTTCATGTTCAAACTGATAAGTGTTAAGAATCTAATGGTCATCACTGGTTGAGTTGATGGAGCAGTGTATTGAGATATGAACTTTAATTGTTTTATCAATTGTTTAAGATCAGTGAAAGCATTGGCAGTTTGCACGGACCTCAGTTCATTGAGACACAGCTGCCGAAGCATTTTCTATTCCCCTTCGTAAAGAAGAAAGCATTGTTCTTGTTTTTAAGGAAATACTAGACCAAGTGCAGACCCATTGGATCTGTTCCCCCAACGTGTGGTTGCGGGGGAGGGGGGGGGGGGTGGTATGCGGCGTCACACACACTAACTACACCCCCGCACATACGCTAACTACCCTTCTTGATATATTAATATTATTAACTTGCTCCTTTTACCCCATAACTGCCCTATCCACTGACGCATAGCCCCCAACTCGCAGGCGCGTCTAGAGAGGGAGTGGGGGGGGGGGGGGGGGGGGGGGGGTAGAGAGTGAGGGCAGAGAGAGAATGGGGAGAGACAGAGAGAAAGGGGCAGAGACAGAAGGGCAAGAGACAGAGGAAGAGGGGGGTGGAGGGGAGGAGGAGAGGGAGGATGGGGGAGGAGGGGTGAGAGAGATGGGAGGAGAGAGAGGGGAGGAAGAGAAGGGGGAGAGGGGGAAGGGAGGGGGAGAGGTGGGGGTAAGGGAGGGGGAGAAGTGGGGGGAAGGGAGGTGGAGGGAGGGTGGGGAGGGGATGGGGTGGAGGGAAGGGGTGGAGGAGAGGGGGAAGTGGGGAGAGGGAGTGGAGAGACCTTCCTTCCTACCCCCCTCGCCCCCCCCTCTCTCTCTCTCGTACGCCCCCTCCACCCCCCACCCCCCTTATCCTGGGACCCCTCCTCTCCATCCTGCACTGATCCCCATTCCCGCCTCTATTCAGTCCTCACTGTTGAATGGGGGGGGTTCAGTACGGGATGGATGGGGGTAGACAAAAGTGCTGGAGAAACTCAGCGGGTGAGGCAGGATCTATGGAGCGAAGGAAATATCAACGTTTCGGGTCGAGACCCTTCTTCAGACTGTTCCCCCATTCTTCTTGAATGGGAGGATCTGTACAGGATGGATGGGGGGGGGGATCAGCACAGGATGAATGGGGAGGTGGGTCACTACAGTGTGGATCGGAGGGTCTGTGCAGGATGAATGGGAGATCACTACAGGATGAATGAGGGGAAGGTGCAGGGTAAATGGAGGGTGGGTCAGTACAGGATGAATGCGTGGATTAGTACAGGATGGATGGGGGATCAGTACAGGATGGATGGAGGAGAAGTACAGGATGGATGGGAAGGTGGGTAAGTACAGGATGAATTGGGGGACCAGTGTAGGATGGATGGGGGTGGGGTGGCAGGAGAATCAATGCGAGGTGGATAGGGTGATCAGCGCAGCATGAATAGATGTGGTGGGGGGGGTGGGGCGGTAGATGGGGAGGGGAGCACAGGGGATGTCAGTGAGGACTGAATAGAGGCGCGAATGGGGATCAGTGCAGGATGGAGAGGAGGGGTCCCAGGATAAGGGGGGTGGGGGGTGGAGGGGGCGTACGAAAGAGAGAGAGAGAGAGAGAGAGAAAGAGGGGGTGAGGTGGGGAGGAAGGAAGGTCAGCGCTCCTCGGACAACATCGCCCCGCTACCTTGGCCGTTGGATCTCCTCGCCACCGCCGCCAGCCAACAGCAAGTTGCGGGGCCGAGCAGTGCAGCTCAAAGATCCTATATAGGATCTATGGTGCAGCTGCTTCAGAAGGGTCGGAGCGAATGACGGGTCCCGCACAACGGCCTCAGCGGGCGGGTCTGGGCAGGGCCAGCAGCCAGGCTGGGGGGGTAGGGCCGGGCGGGGCCTGGAGGCAGTTGGGCCAGGTGCAAAGGCATTGTGAGGTCAGCAGCTTGGCAACCTTAATATTTTTTTTAAATGTCAGTTTGGTGATAAATTTTAGTAAATATCTCTGGAAATAATTCGACCAAATTGATAGACGATTGGATTTTTAAAATCATAAGGAAATTTTCTACCAGGAGATGCAAAAAAATCACTGTTATTGTAACGTCAGCAGCTGGGCAGCGGTCAGATTTAAAATAAAGGTCAGATTGGTCAACAATTTTAATTAAAAAGTCAGGATAATAATATACCAACGGTACAGAGGAGTGGATTTCTAAACTCGCAAGGAAAATCTCTACTGAAATATGTAAAAATGTTCCCGTTTCGGCGTCTGGATTTCGAGGAGATACGTTTCACATGCAAATTCACACACACACACACACACACACACACACACAGTTTTGAAAGTATACTAGACCAAGTGCAGATGTTCCCGCAACGCGCGGTTGCAAGGGGGGGGGGGGCGGCCTGACGTCATCGTGCAACGCCACGTGCTAGGCGTACGCCGTCAAGACGCTGCGTACGATGTTGAGACACTGCGTACGGCCGTCGAGACGCTGCATACGCCCTCAATGCGCCTGCGGGCCGACAGACGACGCGGGGGATTTTCGGACAGTACAAGCCCACGGGGACGGTGAAAAACAGCGGGGGACCAGCCGATCTGTGCCTTCCGCCAGCGTGACAGAGCCAGGGTGGGGGGGAGTGGAGGAGAGCCGGACGGCAACCGCGAAAATCGCTAGCGAAATGTGAAAAATGTCTGCGTTTTTGGAGGAGAGCCGGGCGGCAGCAGCCGTTATGGTGGCTGTCCAGCAGGAGGCGAAAATATGAGTGAGTGGGGGGGGGGAAGGATTTTATTAAAAATGTGTATATAAAAACGACGAAATTTAATGAGTGGATTTGCGAATGTAAAAGTGAAATGGCTAGCGAAATGGAAAAACTCGGAATTTTTGCGTGTGGTTTTGGCAGACCAACGAATCAAAGGCCAAAAATCTAATCTGACATACACCCACAAACAAACACACACATCCACAGAGTTTTTAAAGTATATAGATAGATATGATATGATGTACTATGTTTGCCCAATATATATTATTTCTTTAGGATCACAATGCCTCATACCAAAGTGAAAATGTGTAGTGTGAGTTAACATAATCCAAATGATGAATGTTGTTAATGACGCAAAGTAAATTTGGCAGCCAATCTCATTGCAGATACATTGATATATGAAGCTGAAATCAGATTCTGCATTCATGACCACCAGTGCAATCTAGAGTGAAGAATACAAACAATTCGCAAGCCTTTTCCCTATTTGCTATGATGTATAAGGAGGCCATTTTGGCCCATCAAATCTATGTCAGAGTAATCTCATTCACTCACTAATTTTCCCTTTAATACTGAAGGTCAGGATCAAACCTGTTTCACGGAAGCTGCAAAACAGCAGCACTGACAACTGTACTCCTATTCAATATTACAATGAAGGCATAGAAGGATACGGTCCTAATGCAGGCTAATGGGATTAGTGTAAATTGAAAAAGCTTTGGCCTGGATGTGGTGGCTGAAGGGCTTGTTCTTGTGCTGTATTATTCTATGACTATATGAGGTAGATGCAAACTATAGGTTTTATTTGTAGGATCGCAATATCTTGTTGGGATACATGTTTGTGTACAGAACTGGGCAAATGGATATACTGATGAAGTTCAATGGTTCGTGACAATGCCGAAGGGAGAGCCTGCCTTCTATACTGTATCCCATGATCCTCATCCACTGGCACCTCCTCATTTCCATCTCTTAACTTATTTTTACTGAAGATCTTCGGGCAATGTGTTGGCTCTCCTGTCGAATGCAGTAAACAATAACAAACCATGAAACTCTCTGGTAATTAAGAGCATAGAACAGTACAGCATAGGAATAGACACTTTGGCCCACGATGCCTGTACTGAACATGCTGCCAGGGTAAACTAATCTCATCTGCCTGCACATGATCCATAATCCTCCATTCTCTGCCTATCCATGGCTTTTCGACAAGCCTCTAAAATGCCACTATCGTATCTGCCTCCATCACCACCCTGGCAGCATGTTGCAGGTACCCATCGCCCTGTGTAAACATCTTGTTTTGCACATTTGCTTTGAACTTTGCTCCTGTCACTCTGAAGCTAATCTTTAACATTTCCAATCTGGGGAAAACGGTTCTGAATGTCAACCTATTTAGTCCTCTCATAAATGTATATACTTCTATCAGGTCTTCCCTCAACCTCTGATGGCTTGAACAAACCCGCAGAATAGTGCTGTTGTCAGAAACCCATTTTGAGGAGGCTATTGTTATTCTCCACTTAGCTCCTCGGGTTGAATGGTTTTCAGGATAACAGTAGCTGGAGTTGCTGCAGTACAGACAAAATTCATAAGCCAATCAAGGATGCAATGGTTCTTATTGCCCAAGATTCAGCCGTCCTTTTCATGGTCAACCATGACTTGTGATTGATATAACTCTTGTGATACCCAAAATAAATTATAAGTGCAGTACTCACAAATTGTATCTCCCTGAAGCCTGCAATGCTGGCAAACCAATGTGCCATCTGCTGCAGCATGGGCAAGGTCATCTTCTCCTGATTATCACCTACTATCCATCCTCAGTTGAAGCATCATGATGAACAATGGTTGGAAGAATCAAGGGCATGGGGCTTTTGTGCTTGTCACCAAGAATGGCATGGTATCACCACTGTAGACAGGCTGTTCTGAAGGCCATAACTACTAGACTGAGACTTCAAGTAATGAGTGAACCAACACAGGAGATAAACCTAGACACGAGGTACAGTCCCGACCCGAAACGTCACCTATCCATGTTCTCCAGAGATGCTGCCTGACCTGCTGAGTTACTCTGCATTTTGTGTCATTTCTGTAAACCAGCATTTGGAGTTCCTTGTTATGTAACATCATTCTCAATAGTTTAACCTCATTCTCAATAGTTTACCTGTGACATATGCATTTATTCGCGGCAGCATGGATAGAAATTACCACTGAACAGTGTTTGTGGCAACAAAGTCTCATTTCAATGCTGAGGACATCTTCCATCATATTGTATATTATGAACTATCATCTGAATTTCATATCCATAAAGAAACTGAGGATTTTTTGGTTGACAATGCAACCTGAGTTTTCTACTTTAAATGTTGTCCACAGGTGCTGGATAAAGGAAGAGTTGCAGAGTATGAGGAACCGTATATTCTCCTTGAGAACAAAGATGGTTTCTTCTATAAAATGGTACAACACATGGGCAAGACTGAAGCAATTGCTCTGACTAAGATAGCCGAAGAGGTATGTCTGTATAACAGTTTACATTTCCTGTATAAATGTGTTACATATAAAGATTAGCTGTAGCTCTTTTCACACTTGTTTTGAAATCAATAATCCAATCAATAGTTTAACACAACTCATTTCAAAGTAGCATGAAATTCGCTAGATTGTTCGTTCAACCCCATTTTTCTTTTTTGACAGTTTCTTTGATCCACCTGTTAAAAGACACAGCTCTGCATTTGCAATAAGTCATGGAAACATAAAAAATACATATTTTTGTTTAAAAACAACACTGACAGATAACATGAAGGGGGATGTTTGTATAGAATGGCCCTTAATACTCAACCTTGTCCTTAAGACCTGTCCTCTTCCATTACAATTGCATTTGAAATGGATTAATTTTTTGTCTGAAGTCCAGAGGGTATTATCTGGTGCAGCATACTGAAATCATTGTGTGATGTGCACTATTGATTAAATGTCACCAAAAGTATCAACTGGTGGTTAATGCACAAAGCATGTATTCAACTTTTCTAAAGTTCATGATATGACTCATGCAATTGATTTTTTTTAAACTTTCAAAATGTTTTAACATTAATGACCAAACTCTGCGCGTTTGTTAGTATAATGAGGCACTTTGTAGAATCGTACGTTTAGAGCTTGTAAAATGTACACTTGAGGTTTGCAATGTTCTAAAATTTTCAATAATGTAAAAAATGTGTGCTGTGATTTTTCAATTTCTAGCGAAATAAGCCTTCCTTATCAGAGTAAATAAAATGGGTGGGTTAACTGTAGCTGTAGCTGCAACTCGTCTCTGGGTCAATCAACCACAGTAAATTAGGTAAAACATAAACGGTATGGGTCTAACTAGAAAACTTGCTCCAGAAATTGTTTCATATTAGTTTTACATTGCGAGTTTTTGCAGACATTAACAGTTACAATCTTTGCAGCTAACTTAAAGTGACATACCATAATATAAGTAATATTCTTCCATATACAGGGTTTTGACTAAATTAATGCAAAAGTGCAGACAAATAAATGGCATTTCTGCTTTTTCTGTACTAATAGTCTGACAGAAGGGTAGGTGAAGTCCTCTCTACTTGAGCATTGAATTTGTGTGACCTCCCTAATGCAGCTGTGTGCAGCAAACGGCAAGATGTGGCAGAGATCAGTGTTTGCAGTCTGGAATTGGTCTAGGGCGAGAAAGTTGAAAATCAAAACCAAATTGGCCTTTGCAGATAAAACATTGTAGGCTCATATAAGGTTATATTTGAGGTTACAGGAAGTCACACTGCAGACAAAGAATGCAATTTGAATACTGGTCTTTTAAATTGTGTGATTTCAGGAGATATGGTATTAGTAAAACCTATTTTCTACAAGTAAATATGTTTCTCAATCAGTGAACCTCTCACAAGACACATTGTGCACTTTGCTCTACTGTGAGTTTCATTTGGGGAAGTTTTGGGGAAGGGGTTAGGGCTAAGCAAACCACTATCAAAAGGTCCAGACGTGAATTTTCCAACAGGTCCAAAGATACCCAGAAATGTATACAGAATTGCATTATTCTAAGTTAAGCTGCTTTTGAACTGCATGTCATTGATCTTTTTTATTTATGAGGTGGGGAGTGGGATGACTGGGTAATGGAATTTCTAAGCCCTCCTGTTTAAAGTTTATCCACTGTTCCACTGCAGTATTGGCCAACAATATTTTGAATAAGCCTTTTGGGACCAGCAACCACTGCTCTACTAGGTTTAAGATAATTATGGATAGGGCACAGCGGGCCCACGAGTTTAAATGCTAAATTGGGGCAAGGCCAACTTTGAAGGTGTGAGGCAGGAGTTCGCTCAAGTTGATTGGAGCAGGTTGTTTGCAGGAAAAGGAAGTCAGGAAAGTGGGATGTTTTTAAAATGTGCTGACAAGAGTTCAGGACATGCACATCTCTGTTCGAGTGAAGGCAAGGCAGGCAAACATAAGGAAGCATGGATGATGAGGGAAATTGAGTGTTTGATCAGGAGTAAGAAGGCATGGGACGGGTTTAGGCAGCTGGGATCAGGTGCATCCATGGAGGAGTTTCGGGAGCAAGGAGCAAACTAAAAAAGGAAATCATAAGGGCAAAAGGGAAACAGGAGGTAGCTCTGGCAGATAACATTAAGGACAATCCTAAAAGATTTTGTGTACGTAAAGGGAAAAAGGGTAACCAGAGAGTGTGTCCCCTCAGAAATCAAAACGTCAACTCCACATGGAGCCACAGGAGATGGGCAAGGTCCTCAATGAGTGCTTCTCTGTTTTTAGGGGAAGTCACAAAAAAAAGTGTTTTCCAAACAGTTGGTATTACAGTCAAAGAGGTGCTGAAGGTCCTGATGCATTTGAGAGGTAGACAAATCCCTCTGGTCTGATCAGATATATCCGAGGACATTGTGGGAGACCAGAGAGGAAATTGCAGGAGCCCTGGCTGAAATTTATGAGTCTTCATTAAATAAAGACGAGATACTGGAAGATTGTAGCATGGCAAATGTGCCTCTATTCAAGAAGAGCTGCAGGGAAAAGGCTGGGAACCACAGGCCAGTGAGCTTAACATCTGTGCTTGGAAAGATACTTCAGTAGTTCATCTGCCTTACCTGTCAGGCATCTAACATTGAAATAAATGCAACATCCATTGTTTTGTCCTCGCTCTCTGTCCTGCATCTGCTTATCCTGTCCACTGAACTTGGTGTCAATGACTTCAGTACCAACTTCCATCCTCCCACCTGCCTCACGACTGCATTGAATCCCATCTTGTTGGAACCCTCCTGAATAGCACTGACCTGACTGCTGCTGATGCTCCCCTCCGAATGGTCATCCCACCCTAACCGTATTCAAAAGGGTAATCTTGTTTTTGATGGGAATGGTCACATGGGATTCCTTCACTCTCTGCCTAATCCCTTTCAAAGTGATCATCCATCTACTTCCTGCCTGTACTTGAGATGTGACCACCTCACTATAACTCCTATCTACGAATCTCATTCGTCGAGATGATGCTGAAGCTGTCCAGCCGCAGCTTCAGTTCACGGACAGTGAGTGAGTCAGGAGCTGCAGCTGGACACGCTTCCCACAGATGGGGCGGCTCAGTGCCACAGCGGTAAAGTTGCTGCTTCCAGCGCCAGAGACCCGGGTTCGACCCTGACTACAGCTGCTGTCTGTATGGAGTTTGTATGTTCTCCGTATGTACAATGGACTTTGTACATTCTCTGGGTGCTTCGGTTTCCTCCCACACTCCAAATACGTACGGGTTTGTAGGTTAATTGCCTTTCTTTAAACCAGTAAATTGTCCCTAGTGTACAGGATGATCGCTGGTCGGCGCGGACTTGGAGGGCCAAAGGTGCTGTTTCCACACTGCATCTCTAAAGTCTAAAGGTGTAGTCCTTAATGACACTAAGCTTCCTTGACTTCCCATTTCCTGCAGGAGGAGCATAACATGGTCAAACTGCTGCGCTAAGACCAGGGAAATCACTTATAGAATCTGTACTCACCTTTAACATCACATCCTGGTTCACCCTCACCTCTGTTAAAGACAAATCAAAGCTTTCCCGGATCATCAATCAAGCAAGCAAAATAACTGGCAAAACTCAAAATCAATTATCAGTACTCCACATCCAGGCAGTTAAAAGGAAAGCCAACCTCATTACACAGGATCCCACCCACCCCCTGCACAATTCCTTCCAACTTCTGCCATCAGGCCGCCGATATAAAGTCCCCCTATCCAAGAAAAACATCCATAAAAACTCATTCATACCCATTGCCATAAACAGCTTAAATAAAAAATGAACAAGGGACAAATTAACCCTGACGTACTATCACTTTACACGTATCCACAACTTTTATCTTGTTTATTTTTACAGTTTTTAATCTTTATACTTGCTTTTAAGATCTATACACACTGTATGTGCTCGCAGAAATCTGTGTTGTATGACTGCTTATCAGTACATTGTCCTGTTTGTATGTTGAGCCACGTCAAAGAAGATTTTCTGTTACGACAGACAATAAAGTTTTCTGAATCTGAATCTGAAACGTTACACTGCAAATAAAGACTTTAACGCTGTAATCCTTTGCTCAGCCTCCTGGCCAAAGCCTCGTGAACCAAAGCCTCAGCACTTACCCTCAACAAAGCACTTGCAACTCAACATACAGCCTCCCCCAACACAGCCACTCCCAATAGGCCATAGGTTGTGTCTGTCTTCCTTTTATACACCGCTTGGAGCTGTCACTCCCCGATGATCATGGCTTCTTTTTAAAACTCCTGCACTGCTTCTCTCAGCTGCTCACTAACATGTGAAACTGAAGTTGGTGAACTGATGAATATTGCTCTGCTGAATAGCTCAAAATAATTCACAACATTCTGATAAACAGGAAGCTAGAAAAGGATGGTGAGAGAAAATGTCTGTATTCCAAATTGTTTGTAAATTCTGCCTGATTACCTGGGGTATTCCTTAGATAAACAAAATAATTTCACGCGTAAACATCGCTGTAGAATAGCAAACCTATTGAGAAGTTCTAGAATTACATTTTTTTAAATATCTGCTGTTCAATATATTTCAGGCTATATTAAAGATGGCTGGTACGGACAGAGGACAGAGCAACAGATTAATTCTAGGATTTGTTATTTTTTTAGCAAACTGACTTAACTTTAAAGATCAAGAAGAAAAATATTTTTATATTTATTGTAAATACATCTATTGTTAATGTATTCTTTTTGTTGAATACATTTCAGATAGAGCTGAAGGAGCCTTGGCATGAATTCATTTGTGTTATGTTTACTTGTCAAAGAACAGAGATGCCAAGGAAGTGTGAAAAATAGCTAGAATATGACCATTAAAGAACAGGAAGAGCTGATAACATTTCATTGGCTTTTTATTCAGGCTTTGAGTTTATCAGAAGACCTACATCTGCCTCAGCACAAGTAGAATTTGATAGACTGTAATAATAGAAAGGCTCAGCATATGACTACCTTATTATTTCAGTATCACTTTTTTACATTTTCAGAATGTTGCTTGGTTTAGTCATTGTCAGGCTGCTTTTTTCCATTGTCGTAGTTCTCTTCATCACTCTGATTTACCAACTCAAAAAATTGCTTCACGCAACAAATTCAATGCAGAGATTTAATACAAATAATACTGAAGTATCTACACTTGTCAGTCATGCTTCTGACAATGTACTGGCTCTAATCTGATATTACTGTCCAAACCTATTTTGTTCATTTCATGTTAGAAAATGAGAAAACCTTGTGCAGGAACTAGATTTACTTGCCTTTTGTTACCCCGTTTTTCATTTATCTTTCAATTTTAACAGCAAAAATGATTTTATTTATCATAGCAATACTTTCGTACTATTTGATATTGATAAAATATTAAAATGTATCAGCATGTATGATAATAATTATTACAGTTTCTTTGCAATGAAAAGTGTTAGGACATATGCTTTAAATTCTCCAGTGCATTACTTTTCTAAATAGTTGTATAAACAATGAGAGCCATGCATCTCAGGAATATGATGGAAAATAAAAGCTTGTTATGTTCTATGGTAAATGCAGATATGTTCCTTGAGAAAATAATTTGCCAGATGTACTTAAGATGTTTTAGACATTTTTGCATAAATGCTTGGGAAGAGGAGATACTTGAAGTCTTGTGTCCAATGCTTTCATACAAACTGAAAAGAAAGGAAGCTTGCTAGAAATGTATCCCTGGTCAAATCAATGAAATGAGCTTCAAATGAAGAACAGAATGTGCTGATGTGACCATGTAACATGTTTTAGTGCCACTAGTCACAGATGAATTTCTTGACAGCTAACCTCCTTGATGTTTTATTTTCTATAAAATAAATAACAAGGAATTATTTGCTTGTTTCAATGAATGATACATATATAATCTGCATCAAATATATAAGTGCAATGCAGGAAGTCTAGCAGGCCTTTCCTTTTTACATAGTGAGTGGTTAAGTAAAAGTTTTTAACCATATTGTAAGGAAGCCATGGTGTAAAATGTTATACAGGTGAAGTATGGGTGTAAGCAGATAAAATAGTTTAGTTTTAATTAAATAAAGCATTTGTGCAGAGAAGCATGGTTTTGCCTATTCTTGAGTAAGGACCATTTAATTCAGGTCACAAGAACAGGATCTAATATTGTTCCCTGATTTAAATTGCCACTCGTGTAGATGTAGATACTGTCAGTCAATTCCAAGAACTGCACGATTAAATCTAATTAACCTGTTAAAAAAACAACTTTAATCCAGTTACTGCAGCAACTGAAGGCCCCTACACAGAAAATGGTACATTCTTTAAAATAAGTATTAAGATGAAACCAACACATTTTGAACTTTAATATAAATAATTAAAACATTAAAATGAACCTTTTGTAATTATTTTAATCCAACTTCTATTGCAATAGCTTGTGGATGTGTTCAGTTGATTGTGTTTTGTTTTCCTTTGAATGCTTATACATGTGCAATATTTTGTTCCAATTGAGAAACCTGTAGAAATAGCTTTATTAATATTATTTTTACATTGCTTCAGTGTTTTGTGTTCCATTTATTACTATAAAATGTAGGAAGCAGAATGAATTAACTGGTGTATTTTTCCCAACAGTGAAATTGGATTTGAAGGCAATGTGGGTCAAGCAATTGCCTCTATATTGTTGAATCCTCTATCTATTATACTTTCACATATCACTTTCTAGTGGGAGCTCAAGATATGTAAATGTACCTTTTAGTGTTGATTAATTTTACCATAAATATAAAGTTTGAGATTTGAGGTAAAGTGAAAATCTGGATGTACAGGCCTCTGTGGCTAATTATCTTCTCCACAACCTCTTACATAGCATCTATCTTACAGTATTGCAGTCATTGTGATAGTTTTGTGATTGTGAATTCAACTTTAAATCCATGGATTGATCTTCTTAATTCCTAGACAATCGGCTGTGAAGTTGATGTTTAACTTTTTGTGGGTTGCAGGAACATTTCTTTAATGAAATAAAAGGTGAAGAAAAGCAGAGATGAATCGGTTAGCCAAATGTGTTCAAATAACATGCGAATATTCCATTCATAAATGATGAAAAAAATAATTCCACTAAGATCATTATTTTTACAGATACATTACCTTCCCCTGATGTATGCTTTTAAGAAACAGTTTAAAACTCATTTAATGCAGAGTTATGAGGATTGGCAGATGTTGAGATGAGCACAGCCCATTTACGCTTCAAGTTTAGATCAAAGTTGGTTCCAACTGATCAAAAATCACACATCTCCCTCTTAAATTACTGCAGTCAGTGAATAAAAATCGCCTATGTTGTGAAGGTACATCCACGTTGCTCTTGGTTAGGCAGTTATAAGATGTGGAAAAAACATGAATAATGAATGTTTCCCAGCACCTGCCATCTTTCTTACTAAGTGGCAGAGGTTATGAGCTGAAGAGATGTTGTAAAAGAAGCCTTGAAGAATTCTTGCAATAGATTTTGTCATAATATATGTAGCAAAGTGCAGCTGCGATGGAGCACTGAATATAATTCCAATCTAGTGGTGCTTTCCTTTACCTTGGGATAAAGTTCAACACCTTGAGCACAATTAAGGTATAATTGTTTTGACCTGAAAGTCCTTGTTCCTGATGGAGTGAAAATACAAGGAAATTATCTTACTTTTCTTGTTCAGATTGAGTTTATAAAAATTGTTTTAAGTAGTGGATTTTGCTCAATTCTTCTATATATATCAAAACAATAGGAATATAACCATTTGAAGTTTGTATTACAGTTTCACCAATAGGATTATGAGAAATTTATGGAATATGTCAGAAATACATTTAGAAATTTATTTTTCTTTCTTTTGACAGGAACACTTGAAAAGGAAGTCTTTAGAAGAAGCACGAACTGACCAAACAGAAGCCAATGGTTCAGCAGTTTTAAGCCCCAGTAATATTGTCTTTGAGACTTCACTCTGAGCAGAGGAAAAGGAAATTGGAGCACCTTTTTTTAACAATAAAGAAAAATGCTACTGGAAAGGATTGTTTGAACTAAATAAACATGAGCTACAAATCAGCAAAAATTTGCACCAAATTAATTTTAATTTAATTTTTTATTCCCGAGCCTGTTTTTACTACAGTTTGCAGCATTTAGGTGTATAAAATTTGAAATTGAGATTATACAAAAAATGTATTTATGCTGTCATCTAAAATCAATATTCCCTTCAAAAAGATAACGTCAGATACAATAATTACAAGAAAAAAATTTAAAAATTTGGGGAAGGAGACAAATTTCATCGTTAACATGGTTGCTTCTTTGTGATGTCAAGTTTGAATAGAATGAAACTACCCTCACTTTGCTTCTGACACCCTCCTCCAATTGTTTTCGATGATATGAAAAGATCAAACAGTGAACTTGTAACCCACTCATTGTATCTTGCCTGGTCCATTACTTCAGAGTTCTTGCAGACTCTGGATATTTCATTGTTTCTTTAACCTTTTGTCTGCTCTAGATCTGAGGTTCCGTCATGAAATTTGAAAATATGAGTAAAGTTTGTATTTTGCTCATTAATTACAGTTTTTCATAATCAATACAACCAATAAACCAGCTTTGTTTATTTGGCACATAACTGATTCACAGGTCTACAATTAAAGGTTTGATTTTATTTAGTTGAATATCAGAAAATTCAGTAGTTGAAAGGAAACTTTATACCATATAAATTTTGAAAATGTCAATATAAACTGAATTTACAATTCTGAATACTACTCTTGTATATAATACAGTTGATTTGTTTAATCTTCAGCAGCAATGGCTTACTACATTTTGAAATACTCGATGCCTTAATAGTTATAATAAAAGTTACCAAAGTTGTACAAACAGTCTTTATCTTTGAATAACTACATTATTACATTTTATTGTTCCTTAATAAAATAAAATTATGAGGTGTTTTATAAGAAAAGGATGAGACAAATCAAAAGCTGCAAAAAAGAACCTTTAATTTTTCAAAACCAGAGTTTTTTTTAAAAATTGTTTAAATTGATGATGAATTGGACTTATTAGAGTGCCTCTGTGCAACAGAGTGCCTCTGTGATGGATTCTTAGAGCAGCTTGTACTGGAGCCTACCAGGGAGAAGGCAATTCTGGGTTTAGTGTTGTGCAATGAACCAGATTTGATAAGGGAGCTCGAGGTAAAAGAGTCATTAGGAGGTAGTGAACATAATATGATAAGTTTTAATCAACAATTTGAGAAGGGTAAATCAGAGGTCTCGGTATTAAAGTTGAGCAAAGGGGACTGTGGAGCCATGAGGGAGGAGTTGGCTAAAGTTGACTGGAAAGATACCCTAGCAGGGATGACAGTGGAACATCAATGGCAGGTATTTCTGGGAATAATGCAGAAGGTGCAGGATCAGTTCATTCCAAAGAGGAAGAAAGATTCCAAGGGAAATAAAGGGCGACCGTGGCTGACAAGGGAAGTCAGGGAGAGTATAAAATTAAAAGAGAATAAATATAACATAGCAAGATGAGTGGGAAGCCAGAAGATTGGGTAACTTTTAAAGGACAACAGAAGATAACTAAAAAGGCAAAACAGGAAGAAAAGATGAGGTACGAAGGGAAGCTATCCAAGAATATAAAGGAGGATAGTAAAAGCTTCTTTTGGTATGTGAAGATGAAAAAAACTAGTTGAGGCCAAAGTTGGACCTTTGAATTCTGAAAAGGGTGAATTTATTATGGGGAACAAGGAAATGGCAGATGAGTTGAATAGGTACTTTGTGTTCACCTTAGTGAAGACGGATCCAATCTCCCTGATGTACTAGTGGCCAGAAGATCTAGGGTGGCGGAGGAACTGAAGGAGATCACATTAGGCAGGAAATGGTGTTGGGTAGATTGATGGGACTGAATGCTGATAAATCCCTAGGGCCAGATGGTCTGCTTCCCAGGTTACTTAAGGAAGTGGCTTTAGAAATTGTGAATGCATTGGTGATCATTTTCCAATGTTCTATAGACTCAGGATCAGTTCCTGTGAATTGGAGGGTAGCTAATGTTATCCCACTTTTTAAGAAGGGCGGCAGAGTGAAAACGGAATTATAGACCAGTTAGCCTGACAACGGTGGTGGGAAGATGCTGGAGTCAATAATAAAAGATGCAATAGCAGCACATTTGGATAGCAGTAACAGGATCGGTCCGAGTCAGCATGGATTTATGAAGGGGAAATCATGCTTGACTAATCTTCTGGAATTTTTTGAGGATGTAACCAGGATAATGGACAAGAGAGAGCCAGTGGGTGCAGTGTACCTGGACTTTCAGTAAGCATTTGATAAGGTCCCATATAGGAGATTAGTGGACAAAATTAGAGCACATGGTATTGCGGGTAGAGTGCTGACATGGATAGAAAGTTGGTTGGCAGACAGAAAATAAAGGATGGGAATTAACAGGTCCCTTTCAGAATGGCAGGCAGTGACTAGTGGGGTACCGCAAGGCTCGATGCTGGGACCGCAGCAATTTACAATATACATCAATGATTTGGATGAAGGAATTCAAAGTAACATTAGCAAATTTGCAGATGACACAAAGCTGGGTGGCAGTGTGAACTGTGAGAAGATTGCTATGAGGATGCAGGGTGACTTGGACAGGTTGGGTGAGTGGGCAGATGCATGGCAGATGTAGTTTAATGTGGATAAATGTGAGGTTATCCACTTTAGTGGCAAAAACAGATTATCTAAAAACAGAAGGCAGATTATTATCTAAATGGTGTCAAGTTGGGAAAGGGGAAGTACAACGGGATCTGGGGTTCCTTGTTCATCAGTCACTGAAGGTAAGCATGCAGGTTAAGCAGGTCGTGAAGAAAGCGAATGGCATCTTGGCCTTCATAACACGAGGAGTTGAGTACAGGAGCAAAGAGGTCCTCCTGCAGTTGTACAGGGCCCTAGTGAGACCACATCTGGAGTTTTGTTTGTAGTTTTGGTCTCCAAAGTTGAGGAAGGACATTCTTGCTATTGAGGGAGTGCAGCGTAGGTTCACGAGGTTATTTCCCGGGATGGCAGGACTGTCATATGCTGATAGATTGGAGCAGCTGGGTTTGTATACTCTGGAATTTAGAAGGATGAGAGGTGATCTTATTGAAACATATAAGATTATTGAGGGTATAAGAACGCTAGAGGTAGGAAACATGTTCCCAATGTCGGGGGAGTCCAGAACCAGGGGCCATAGTTTAAGAATAAGTGGTAAGCCATTTAGAACAGAGATGAGGAAAAACCTTTTCACACAGAGTGGTGAGTCTGGAATTCTCTGCCTCAGAGGGCGGTGGAGGCTGGTTCTCTGAATGCTTTCAAGAGAGAGTTAGATAGAGCTCTTAGGGATAGCGGAATTAAGGGATATGGAGAGAAGGCAGGAACGTGGTACTGATCGTGGATGATCAGCCATGATCACATTGAATGGAGGTGCTGGCTCGAAGAGCCGAACAACCTACTGCACCTATTGTTTATTGTCTATTTTATGCGAACTTCAATTGTTCAGTGGTAGTAGACATCCAAAGATTAATTTAGTAAAATTTTAGACTTGTTCAAAACAGTAACTTTGTGTGGGTTGGTATTGATGGTGTACAGGTGCAGAATGAAAATAACCATGGAGTATACATATGTACATTGTTGTTGTTCGTCCTTCGTAGTCGAAGAAGACCGTGACTTCAGTGTTTTTGTTTGTGGGTCCGGAGGTGACTGGTGAGACTGATCCGACCCCAGAAGGCTCACCGCATATGGGATACAGTTGGGTGGGTGCTGCAGTAGAAGTTGAAATGGCTCAAGCCTTGCGCGCGGCGCGTTTCCTCTAAGCTTCTGCGGGGCGCTTCTTCTGTGGCATTGCTTCGCCTAGTTGGGCGGTACGTCCTGAAGTCAAGAATTGCGCTTGACTTGGATTAAAGTGATGGAGAGTTGCACACATTGTCAGCCTCACTTTCTCATTCAGGCCTATCTGGATCCAATGGCAAGACATAGTCAAGACGGCTGGCGATAGGTCAGGATGCAGTGGATGGCCACCAATGTTCTACGTGAACATTGTGCCCTAATTGCGCTCCACATCACTTTGCTGAGTCCACCTTCCTATCCGTTGGACCGCCAAATGGTGGTCTCCTCCGCGTATTCCGCTGGATCCAGTCTTCACCTTTCCTGAATAAGGTAATAGCCACAAGGCAGTGGAGGTTTGCATTTGGTGTTTTCCTTCACCCCTCCAGGGTGCTATATGGAGGATGCCTGTGTGTGACTTTGTTTAACGTGGGGAGACTGGTGCACAGGCAGACTGATCTGTGTCAGGTTCCGGTGGCATGAAGTCCAAGAGAACTGGAGACCCTTTTCTGCTGCAGCCTTCATCCCCCTTCCCAGCCGTTGTGACGCTCCACTAAGGTCAGCCATCGTCCTCCTCCTGTTCCACCATTGAGGTCTTGGTTGGATTGCTCTTTGTCAGAGACTTCCCCCTCGACCTTATTGCCATGGGTGTCCCTACCAGGAGCATGGTTCCAGACGGCATCACTCTCAGGATCTCAGGTCCACATACATTTCTCCACCACGACAAGATGACAATCCATGGAGAAGATATGTACATTAATATACCTAGCAATTGGTAAAGTTATGAAAAAAACTATCTGGAGGCTGTTTTGTAGCAAAAAAATATTTTCAAATGCTTAACATAAGATCATAAATGATAGGAGTAGAATTAAGCCATTCAGCCCGTCATGTCTACGCCGCCATTCAATTATGACTGATCTATCTCTCCCTCCAAACCCCATTCTCCTGCCTTCTCCCCATAACTTCTGACACACGTCCTAATCAAGAATATATCTATCTCTGCCTTAAATATATCTACTGACTGCCTCCACTGCCTTCTGCGTCAAATAATTCCACAGGTTCACCACCATCTGACTAAAGAAACTTTGTAACATAATTTTTGGACATGTTGAATCTTTGTAAATGCTTCTACCTGTTCACTTCAATAGTTCTTCCTTCAATCCTGCTTTATGAAATGACTCCATTCTCCATTTCTGTGATTCTGTTGCATCTGTTCTGATAATTATATTTCACTTTTTGGAAGTTATTTGAGATGTCGTTTTGTTCATCAACTGGCTTCCTCACTACCATTGGACTCTCAACCAAGCTTTTCTATTTCTTGCTCTAACCCCTCCTTCCAGCTAAAACACTGAAAGTGTTTCATTTTTTTTCTCACCTTATCCTCCCCAACCAACATCCACATTTAATGTAATTTCCATCACCAGCTATATCATCTCCCCCCCCCTCCCCCCCCTCAACATTGCAAGAGACCATTCTCCATGATTGTCTGGTTTACTCTTCCATCTAGACCACTTTTCCTTACAGCTCTTTTCTGCGAAGATGTAATACCTGCCTTTAACTTTTTCCCTTCCAATATCCAGGAACCAAAAATGTTCTTCCAGCAAAATGGAGGCACAAGAGACCCATATCCCTCCAATTTCCATTTCAATCCTCCCCTTCCCTGCTTTACTGTCTTTTTATCTCCTTTTCACCTCCAGCCTTTGTCACCCATCTACCAATCAAACCCACCCTCACCTAATTCCACCTACAGTGCATTCAGAAAGTATTCAGACCCCTTCACTTTTTCCACATTTTGTTACGTTACAGCCTTATTCTAAAATTGATTAAATTCTTTTTTTTTTTATCATCAATCCACACACGATCCCATAATAAAAAAGCGAAAACTGGTGTTTAGAAATTTTCGCAAAGCAATTAAAAATAAATAACTAAATTGTCTGTGGAATTCTCTGCCACGGAGGGCGGTGGAGGCAGGTTCTCTGGATGCTTTCAAGAGAGAGCTAAATAGGGCTCTTAAAAATAGTGGAGTCAGGGGATATGGGGAGAAGGCAGGAACGGGGTACTGATTGGGGATGATCAGCCATGATCACATTGAATGGCGGTGCTGGCTCGAAGGGCCAAATGGCCTACTCCTGCACCTATTGTCTATTGAAATATCACATTTACATAAGTATTCAGACCCTTTGCTAGGGCACTCAAAAATTGAGCTCAGGTGCATCCTGTTTCCATTGATTATCCTTGAGATGTTTTTACAACTTGATTGGAGTCCACCAGTGGTAAATTAAATTGATTGTACATGATTTGGAAAGGCACACATCTGTCTATATAAGGTCCCACAGTTGACCGTGCATGTCAGAGCAAAAACCAAGCCATGAAGATGAAGGAATTGTCTTATGTAAATGTGATATTTCAGTTATTAATTTTTAATTACTTTGCAAAAATTTCTAAGCACCTGTTTTTGCTTTTTTATTGTGGGGTATTGTATGTAGATTGATGATAACAAAAAATGAATTTAATCCATTTAGAATAAGGCTGTAACGTAACAAAATGTGGAAAAAGTGAAGGGGTCTGAATACTTTCTGAATGCACCGTATCAGGGTTTGTTCTTTCAGCATGAACTTGTACTTCTTCCAATGTATGGCTCACAATGTGGTCTACTCTCAATCTGGGAACATTAATGGAGAGTAGACAATTGTCTTCCAATCTCTGTTCATTTTGAAAGGGAAACCCTGAGCTTCTGTTCGTGCATCTTGAACTTTCTGGAAACAATATTAGCACAGAATGGTTGGAAGACAGAAGGAAGTCATTCAGCATTGTGCCCATGCCAGCTCTCTACCAGAACAACTCATTAGTTCTATCACTCCATCTCTTCTTCAGAGTCTTGCAAATATTTCCTCACCATATTACTTACTCAACTCTCTCTTGAACTCCACAATAGAATCTGCGCTTGATCATGTTTGCCGGGAATGTATTCTACATTTCGACAAAATGCTGTTTAAAAACGTTTTCTTCAGTTCGCTTTTATTTTCTTAAATCTTAACCTCAATCCCTTGACCAAAAAAACTTCACAATATCCAATCCGTCCAGACCTCACACCATTTTATATACCTCTAACTCCCTTGCCTAGAGATAACACAGAACAGTACAGCACAGCAAGGGGTCCATTGGCTCACAATGTGCTAAACAGGATGCCTAGTTAAACTAATCTCATCTGCCTGTGTATGACCCATTGCCCTCTGTTTCTTGCACTTTCATGTTCCAACCTAAAAGCCTCTTAACATGAGCCACGTTACATCTTAAATCTTACTATTGTATCAGCCTCCAACTCCACCTCTGGCAATGCATTTCAAGCCCCCACAACTCTATGTAAATAGAAATTGCCTCACACATCTCCATTAAACTTTTCCCCCTCTCACTTTATAGATATGCCCATTATATATATATATATATATATAATTGTGTTGGACATTTCCACCCTGGTAAAGAGGTTCTGACTGTCTACCCTACCAATGCCTCATAATTTTATATACTTCTGTCAAGTCTCCCCTCAATCCCTGAAATTCCAGAGAAAATAGTCCAAATCTAGCCAGCCTCTCTCAGTAGCTGAAACCCTCTAATCCAGGCAGTATTCTGGTAAAATACCTCTGCACCTACTCCAAAGCCTCCATATCTTTCCTGTAATGGGTTAACAAGAACTGTACGCGATACTCCAAAAGCAGCCAAACCAGCTGCATCATGAGTTCCTGACTCTTATACTCAATGCCCCTAGCAATGAAGACATGTATACCATATGCCTTCTTTACCACCTTATCTACTTGTGCTGCCACCTTCAGCGAGATATGAACTTCAAGATCTCTCTGTACTTCATTCAATGTATTAAGGGTCTTGTCATTATCTGCCAGTAACTCTTCTTGCGTTCAACTTGCCAAAGTGCAACACAACACACTTGCTCAGGTTGAATACCATCTTGCTTGGATTAAACCACATCTGCCATTTCTCCGCCCATTTCTGCAGCTAATCTATAACGCACTGATGTATATTTCTGACTGCAACAACTCTAATTTTGGTATCATCAGCAAACTTATTTGGCAACCTATCTGTATTTACATCAAGGCCATTTATATATACATCACAAACAGCAAAGGTCTCAACACAGATCGTTGAGGAACTCCACTGGTCACAGGCCTCCAGCCAGATTATCAACCTTCCACCACAATCTTATTTTACGAATATGCCAATTCCAGACCCATATGACCAACATTTCCAAACTTTCTAATCCATCATTATAACATAGTTCCCCCATCCATTCTTTTAAATCACAATCCTCTCTAATATCCGATATCCTACCTATAATTTGTGACCGGATTCGAATATAATACTCCAATTGAAGCCGGACCAGTATTTATAATTGAATTTAGTTTCAGCTAACAGTATTTTATCCACTCCAAAGCTGTTGCTTTATTTGTCAGTCTCAGTTTGTTCTTTTGTTTCTAACGAGTGGAATTTCAAATAATGAATATCTTGAAAAGATTGGTCTCTAACCAATCACAAACATTCCCTTTTTTCTTGTCCATCCATCTCCCTTTCGGTAACACACTCATTTTCTCCCTGTTCCAGTTATGATGAAGAATATTCTACCTCCTGCACCTATTTTCTATGTTTCTATGGGTTATTGACTGCGGACGATCATGCTGGCTCGAAGGGCTGAATGGCCTCCTCCTGCACCTATTTTCTATGTTTCTAATATGCCAAATATGTCCTATAAAGCTGCATCATGACATCCTGACTCTTATGCTCAATGCACTGACCTATGAAGGCAAGCATACCTTATGCCTTTACTATTCTATGTACATGTGTTGCCACTTTCAGGAAGTTATGGACTTGGACCCCATGATCCCTCTGTATATCAATGCTATTGAGGGTCCTGCCATAAATTGTGTATTTCCCCTTGACATTTGAGCACCCAAACTACAACATCTCACATTTGCTCAAATTAAAGTCCATCCGCCATTTCTCCGCCCATTTCTGTGGCTGATCTATATCCCACTGCATATTTTGACAACCTTCCTCAGAGTTGTCATAGAGCCATAGAGTGATACAGAAACAGCGCCTTCATCCCAACTTCCCCACAACCGCCAACATTTCCCAGCTACAGTAGTACTACCTGCTTGCGTTTGGTCCATATCCCTCCAAATGTGTCCTATCCATGTACCTGTCTAACTGTTTAAACGTTGGGACAATCAACTACCTCAACTACCTCCTATTGGCAGTTTGTTCCATACACCCACCATCCTTTGTGTGAAAAAATTACCCCTCATATTCCAATTAAATCTTTTCCTCTTCACCTTGAACCTATGTCCTCTGGTCCTCGATTCCCCAACTGGGAAGAGATTCTGTGCATCTACCACGATTTATTCCTCTCATGATTTTATACACATCTATAAGATCACCTCTCATCCTCCTGCGCTCCATGAAATAGAGACCCAACCTACTCAACCTCTCCCTATAGCTCAGACCCTCTAGTCCTGGCAACATCCTCGTAACCCTTTGAAGCTGCATCTGCAAACTTACCAGCCAACACATCTACACCTCCATCCCCAACCAGGAAGGCCTTAAAGCCCTTCGTTTCTTCCTCGACCACAGAGCCATCCAATTTCCCTCTACTAACACTACTCCGCCTAGCGGAGCTGGTCCTCACCCATCAACATCTTCTCCTTTGACTCCTCCCACTTCCCCCAATTCCAAGGCATAGCTATGGGCACCCGCATGGGCCCCGCTATGACTGCCTCTTTGTAGGGTTCGTTGAACAATCCTTGTTCCAGGCATACACTGGCCCTATCCCCGAACCCTATCTCTGTTACATTAATCACTGTATCGGTGCTACATCCTGCACCCATGCAGAACGCATGGACTTCATCAACTTCACCACCAATTTTCATGCTGCACTCAGCCCACGTGAACCAACCTGATCTCCCGGTTGCTGGACACTTTAATTCTCCTTCCCATTCCAACACAGACCTTTCTGTCCTCGGTCTCCTGCTTTGTCAAAGTGAGGCTAAATGCAAATTGATTTCTCTCACTTCAGGTAGCCCTGGCATTCCCTCTCTCTCTCTCTCTCTCTCTATCCCTCCCCCTCTCTATCACACCAGCTTCTCATTTTCACCCTACAAACAGCTTCCTTTATCATTGTTACTCTTTTGCATATCTTTCATTCATTGTTCTATATCATTCCATATCACCGTCTATATCTCTCGTTTCTCTTATCCCTAACCAGTCTGAAGAAGGGTCTCAACCCGAAACGCCACCAATTCCTTTTCTCCAGAGATGCTGCCTGGCCCTCTGAATTACTCCAGTTTTTTGTGTCTATCTTTCATCTACCTTGAAGTTTCTTTGCTCTTACTGGAATGTAGGAGGCTGAGGAGAATTTATAAAGAGCAAAGATAGGACAGAATACAAAAATAGATTCCAAAAATGTTTATAAATATATGATGAGAATGATTAATGAAGACAAATGTGGATCATTTACAGTCAGAGACATGGGAAATTATACTGAGGAGCAAAGAAATGACAGAACAAAAAAATACCTGATTTTGTATTGTTTTCATAAAGGAGGACAGAGAGCAGTCCTGAACTACCATTTACATGATCGGGGACCTTCAGATAATCTTTGATTGGAGTTTACTGCCTTTACCTTGCAGAAAACGTTATTCCCTTATCATGTATCTGTACACTGAACGGCTCGATTGTAATCTCATATATTGACTTTCTGCCGGCTGGTTAGCACGCAACAAAGGTTTTTCACTGTACCTCGGTACATGTGACAATAAACAAAACTAAATTAAAGCTTGCAGAATTGTTGAGGAACGAAAGACCTAGTGAGATTAATTACGAAATTGTGTTAAAGAAATTAATGGGGCTAAAGGCTGACAAATTCAGAAGGCCTGCTGCTAATCTAATCCTAAAAACCATGGTCCTGGAAATAATAATGCACTGGTGTCAGTCATACAGCAGGGAAACAGGCCCTTCTGGCCAACTCGTTCATGCTGACCAAGATATCAAAGCCTCATCTACTGTAAACTAGACCCATTTACACATGTTTGGCTCATATCCCACTAAACCTTTCCTATTTGAATTTCATTGTTCCATCTGGGACATATGACAATAAAGCACTCTTGACTATCCATGTACCTGTCCAAGTGCTTTTTAAATGCTGTGTTAGTATCTGCCTCACCTACCTTCTCTGGCAGCTTGTTACATATACTCACCACCCTCTGACTGAAAAGGTTGCCCCTCAGGTTCACAATAAATCTTGTCTCTCTCACCTTAAACAAATGTCCTCTTGTTTTTGATTCCCGCACCCTGGGTAAACGACTCATCTTCCAAAATTCACACTCTAAAGCAGTTCTTAAACGTAATCTGAGCAAAGAAAGGGGAGAAAGAAAGTGTGGAATTGCAGACCAGTACATTTATTATCAATAGTAGGGAAAAATACTAGAACTTATTATGGCACCTCAGAGTGCTAGGGACCCGGATTTGATCCTGTCCTCCAGTGCTGCCTGTGTAGAGTTTGTACATTCGCACCATAGCTGTGTTGGTTTTCTTCCATGAAGCCAATTCTATATCCAGTCAACTAGCTCTCTCTTGATGCAATGCAATGCCATCTAACCTTCCAGAGCTTCCCATAATCTGGTACCTTATCAAAGGCCTTGCTGAAGTTGATATAGACAACATCTTTGGTCTTGCCCTCATCAACCTTCTTGGATACTTCTTCAAAAAAGTCAATCAAATTCGTGAGACACGATCTCTCACAAACAAAACAACACTGACTGTCCCTAATCATTTCCTGTTTATCCAAATGCATGTTAGGCTCACTGTTCTGTAGTTCCCAGGCATTTCCTCTATCTCGGATATACCCAATCAGGCCCGAGATTTATCTACCTTCATATACCTTAGGACGTCAAGCGTGACCTCGACTTCAATATCTATCCCAAGTTCGCTAGACATTTCTTTCTCAACAGTAAAAAAAAGCTATCACCAATTAATTTACTTAAGTATAATGAATAAGCAGATGGTGTTTAGACTCAACAATCAAAAGACAAATGCAGAAACAAGAGACAGCAGATGCTGTGACCTTCAGCAGAAAGCAAAGTGCAATCTGAAGAAGAGTCCTGACCTGAAACATCTGTCCTTGTCCCTCCAAAGATGCTGGCTGTCCTGCTGAATTCCTCCATCACTTTGTTTTAACCGAAAGACAAAAGTCCTTTGCTCGTCTGCCCCTCTGACAACAAAGGTTCATGGCAAGTGTCTGGAAAACAGATTATTTCCTACGTCTCAGGGGCTATTGAGCAATGGAAGACATAGATGGCAAAATTAATCACCTCCGGTGCACCTGTACAGCAATCATCCAATTGTGGAAGATAGCATTCAAAACCTAAACTCTCAAATGTAGCAATAAAATCGTGGTCCACTGAGCAGCAATGAGCTTCATCATCCCGTATGAATGAATGAATAAGTTTATTGACCAAGTATTTACATACAAGGAATTTGCCTTGTTGCTCCGCCCGCAAGTGACAACATGACATACAGTGACAGTTAAGAGTGATACATAAAACATTAAACATTAATAATAAAACATTATTGATTAAACATGTGAATTAAATAAAATACCAGAGCAAAAGGAGGCTACAGATTATTGGTTATTGAGTAGATCTACTACTCGTAGAAAAAAAGCTGTTTTTATGTCTGGCTGTGGCAGCTTTGACAGACCGATGTCGCCTTCCAGAGGGAAGTGATTCAAAGAGTTTGTGGCCAGGGTGAGAGTGGTCAGAGATGATCGTACCCACTCGCTTCCTGGCCCTTGCAGTGTACAGTTCATCAATGGAGGGAAGGTTGCAGCCAATAACCTTTTCAGTTGATCGGACGATTCGCTGCAGCCTCCGGGTGTTGTGCTTGGTGGCTGAGCCAAACCAGACCATGATGGAGAAGGTGAGAACAGACTCTACGATGGCCGTGTAGAATTGGACCATCATTGCCTGTGGCAGGTACACAGATTGTGCTTCCTCAGCTGCCGCAGGAAGTACATCCTCTGTTGTGCCTTTTTGACTGTGGAGTCTATGGTAGCCCCCCACATAAGGTCCTTGGAGATGATGGTTCCCAGGAACTTGAAAGACTCCACAGATGTGACTGTGGTGTTGTTGATGGTGAGGGGAGGGGGAGCTCTCCTAAAGTCTACAATCAATTCCACTCTCTTAAGAGCATTGAGCTCCAGGTTGTTGCGATGGGCAGATTCCTCCCCATCCTGGATCAGTCCAATCAGGGTTGTGTCGTCCGCAAACTTGAGAAGCTTGGCAGAGGAGTCAGTGGAGGTGCAGTCGTTGGTGTAGAGAGAGGAGAGTACGCAGCCTTGCGGTGCTCCTATGCTGAGGGTTTGTGGGTCCGAGATGTGCTTTCCCAGCCTCACATGCTGCTTCCTGTCTGTCAGGAAGCTGGTGATCCACCGACTGAGGGGTTCAGGCACAGCAACTCGGAAAGTTTGGAGTGTAGTAGCTCTGGCACAATGGTGTTGAATGCAGAGCTAAAATCAACAAACAGGATCCTCGCATAGGTCGTCTGGTGGCCGAGGTGCTGGAGGATGAAGTGCAGGCCTAGATTGACTACGTCATCCACAGATCTATTGGCCCCATATGCAAACTGCAGAGGGTATTCCTAAATTTAGTATTCCTAAGACACAAAGGGCAACATGTGTCAGGCATCACAAAGTATTGGAGAAATACCACAATCTTCCAAATCTACTGTCAGGAAAGGCATACCAATGCCAGTGTTACCTCCCAGGCCAACATTCCCAGCATCAAAGTGTTACTTTCCTAGGAAACATTTAGCAGCAAAAAAACATGTTCATGGAAAACCAACGCTATTTCACCAGGGATCCAGTTTGGCATGGGCATTATGTGGAATTCAGTCAGGAGAAGTTTGACATGCATTTCTGGAAGGCATCTAGTCATCAGATTGTGCAGAAGAGGTTTACAAGGATGTTGCCTGGATTGGAAAGTATTAGTATTTAGTATTAGGAAGGTATTATGGAGTGGTTGGACAAATATAGATTGTTTTCATTGGAGCATTGGAGCCTGAGGGGCAACCTGATCGAAGTATGTAAACTTATGAAAGGCATAATAGTCAGTCATTTTCCTAGTGTGGAAATATCAGTTACTGTACAATATGACATAGGTTTAAGGTGAGAGGGAATAAGTTCAAAGGAGATTTGTGAGGCAACATATTTCAAACAAGAGTTTTGTTGGTACCTATAGTGCAGCGGTTGACATCATGGTTCCACATGGACATGGTGGGCTGAAGAGACCTTTCCTGTGCTCTACTTTCCAGTTCTATAAGAGATAACCAACAGATTTCAAAAAGACATCCAATAAAATACTGTAAGATATTCTCACATAATATCAAATCATCTTTACAATAGTTGTTCAGTCACTCTACACTTCCATCCCCCACCAGGAAGGCCTTAAGGCCTTAGTGTCTTCCTTGACCGGAAACCTAGCCAATTTCCCTCTACAAACATTCTTCTCCACCTAGCAGAACTTATCAACTTGTTATCAAGTCCCTCCATACTCCCCTTCTCTCTCTGTATGGCTGCAGTCTCGGACACTTTAATAAATCTATGAGTCTGAATCGGGTCTCTTGAGCATCCTTGAATTTAATAATTCCTCCATAAATAACTGTGTCCTCAGATGCCAAGCACCGCTCTGGATCGCTCTTGCAAACCTCCTTAGCCAATCTGTTCATTTGGCCTTGGCTTTCCTGATTTAACTCACCTAATATTATAGTCATTGATTCATGCAGCATTGAAACAGGCCCTTCAGCCCAACTTGCCAATGCCAAGCAAGATGCCCCATCTACACGAGTTCCCAACTGCCTATGTTGCCTCATATCCCTCTAAATCTTTCCTATCCATATACCTGTTAAAATATGTTTAACTGCTGTCATAGTACCCGCCTCAACCACCTCCTCCTAATTAGTTTTATTAATGTTCCTCTACTCAGCCTTGGGCCAATTTGCCATTTTGAACGCATTTTATAAAGAGATATTCTGCAAGTCTTTCTTAACGTGTGCTCGGGTCTGCCAGATTTGTTGGATAACAAAAGGAATGATGACTTACCTTTCCCAACTGCTGGGATATTCGAGTCTTTTCCTCTGTGGTTTATACCTGTCCTATTCTGCTCGCAGTTTAGAGGCAACTGCTATTGTTGGTCGCTGTCGTGAAACTCCGTTAATTAACCAGTCGGAGCGAACGGAATAAGAAAGGAAACAGAGTGCATGTACAAGCCGACGATTTTAAGAAGCTGAGAAGCATGCTACATTCAAATAAACGTAAAATGGTCCAACATCTCATTCTTTATAATTCCTTTCAGAGGAAAAAGCAGGAAGTAACGTGACAGAACGAACATCACATGGATATTCGGGAATCATTTGAAAACACCTCTCATAATTGCAAGTATTGAAATTCAAGCAGTGGGTGTGCGTTAAGTCTTTAAATTGGTACACATTACGAAATGTTGAAGGCAGTCAAAACATTTATCGTAATGAGTCGAAATAATTACTTGATGTACGAAGTTGCTGGATGGTTCTGGGTGGGAGTAATGTATCAAACAAACATTATTTGCTGTTGCCAACATTTGCTGTCAGCTAGGTGTCTGCTGTATCACAATTACAGCAGCAGACGTGTGTTTAAATGTTAACAATTATTATGTTTTAAATACCCACTGCAGTCACCTGTCTCAGAAATAACCACGGGGTTTCGTTTAACTAAATTACCAAGTATTGCCAACAACTCAGAACAGCCGAACAATCTAATACAGTCAAATGTCAACGCTGCAACATTTGAAGATGAATTCGCACGTCTTTAAAGTACTTGCGGTTGCAATTAAGTGTAGTGTTAATTAGAATTCTATTTAGAAGGAAGTCGTTATACTCTTTTCAGAACTGAAACAGGGACCCACAATGTCCTGCATGTAGGTTAATATAGACCCTTATTTACCCCTCAAACTCATTTTTACTGGATTGAGAGGTGTAAATGAGTAACCAATATTCCATTCATAGCCTTCGTAAGGGACATTGCAAATGTACACCCTCTGGTCACTTCTTTTCTCGGATGCACTTTGTTATCCGATATCTCTACCGTTTGCTCAAAGCGCCAACTAGTATTTTGTCCTGCGTTTATTCAATACCTTGGCTTCCCCCCCCCACAAGAATAATCCACGTCCTTAAAATATGTTGTTTTAGATCAATAAGACACACCGCTAACATAACGCAAAATGTTTTTAAAATATTTGATTTGTCAACAATTTCTAAAACTAAATTTCATTGGAGTCTAAAAGCATGTCGGTGTACTTTGTGGACTCGGCCCGAAACGTCACCCATTCCTTCTCTCCAGAGATGCTGCCTGTCGCGCTGAGTTACTCCAGCATTTTGTGTCTTTCTTCGATGTACTTTAAATGTATATCCATATTCTAGTTGATTAGTCGGTATCGGAATAGCTGTTTTGGTCTCATATTAATCAATTATATTATATTATTATCATTTAATTTCACGCGGCAACGTTGAGACTACGGTATTGTAGGACGACGAAGCGTTTTTTGTTTAATTGAAAATACATACCTATCCAAGTAACTGAAAATTGAGGTAAAGAATTCACTGAATAATCAAACATTTAGTTGATTATTACAAATATTACAATATTTAGTTGTAAATATATTAGCCGAAAATTGTGGTCAACTATTTATTCGATTACGCTTTGAAAAGTGCTCAGTTTTAAAAGGTTTGTTGTTGCTGCGACAGTGGAACCCGCTGAGTTACTCCAGCATTTTATGTCTATCTTCAGTGTAAACCAGCACCTGAACTTCCTTCCTACACATGGAACTTTTTTGAAATCAGTGTTCCACGTGGAAGGCAAGTCTATTATCATCACCATTATTTGTGACTGGCATGTTTAAAGTATTTCTCACATCACCTGTCCCCCATATCCCAGGGGACCTTGCTCCTTTCTGCAGACGAGGTTGTGATTTAAGATTGTGATGGCAAGAAGAAAGAAAATGCAACACTTATGTTTTGCTTCATAAACACCAAGTTAAAAACGTACTCGACCAGCTATAGAAAGCTGGGGTTGGTTGAAAACGTCTGCGTATAGAGTGTGCAATATTTAGAAAATGTTTTTGATATCGTATATTATAATTTATAAAATATCATCCCATCCCATGATAGGTTTCACACACAAAAATGAATATATGTAACATAATGTGAATCGCGTGCAGGATATATTAAAAGAAGTTTTAAGATCGGGTGTCCTTGTTCATCAGTCACTGAAAGTAAGCAGGTTAGAGAAACTCAAGCAGCATCTATGGCAACGTTGTTCTTCAGACTCCAGCTTTTTTGTGTACCTTCGATTTTCCAGCATCTGCAGTTCCTTCTTAAACACTGAAAGTAAGCATGCAGGTTCAGCAGGCAGAGAAGTTAGCTAATGGCATGTTGGCCTTCATAACAAGAGGGGTTGAGTATAGGAGCAAAGAGGTCATTCTACAGTTGTACAGGGCCCTAGTGAGACCACACCTGGAGTATTGTGTGCAGTTTTGGTCTCCAAATTTGAGGAAGGACATTCTTTTTCATGAGAGAGTGCAGCATAGGTTCACGAGGTTAATTCCCGGGATTGCGGGACTGTCATGTGTTGAAATAGTGGAGTGACTGGACTTGGAAAGACTGGAATTTAGGATGAGAGGGGATCTTATTGAAATATATAAGATTATTAATGGATTGGACACGCTCGAGGCAGGAAATATGTTCCCGATGTTGGGGGAGTCCAGTAACAACTGGAAGTTAAGATATGTGCACACTCTTCTAGTTGATATGGTCAGCAATGGAGTAACTGATGTAGACGCTGGTGATCGGAAATAAAAACAGACAATGTCACCATGTTCGCCAGGTCAGGGACGATCCGTGAAGAGAGTAAAACAAAGTTTACTCTCTAGATTGATGATCTTGCATCCAGTCTCATGAATGGTTTTAACTTGCAACACGCATTCTGGCTGACTTGCTTGCGTTTCCAGAAATGTATCTTTTTACTTATGTTACTGATAGTACAAACTTAGGCGAAGCCCTCATTACTGAAAGGTCAGGTTCCCACAACACGTGTCAACAACTGGTAGAGCTGCTGCCCTCAGCATGTTTGACCTCGTGGATTTCCTCCGGTGCTCCAGTTTCCTCCCACACCCCACAGACGTGCGGGTTTGTAGGTTAATTAATTGGCCACTTTGTGTAGGGAGTGGATGAGAAAGTAGAATAACATAGAACCAGTGTGGACGGGTGATGATGGTTGGCGTGGACTCTGTGGGCCGCATAACCTGTTTCCACGCCTTATCTCATAACTAAACTAACAAAAAAACGGTCGGTATCGGGACTTTCCGCAACGCGAATCCACGGCATCTGCGCGTTCGTCATGAAACTTGAGTTGAGAAATGTCGCCGTGTTATATTGCATTGAAAATGCCGCAACTTGGCACACGGGGCTAATCCCATCTGTCCGCATTTGGCCCATAGCCTCCCAAACCCTTTTTCTCCATCTAAGTGAAAAGTTGCCTCCCGATGTCCTTCTTAAATGTATCCCCTCTCTCCTTGCCCCATTCTCTCTCGTTTTAGAATAATCTGTGCTGGTGGAAAAAAGACAGCGAGCATTCACTTTTGTGTTTATTTATTTACATTTTACATATATTTCGTGAGCGCGAATTCTGTTCCGTATCTCAAATGGAAACAGTTCTACCGAGTCCGCGCCGACCAGCGATCATCCCGCACACTAGCATTATTCTACACACTGGGGACAATTTACAATTTTACAGAAAACAATTCCGGGTGCAATTTATCCCTAAAGCAGAGTTCTGTCCTCTGAACTGTTCGTAATCCGGACAGTTCGCAACCCCGCGTTCCTCGCCGGCCTAAGATGCCCGCAGCCCCGCAGCACTTGGCAAATCCATCGCGCAGCACTCCCAAACGCTCCTATACAATTCGGGTGTTTGTAACCCGGGGAGGATCTGTGGTCATTTGTGTATTCTGTAAGGGTGATTTTTTGTTGCCCCGACGGCCGTAATGCGGGATAGCTTGTCGTCCAATTAGTCAACGGAATTAACCATTCTAATATAACGGATGAGCAACATCAGCTTTTAACACTAGTTCTGAAATTTATAGAAAACTCCATGTAAGAACTCCCCCCTCCCCCTCCCCACTCCCCACTCCCCATCCAAATATAACAATCCAGGTCATATTCAGCTCAAATTTCAACCGTTTCTCACCTTCCTATAAATTAGGTTTTTTTTAGAAAGAATTACTGTATGTTGCTTGGGGCCGAGACGGGCTATATTTAAATGCATATTGTTACATAAAACCAAAGTTCGCAAGATAAGTTTTTTGTTACTGTTAACATTAATTTGCCTTAATCAGACATCAGCTTTAACTTTGTATCCTACTCATCCCTCAGCTTGGAAATAATTAAGGCTGCGAGACAGCAGATTAGTTTCAAATAAAGAGCCTTCTTAAAAATGAAATGTCAGCTCTCAACGATTTCTTTTAAATCATAACCCGTGCGTAAATTTCTGAAATTAACCATGTAATTACAATGTCTATCAACTTTACCCTGTGAGGTTGCTGGAGCCATGAGTCTCTCTGTTCAATCTTTCGTTATGTTCATGAATAGGCATTCTAAATGTTAAAAAAAAACTGATACTCATTACGCACGACCTTTTTTATTTATCACATTTGCTGTATACTTTGTACTTTGTAATTATCCATACACAAGCTGCATCAGGCAGCTTTTGCCAAAAATATGAAATTGAAGTCATATGTGCGTTAGAGCTGGCTGATTTATACAATTTATTTAGGGCGCTGCATTGCCAGATTAAATGGTTACTTACTTGCAAATAGCCCCCAGGGAGTTGAATTGCTCGGAAGAAAACAGATTAAAGTTTGCATTCAAACAGAAATTGAATTCAAAGGTAATCAATAGCATAATGGGGCAGTAAGTGCATCCTGCTGAGTGAAATGAAATTACCATATTTTTAATCTTAATTTTCCACTCTGTTTATCTGACACTGTCGATGCGAAATACAAACGGATAATGACATAGTGTGTTATTGACACTGCTGTCGTCTGGAGTGAGGGTTTCAATGATTAAATTGCTGGGATCTTTGATTACTTTGTGCGAGGGCTGGCGATGGTCAGACGTGGGAGGGACACCAACTCGTCAACAGATCAAAAAGGCTTCCGCGTGGTCCTGTCGCGCTCCCCCCCTCCAGAATATGTGTGAGGTATTACTTCATCTGCATAATGCCTGGATTTGAATTACCGCACGGTGCCATTTTAACACCAGGTAATCATTTTTTTAATGTAGTTCCACTGGCACACATCTGGTTTTATAATTACAGTTTGCAGACATTACAGCATGCGATTCTCAACACTAGTTCCAGCCTACTGTCTATAATTTTAAAAGATGGCATCAGACGATGCAAACAGCAGAAAGTATGAGTTTGATTCGCTCTTTTCTGATACTTTACTTTTCCTCTCGGTATATTTTTGTAAAAATCGTACGGTTGCTTGTGCAGTTGAAAGACAGTGCATCAGAATAAACAGAAATTTGGGCGACACAGTGGCGCAGCTGTAGAGATGCTGCCTCACAGCGCCAGGTCGCTGGGTTCGGTCCTGACCTATGCTGCTGAGTTCGGTCCTGACCTATGCTGCTGAGTTCGGTCCTGACCTATGGTGCTGAGTTAGTACATTCTCGATTTGACCGCGCGGGTTTTCTCTCGGTGCCCCGGTTTCCTCCCATATTCCAAAGACATGCAGGAGTATAGGCTTCTGTACATTGCCCCCCCCCCCGTGTGCAGGATGTGAATGGGGGATAATTAATATAGAACAAACGTGAACGGGTGATCAATGGGCGGGCGGCGTGGACTCGGTGGGCCGTATGGCCTGTTTTCACGGTGTATCTCTACACTAAATTAATCATATAGAATTGTTTATCAATCGAAATGCTTTTTGTTTCGCGTAATTTCGGGTATGTTTGGGACGAGTAGCTGTAAGGAGTGTAGGACCCAGCAGAATCCTTGGCTTTCTGTCTCCATTCTGTGAACCGACAAGCACATAGTTGCTTTTCTTCTTAAATCCTGGTATGCTTCATCGGCTCTGAAAAATAGCCCCGAATCCTTTGGAAAGAAGGGAGAAGTGGTTCCATACTCAAAACAAAAACGCAAGACAAATCGCTTTACCTCGTTAAAGGATCCACATTTCACCCCATTTTGAATTGCGAATTGAACACTGAAAGTTTAAAAATGCGTTAACATCCACTCAGTTTACCACGTGGAAACGGGAAAGAAAACAACCTTGATGCAATGTAAATGTGCAGGAGCGATCAAAGCAGAATAGTGTCGGGCCCATTTTACGGTGTCCCATTCCAGCAGATTTGATCACAGTCCGATTACATGCACAGGCGAGGAAATGTAATTTGTATTTTCTCTTTCCAACCTATTGCGGGCAACAGGATTCCTCTGCACTTTCTTTTCTGCTTTCTCTCTTTCTAATCCTAAAACCCACAGGATAGATGGCAACGCTTACAATACTAATGCTGGATGTTTACTGTCAGCCTACTGAAACGATGCTTCCTGTTCATTAAGCTTCCTTTAATCTCCTAACAATGCTCTTACTTTCCTGCGATACTAAATCGACGCCCATCTCTTCAATCGCGCATGAATAACATTAAATAGTGTTTATGCTAGCCATTGTCGTCTTTTGTATCCTTCGTCTAGTGCGCAGAGAAAGGCCAGCTTCTGTAGTCTGTCTTTTAGGTTCCCTCTCGCTGCGATATGGTTGCCGACATGCAGAATACCAAGAATGAAATAAGTCTGAAAAGACCGAGCTGTTGCGCTCAGAGGCTTTCTGTTTCTGCAATGAAAGTGTAAAGAAACGTACACTCTAGCATTCACTCTATGCTGGCAAATCGCTGACATAAAAAAAAGAGCTAAATTGCTGTGCATCTTAGCCATATCCTTCCCCATGCCAGGTCCCCGGCCACGCCGCTGGCCTGCGTATGGACTGGGGGCTCCAGCAGCAGCGATCTGGACCCACGCACCTTTCCCCCGTCCTGCGTTAGCTGAATTGTGAGTTTCGAGTAAAAACATGGGAAAGAACAGAATCTCTGGTTCATTCTGGACTCCGGAGAGGGCGGATCAGGAGACAGATTCAGTAATGTAACATTGTTCCAGTGCTTATTTTGTTTTGTTCATTGCTAATGTTTCCAGCAGAACTGAACCTTCACTTCGTGTGGTTGGTTCCAAACCTTTTTGCCGAATCCTTCGCACCTTAACTCCTATTTTGTAATGTGTAGGAAGGAACTGCAGATGCTGGTTTAAACCGAAGATAGACCTAAATGCTGGAGTAAATCAGCAGGACAGGCAGCATCTCTGGAGAGAAGGAACGGGCGACGTTTCGGGTCGAGACCCTGTAACTCTCTGTGACAGGGAGGGTTGAAGAGTCGTATACTACATCACCTTATATTACAGGAAACCTTTCCAATAAATGTCACATCCTAAAAAATAAAAGTAAATCGGGTCAACTAACCAAGCCCTCAAAATAGATTACTTTTACACTGGCTCTAAATTGGGAGATTACATTTCCTTAAACACCTGGTTAGAAACTGATTTACTATTTCAGCAGCTGTAGCAAATAGAGGATGATCAGTCAAGGAGAATGTTTTAGGTAGTTTGCCCCAATTTACATGAGGATTGAATTTGATGAGCTGATTGAGCAGGAATAATGAAATGTAATCATCCATGGTCACCAAATGAGCATTACATCAACTCCACGAGGAAGGGCTTCATCACTCTCATCTACAAGCAGAAGGGGAGAAGGATGACATTGGGAATTGGAGACCATCGCAATAGAAAATGTGGAGTATAAGACCCTGTCCAAGATCATCACGAACTGGGTTAAGTCTACTCTTGGACAAGTGATCCGCCCACACCAAACCAGTGCTGTACCTGGGAAGAAAATCTCAGACAGCCTCACGCTGCTCAGGGATATCATTGCCTATGTGCAGGACAGAGGGGTGGATATTTACCTGGTCAACTTGGACCAGGTGAAAAACAGGACAGACTATCACACATGCACATGATGGAGATACTCTCCAAAATGTGCTTTGGGGAGGGAATCAGGAAATGCATCCAACTGCCCTTCACAGATATCCCAAGTGGGAAACGGTGAACCTGATGGTGCACCTGGTTGCATTCTCAAAACCTGAGGGGGCCCACAGGCTGGCGGTTTAGTGGACATCTTTAACCTCTCAATACTGAGGTCTGAGTTTCCCACCTGCTTTAAACGGGCACCAATAATACCAGAGCCCAAGGTGACCTGCTTCAATGACGACCAACTAGAGGCACTAACGTCCGTGGAGATTAAATATTTTGAGAGGATGATTATGGTGCATATCAACCAGGACTGAAATCGATACCCAAAACACCCAACTCCGACTCCTTGATTTCTTGTGTATCCGACCGACTCCAACCCCGATCCCTGGGTATAATAATTCTAAATCTGCTATGATGTCATTACACGGAGATGGCATTTCATAAGAACTACATGAATCATCAGGCTACCTTTTAAACCCATGTCCTTAAAGGTTTAAGTCTAATGGTTGTAGCTACTGTAAGCTATTGTGGCTTTTTTTATTGTTTATTCTTGAAAAAAATATATAATTCATTATGCTAAAAGAAAAAAGAAACACAGGACAATGACAAAATTACAATTCCATTGAATTAAATAAAAATTATAAAAGCATTTCTCCAAAATTAATTAAACTAAGGCCACAGGTATGAGCTAAATGTCGAAATTATGACAAAAAAATATCTCAAATGCAATAGAAATGAAAACTAAATGCATAGTTAGTTAAGCTTGCTACAAAAATACATACCTAAAATGTATCAATAACTTGTCCTTAGGAACAGAGTTGCTTCTGCCAGATCCTCTTTCATTGAAGCCCTTAAATCTGATTTAATTACGTTCAGTGCGGAGAACAGTCTCTCCACGCTGACCGGAGTGGGTGGTATGGCTGTTACTATCATAGCTGCAAATGTTACTATTTCTGGATAGCAGGGATGGCTTCTTGTACTGTGAGTTTAGATGAGCGATCATATTGCTCTACTTCTTTTAAACCACTGAAAATATTGCTTAAATTCAATTAGTTTAATATCAAAAGGCTGCCTTCGCACATTTAAACGGGAACGCTTTGCTCTCGACTGTTCAATTTTATCTAAATATTTTGCAAAATCTGACCATCATTTGAAGAGGATGAGAAGGATTTGATTCAAGATTCAAGAGATTCAAGAGAGTTTATTGTCATGTGTCCCAGATAAGACAATGAAATTCTTGCTTTGCTTCAGCACAACAGAATATAGTAGGCATGAATACAGAACAGATCAGTGTGTCCATATACCATTATATAAATATATACACACATGAATAAATAAACAGATAAAGTGCAAATAAACAGATAATGGTCTATTAATGTTCAGAGTTTTGTCCGAGCCGAGTTTAATAACCTGATGGCTGTGGGGAAGTAGCTATTTCTGAACCTGGACGTTGCAGTCTTCAGGCTCCTGTAACTTCTACATGAAGGTAGCGGGGAGATGAGTGTATGGCCAGGATGGTGTGAGTCCTTGATGATGCTGCCAGCCTTTTTGAGGCAGCGACTGCGATAGTAGGGAGGTCAGAGCCGATGATGGACTGGGCAGTGTTTACTACTTTTTGTAGTCTTTTCCACTGCTGGGCGTTCAAGTTGCCGAACCAAGCCACGATGCAACCGGTCAGCATGCTCTCTACTGTGCATCTGTGGACGTTAGAGAGAGTCCTTGACATACCGACTCACCGTAATCTTCTCAGGAAGTAGAGGCGCTGATGTGCTTTCTTTATAATTGCATCAGTGTTCTCGGACCAGGAGAGATCTTCAGAGATGTGCACGCCCTGGAATTTGAAGCTCTTGACCCTTTCCACCATCGACCCGTTGATATAAATGGGACTGTGGGTCCCCATCCTACCCCTTCCAAAGTCCACAATCAGTTCCTTGGTTTTGCTGGTATTGAGGGCCAGGTTATTGTGTTGGCACCATTTGGTCAGTCGGTCGATTTCTCTTCTATACTCTGACTCATCCCCATCAGTGATACGTCCCACAACAGTGGTGTCGTCAGCGAACTTGATGATGGAGTTCGCACTATGACCGGCTACGCAGTCATGAGTATAGAGTGAGTATAGCAGGGGGCTGAGCACGCAGCCTTGAGGTGCTCCCGTGCTGATTGTTATTGAGGCTGACACATATACACCAATACGAACAGTCTGTGATCTGTGAATGAGGAAGCCACTGCTACACGGGTGCTTTTAAACTGAATAAGGGGGGTGGGGTGTCTAATGGGATAGTCGAGGACGGAGTTAAAGGGAAAGAGAGTAAAGGAATGGTTAATGACCCCAGAATTAACGTGAAAGGAAGCTCACAAAGGGATAGGAGAGTATGGCCAAGTGTAATAAGGATCGATGTGAAAGGTGAGATGCGTAAGGAATTAAAAGTGTTGTATATGAATGCGCGAAGTATAAGAAGTAAAGTAGATGAGCTTGAGGCTCAGTTAGAGGTTGGTAGATATGACATTGTGGGGATTACTGAGACGTAGCTGCAGGAGGATCAGGCCTGTGAACTTAATATTCAGGGTTATACATCCTATAGAAAGACAGGCAGGTGGGCAGAGGAGGGGGGGTAGCTCTGCTGGTGAGGGATGAAATTCAGTCCCTTGCGAGGGAAGACATAGGGACTGATGAGGTAGAGTCACTGTGGATTGAGTTGAGGAATTGTAAAGGCAAGAAGACACTAATTGGTGTTACCCACAGACCCCTAAATAGTAGCCTGGATGTAGGGTGTAAGTTGCACCAGGAGTTAAAGCTGGCAGGAGTAACAAAGGTAATGCCACTGTGGTGATGGGGGATTTCAATATGCAGGTAGACTGGGAAAATCAGGTTGCTTCAGGACCCCAAGAAAGAGAGTTTGTAGAATGCCTCCGAGATGGATTCTTAGAGCAGCTTGTAATGGAGCCGACCAGAGAAAAGATAATTCTGGATTTAGTGTTGTCCAATTAACCAGATTTGATAAGAGAACTCGAGGTAAAGGAACCGCTTGGAGGTAGTGGTCATAATATGATTAGTTTTAATCTGCAATTTGAGAAGGAGAAGGTTAAATTGAAAGTGTCAGTGATGCAGTTGAACAAAGGGGACTATGAAGGCATGAGAGAGGAGCTGGCCAAGGTAGACTGGAAAAGGATCCTAACAGGAATGATGGTGGAACAGCAATGGCAGGAATTTCTGGGCATAATCCGGAAGACGCAGGTTCATTTCATTCCAAAAAGGAAGAAAGATTCTAAGGGGAGTAGGAGGCAACCGTGGCTGACAAGAGAAGTTAGGGATAGAATAAAACTAAAAGAAAAGATGTATAACGCAGCAAAGAGTAGGCGGTAGCCAGAGGATTGCGAAACTTTCATAGGATAGCAGAAGGAAACAAAACGGGCAATACGGGCTGAAAAGATGAAGTACAAGGGGAAGCTGGCCAGGAATATAAAGGAGGACAGTAAAAGCTTCTTTTCTGTAATTCCCCGTTTTCTCTCTCGCTCCTTTCTTGAAAAGTGGGATAACATTAGCTACAGTCCACAGGAACTGATCCTGAATCTATTGAACATTGAAAAATGATCACCAATGCGTCCACTATTTCTAGAGCCACCTCCCTGAGCCACCAATGCATCCACTATTTTTAGAGCCACCACGAATCGTGGATAAGAACTGTTTTTATGTCTGGCTGTGGCAGCTTTGACAGTCCGGAGTTGCCTTCCAGAGGGAAGTGATTCAAAGAGTTTGTGGCCAGGGTGAGAGGGGTCAGAGATGATCTTGCCCGCTCACTTCCTGGCCCTTGCAATGTACAGTTCATCAATGGAGGGAAGGTTGCAGCCAATAATCTTCTCTGCTGATCGAAAGATTTGTTGCAGCCTCCAGGTGTCGTGCTTGGTGGCTGACCCAAACCAGACCATGATGGAGAAGGTGAGAACAGACTCTATGATGGCCGTGTAGAATTGGACCATCATTGCCTGTGGCAGATTGTGCTTCCTCAGCTGCCGTAGGAAGAACATCCTCTGTTGTGCCTTTTTGGCTGTGGAGTCGATGGTAGCCCCCCACTTAAGGTCCTTGGAGATGATGGTTCCCAGGAACTTAAAAGACTCCACAGATGTGACTGTGGTGTTGTTGATGGTGAGTGGGGTGAGGGGAGGGGGAGCTCTCCTAAAGTCTACAAGCAATTTCACTGTCTTAAGAGCATTGAGCTCTAGGTTGTTGCTACAGCACCAGGACGCCAGCTGTGTCACTTCCTGTCTGTAGGCAGATTCCTCCCCATCCTGGATCAGTCCAATCAGGGTTGTGACGTCCGCAAACTTGAGAAGCTTGACAGAGGTGTCTGTGGAGGTGCAGTCGTTGGTGTAGAGAGAGTAGAGGAGAGAAGAGAGTACGCAGCCTTGCGGTGCTCCTATCCTGAGTGTTTGTTTGTCCGAGATGTGCTTTCCCAGCCTCACATTCTGCTTCCTGTCTGTCAGGAAGTTGGTGATCCACTGACAAAGGGGTTCAGGCACAGTCAACTCGGAAAGTTTGGAGTGTAGTAGCTCTGGCACAATGGTGTTGAATGCAGAGCTAAAATCAACAAACAGGATCCTCGCATAGGTCCCCTGGCGGTCTAGGTGCTGTAGGATGAAGTGCAGGCCCAGATTGACTGCATCATCCACAGATCTATTGGCCCAATATGCAAACTGCAGACGGTCCAGCGGGGAGTTTGTGATATTTTTCAGCTTGGCCAGCACAAGCCTTTCAAGTGTCTTCATGACTACAGAGGTCAGTGTGACAGGCCTGTAGTCATTAAGACAAGTAATCCTTGCCTTTTTGGGTACAGGGACAATAGTGGAGACTTTGAAGCAGGCAGGGACAGTACATGTTTGCAGGGACTGGTTAAAAATGTCTGTACGGTGCCAGCTGTTTGGCACAAAGCTTAAGAGTAGAGGGGGAAACATTGTCAGGTCCTCTTGACTCTTGATAGCTCCCCAATTGGGTTTGGAGTCAAACAGGGTTGTCGACTCTTGCCTGTCTCGTTTGTGTGCTATACAGAACCTTTTGCTAAATCCACCTGCGAGATGAGAACATGGTATCTGCAACCATGCTGAGTTGGCATCTGGAGCCAGAATTAACAACAGGAAGACTGAGGCCATGCTCTCCAGTAACCGGCCCGTCAGATCTTCCGTCTCCTTCACCACCAAGTCTTGTTCGGAGGGGCTGGAGAGCGCAACAAGAATATGGCTAAAGCGGATCGTCATGGTCAAACAAAAATGGGGAATGTGGAATTGGCATGCTCTCGATAACTAGGGGAAATTAGGTCATCAGATGTGAGGAGCTCTCGGGCTGCAGTACTTGGCACAGTTGTGGGCGGTACCCCACTCCTCTGCCTCAGCAATCACCCAGGCTGTCTTCCAGTTCAACTGGGGATCAATGATGGAGTGGGTCCAATGGGTCATGATGTACAAGTCAGCAGAAAACTGAGGCAAAAGCCACCAAGATCAGTCTCATCCTTATGGCCACCTTCGTGTGTGGCTCTATCAGACTGTGTGTAGAGCCAAAGCACATAGGCACCAAGTGTCATTACCTGGTGAGGTTCTACCTGTTCCTGGTGTTGTAAAGGATGGGCCTGGAACAATGCCACACAATGGCATGAATGACATTTTTGGTTCCGTATGGGACTTGTGAGTGTGGGAGGGTGAGAGGTGGGAGGAGGTTATGTGATTGGTTGCATAAAAGCAGTTACAGTATAAGATAGACACATCTACTTATTACAAAATTTAAGATACTTAGTTTAAGATCCATTTACTAATTACAAAAGAGCATATTGGAATTTACACCAGTAAATGCTGATGCTCCTCAACGTCAGGCAGCATCTGTGTAGAGTATAAAACAATTAATTTAGAGTTTAGAGATATATTGTCGGTGCGGTCACTGCTGAACCCAACACCATCCCTGATGTCACACCAGGTACCTGACCAAATGACTTATAAATATTGTTATTGTACCTGCTTCACCCACTGGCAGCTTGTTCTATATAAGTACCAATTCTGTGTTGACAAGTTATCCTTCAGGTTCCTATTAAAACTTTCCATTCTCACTTTAAACCTATGCCCTTTAATTCTATGCTAATATTTAAGAAGGATGTACAAATGACTCCTGTGTTATTCTCACATTGCAACATCTTTGCATGATGTAAAGGAAACTCGGATGTCAGCATAGCCTGTCGACATAAATAACGTTTTGATAGGTATGCCTTCCAAAATGTCATTGCTGTATGTGAGGGCTACAAAGATGGCCTCAAGCTCATACTGATTCTACCCACGTGCCATGAATTTGTTGAAAGTGAGACTGCTTAGTGGCGGTGTTCAGGAGAATTACTGAGACTGCCAGTGGTGCAGAGCATTGTAGCAACATTGTAAGTAAGAAGCTCAGGAGTGGTGGGCAAGATGCACCAGCCCAAGGTTTCGGATGAAAACCATTGTGGACCAAATTATGCTGGCTGGCCCATGGATGACTTGCTTCTTTAGTCCAACGGTGGAGATTAGTGGCTCAGTGAACTATAATGTATTTTATGTGCAGTCTTAACTTTGAGAAGAGAGAAGGGTTTTGCAAGAGTTTTGCAAAAAACATCAAATATTCATAAGGAATAGGCCATTCAGCCCATCAAGTCAACTACGTCATTCAATCATGGCTGATCTCTCTCTCTCTCCTAACCCCATTCTCCTGTGTTCTCCCCACTAGTGGAAACTAATGTCTCAGCTAATGCTGGCCTACTGAAGACACTAATACATTTCATCATTGATAGACTTTGTTGAAATGACTGCCAAGACACGGGAAGCAATCCATATTTCCAGGATCTCGCTGCCAACCTTTATTTAGGGTGGTGTATAGCATCAGCAGGTTGTTAGAGAATCAATGTATATGTGAGAATGTTGTTCATCAGCATTTAACACCATTATCCCCTCAAAACTGATCACAAACTCAGCGACCTGGGCATCGACCCCTCCCTCTGCAACTGGATACTGGACGTTCTAACTGTTAGGTCAGACAACCACACCTCTTCAATCCCCACCCTGAACACCGGCGTTCCACAGGGCTGTGTGCTGAGCCCCCTGTACATGTTTCCAACACCATCATCAAGTATGCAGATGATACAACGGTGATTGGCCTCATCAGCAACAACGATGAGTCGACCTATAGGGAGGAGGTCCAGCTCCTAGCAGCATGGTGATCTGACAACAACCTGGCTCTTAACTCCAAGAAGACCAAGGAGCTCATTATAGACTTCAGAAGGTCTAGGGGTGGCACGCACCCCCCCATCCATATTAACTGGACGGAGGTGGACCGTGTTTCCAGCTTCAGGTTTCTGGGGGTCAACATCTCCGATGACCTCTCTTGGACCCACAATACCTCAACACTGGTCAAGAAGGCTCACCAGCGTCTCTTCTTCCTGAGGAGACTAAAAAAGGTCCATCTGTCTCCTCAGATTCTGGTGAACTTCTACCGCTGCACGATCGAGAGCATCCTTACCAACTGTATCACAGTATGGTATGGCAACTGCTTTCCGACCGGAAAGCACTGCAGAGGGTGGTGAAAATTGCCCAACGCATCACCGGTTCCTCACTCCCCTCCATTGAGTCTGTCCAGAGCAAGCGATGTCTGCGAAGGGAGCGCAGCATCGTCAAGAACTGCTCTCACCCCAACCACAGACTGTTTACCCTCCTACCATCCGGGAGGCGCTACAGGTCTCTCCATTGCCGGACCAGCAGGTTCAGGAACAGCTTCTTCCCTGCGGCTGTTAACCTGCTTAACACTACACCTTGGTGATTGCCAGTCACCCCCCCCCCCCAGACACTCCCTCCCCCAGAAAAATCGCACTAATGTATGTACATATTTATATTCTGCTGTTCATTGTTCTATGTTCGCTCTTCTGGGTGAGATGCTAACTGTGTTTCGTTGTCTCTGTACTGTACACTGCACAATGATAATAAAGATTGAATCTGAATCTGAATCTGAATCTTCTAAATGCTGACCGAAAGGCCCATCTTTTCATTTGCTTCAGTGTATACGTTGATGATGACCTGGAGCTGAGAATCCAAATGTGCATAAATACAACAATCATCTGCAGACAGACACAAAATGCTGGCGTAACTCAGCGGGATGGGCATAATCTCTGGAGAGAAGGAATGGGTGTCGTTTTGGTTGAGACCCTTCTTCAGACTGCAGACTGTAACTTGTCGACGGAGGTTTGCTTTCTATTTGTCCTTTAAATGGCTCTTCTGCATTTTGATGAAGTGTGACAATGCTGTGAGAACATTTTTAATATGTGTTGGGATAATGAAATAGTCTAATTTGACATTGACCTTCTCTGAGATTTGTTTACTGAGCCTATACCTCCTTCTATCCTCCCCCTAATTGACATTAATGAACCAGATGTGTCTTTACAACAATCAAAAATGGTTTTCATGGTTATTGTTTGACTTTTTCATTCCAATTTTGAATTTGAATTTATCACCATATGTGACAGTGGACTTTAAATCCTGGTCTCTAGGACTTTGCCCTAGGTACCAAGGTTATAAATTTCTCTATAACACTATTGTATGCATACCCACACTCCCAAGGACTTGGGTGGTTCAAAAATGTAATTCACCACCACATTCTCAAGGGCAATTGGGGATGGGTAGTAAATTGCTGATTCAGCCTGCGAATCCACATCTTTTGAATGAATAGTTGGCTTAGCTGAGCAAAACATGTTGTTCCCATGCCTGACCTCAGTCTCCTGTGAAATACACTGTTCCAAACTGTGCCACAAAAGAGATCACAAGTGAATAATGAAAACAAAATGAAAGAGGAACTCAAAACCTCCTTGGAAAAAAAAGCAACAAACGCACTACTACCTGGGAATTCCTGGCCCATGATTACTGAACACGGAGAAGGAATATTCTGATGCCACTGACAACATCGAGGCCATTCATTTGCACCTAGTCACAGAGTCATACAGAATGGAAACAAGACACTTCAGCCCAACCTGTCCATGCTGACAGCCATCAAGGCTGTGCTCCCTGCTGATCACCAACCCCTCACACTCACCCCCTACGACGTGTACGTGGCACTGAGTAGGACTAATGCACATAAGGCTGCTGGCTCTGACGGTATCCCCGGGCGCGTCCTCAGGGCCTGTGCTGTGCAGCTGACAAACGTCTGGACTGACATCTTCAACCTGTCACTTGCCCAAGCAGTTGTCCCCACGTGCCTTAAAACCACCTCCATCGTGCCGGTGCCAAAACACTCCACTGCGGCAAGCCTCAACGACTTCCGCCCAGTTGCACTTACCCCCATCATCACCAAGTGCTTCGAGAGGCTGGTCCTGGCACACCTCAAAGGTTGCCTACCCCCCACATTGGATCCCTATCAGTTTGCCTACCGCAAGAATAGGAGTACGGAGGATGCCATCTCAACGGCACTTCACTCCGTCCTCTCCCACCTCGACAACTACGTAAGAATGCTGTTCATCGATTACAGCTCAGCATTCAACACCATTATACCCTCTAAACTGATCACCAAACTCGGTGACCTGGGCATCGACCCCTCCCTCTGCAACTGGATACTGGACTTCCTAACCAACAGACCCCAGTCTGTTAGGTTAGACAAGCACACCTCTTCAACCCTCACCCTGAACACCGGCGTTCCACAGGGCTGTGTGCTGAGCCCCCTCCTCTACTCCCTCTTCACCTACGACTGCACACCTGTACATGGTACTAACACCATCATCAAGTATGCAGATGATACAACGGTGATTGGCCTCATCAGCAACAACGATGAGTCGGCCTATAGGGAGGAGGTCCAGCCCCTAGCAGCATGGTGCGCTGACAACAACCTGGCCCTTAACTCCAAGAAGACCAAGGAGCTCATTGTAGACTTCAGGAAGTCTAGGGGCGGCACGCACACCCTCATCCACATCAACAGGACGGAGGTGGAACGTGTTTCCAGCTTCAGGTTCCTGGGGGTCAACATCTCCGATGACCTCTCTTGGACCCACAATACCTCAACTCTGGTCAAGAAGGCTCACCAGCGTCTCTTCTTCCTGAGGAGACTGAAGAAGGTCCATCTGTCTCCTCAGATCCTGGTGAACTTCTACCGCTGTACCATCGAGAGCATCCTTACCAACTGTATCACAGTATGGTATGGCAACTGCTCTGTCTCCGACCGGAAAGCACTGCAGAGGGTGGTGAAAATTGCCCAATGCATCACCGGTTCCTCGCTCCCCTCCATTGAGTCTGTCCAAAGCAAGCGTTGTCTGCGAAGGGCGCTCGGCATCGCCAAGGACTGCTCTCACCCCAACCATGGACTGTTTACCCTCCTACCATCCGGGAGGCGCTACAGGTCTCTTCGTTGCCGGACCAGCAGGTCCAGGAACAGCTTCTTTCCTGCGGCTGTCACACTACTCAACAATGTACCTCGGTGACTGCCAATCACCCCCCCCCCCCGGACACTCCTCCCACAGGAAAAACACTATGTCTGTATCCATGTAAATAGATTAATTTATTGATCCCAGTCAGTCTCCAGCATTTGGCACATATCCCTCTAAACCTTTCCTATTCATGTACCTGTCCAAATGTCTTTTAAATGTTGATATTGATCCTGCCTTGACAGTGCAAAAGCTGGCCCTCAGGTTCCTATTAAGTATTTATGTTCTCACATTAAACCTATATCCTCTGGTTCTTGATTTATGTGCTGTACTTTTTGAATCATGTTACCACCTACTTTTGTGTCATCTGCAATCTTACTAATCATGCTTTCCACATTCTCATCTAGATCGTTGATATAAACCACAACAGCAATTGGCCCAGCACTGAACCATGAGGCACACCGCTAGTCACAGGCCTCCATTCTGGAAAAACAATCTTCGACCACCACTCCCTGTTTCCTTCCATGAAGTCAATTCTGTAGCAGGCAGCTGAATTGAGTGCCCTTTATGTGGCTTCCTGTACAGTGGGGAGACCGGGTGTGGACTAGGTGACCGCTTTGCCCAGTACCTGCATTCTGTCCACCATCTGAAGCTCCCAACAGCTGGCCATTTTAATGTATCTTCTTATTCACGCACTGACCTGTTTGTCATTGGCCTCCTCCACTTCCAGAGTGAGGCCAAACCCAAACTAGGGGAAAAGCACTTCATATTCTACTTGGGTCATCTACAACCCAACGGTGTGACATTCTCTAATTTCAGATGACTTCTACCCCTCTGCCCCTTTCTCTCTCCTAACATATCCTGGCCCTCTCACACACAATCTTCTTTCCAACCCCAACCACACCTGCCCTACACCCAGTTTCTTTACTCTTCCCCATCCATTCTAACTGTCTCTCACCTACACACTCTTCCCATTGTTCCCCTCTCCCCACTGTTTTCCTCGGCCCACCCTAATTCCCTTATTTGGTTCTATGCTTCACCTTCCTTTCCTATTGGAGTCAACCACATTACTGTGGGTCTGGAGGCACATGTGGGCCGGTCCAGGGAAAGATGGCAGATTTCCTCCCCCGAATGGACATTAATGAACCAGATGTGTCTTTACAACAATCAAGAATGGTTTTCATGGTTATTGTTCGACTTTTTCATTCCAATTTTTAATTTGAATTTATCACCATATGTGACAGTGGACTTTAAATCCTGGTCTCCAGGACTTTGCCCTAGGTACCAAGGTTATACATTTCTCTATAACACTATTGTATGCATGCCCACACTCCCACGGACTTGGGTGGTTCAAAAATGTAATTCACCACCACATTCTCAAGGGCAATTAGGGATGGGTAGTAAAATGCTGATTCAGCCTGCGAATCCACATCTTTTGAATGTATAGTTGGCCTAGCTGAGCAAAACATGTTGTTCCCATGCCTTACCTCAGTCTCCTGTGAAATACACTGTTCCAAACTCTGCCACTAAAGAGATCACAAGTAAATAATGAAAACAAAATGAAAGAGGAACTCAAAACCTCCTTGGAAAAAAAAGCAACAAACCCACTACTACCTTGGAATTCCTGGCCCATGTTTACTGAACATGGAGAAGGAATATTCTGATGGCACTGACAACATCAAGGCCATTCCTCAGCACTCAACAGCCCAGCACCCTACCAGACAGCCTGTGGGTTAGTCTGTGGTTCCTACATTGGCTTCATCAGTCACCTCAGAATCACAGAAATTGAGTCAAAGCTACATCTCAATTCTGGAGACTGTCTCTCCAACCATAGCCCAGGATCCTGTGTGCTTTTTAAATATTTTTTTTCCAACTGAACAATGCACATACATCCCCAGATCTCTCTGTTCTTGTACCCTTTTTAGACAGAATCCCAGTGAATAAATAGAATAAATAAACTGACTTTAATAGAAGTAAGACAAAGAGAGCATCAGAGATTTTCAACAAAATCGGGTTCAAGAGCTGCAGAATTAATTCATTTTCTTCAATGGATGTAAAACGGTTAATAATGTAATAGAATTAGTGATTCTTTCTCTATTAGTTGAGTTAATCTAATGTAGTTAGATGTAGTTACATGCCTTTTAGTTTACTTAAGAGATATATCACGGAAACAGGCCCTTCGGCCCACCGAGTCTGCGCCGACCAGTAATCCATATACACTAGCACTATCCTACACTACACACTAGGAACAATTTACAATCTTTACCAAAGCCATTTCACCTACAAAGCTGCAAGTCTCCGGAGTGTGGGAGGAATCCGGAGCACTGGGCAAAAATCCAGATGGTCATCGGGAGAACATACAAACTCCATACAGACAGCACCCGTAGTCAGGATCGAACCCGGTTTCTGGCGCTGTAAGACAGCAACTCGACCGCTGCTCCACCATGCTGTGATTACAAAGATTGAGTGAAGATCCACAGAAGACTTGGTAAGATTGTTACCGAGTGGATAACCTCCACAATACTCGGGGGCAAGATAACAAAATTGTGACTGAATAAATACAAGGGTGATCTGCATACTACTGCTCAACTAAAGAGGTTAGAAGATAATCTGGTTCTGGAGTATAGTTGATTGAACTGCTTTCTGTTATTGCTAAATATGTTTGTAAGTGCTTTAAATTCCAAGACATCATCACCTCATTTACTGAAGAATATGAGATGGTCCCGATGCTCAATAGTACCATGTTGCCAGTACCATGTCTTCAGAAAATAAGACACAGCAAGACCTGTTGGGTCCCAGCATCACACGGGAGGGCTCATGCCTCAACGCAATATTCCACCTCTCCACCAATTCAAATATTGGTGGCCAGTTTTGGGAGGGGGTTCTGGAGTGCTAGTATGGGTGTTGTGGGCTGAAGGGACTGGTTTCCAGAGGGCTAGTATGGACATTGTGGGCCAAATGGATTCTTGGGCTGGTGGCTCAGTCACCCAAGCCTGTTGTGCTGGCAGCTCACTCACTCATGGCTGGTGGGCTGGCAGTTGACTCATGGCTATTCCTTGAAATTCCATTTCAAGCAGGGTGCAAGACCACCAAATTCAAGTGCAGTTTCATACCACTTCAAGCAGGGCGCAAGGCCACCAAATTCAAGTGCAGTTTCATACCAGTTCAAGCAGGGTGCAAGGCCACCAAATTCAAGTGCAGTTTCATACCAGTTCAAGCAGGGTGCAAGGCCACCAAATTCAAGTGCAGTTTCACACGATTTCAAGCAGGGTGCAAGGCCACTATAGACAGCGAGTCATGATCTCTCCCTCCCCCATCTTGCAGAGACTGAGCCAGGCCCACACTTCCGGGTTTTATATTCCCTCCCCCCAGAAGGGGCCTGGCCTTCATGACGTGATTGACAGGAGAGAGAATCTCAACATTTTTTAAACACTAATAACTCTTTTATTTTTCAGCGATGGGAACAATACTTGGCACCTGATGAGCGGAGGGGGACTCTGAGTACAATGGCCAAAAACCACAGCCGTACATGGTAGAGTTTTTTCTAAAATCAATATAAAATGCAAACAGGAAGTGGTCAAGATTAGACTTTTAATTATATAGAAGGCAAGGCAAATTTAATTAGGGAAGGCAACTTTAATTAGGCAAGGCAACTTTAATTAGGCAAGGTAACTTTAATTAGGCAAGGCAACTTTAATTAGGCAACACAGCTTTAGCATTTCCAAACCAAAGGCAACACAGCTTTAGCATTTCCAAACCAAATTGTTATATGGTTATATATGGTTATAAGGCAACACAGCTTTAGCATTTTCGAACCAAAGGCAACACAGCTTTAGCATTTCCAAACCAAACGCAACAGAGCTTTAGCATTTCCAAACCAAAGGGAACACAACCGTAGCATTTCCAAACTATATTTTCAAACCACATTAAGGGCACTGACCGGTCAGTAAAACCACTCACAGTTTAGTAGACAAGTGTTCAGTGTTATTCACAGCTCAGACTGAGAGACGTGAGCCTCTCGCTCCCCATCTTGTAGAGACTGACTGAGGCACTCAACACTTCCGGGTTTTATAGTCCCTCCGGAAGGGGTGTGGCCTTCAGGAGAGAGAATCTCAACATTTGTTAAACACTAATAACTCTTTTATTTTTCATCGATGGGAAAAATCCTCTTGTCCTGCGCAGCGGAGGGGAACTCTGAGTAAGATGGCCAAAAATCACAGCCAAGTGGCAGCGTCTTTACTAAAGTCAATATACAGAACAACAGGAAGTGGTCAAGATCAGACTTTTAGTAATATAGATTTAGTTTAGTTTAGAGCTACAGCCCACCGAATCTATGCTGACTATCGATCACCTATATAAACTATCACTCTTACACACGAGGGGCAATTTACAGAAGCCAATTAATCTACAACCCTGTACGTCTTTGGAATGTGGGGGGAAACTGTAGCACTCAGAGAAATCCACACGGTCACAGCCAGAATGTACTAACCCTATACAGACAGCACCCGTAGCCAGGATCGAACCCGGGTCACTGGCACCGTGAGGCAGCAGCTCTACCATCTTGCCATTGTACTGCCCCAAGATCCTATAAAAATGTGCACTCCTAATATTTTGCAAACATCTCTTGTGAAGGCAGAACATAGATGGTGAAATTCACCACTGCCTTCTATGTACAAGCACTTACTTTAGACTATTGAGAAAAAATATATAGGAAGTTCAAATTTCAATTAGGCACAAAACCTATAGTGGCAGTAATCCCTGCCTTCCTGTAAGCTTCTGAGAGCTGAGTGACCCATAGCAGACATTTGGAGAAATATAATAGATGCACAGAGTCTCTTGCCAAGAGTAGGTGAATTGAAGTCAGAGGAGATAGGTTAAAGTGAAGGGGAAAAAATAATTTGAGGATGTAACTAGGAAAATGGACAAGGGAGAGCCAGTGGATGTAGTGTACCTGGACTTTCAGAAAGCATTTGATAAGGTCCCACATAGGAGATTAGTGGGCAAAATTAGGGCACATGGTATTGGGGGTAGAGTGCTGACATGGATAGATTGGCAGACAGGAAACAAAAAGTAAGGATTAACGGGTCCCTTTCAGAATGGCAGGCAGTGACTAGTCGGGTACCGCAATGCTCGGTGCTGTGACCACAGCTATTTACAATATACATCAATGATATAGATGAAGGGATTCAAAGTAACATTAGCAAATTTGCAGATGACACAAAGCTGGGTGGCAGTGTGAACTGTGAGGAGGATGCTATGAGAATGCAGGGTGACTTAGACAGGTTGGGTGAGTAGGCATATGCGCAGATGCAGTATAATGTGGAGAAATGTGAGGTTTCCACTTTGGTAGCAAAAACAGGAAGGCAGATTACTATCTAATTGGTGTCAAGTTGGGAAAAGGGGAAGTACAACAGGATCTGGGGGTCCTTGTTCATCAGTCAGTGAAAGTAAGCATGCAGGTACAGCAGGCAGTGAAGAAAGCGAATGGCATGTTGGCCTTTATAACAAGAGGAGTCGAGTATAGGAGCAAAGAGGTCCTTCTGCAGTTGTACAGAGCCCTAGTGAGACCACACCTGGAGTATTGTGTGCAGTTTTGGCCCCCTAATTTGAGGAAAGACATTCTTGCTATTGAGGGAGTGCAGCGTAGGTTTACAAGGTTAATTCCCGGGATGGCGGGACTGTCATATGCTGAGAGAATGGAGCGGCTGGGCTTGTATACTCATGAGTTTAGAAGGATGAGAGGGAATCTCATTGAAACATATAAGATTATTAAGGGTTTGGACACGCTAGAGGCAGGAAACATGTTCCCGATGTTGGGGGAGTCCAGAACCAGGGGCCACAGTTTAAGAATAAGGGGTAAGCCATTTAGAACGGAGACGAGGAAACTCTTTTTCTCACAGAGAGTTGTGAGTCTGTGGAATTCTCTGCCTCAGAGGGCGGTGGAGGCCGGTTCTCTGGATACTTTCAAGAGAGAGCTGGATAGAGCTCTGAAATATAGCGGAGTCAGGGGATATGGGAAGAAGGCAGGAACGGGGTACTGATTAGGGATGAACAGCCATAATCACATTGAATGGTGGTGCTGGCTTGTAGGGATGAATGGCCAACTCCTGCACCTATTGTCTATTGTCGATTGTCTATTGAAAAGATAACATTTTCACACAAAGGGTAGTGGATGTATGGAACAAGCTGCCATAGGAGGTAGTTGAGGCAGGGACTATCCCAGCATTTAAGAAACAGTTGGACAGGTACATGGATAGGACAGGTTTGGAGGGATATAAACCAAATGCTGGCAGGTGGGACTAGTGCAGCTGGGACATGGTGGCCGGTGGGGGCAAGTTGGGGCAAAGGGCCAGTTTCCACACTGTATCACTATGACTCTATGACCTCCAACTTCATTGAAAGAATAAGGAAGCCATCATCAAGCCTCCCAGGCCAACATTATCAGCAAAGAAATCCTAATTAGTCTTACATAACTACCTTTGGACAGGCCAGGTCATTCATATGCCCAACACCACACTCCTGAAACAGACACCCCATTCTGAGCTCTGACATGGGAGAAAATTACCAGGTGGACAGAGAAAAAGATTCCAACAGTGTTCAAAGTTTCCTTGAAGAAACACAAAATCCCCTTTAACTCCTGGAGACCTCTGGCCTATGACCTCTCAAAATGGAAAAATAGCATTCAGGATGTATTGAGAACCATGCATCAGGCGCTCTCTGAAACCTCGTGTAAGTGATAGAATGTGTGGACCATCCCACAAACTAGCCAGTTGCCTGGACTGTCAGGCAGCTCTTGTACTATCTGTGGTAGAGTTTGTGGTTCTACAGTAGTTCCATTATCCATATCAGATCACACAAAACCAGAATGGAAAGAAGTCATCTTGATCCCGATAGGCTGCATGAGAAGAAAATGGCCTGACCTTTTTTTAACAATTATTAAAAGAGTTCCATAAAAGTTGTCAGCAAGTTAACAAATCTATTTTGTGAAACACTGAACTTCTGTGAATATTTTTAACTTTATTTTTCTGCTACTGATAAATCTCCATGGCAACTATATGCTATTATTTTTTTTGTTCACTTGTAAACATACCAATGAGAATCTGCAAAGATATTCTAAAGATCTCATTGTTTCTTTTCTGACTAAGCTGAACCATTAAATTGAAGGAATAGTAATCTTCAGGATAAGGTTTGCTGACATTCTGGGAAGAAATTGGTAGAAGGGGAAACATGCTTTGTTTCTTAAATGTGTGTGATGTGGAGGGAGGTGGACAGGCCAAGTCACAATCAGAATACTTTTTATAAGCCTTATTCCAAAATTTGTTTCCATTATCAACATTATGGCTGGACAAAGCTCTGTCTTCTCCAACAGTCATTATTTGTAGTCAGCTCTTTCCACAGTTAGAAACAAAATGCTGGAGTAACTCAGCGGGACAGGCAGCATCTCTGGAGAGAAGGAATGGGCGATGTTTTGGGTCGAGGCCCTTCTTCAGACTAGTTAGGGATAAGGGAAACGAGAGATATTGACAATGATGTAGAGAGATATAGAACAATGAATGAAAGATATGCAAAAAAGTAAACGATGATAAAGGAAACAGGCCATTGTTAGCTGTTTTTGGGTGAAAACGAGAAGCTGGTGTGACTTGGGTGGGGGAGGGATAGAGAGAGAGGGAATGCCGGGGTTACTTGAAGTTAGTGAAATCAATATTCATGCCACTGGATTGTAAGCTGCCCAAGCGAAATATGAAATGCTGTTCCTCCAATTTGCATTTAGCCTCACTCTTTCCTCTTGTTCCTCTTTCCACAGTTATCTCATTTCTTAATTGCAGGCCAAATCCTTAATATTAATGAGTTGTTCAAAATTGCCAGAACATTAATGTGTCATATTTTCTTCCTACCCATTTACTATTAAAAAACGTCAGGATTTTTCTTGATAGGCATCTACAAAGAAACAGGCATCTATGCCTTGATAGGCATCTACCTATTAAACCCTCTTTCATTATTAAATTGGTCAAGATATAAAGATTTAAAGACTTTCCTATTACAGCATCATACCACAAACAGGGTATGAGATGCGACATAAATCAGTGGCAGACAACTTGGAATTATTGTGAGAAAAGAAGGGTTGAGAGTAACAGTAAACTGGTCTAAGCATGGGCAGCACAGTGGCGCTGCTTGGAGAGTTGCTGCCTCCCAGCGCCAGAGAACGGGGTTCATTCCTGACCTCAGGTGCTGTCTGTGTGGAGTTTGCACATTCTCCCTGTGACATTGTGGGTTTCATCTGGGTTCACCAGTTTCCTCCCACATCCCAAAGATGTGCAGGTTTGTAGGTTAATTGGTCTCTGTAAATTGCCCTTAATGTGCAGGGAGTTGATGTGAAATCGGGATAACATGGAAATGTTATGAATGGCTGAAGGATGGGTTGGTGTGGACATGTTGGGCCGAAGGGCCTCTTTCCATACTGTATCTGTAATCTAAACTAAACTAAAATTAAATATAAGAAATTGTATAATGGTAATCAGAGTTTATCAGTCAACACTCTTAAGGGGCGGAACAGTGCAGCATCAGTAGAGTTGCTGTCGTCGCACCAGAAACCCGGGTTTGAACCTGGCTACAGGTGCTCTCTCTTTGGAGCCTACACGTTTTCCCTGTGACTGTGTGGATTTTCTCCAGGTGCTCCGGTTTCCTCTCACACACAAAGACATGCAAGTTTGTAGGTTAATTGGTCTCTGTAAAATTACCCCTAGTGTGTAGGATAGAACTAGTGTATGGGGCCTCAGCAGATATATCCGAGGACATTTGGGAAAGTAGAGTGGAAATTGCGGGAGTCTTGGCTGAAATTTACGAGTGGTCATTAAATACAGGAGCGGTGCCGGAAGACTGGAGAGTGGCAAATGTTGCACCTCTATTCAAGAAGGGCTGCAGGAAAAAGGATGGGAAATATAGGCCAGTGAGCTTAACATCTGTGGTCGGAAAGTTACTCGAGAGTATTCTGAGGAATAGGATATACAGCCATTTAGACAGACAAGGGCTGGTTAGGGATAGTCAGCATGGTTTTGTACGTGGGAGATCGTGATTCAAAAATCTGATTGAATTTTTTGAAGATGTGACCAAAACGGTTGATGAGGGCAGAGCTGTAGATGTTGTATACATGGATATCAGCAAAGCATTCAAGAAGGTTCCACATGGTAGGCTGTGTTGGAAGGTTAGATCCCATGGGATCCAAGGAGAGAAAGCTGAATGGATTGAAAAATGACTTAATGGAAGGAAGCAGAGGGTGATAGTGGAAGGTTGCTTCTTGGACTGGAGGCCTGTGACTAGTGGTGTGCCTCAGTGTTTGGTGCAGGGCCCATAACTGTTTGTCATCTATATCAATGATTTGGATGAGAATGTACATGGCAAGATTAGCAAATTTGCAGATGATACAAAAGTGGGTGGTTGTGAAAAATTGCAGCAGGATCTTGATCGGTTGGCCAGGTGGGCTGAGGAATGGTTAATGGAATTTAATACAGAGAAATGTGAGGTGTTGCATTTTAGTACATATACAGTGTATAGTAGAGCTCTGGGAAGTGTTGTAAAACAGAGGGATCTAGGAATGCAAGTACATAGTTCCTTGAAGGTGGCGTCACCAGTAGATGAGGTGGTCAAAAAGGCTATGGTCTGGATAATATGGAGGTGGAACTGGCAGGATACGTTGTCTGTTACGCCTGTAGGTGCCGCCATCGGCACTGACCAGATATGAGTGTGGCTCAGAAGCTGTTCCAGAAATTACACCAATACGGTCATGGCCTTTGTCAGTCTGTAAACAAACCACCCGCCCCTTGGTTAACGGTGGCAGTGGCCTACTTGTTTTGTCATACCACTGTTTATGAATGTCACACTTTTGTGGTAACCTGGACTGGATTTCCGATGGTGGAACCACCTGAGAGATCAATGCTGATCCGCCACAGGCACCGTGACTCGGGTCTGCCTCGATAATAAATGTTGAGCAGGTGAACCCAAAATGGGGTCACGGGGAATGTTGCGTAAGTTGAGTAGATCCAGGAACACGTCAGAATTAGCTCCGTACGAACGTTCTATGAGCTGATGGCACTCTTCACAGCCCACTCAGCTAGTCCATTCGATTGTGGATATTCAGGGCTGCTGGTAATGTGGCGAAAATTCCAGCGTGCAGCAAATTCCTTGAAGTGTTGGCCGGTAAATTGACTGCCGTTATCAGGTAACAGTATACCCGGAAATCCGTGGACTGACAAATGGCGAGATAGCTTCGAAACCAACCCGCGATAAGTGAGGCTGCTAAGAAAATCAATGTCAAACTATCCTGAATACGAATCGACGAGTACCAGGTACTGCTTGCCATGCCACTCAAATATGTCAGTTGCCACTGTAGAGCAAGGGAGTGCAGAAACCGGATGTGAAAGAAGTGGTTGCTTTTGTTGGTGAGGTGCCAAGCTGTTACACACTGCACAGGACGCCACATTCTCGGTGATGTATTTGGCCATGCCAGGCCAGTAAAACATGTTTCTTGCCCGTAGGACAGTAGCTTCAGGGCCTGGGTGCTCTGCGTGGACAGCGTCAAAATACCTGCTGTGCAGCGAAGCAGGGACCACAGCCTTGTGTCCTTTTAAAATAATGCCATCCTGCAGCACTAGCTCATCACGGACGGCAAGGAAAGGCCGGACTGGCAGTGGGACGTTGTAGTGTTTGTCTGGCCAGTCGCGCTTAATGACGGAGGCAAGCGACAGTAAAGTACTGTCAGCAGCAGTGTGGGCAACCAAGTCCTCCACACAGGACAAGGGAATAAAAGACACAGCCATTACAATACTCATCCGGCGAGGACAAACCCTCACAGGTTTTCCAGGTGCACACGAGAGAGTGTCAGCCAGGTACATATCCTTACCACGTTTGTGGATAAGAATAATATCATATTTTTGAAGTTGCAGCAACATCCGCTGTAGGCGCGCTGGAGAGGCATGAATCGGTTTGTTAAAGATGCTGATCAGAGGTTGGTGGTCATGTGTCCAAAGATAAAGTCGTTACATTTCTTGCAGGCGAAAACAACCGCCAACAGCTCTTTCTCGATTTGGGCATATCGTTGTTCTGTGTCAGTCATGGTGCGCGAGGCATAGGCAACAGGCTTATTGCCGTTACCATCATTTTGAAGACATGCTGTGCCTAGTCCGTGTTGTGAGGCGTCACAAGTCAGTGTGACCGGTCGTTTAGGATCAAAATAAGCGAGAGTAAGAGCAGAAGACATCTGCTGCTTAAAAGTGTCGAACACCCTCTGCTGTTGCTCGTGCCAGGTCCAAGCAGTGTCTTTGTGTGTAAACTGGTGCAACAGGGCTGATATGTCACTAAAACCCGGAATGAATTTGCTCAAGTAGTTATCCATGCCAAGGAATCTCTGCAAACTTAGCACATCTGTGGGCGCTGGGAACCGCTGATAGTACTGGTTTTCGCCGGATCTGTTTTTAGGCCGTCTTTTGTAAACACATGGTCTATGCATTTCACCTGAATTTGCATTTTTGAGGGTTCAGTTTGAGGTTCATGGTCTTGGCGCAATCCCGGACCTTTGTCAGATTAGCATCGTGTTCTTCGACAGTTCGTCCCGCAATGAGGATGTCATCCACTATGATGGAGCATGGGTAGTCTGCAAACAACTGCTCCATAGCTTGTTGAAATACTTCACTAGCAGAGCTTATTCCAAAAGGCATGCAAAGAAATCTGTAACGCCCAAACGGTGTGCTGAAAGTGGTTAACTTGGAGGAGTTGTGTTCCAGCGAAATCTGCCAGAATGACCTCTTGGCATCTAGAACAGTGAATACAGTTGCCTCAGCCATCTGCGCTGCAATTTCGTCCACAGTGCGCATGGGATAGTGAGGTCGTTTAATTGCTGTGTTTTTAGTCCTTGGGGTTGATGTAAATCCGTATCTCGTCTTTATTCATCTTCGTAGCCACGACCATGGTGGAAACCCAATCTGAGGGGTCAGCAACGGGAGCAATCACACCTAGAGACACCATTCTGTTAAGTTCACTTTGAACGCGGTCCCGCATAGCATGGGGAATCTTATTAGCTGGACGAACAACTGGGATTGTCTCAGGGTCAATGGTAATCGTGTACTTGACAGGCGACCTGCCCAGCTTATCGCCAAACATAATCGTGTATTGTGTCAGGATTTGTTGGCTAAAGTCACAGGCTGTAGTCAGATGACAAACAGAAGGGCTGAAAGAGATAAGACCCATGTCATGACATGCATTGACACCTAGTAAAGATGGCACATTTTCACGAACCACATAGAAATTCAGGTTGTGGACACGCGAGTTAAGACAGCAGCGTAACTCAACTTGACCGATAGGGTGCACTGGACCTCCTGCAAATGGGACAAGGGAGGCAGCGGTTGGAATAACAATCTCTGCTTTTCGTAACTTTTTAAACACAACTAGGCACATGACGTTGCGCCAGAATCAACCTTTAGCTAAAAAGTCTTGCCATTAACGAGCAAATCGACCTTGAGGTTTATGCATTAAATCAGACAAGGAATGTACATCGACATCAAAACTTTCGCCAGCAGCCTACAAATCCGTTGGAGCTGGTTGAGAGCATTCTGAGAGCAAGTTTTCACGGCCAAATGAATTAACAGATTGTCTTGTTTGAACTCTGTTGCTACGTGAACGACAGCATTTAAAGAAATGATTTCTTTTGTTGCAATATCAACATAATTTTCCATATGCAGGGCAACGGTCAAGAACAGCAGCATGTGAACCCCCACAGTTAAAGAAATTGTCTATCAGTCTCAACTTGATAGAGGTATCAGGCACGTGAGGAAAACGGGGAGAGATTTGATAAGACATACCGGCAACATTAATTTCACGACCAGCAGAGTGTCCCAAGACATTTGTGTGAGCGTTAGCCATTTCAGCAATGCGACAACGGTTTTCAGCAGTCTCTAGAGTAAGGTCAGCATCCCGTAGTAACTTGTCGCGTAATTTATCATTGCGGACGCCAGACGGTCACGGACAAGGCTCTCACATATATCCCTGAAATCGCTTCGATTGGCAATGTGCTTCAGTGCACTGACATACATCTCCCCAGGTTCTCCCTGTCTCTGGCTTCGGGAAAAGAACAAATGCCGCTCCATGACTAAGTTGGTACGTAAATCACATAACTGTCGGAATTTGCGTAGTAGGTAGTCAGGATCTCGGATAGATTCAGCAGGAGCGATCTGGACACCAGCTGGGTCAGATTGAGCCGTTCATAGTGAAATCTTCTGGCACGTCGAGCAGCTTCTGTGCCTGCCAGATTAAGAAGAATTGACGCTCGAACACTGGGAGCGGCAGTAGGGTGAGCTGCTTCAATGTAAATTGAAAAATCCTCTTCAAATACGTGCCACCATTCTGCAAGATCCTCATCAAATACCATGATCTCTGGTTTTCTGAGAGCAGAAGCCATTGCAATATCACTGAAACTAAAATAAAAGCAATATAATTAAGCAAGGAGTGAGTCCGTCCACTCTGACACCATGTTGTGATTCTACTGTTGGAATAACCAAAGTCTCACACTGTGATTAAGGTCCAAAGACTTTATTAACGTTACAGCATAGCTAACTTCATACTAGCCCATTACTCTAAAAGTGTGAGAACAAGGTAGGGAAGCTTTCTGTTAAACTAGTGGGCGTAGCTACAAAGTATGACTCAAAACATGAGTGACACTGATGTATAGACATGTTTGTCGGTGTGGGCAAATTGGGCTGAAGGGCACTATGACTCTACTAGAGGGGATCATGACAGAAGCCTCCACGTGGCGATCCCCAGAAACGACGACATGATGCACTCTGTGACGCGTCGGGCGACCAATTCTGTCAACATGTTGGACGACGATGGAAGCCAACAACAAGCTATGTGTTGTCTGACACACGAGCGAACAAACTCTACTAGAGATACGTTTCCAGTATCAGACCTGATGGCTTGGGATGTCAATGTAGCCATCATGTGAGTTTACGCAGCCTGCTTTTTATGAGTGGGTATATCATCCTTGTATATCCCACAACAGAAAGTCATAAACATATATCCTCTGCATGTCCAGGTACCTCCATGTACAGTGAAGCTCTCATAATCCGCTGCACTTGGCGTTCTGGCGGTGCCAACTAGCAGATTTTCCAGACTGTTGCATGTTTTAACTTGCCACAATCTGACAAAACGATTAAAATTGACAATTAATTGCATTATGAAGAATCACAGAGAATAAAAACTAGAGGTCGTATGATTGAAATCAATTATGCATTGCAGTAATTAATGACAGGTGAATAAAAATTAATTAATTACAGTGAATAAAATTTGTGACTTGATTATTATTCACTGGATAGTGATCCACTGGAGTGTGAAAACGGTAATTCACAGGAGTGTGATCAAATATAATATTTCACCAGGTCTAATAGAAGTGATAATTACACTGAATAATAATAACAGTGTGACTAAAATTGATTAACCATGGGTAAAGTTTCCATTTTTGGTGCGAGTAGGAAATACACCTAAAATGCTCCAAAAATTGCACTTTTTTATGTTTCACTTAATTAATTTGGATAATCATTAGTTCATCTTCCACATCATGCTGTGTAATGAAACGTAATTATTTCCCTTTCTGAATAGGATGTATTCTTTAATATATTTATGAAAGTGCCTGGTTATGTTTATTATATATAGCTGAAAAGTGGATTATGAAAAAGAATTAGCCTTAAGCATTTTAATAAGACTTGACTCTCCTCAGTTTCAGGGTAATATGATTTGAACTCAGTTAGCATCTTTAAAAAAAGCCTCTAATCTATTTATTGATGTCTGCTAATCGCTTTCTTGAGAAATTGAATATTTATTGAGAGAGTCATAGAATTATGCAACATGGAAACAGGCCCATTGTATCTATGCTTACCCTCATGCCTTTTTGTATTAATCTCACTTGGTTGCATTAATTCCATATCTCTGTGTGCCTCTTAAATGTTGTTACTGTTCCTGCTTCCACCTGCTTGTCTGGCAGTTCATTTCAGATACTAACTAATCTTTGTCTAGAAATTATATCCCTCAGATTCCCCCTTAAATCTCCTCCCTCTCTTCTTAAATCCATGCCCTCAAACTTTAGACACCTCTACCATGGAAAACTGGCTTTTTGGCCTTGGTGTTAACTACTTGAAAAATATATTGCTAATACAAAGGGCTATAAGGACGATGGAGGGAGAATTCAAGGGATACAATCAGGGTAAGTGAATGGCTGGAACATTGCAGATGGGAGGTAATGTGTGAAAAGGTGAGGTCATCCTCTTGCACAAAAATAGAAAGGCCAAATAGATTTTTATAGCTGAGTGGTGTTAGTGTTCAAGCTGTACATAAATCACTGAAAGTTAACATATAACAAAGCAAAAAACAAAAAGGTTGCCCCCAGCTGATGGACACCAAAGAGCAGATTGTTACAAAGTGAGCGTCGGGAGACCAGAGAGATGGGTTTGAAGGCTGCCGTTGGGCGACAGGCAACAATTTTTGACATTACCTGGAATTTTGCATCAATTAACCCAGAAAAAGAATATTCTTGATAACACGTTGATATTCATTCGTCAATTAGAGATGCGCCATCTGTACAAGCAGCAGTGTCCTTTTAAAAATAACTATTATATTATTTAAAAGCTCGTCTACAGTAAAATCTTTTAGAAAGAATATCATTTAATCTTTATATCATCTTTAATCAGGTCGACCTACGAACCGCACTCCGCAAATTCCAGCAGCATGTGCAGTGCCCTACCAGGGGCTCAAACACGCTTGATAAAGTGTACACCACCATCAAGGACGCATACAGAGCTCTCCCCTGCCCATCCCTGGGACAATCTGATCACCTCTCACTGTTTCTACTGCCTGCATACAAACCCCTCACCCGCAAGACCAAACCTGCAATAAAAACGGTCAAAATATGGCCCAAGGACGCCACCCTACAACTCCAGGACTGCTTTGATCGCACCGACTGGGACCTGTTTGCACAACAGGCTACCAGTGGTACAGAGGTAGACTTGGAGGAGTACACATCTACTGTGCTATCCTACATCAACTGCTGTGTGGAGACTGTCACAGTGAACAAGCAAATAAAGATGTTCCCAAACCAGAAACCGTGGATGAACAAGGAGGTTCAGAATCTGCTAAGGCCATGCAACATTGCCTTTAAATCCAGTGACACTTCAGCATACAATGCAGCCAGGTCAAACCTGAACAAAGGTATAAAAAAGGCCAAAGACATCCACAGGCGAAGGGTGTGGATGTCTTTCAATACTTCAATACCAGAAGCATGTGGCAGGGTGTCAGGGACATCACTGACTACAAGAGCACCCCCGCCTGCCCCCACAGTGATATCACACTGACCAACGAGCTAAACACCTTCTTTGCCCGCTTCAAAACTATCAACATCACCAGGAGTGGAATAACCCCGGCCATGGCGGAGGGACAGGCCTCAACATTGAGCACTCAGGAGGTACAGTGCGCTCTGCGTAGGATTTTACTTCGGAGTCACGTGAGTGACTACGTGAAGAAGCCCGCCAGGCTACACGCATTGCAACTCGTCGTTGTTGGGAGGAAGGACATTCCTCCCAAACGGCAGAGTTTCGAATCTGCAACAGAAAGGTAAGGGAACGTCGTTATTTACTTACCTTTTCCTACAGGAAGGCTGTTGAAAGCTGGCAAGGGAGGAATCTGCAACAGCAGGTAGCCAGCAAACGGCCACTAGCACGACAGTCCCTTAGCGGGAGTTCGTGCGACTTCAGCTATGGGGGGGGGGGGGGGGGGGGATGGGGGGGGAAGAACGCCGACAGGAGTACCCTGGAGCCGTCAGCCCGACATCTCGGCAACAGCCCAAGGACCTACGCTACGGGGTCCGTGGCGCTGCAGGAGGAAGGACGTTCCTCCCAAAAGGCAGGCTGAGAACCAGCACAGGTAAGAGAATTCTCCTTACCTTTTCTTTACAGGCGTCGCTGCCGTTTACTGAACAGCAGCAGGCAGCAACTAATGTCGGCACCAGCATCTCCCATAAGGGAGCAAGTGCCAAAACTTCACCCCAAACGGGTAGAGGATCAGAGCCAACAACCCACAGAGACAGTGGGTTGTATTTATGTTCTGTCCCCTTTTTTAAAACAAGGGGACATAGGAGAATAGAAGGCATGCTAACTCCCGTTATGGGAACAGCTGTGGCCAACTTTCTCCCGACTCGCTCCCACACCGGTCAGGGCGGGAGAGGGAGCAAAACTAATGTTTTTCCCCGCATGGGTCTTTACAGAAGGGGAAGCTGGACAAAGGAGTGTCCACAAGTGCTGCTAGTGAAGCTGGCTGGGGAAGACAACGGAATCGCAGGCAGCCAGCAGCAGCTGTAGGCACGTTTTATCTCCCACTTTAGGAAGAGCAGTGCCGATTTTTGGTTTCCACTCCGGCCAGAACACCACGGCCGGGCAGGAGACCATTCATATTTACTTCAAGTTGACTTTTGACAGTCAAGTAAAGCAGCAGACGGGGTGGAACGACGTTCACCCGTAGCTACGATTTAACTTGGACCTGCAGGTAAGAGTTGCAGTCTTTTTGTATTTCCTTGCTAATTGCAGGTGCAGAAACAACGGGCTGCGATAAAGCTGGTGGGCTAGATGAAATGAGCTGTGCCAGATGTCCTCCACACGGGCCATATCCACTCCACGGAAGAACAGTAAGGACAAAGCTCGAAACGGAGGACCGTGGAGCAGCGGGCAACCAGCAGCAGCCAGCGGCACTTGGATCACCCATAGTGGGATCAGCTGTGCTCAATGTCGCCTCCGCACCAGCCAGGTCCACGCGGCTAGGCGGGAAGGCTAGACACAAAACAAACAAGGTCGTGGACTCAGAGGAGTCCGACTTTGAATAACCACAGGCGGCCAGCGCCCGAGAGCGCTGGAACAGAAGAAGCGGTGTATGGAGCTTTGCTCCAATATGACAGACTCCGGGAGATGGAGTCGGGTCACTGTGGGCCCTATGATAAACCCACAGCAGTACCTCTTTGAGGGCTGCACAATACCTCTACCTCGTCAGAGGGGAGCACTGCGGGTCAGTTCTGGGCTGACCTGGAAGAGGGGTCCGCAGAAGAAAAGATAAGCTCGAAGGACCGGTATCCAAAACATGAGTCTTTTAAAGGCCATGGCCCAGGCCGGCCTTCCTGGAAGATGCAGACCCCCATCGCCGAACAAAACCGAAAAATCCAGACTCCAGCGCTACAACAGCAGTGAAGAACCTACAAGAGGTAAACCTGCCACTAGAAACTGTGGAGGTAGGTGGGTCTGGTTCCCTACAATATACATTGGGAACGGAGATTGGGTAGAGTTTACACTCTTTTTTCTGAATGCATGGAGCATGATTAAGCAGTATCCAGGGATATACAACAGAGTTTACACACTAGTACAGCCCTCCAGTTCAATATATACTGAACCGAATGTTCATGCTTTTGATAAGGGTATCAAAAGCGTAAGCTGAACTGAAGCGGGTTTTCACATGATAATGTAATTGAGAAACTCAACATGAACTATTAGAATTCGTGTCCTATATATTTATCAAAGACAAAATAGATACCTTTGTTACTGCTTAACAATATAACCCAAAGGTTGCTTCAATGGACAGCATCGATTTAAAAGATGCTTGCCATTCAGTGCCTATACGAGGTGACCACAGATGTTACTTAAAAATTCTACTGGATGGAACAACTGACAGTATTAAGCACTGCCAAATGGGTATCATCAGCCCAGGCTGTACATGGCATATTTAAATGACATACTCATTATGGGCAAAACTTTGGAATTGGCCAAACTGTAACAGCCACAAAAAAGTTATTTGGAAAACTGAGATTTATTTTCATCCAGTTAAATCTAAACTAATGTCTTCCACTACTATGGACTACCTGGGGTTTCACCTTTGACTCAGTTCACATGTCGGTGACTCTGCCTAAGGGAAAGGCAAGAGATTTAATAGAGGTTACAATAACCTCACTGACATCAGCAAACCATCCATCAGATTGGTAGCAAAGCAATTGGCATAATAATGGCTGCCTTTTTTCCAGCCACAATTTTGGACCTCACTACCAAAACAAACAGAGAGCAAAATACAAGCACTCTAAATTATGCAGATCACTTTGACAGATCTGTGAAAACTACCAATCAAGCTAAAATGGAACTAAAATGGTGGATAGACAACATCTGGCCATGTTCCTATCCAAGCATTGTCAGTAACCTTTCCAAGGTACTACAATCTGATGCCAGTGCACTTGGGTGGGGAGCCACCAATACCAATACCACCGCGGTAGCATACAATAACCACAGGGTGGAAACAAATCGACATCATGTGACAACCTGGCTATACAAATTGGCAATGGTGTATCCAGAGAGATATTTGGATATCAGCCACTTACCTACCAGGAAGATTAAATTCAGTGGCAAATACCAGGTCATGCAAATTATGGAAAACACCAAATGGATGTTGAATAAAATAGTATTTGCTGATATCACAGCAAAACATGGAACTCCAGATGTCGATTAATCCGCGTCCAGACTTAACCACCAGTTATCAAGTAATGTTATGCGGGAACCAGACCCTGAGGCAGCGGCGACAGATGTATTTTTCGCTCCATTAAGGGGAATTGTTTATTTACGCGCTTTTCCCTCCTTTTTCCCGCCTCATCAGTCGGGTATTAAGGAAATACAACAAGACTCTGCATCTGGTATTAATAGTACCCGATTGGCCTACAACCATGGTTCCCAGTGGTATCGAACGTGGAATCAGAGACATGAACATCCAATCTGTTCTGGAATATCTGGCAGGCCTCCAATATGATGAGGGGCTCAGTTACAGTGCCATCAACTGCACCAGAAGTGCCCTATCGACTTACCAATGGCAGGGGACAGAGCATTACACTGTTGAGACTCACCCACTGGTACAAAACTTATGAGGGGAATTTTTAATACTATCCCCAAGAACCAGATGCTCCCAAATATGGGATGTAAGAATAATCCTGAAGATGCTCAGGAATTGGTCTCCAGCAACAGTTCTGTCCCCACACAGACTGACAGAAGTGCCTTATTGACCTACCTATTGCAGGGGACAGACCATTACACCATTGAGACTCTCCCACTGGTACATACCCATGAGGGGAACCAGATACTCCCAAATATGGGATGTGAGAATATCCTGAAGATGCTCAGGAATTGGTCTCCAGCAACAGTTCTGTCCCTAACCAGACTGACATTAACAGTCATACTAAAGGTATTGGTCACGGCACGAAGGATACAGTCCCCACAAACACTAGACTGGACAACATAATTTCTCAACAGATAAAATTAAGTTTCATATCTTTGAGATAATAGCAGAACAGAAAAAGGGATCAGCAGGCCTCAATATACAATTAGGTCATACCCAACAGATGACCGTCTGTATATAATAAAACATCTGTCGTTATACATGAAGAAAACGAATATCCTAAGAGGCTATGAAAAGGCATATTTTGGTCAGCCACTAGCAACCACACCAAGAGTGATGGTCCAGACCATCTCAAGATGGCTGAAACAGTTGCTAACCCAGGCTGGGGTGGATACAAATTTTTTTTTAAATCTTTTCCACCAGGGCTGCAGCTACATCGGCAGCATACAGTTGGATGTACCAATGGACCAAATCCTCAAGGCAGTAGGATGGTCTGGAGGGGAAACATTCCAATTATTTTGTAATAAATCAGTAATGAAACCTGGAACGTTTGCAGAAACAATTTAAGTTCTGTAAATTAAATTAAACCCATAAAAGGGGCTATAAACTTGTGTTAAACATTTTATGATTTCACAGTCGAATTCATGTCCAAATTATGTTAACACAATTCCTCCCACAGTCAAGGCAGGCGTGATGCATGGACACGTTCCACAGCATGAAATCACAGAGCTTTAAAATCTTTCACGTAGTCACTCACGTGACTCCGAAGTAAAATAGTAAGATTAAACGAGAACTTACCAGTTTGAAGTTTGATCTGTATTTTATGAGGAGTTACGATGAGGGATTACGTACCCTCCGCTCCCACCCAGATCATATACTTAACTGGTACCTCTTCTCTAATCTTACTATGTTTAGCCATTACAGTTATCTGTGATTCCACACCGCTGCTTTGAAGAATGACACGCATGCGCCTGGCGGGCTTCTTCACGTAATCCATCATCGTAACTCCTCATAAAATACAGATCAAACTTCAAACTGGTAAGTTCTCGTTTAATCTTACTATTAATCCATGCAAGTCTGCAGGCCTGGATGGAGTCCAGTGAAGGGCAGTAAAGGATTGTGCTGTAGAGCTGGCAGAGGTATTCACGAGGATCTTTAACCTGTCTATATCTCTGGCAATGGTCCCCAAGTGCCTGAAGACAGCTACCATAGTGCCGGTGCCGAAAAAGTCAAAAGTCACCAACCTGAATGACTACCGCCCGGTTGCCCTAACTCCAATACCGCTTACTGTTCTTTTTATAAATCATGTTTCTCGGGGTATCTAAATCTAAATTTTATCTAAATTTTATTAGTTGTTTAAGTTATGACATCGGTTGGAAGCTGCATACCAAATCTCGGTGCACATATGTGCAATGACAATAAAATTTATTATTATAATAATAATAATAATAATTATTATTATTATTATTATTATTATTATTATTATTATTATTATTATTAATTAGCCCAAGGTAGGCTCAAGCTAAATTTGCTAATATCGGCTTTAAAAAAAAATAAGAATGGCAAAACAAGATTTAAAATGCTTCTCCAAACAATCTATTCCTACAGGACAATTCAGGCGGCCGTTCCTGGCACCCCAAGCCGCTGAGGGTTCTCCCGATGCCGGAGCACCATCACCCGGCGAGAACATCGGGCGCCGTGGCGGCGACTGTGGAGGCCTCAATAGGCCCGACTCTGGGTGGACAAGAGGATGGGGACTGGACTTTGTGCCTTCCCCCACAGTGGGGGGATGTTTTTGTGTTTTGGTATTGAACTTCTTGAATGCTATGTTGTATTTTTATTAGTGTGCTGCAAGGACATCTGAATTTCCCCTGAATAATGGGATTAATAAAGTAAATCTAATCTAATCTAATCTAATCTAACCTCTGCAGGCATGTTCTGCCATGTGTCTTTTGCGGCCACATTTCCGTCTTGCTAACTGTTGGATTACAAACAGTTCTCGAGAATGGAATTCTGCTGTAACATGGAGGATCTGTATTGACCATTAACCCAACAGGATAGTGAAACCTTGCTTCAAGTATATCAGGCCATGGTGTGGCATCATCTGCTGTAACGTGTACAGGTCTACTTTCCCTACCTAAGAATTATGATAGAGAGAGTGCAATAAATGTTCATCATTTGTGGTGCAAAAAAAGATTGAGTAGTCCTCTAAGCATTTAGGTTTAGATCACTGAGTGGTGACCTCAACAAGATCTCGGTTGACCTCATAAACAAAGATATCCTTAGTATCTGAATAAAATAAATGTGCAAAATGTGAATGATTATTTCTGTAAATATAACAGTCTTTTCCTGAATATCTGTGAAAGCTGCAGCTGAAGGATTAAAAGTAACTATACAAAACTGTTATTAGTCACTGATTTTGAATAAGCCTGATTATTTGAGGCAACTTTAAATTAAATTTCATATTGGAGAAAACAGACAGTTGCCTGTCATTTCTTTAAGCCTAAAGCATCTCCAAGAAATCTAATTTCAAACGATTGTTAATATCTTCCAACTGCCAGTAGTTGTGTCTTTACCATGTTCACATATATTTTGGGGTTACATTTATAAACCTGCCTCAGTTCCTTACTTTTTTCTTACAATTTTCAATATTTTCTCCACTGTTTTTCTCAAACTGCGATGTCATTTTCTGTAGCAGAGAGGCCAGATGCAGTAATTTGCATGAATGAACCGAACAGATATGTTTCCTCAGATGACCTCGGTCAGAGCTTCACGGAGGGCTTGATACTATCTATTGGCCAAACTTCAATAACTAACTGTTTAAAGGAAAGCATTTACAGAGCAACTTTAATACACTAGCCTTTATTGCTGAAGAAGCCATTTGATTTAATGTCTACACTTGCTTGCAAGTCTTAGCACTTCTTCCCAAGTAGCTGAATTTAAATGGACTCAAATGAACTAAAAAATGCAAATGTGTCCATTGTATGTAGTTTCTGCACCTGTTGTGGACCAAGCAAAATCAAAAGTCAAGAGTCAGTAAGTGTTCGCTTGGGCAGCTTACAGCCCAGTGGTATGAATATTGATTTATCTAACTTCAAGTAACCCCGGCATTCCCTCTTTCTCTATCCCTCCCCCACCCAAGTTGCACCAGCTTCTCCTTTTCACCCAACAAACAGCTAACAAGGGCCTGTTTCCTTTATCATTGTTACTTTTTTGCATATCTTTCATTCATTGTTCTTTATCTCTCTCTACATCATCGTCTATATCTCTCCTTTCCCTTATCCCTAACTAGTCTGAAGAAGGGTCTCGACCCGAAATGTCACCCATTCGTTCTCTCCAGAGATGCTGCCTGTCTTGCTGAGTTACTCCAGCTTTTTGTGTCCAACATCTGCAGTTCCTTCCTACACACGTCAGTGTTTAATTGTCATGTGTACTGACAACAGAACAGTAAAGCGTTTACTTGTATCCGGATAGCAGGCCTGTAACACAATACACATAGACAGTGTACAATAAATTAAAAAATAATAAATTAATAATCTCAATACCAGTGCAATAAAAAGCCTGAAATCATCACTGCAACCCAAGATAATCGGTTAGTGTTGTGTAGTGTTCAAGAGCCAGACGGTTATTGGGAAGAAGATATTCTTGAACTTGATGGTCACGGTTTTCAGATTCCTCTACTTTCTTCCCCATGGTAGGAGTGAAATGAAAGTGTGACTGGGGTGGTGTATGTCTTTGATGATGCGGGCTGCCTTTTTGAGGCAGTTCCTCCTATTGATCCCTTCTATAGAGGGGAGGTCTGTGCCAATGATGGACTATGTGGTGACCACCACTTTTTGTAATCTCCTTAATTCCTGGATTAGGAGGTGCTGAACCAGGTCAAGATGCAACCAGTCAATATGCTCCCTATTGTACACTGGAGAGGTTCAAGAGAATATTCGTTGGCACATCAAATCTCCTCAATTTTCCAAGGAAGTAGAGAAATTGATGGGCTTTAATTACTTAAATGCATCAATGTGCTAGGCTTAGAACAGATTTTCAGAGATATGCATGCCCAGGAACTTGAAGTTTCTAACTCCGCCAACCTGTCAATGAAACAGATTTATGGATCTTTGGCTTTCCTCCTCTAAAGTCAACAATCAGCTCTTGTTCTTGCAGATATTGAGAGCATGGTTGTGGTTCTGGCACCATTCAATCAGATTTTCCATCTCCCTCCTATACACTGGTGCATTATTACCCGTTATTCGTCCAACAACAGTGGTGTCGTCGGCAAATTTAAAGGTGGCTTTGGAACTGTGTCTTGCTACACAATCATAGGGATAGAGGTATATCCACAGTCCTGAGGTGCTCCTGTGCGGATTCTTATCGAAGGAGGAAATGTTGTTGCCAATTCATACTGATTGCCAATGAGCAAGTTGTGGATTCAGTTGCATTGGGATGGCCTTGCTATATATTTCTTCCTATGGGATGGCGTGCTAATAAAAAAATGATGTACATGTGTAGTAAGAAAATATGTGCTCTACCAGATCTTTATACTACCATATTTGAAGATAATTGGGGATCAATTAGATTGGGTAGGAAGGCACAACACACAACCTCAGAGTTTCCAACTAAATTGATCACATTTTTTGAGGAAGTAAAACTCAGTGAGGGCATTGCATTTAAAATAGTACAAATGGATTTCAGCAAGGCATTTGGTGAAATTCCACATCGTTGGTCAAAACATACACTGCCACCCATTTTGGCATTAGCCTGTAGAATGCCACTTCATTACAACTTTCTTGATCATCCAGTCTGGCCACTCACATTACTCAATTGTATTATAAAAATGACCTGCTGAATGCTGTAGTGAACCCTTAATCAACCCATTGCTCCACACTGTGGGGCTGTTTCTGCCCTCCACTAACCTGTAGCTCAGAGTGGAGAGGCTGCCTGTGAAGACTGTTATTTACCAGGATGTGGCAAGTAATATGTCCACTCAGCAGAGAGACATGGGGCTCAAGGCTGTGCCCGAGCCAGCCTGGTGTGTGTGGGCCATTGCAGGAGATTGGCAGGACCTGCTCCTTGCGTCGAGTTCTATGGTCTCTCTCATGACCATGTTGGTCGTGATGGTACTGGGCTGGACTGATCCTTGTAGTGCACGACTGGTCACAAACTTCAAATTCCTGATCAATCCTTTTCTCTTTAAATTCAGTTTAATCTTGTCACTCAGATTTTTTCCAGCCGTGGTGCACCATTCTGGCATTTTTGCTGGTTGTTTATATTTCCCGAAGATGGCATCTGATGTTCCCAGTGCATCTCGGATGCTGTTTTTCCAATGACGGGGCACAGTTTGGTTAAAGTGTGACAGTTTGTCAAGGAGGATCTGAGAACAAGCTTGAAGCATGTTCCTGTAATCTCTTGAAGTGATGGAGGTCAGAGTAGATGCCTTTGTCAGGAAACCGCTGTATTGTATGCAAGCTGACCAAAGCAATTTGTCCTAGAATGCTGGAGAGGATGCTGACATAAGATTACTTACATTTCCACTGTATTTGGGATGATTTTGCAGAGATTGAATCGCTGGTATTGGAGCCTGCTAATCGGAGCCTATTTGGTGGTTAGCAAATCTTTGATTTGTACATGTCCAATGATCCTGGCTATATGTATATCATGAGTTCCTGGTCTTGAATTATTTAATGCCTTTTTACGTAGGCTGATGGCGATGGTGGTGAATGCCATTGATGAATCCTGTCAATGCTGAGGGGTGACTCCCAGGTATGGAATGTGGTTCACATTTTTCAGTGGTGTCATGGACAGTGAGGAAGGATATCTAAGTTTACAACAAGATCTAGATCAGTTGGGAAGCTGGGCCAAGGAATGAGAAATGGAATTTAACTCTAACAAGTGTGAGGTCATAGAGTCATACAGCATGGAAACAAGCCCTTTGGCCCAATTTGCCCATACTGAACAATTTACACTACACCTACATCTATACTACTACCACCTGTCTGTATTTGGCCCATCTAAACCTATCCTATCCATGTACCTGTCCAAATGTTTTTCAAACGTTGTGATAATACCTGCCTCAACTATCTCACGAGCAGTTTGTTCCACATACCCACCACCCTTTGTGTAAAATGGTTGTCCCTAAGGTTCCTATTAAATTTTTCTCCCCTCACCTTAAATCTATGTCCTCTGGCTCTTGATTCTCTACTCTGGGTAAAAGACTCTGTGCATTTACCCTATCTACTGTAGTCCTCTCATGATCTTAAACACCTCCATAAAATCACCCCTTGCTGCAAGAAATAAAGTCCTATCCTTTTCAACCTCTCCCTATAGCCCAGGCCTTCGAGTCCTGGCAACATCCTTGTAAATCTTCCTTGCACCCTTTCCAGCTTAACAACATATTTCCTATAACAGGGTGACCAAAACTGACCAGAATACTACAAATGTCGCCTCACCAACGTCTTGTCTAACCGTAACATAACCCCCCAACTTTTATACTCAATGACCACCCTATCTATCTGTGACGGTACTTTCAAGGAACTATATACCTGCACTCCTTGAAACCTCTGCTCTACAACACTCCCCTGAGCTCTGCTATTCTCTGTGTAGGTCCTGCTCTGGTTAGACTTTACAAAATGCAACACCTCACACTTATCTGCATTAAACTCTACCAGACCACCCAGTGCGAGTCGTGCAGTTAGGGGCAGTTTGGGTGTTTCCTAGAAATCTCTCTCCAACGATTGTTTTCTACAATTTTCCTTTATAAATCATTTATTGTCTTGACTATCATTAGAAAATTAGATTGCCTCAATTTTATATTATTTTCTACTTTATTTTTCAATAGTTTAATGGGAGCAGATGAAGAAATGAATTGCATCATTGAGGTTTACTGATATACAAACATATAGATGAATGATTTTGAAACTATTATCAATTTATAGGATATAGTCTACAGTTATTTACCAGGAATGTACTGTGAATAATAGTTCAATGAAAAAATGTTCAAATGGAACCTTCAAGTAATAGAGCTTATGATGAAGTGGTACAGTGATGACATAACTAGCAAAGTTAGACACAAAATGCTGGAGTAACTCAGTGGGATAGGCAGCATCTCTGGAGAGGAGGAATGGGTGACATTTTTGGGTCGAGACCCTTCTTCAGACTGAATTGTTGTCTCTCAGCTCCTGCAAACCAAGTTCAATCCTGATTCCTGCTACTGTCTCCCCTGGAGTTAGCGCTTTCTTCCTGTGAGTGTATGGATTTGCTTTGGGTGCTCCCACATCCTTGCATATTTCAAAGTGTTCGTAGGTTCAATATCCATGGTGAGTGGGAGAATCTGGAGGGTGAGATGATAGGAACAGCCAGTGTGGTTCCTTTGTTTATGATGGGCAACAGGGACAAATCAAGAATTTATAGGCTCACCAGCCTTATATCAGAGAAATTATTAGAGAAAATTATTTTAGGCAGGATTTGCTCATATTTGAAAAAGCATGGACATTCAAGAAAGACAGCATAGATGTGCAGGGGATGTTGCAACCCTTTTATAGTGTTTTTGAGGAAGTGATGAAGATGAGGGTGGGGCAGCGGATGCTGTCTACACGCACTTTAGTAAAGAGGAGGTGGTAGAAACAAATATGACAGCAATATTTAAGAGGCAATTAGAAAGACATTTAAAAAGGTTGAAAAATATAGAAGCATTAGATTGGCATCCTGGTCGGCACAGACATGGTGTATCGAGGTGCCTGTTTGTTCTATGCTCTATAAGGTGGGGGGGAGGGGCAATAAGTTTCAGAAAACATTAGTGGAACAAATGGAATCCGAATGCTCTGATAGCTGGCAGAGGCTTGATAGTCTGAATAGTCAAAAGGAAATATAGAAAATGTGAATTATTCAAATGAACAAGTGAAGGCACAACCAAGGGGAGAACTCTATTTTTTTTAACCTTACTCAAAATCAATTATACTCAACACTATCCATTAAGAACCAGCATGGCACAGCTCCTCTTAAGATGATGAATAGGCAGTTAATACCAGGTTGGGAGTTTCCAGAATCAACAATTATTGTAGCTTGTGTTGAAATTGTGACACAAATTAAAGTTAAATATGGTCCCTTGTTCTGTTGTCATCGTTCACAAATTATTGAGCTAAATCTGTATGGCATGGCCTAAACACACTAGTTTTTCTTTCCTTTTCATATGTATTAGTTTCATTATTGGCCACAATAGGTTCAAACAAAACAGGCCATGAGTGTAGCTCAATTCATCACAGCTGAAGCCTTCAGGGAAATTAAAGGTGGTTGCTGACCTGGGGAGGAGAGGTGAGAATACACATCTGATGTTTTCATTGATGCTAATAGCTAAACATATCTGAATACAACAAACTGACCCTTCAGAGAATAAGGGGAGATTTAATTTATTATCTGGTAAACCAAAGGGAGAAAATTAATTTAATTCGATACTGATGGGATTTCCAGAAAAGCACAAATCATTGAGAGCTTTGGATAAAAATCTTTCTCTGAAAGAACATTAATAAATGTCATTCTCTGAAAGAACATTAAACATACCATCTATTTCATTTTTGTATGGGTAATATTTCTTTATCAGATGAAAAATTTACTGTTTATGCTTCTTGGAGAACTCTTCCTCCGACAATCATCCTTATATTGATCACGGTTTTTATGTTGCATTCCAAACTCACATATTGAAGAACCATCCTGTACACTATTGAAGGTTTTTTACTTAGCACTATCAAGTAGTGGATGTCTCTACTGGAATCATTAACATTGTTGTCATCATTTAACATCAGATTCCGAGATATGAATTGATGCAGAGTAGTGGGCCTGTCCAACTTAGGCAATTTTTCAGGCGACTATCGGCGACTGTCAAGTTGCCGGAAGTCGCCTGAATAACCAGCAACTGGAACGGCGACTGTCAGAGTGAAACACACACACACACACACACACACATCGCTTCCTTCACCAGCTCATTATGCAGGCGGGGGACAGGGCAAGCGGGGGGAGCGCTGAGTGAAATTCACGGTGCAAAGCCAAGGTGATACAGACACACACCGCGATGAACAGGAAGGTTGCGCTGTAATTAAGGCGGCTAAACCACAGTGTATGGTAAGTCCTTTAAAAGAGAGGGGGAGAGGGGAGGCGTGAGAAGGAGTGGAGACAACTTTTAAGAAGCCAGAGATACATGGCTGTGAAGCTCGGCGGAAATTAATATTACCAGTTGGTAATGTACTGGTTACGTTTTTTTTTCCCCAATGAGCCAATGAAGTTCACCGGTCAGCACTGGCTATAAACTACAAGAACCTATGAGAACCTTTGACCTCCTGGCAACCCACTAGGACCTCCTGGCGACCCACCTATGGCACGAGAATTCTCGCTACTCTCCATGGCGGCTTCATTCTGGTCTCCGCTAATTTTTCAACATATTGAAAAATTCACGGTGACCATAATGAGGCCGCGGCTTGTTCCCAGAATGCGGGAACTCCTCACGACCATGAAGGTGACTCCCCGGCAACCACCCGCGAACATGTGGCGACCATGTGGCAACCACATAGTCTCCTGCAGTCGCCTAAAAAGTCGCCTAAGTGGGACAGGCCCATTAAGTTTCACATTTTTCCCAGTTTCAGTGGAAAATGCCCAGCCATTGCAAATTTTGATGTTACTTCTTTATCCGATAACAATATAAAAATTTATAATTTAAAGTAAATTTAAAAACATGCATAGTTTAGAGGGATTTCAATCGTTTCGTAAAACTGGGGATTTTCATGTGAGGACTGAATTAATGATCAATTTACAAGAAAACAAATAGTGGAGCCAATTGATTTGAACACCAAACTTCATACCAGGCCATCCTTGGAGGAAAGCTTCTTGCTGGGAGCAAAGTGAGCTAATTTGGTAAAATTTAATGTTATATAGTTTAACTATACTAAGTGGGCCCAGTTGGGTCCCTGTCACAGGGGAGGCCTGGTCCCCCACGTACCCATTCCCCAATGTAATATCCTACCACTCACCTGTTCCCCCAATGCAACCCGTCCCCCCAACGCAATATTCCACCACTCACGCATAGCCCCCAACTGCGCAGGCACGGTTAATTTCCCCTCATCCCCCAGCACTCCCTCCCTCTCCTCTTCACCCTCCCTTTTCTTTTCCCTCTCCTCCCCTCCCCCAATCCCTCCCTCACCTCTCCCACCCTCTCCTTTCCCCTACCCTCAGTCAATCCCTCCCTCCCTCCCTCCCTCCCTCCCTCCCTCCCTCCCTCCCTCCCTCCCTCCCTCCCTCCCTCCCTCCCTCCCTCCCTCCCTCCCTCCCTCACTCCTCTCCCCTCCCTGCCCCCTCCTCTCCCTCTATCCCTCACTCCTCACTTCCCCCTAGCCCTCCCGCTATCCCTCCTGACCTCCTCCACTGCCCTTCTCTCCTTATATTCCCCACTCGCTACCTCCCCCATTCCCCCCTCCTCTCCCTCTATTCCCCCTCCTCCCCCCACTCTCCTCACCTCTCCCACTCTCCCCCTCTCCCTCCCTACCCTTCCCTCTCCCTCAATCCCCCCTCTCTCTCCTCATCTCCCCAGGATCTTTCCCCTCTCGTCCTCTCCTCCCCCAATCCCTCCCTCACCTCTCCCTACCCTCAGTCAGTTTGCATTGTGTCGTGTGTGAGTTGGACCAGTTTGCATTGTGTGTGTGTGTGTGTGAGTTACTCAAACTCCGTGCAAACTGCTCGGCCACCCTGCAACCCAACTCTCCCTCCCTCCCTCTGCCCACTACGACTCAGCCGCCGTTCAGCCCATTCCCGCCCAGTCCGACTGCCCGCTGCTGCCGCTCGGCCCTACTCCGCCCTGCCCACCCGTCTACCTGCCTGCCTGCTCGCTGCCGCCACCGGGCCAATCCGGGCCACGGGGGGGGGAAGGGGGGGGGGGGGAAGGAGTCGGTGTTCATCATGGTGGGAACTACGAATTTCGATGAGCTGGTGGAGAAGTTCTCCTCCAAGAAGGCCGTGAGGTTGAGTTACCGCAACGGCGGCGGCGGAGGAGACGGACCCGAGTGGATGGGTAGACGGGACCGCCATTGCCGTTGAGGGCGGGAGAGGAGTGAGTGATGAGGGAGAGAGAGACGGGAGCAGGGCCTCCACTTGGCTTCCACTGGGCCTCCACTGAACCCACCCCGCGGCCGCCGCAGGTGATGGGGGAGACGATAGACAAGTTACTGTGAGGAGGGGAGAGAGGAGTTTGTGAGTGAGGCAGGCCAGGCCGCCACCGGTGGGGCAGGAAGGGGCGTCACCATTCTGGCCATGGCATTGACTGACAGGAGAAGAGACCAATCTGCATGGCGCAGACTGAAGGAATCTGCGCACGTGTGTTTTTTAAAGATTTTTAAACCTTAATAACTTTTACAATATACAACTAATCGGAACAAAACTTGTTGCACTCACAGCACAGGAGAACGGTGAGTAACCTGGCGAAAAATCATAGTGTTATCGCGTACCATTTTTGCGCAAATAGAAAAACCCCGCACAAGTTCAGAGTTTTATTTATGTGTAGAGAAGAGATAGATATAGAGAAGAGATAGAGATAGAGAGGTAGAGATAGAGATAGAGATAGAGAAGATAGACATAGAGAAGATAGAGATAGAGATGCTGTACATGGCATGCTGTTTTATGGCCACATTGAGACTATCTATCTGATATTAGTTATCTTCCCATAGAGCTCAGAACTGAGCCTCCTTTGATAATCTGATAGTCTCAAGGTTTCAAGGATGTGCTCATGGCCTGCTCAATATTCTCAATGTTTCAAAGTTTCAAGGGTGTGCTTATAGCCTCCTCAATTTCAACATTTTGACAGATTCCTGGGAACCTCTGCTCAAAGTGAAGAAGCATTTACAATTTTACTGTGAACCTGGAAACCATGCATCGGATTTGGATAGAGGTCATATAAAAGTGGCAGAAAGAGTGGATCACCTCACAAAGTACCCAACATCTCACCCTATTAGCCATCACCTGCCCCATTTGTCAAAGAGTTCGCAGTACTCATGTTGGCTTGATCAGAAACCCCAGAATCATAAACCCAGAGTGGAAGTTTCTCTCAACCCCAAGAGAAAACATTAAAACTGTTATCCCAAAGCTGAGTTTAGTCCACTGCACAAACCAGTCCCTTCCCTCAGTAAGTAACTCAGTATTAGTATGGTGAAGTTAATTTATGACACAGTTGCCAAATGTTTTGATAGCAAAGGGACAGCACAATGGCACAGCGGTAGATTTGTTGCCTCATAGTGTCAGAAACCCGGGCTCGATCCTGACTACGGGTGCTGTCAGTACAGAGTTTGCCCTGTGACACCATAGTTTTTCTCCAGGTGCTCTGATTTCCTCCCACATTCCAAAAATCTTGCAGGTTTACTGGTTAATTGGCTTCTGCAAATTGTCCCTAGTGTGTAAGATAGAACTAGTGATTGCTGGTCAGTGTGGACTTGGTGAGCCGAAGGGCCTGTTTCCACGCTGTATCTCTAAAACTAAAACTAAAATAAAGGTCAAATCCATTTCAAAGGTTCAAAGGTTCAAAGGTTGTATTTATTGTCACATACACCTAGGTGTAGTGAAATTCTTTTTGCCAATGCAGCACATAAAAAAGAATACAAACATAGCAATAATAAATAGCTTCAACATAAAAACATAAAAACATCCCCCCACAATGGTTCCCATTATGGGGGAAGGCACAAAGTCCAGTCCCATCCCCAATGTTCACCCATAGTCGGGCCTATTGAGGCCTCCACAGTTGCCTTCACGGAGGCCCGATGTTCCAGGCCGTCCTCGCCGGGTGATGGTGTTCCGGCGTCGGGAGAGTCCTCTCAGCGGCTTGGGAACCCTGGAACGGCCGCCTCCCTACTCGAGACCGTGGCTTCCGGAGCCGACAAGGCCGCGCCGAATGGAGCTCAACTGGCGATCTCGTCGCGAGATCCCAGGCTCCCGATGGAAAGTTTCAGCGCCGCCGCCCGCAGCTCCGCGATGTTTTTAACGCCGGTCCCAGCTCACCGGAGTTCCAGCGCGGCGACCCAGGCAAGGCACCGCCCGCCCCGCAATGGCGCTCCAGCGCTGCACTGCCGTCCTCAGACCCGCAGCTCTGCCGCCGCCGATGCCGGTGCCGCCGCCGCCGATGCCGGTGCCGCCGCCGCCGATGCCGAGGCGCAGGGCGGTCCCCTCGCTCCTCGGACCCGCAGCTCCGCAGCCGCCGCCGATGCCCCGGGCGATCCCCTCAGGAAACGCCGCTCCAGGCCCGCTGGTAGGCCGCGAGGACGGGTCGAAAGTGCAGCCCGGAGAAAAACTGTATCTCCGACCAGGTAGGGACCCTGAAAATTAGTTTCCCCCTTCCCCCCCCACACATAAAAAAGCTAGAACTCCTCAAAAACAAAACACTAAACTAACTAAAAATAAGAAAAAAGATGAAAAAACAGACAGCTGCAGGCTAGGCAGCCATACCCCCTACAGGTCGGCGCCAATTTTAGACATCATCTGAATTTGTTCAATTGGATAACTGATGATTTGCTATTAATCCTTTCATCCTCTACAATTTATGTTCTGTGGACCTTTATCTGCAACACATTTTGTTAGAGTAAATTGTACATTTCACCAAAAAAGTACAGTGATGGAATAACTCAGCAGTTTAGGCAGCATCTCTGGATAGGCAATGGATAGGCAATGTTTCGGGTTGGGACTCTTTTTCAGACTGATTGTGGTAGGGAGATAACGCTGGAAAAGAGGTGGGAATGGGACAAAACTAGGTAAGTACAGTTGAGCGGGATTGATTAACAGATGGGTGGACAAAGGCCAGAGATAAAAACAGACAAAAGGCTGTGAGATAAGGACAGAAGAGGCATACGAATATTGAATTCTCCAATTTTAGGTGACTTCTACAAACGCCCCCCTTCCCACTCCCCTTTCTCTCCCAAATCTCCCCCCCCATCCCTTTTATCCCCCCCCCCCCCCCCCCCCCCCCCACCGCGCTACCCTCCCCTGAACCTTGGCTGGCCTTACATCAGCTCTTCCCCTCCACCTGCATTCCTTCCTCCAGGTTCACAATTCAAACTTTTCTATCCACAAGCTTCACAATTAGGAACTTATTTGGCCTTTTGGCTCCCACCTGTTTTTAATCTCTGGCCGTTATCCGATAATTTGCCCATCAAAACCCCCCTCGCCAGTGTAATACTAATGATGATACTTTTAGAGAGAAGCAGTGGATGTTGTGCATTTGGATTATCAGAAGGCTTTTAATAAATCCCCATAGAAAAAAGTTAGTAAGCAAAATTAAAGCACCTGAATTGGATGTAACATGGATTGAAAATTGGTTGACAGAAGAGAATAAGAATAAGAATAAATTGTCTTTTGCAGGGTGTCAGGCAATGACTATTTGGATACTGCAGGGATCAGTGCTTGGGACCTAATTATTTACCATGATTTAGATGAAAGAACCAAATGTAGTCATCGGCTCATGTAAGGATTCAAATCCTGAGAGCTCTCCATCAGGTAATTTCTTAACAGTCGGAAACATTGGATTTTTATCCGATTCCGATTCAGATTCAGATTCAATCTTTATTGTCATTGTGCGGTGTACAGTACAGAGCCACCCCTAGATCTTCCGTAGTCCACAATGGGCTCCTTGGTCTTCTTGGAGTTAAGGGCCAGGTTGTTGTCAGCGCACCATGCTGCTTAGAGCTGGACCTCCCTATAGGCCGACTCATCGTTGTTGCTGATGAGGCCAATCACCGTTGTATCATCTGCATACTTGATGATGGTCTTAGTACCATGTACAGGTGTGCAGTCGTAGGTGAAGAGGGTGTAGAGGAGGGGGCTCAGCACACAGCCCTGTGGAACGCTGGGTGAGGGTTGAAGAGGTGTGGTTGTCTGACCTAACAGACTGGGGTCTGTTAGTTAGAAAGTCCAGTATCCAGTTGCAGAGAGAGGGGTCGATGCCCAGGTTGCTGAGTTTGGTGATCAATTTTGAGCGGATAATGGTGTTAAATGCTGAGCTATAGTTAATGAACAGCATTCTCACGAAGGCGTCTCTGTTGTCGAGGTGGGAAAACATCTTCCCTGCGTTTAGCTTGGTAATGGGACAAAGGTGGCAGATGGATCATCTGGCCTATTGACCATATAATCTATTTGCCATAGATCAACCACATGATTAGCGTTTGATGGCTCTGGACCTGTACTCGCTGAAGTTTAGAAGGATGAGGGGGTTTCTCAAAGATGCCTAGCATATAATGAAAGGCCTGTATGGAGTGAGGGGGAGAGTCTAGGACCAGTGGCGACAGCCTCAGAATAGAAGAACGTACATTTAGAAAGGAGATGAGAAGGAATGTCTTTAGCCAGAGATTGGTGAATCTGTGGAATTCATTGCCACAGACTGCTGTGGAGGCCATGTCTTTGGGTATTTCTGATTAGTGAAGGTGTCAAACATTACGGGGAGAAGGCAGGAGAATGGGGTTGAGAGGGAAAGATAGATCAGCCATGATTGAATGGTAGAGCAGACTCGATGGGTCAAATGGCTTAATTCTGCTCCTATGACATGAACGTATGAGCCACCCTGCAACCAATCAAGAAACTTTCCACTGTAGAACTATAGTAGTCTTTTTAGAGTTTTTGTTGACTTTGGTATTTGGTGACTAGAAATTTGGTAATTTCTTTTGAGTTCTAAGAAAGTCAAAGAGCACCTTCTTTATGATTAGATCAATATGCTGGGCCCATGATAGTTCATCTGAGATGTTATTGTCCTGGAATTTGAAGCTACTAACTCTCTCCACCCTGACCCACCAATGAAAACTGGCACATGATCTTCCAACTTTCTCTTTCTGAGAAGTTGATTAGTTCCTTGGTTTTGTTGATGTTGTTCAACCACTTACCCAGCTGTTCTGTCTGAGATTTCCCAGCTTTCATCAGCTATTGTCATATTTTCATGATGGCAAATGAGATTTGGTACCTTGCATGCTCAGTTGTCCATTAAAGTTTGTTATTACTGTTAGCAGATCCTCTACTGACTACTTCTTGAATGCTGGTTTCCATCTGTTTAATGTAGGTCCACATAGTACAGAAGCTTCTGAATGTAACTGTGATCAAGTAGTAGGTTCGAACAAGCCTCCGAACAACAATGCTGAAAAATACTTTGAAGGCTGGCAAAGGAAAGGCATGCCTGAGGCTAAGCATCTTTTAAAAAATATCACTGCTATTAAAAATAAATCAACTGTAACTTTATAAAAAACATAGATTTTTTAAAAATAAGAAAGGAGATTAAAAAAAGCAAGAATGTAAGTAAACGTAATTAATTTCAGAGGATGTGTGCTTCCTGATAAGTATTTGTGAGTGTCATTGCCTTTTCTCTTTATGACATTAGTGGAGGCACTCTTCTTGAAATATTTTTAGATCAGAGAAGAGTGACAAAGGTGAAGAATTATGGTTGGTTCTGAATGGTCCAAAAAGATGTAAGGTTAAAATGTTATTGGTCTATCCCGGCTGATATCTCACAGAAAAATTGTCTTCTACTGGCTGGATCATCATACCAGAAATGAGACTAGGAGAATCACTGCAGAAAGTATATGAACATTATCTGATACAGTATAAGGTAACACAGGCTGAGAGCTGGATAGATAATACACTGGATTAGCATCAGGAGAGATATAGAAAGAATGGTGTGAACATGTTGTGGATGCCAGAAATACACGGCAAAAAGATATGATGGACCTTGCAGAGAACAGAACAGTAAGGCACAGAAACAGGGCTTTTGACCTAGGATGTCTGTGATGAGCATAATGTCATCTTAAATAGCACATCTACCTGCAAGTGGTCCACATCCCTCAATTCTCTGCTTGTTCGTGTATCTGTCCAAATGCCTCGTTAATGTTGCTATCCTCGATTCATGATGTTTATATGCACAACACATTGCGTTGTGCTCCCAAGAATTTGCAGGTACTGAAGTAGTTCCTCTTTGAACATAATCTTAGTGTTGTTTCCACATACTTTCCAATTAAATACTGGCATGTCATTTTTTTTAATAGGTCCTACTTTCATGTTATTTTAATACATTTATTTACTATTACTTATTGCATCCAATGTCAGCATTTACCATGAACATTATTCATCAACGTCAGCTCTGAAAATTTATTATCCCATTAAGTTGTTCAGTATTTTCAGAATTTGCTTTCCTCACCATCTGATAAAGGAGCTACTCCAAAAATATGCTCAACAATAATAACAATTTCATGTATATTTCACCTATAAAATTGTACAGCGACCTTAGTAAATACATAAAAGATGCTAAGCTAAATGGTGAGCTGAACTAAAACAGATAACAGGATGGGTGGCCAAAAGCTTGGTGAAAGAAGTGGGTTCAAGAATTTGAAAACAACAGTTTGAAGTAACTCGTGTTTCTGCATGTGCCTGTGGTGTGTAACAGAAATGCAATAGGTAATAAACTGGCAGTGAACTAATCAGCGTTAAATATATCTGAACGTCGTCATACTTGCCAAACTATGAAGTTGCTGAGACGGTCCTAGAATTTTAACTGAATCTGCTTAAATTTATTTAACCATTTATGAGCAAATTTTACTGATTCCATTCAGAGTCCAGAAGTTATTCTTAAAATGCTGGAATAATTCAGCGGATTAGGCAGCATTTTTGAAGAATATGTTCCCCAGAGATGCTGCCTGTCCCACAGAGTTATTCCAGCGCTTTGTGTCTTTTTTTGTAAAAGAGCACTTGCAGTTTCTTATGTCTCTGATTGTTAAAATATTTGTTATTTAGTCACTAATCCATATAAATTGGAAATGATAAGATACCATGACATATTATGAACAAAAAACACCTTGTTAAAGAATACACGAGAAAATGAAGACATTTATTTATTTCATTTAATGGTTATTGTATTGAGAGTTTTTGAAATATTAATCTTTTTTTTAAAGTGCTGAATAATTGCATTTCTATTAAGGCACTTGTTAAAAGGTGCATGTTCACAATTTTGCTTTAAATTTAAATACATACAGGTACTGTTATTCCTATATCTTTCACAAAATATTTTTGCAGTAATAAAACGTTTCTACTTTTATCTATTCCTACAGTGTCTGCTGCAAGCATTTCAAATATTAAAATCATTGCAGTGATTACACACAGCACAAATATCTAAATGCCCTGAAAAACTCCATCAGTCTTTAATTCCACATAAACATTGTCAATCATTAAACCACAGAGGTTTACAGAGGCAAAAAAATGCTTACTTTGCAGCATTCATATTTCAAGAATCAGAGAGATAACTGCTTCAAAAGTGGGATAAGACTGGATTATTACAAAAATACATTAAATTGTCATGTTTTTCAATGACCTAGATAAAAACTTCACCAGCCTTTTTTCTCCTAAGGAGTTTATATCATAATACATTTCCACTGCTGGAGATACTGCCCACAGGTTAGCAGGCCTCATTTCAAATCTCCGACAGCAATACGTGTCATTTCATGCTTCATCATGATTTCACATGTTCAACAGAAAGTGAGGTCACTCTGTATATGGAAATCACTGTCTGCAGGGCAAAAAAATTAAAAAAGGTGATACTCAGGCTAGATTGCTGCTTTAACCTTGCTGGCCTTGGCAAATATGGTGTGGCCTGATACATTATACCAGCAGGAATTATTTATCAGGGAGGTACAAGCTTGATATTTCAAAAAATAATGAGATGGCCTGACTCCAGCTGAAACTTTATGGTCCACAGAGCACTAAATCATGAATATAGAGAAATTCTGTCATTATATTCAATAGGTACTTTTCTGCATTCTGTGAAATACTAGTAGTAAACACTCTTTGGCTGAGTTTTATACAATTTGAAAGAGTGTAGGGGTCCATTTTTTTGCCACCCCTTATCCTCAAAATTAAAAAAAATATTGGATATAAAACAGGATTATACTATATTGGCTTTCCAAAGTTAAATTTTAGATCTATATGTGTTAGCCAAAGAATTTGGGTGTGGCAACAGCAAGCCTTCATAAAAATCAAATTAATCTAATCAATAATACTCTATACAAAGGAAGGTGATGTGGTTAACAAAGGTTAATCATTCATGCTCCAGGATGTCACTGCAGAAGTTCCACAAGACATTGTCTTGGGCCCAGCCATCTTCAACTGTTTCATGAACTGCTCATTCCGTCATAAGGTCAGAAGTGGAGATGTTTGTTGATTAACACAATTACATTTGCTGCTCTTCAGAAAATGACAAAGTCTGTACCTGCTGCATGCAGCAAGACTAGACAACATTCAGGTGTGAGTCAATAAGTGACCAAGATCATTCATGCCAAATGAGTGCCAAGAAAATGAACATCTCCAATAAGAGATAGTCTATCCTTCTCCCTCAAGATCCAATGTTATTTTCATCACGGGGACCCCGAAATTGACATCTTGCAGGTCAACATTAATCCAAAACTCAAACAAACCGTCCACATAAGTGATGTTGTTACAATAACTGGGTACCTTTCAAGAACTACAGGATGGGTCAGCATATTTTCCTCTAACCTGGATGCATGCCGCAATTAAAAACCCCTCCACCACTAGCACACAGGAGCTGCTGCACATGTCACATATAGAATGTACTGCAGTTATTCACTTACACATTTTGACAGTAACTCCCAAGCTCTCAACCTCTATCATCATTGAGAACAATTGCAGTGGTTGTATAGCTGCACATGCAACCATGTGCAGATCTTCCTCTGAAGCCCACGTCATCTAGATTTGGAAACATCTCTCCATGCTTCTTTATTGCTGCATCTGAATTCTGGACCTCTGCCCAACAGCAAAGGATTGCCGGCAGCTCACCACCACCTACTCAATGACAATTATAGAATGGCAGTAGGTGATGCCAAGTTTATGAAAAAAAAAATTTGCAGCTTGCTGTCTTAGACTGCACGGCATATCCAGCTGCATTGCTTGTGGGCTCACCAGTGTAACCTTCAAGTCCCGGTTGTTTCTGAGTGTAGCAACTCCATCACAAATTGAGTCATTTCTATAATTATTTTAAGGTATGACGTTGAGCTAATGAAAGGAGTATTAGGAAAAATATGTATTTATGCTGTAATGATTATGATTTTGTTAGATTTACTGTAGTTATGGGAGAATAGATAAAATAGAGTAAGGGCTCTAAACTGGGGATGATCAATTTTACAAGGTTGTGAATTAGTTTATGAAAAATGGATTGAAAGGAGCGACTTTAAGGTAACATTGAGCAGACAACTAGAGACATTGAAAGAGTCGAGTCAAGAGCTTTGTGATGAAGAGTCGTTACAAAAAAGGTGAGACTGTCAAATAAAGTGTGTCTGCAGATCCTTAGAAGTAGCAGGAAAGGTTGATAAAATGGCTTGAAGTAGCATCAAATGCTACTTTCTTTTATTAACTAAAGTTTAGAATATAAGATCAAGTAAGCCAAACGTGAATTATTCAGTATACTACACTAGTTACATGACATTTTGAGCAATGCAATTAGTTCTTGTCAACAGTGTAAAGTAAATATGTCACTGTAACAAAGAGTGTGCAGAACAGCTTTACAAGATTATATTGACATGTTGGGGAAGTGGGCTGAGGAATGGCAGATGGAATTTAATCCCGAGAAGTGTGAGGTGATGCATTTTGGTTGAGCTCAGTCTAAATTTGTCTAACTCAGAGACTAAGTCTAACTCAGGTCAAGTTTGCACACTGCTACTGCTTGTAACAGCAGACAGGAGATGACCATAAGCTTTGGGCCAGATTGGACTGGAAGTGATAGATGTAGACACAAGGAACTGTAGATGTCAGATTACAAAAAGTTCTGGAGTAACTCGGCAGGTCAGGCAGCATCTCTGGAGAACATCAATAGATGACATTTCAGATCTGGATCAAACTCAGAGGAAAAGTGATGTTCCTTTTCCTCTTATGAACTGGGGAAGCCGAGTTTTCAAATCTCTATGTTATCGAAAAATGTTAAGGAAACTATCTACCAAAATTTCCCAGGATTTATGGTCACTTGGAAAGGCAGGGACTAATTACATGGAGTCAGCATGGTTTTGTGCATGCTGAACAAATTAGAGTTTTAGAGATTACTGAGAAAATTGATGAAGATAAGGGTGTACGCATGGCATACATGGACATCAGCAAGGATTTTGACGGTTTTGCATGTTAGGCTGATACAGAAAATTATGGCACATGGGATCCAAAGTGTTTTATCTATCTATATTACTAAAAGTCTGATCTTGGCCATTTCCTGTTCTGTATATTGATTTTAGAAAAAATGCTGCCACTTATGGCTGTGATTTTTTGCCATCTTACTCAGAGTCCCCCTCTGCTGCGCAGGACAAGAGGAAGTTTTCCATCAATGAAAAATAAAAGAGTTATTAGTGTTTAAAAAATGTTGAGATTCTCTCTCCTGAAGTGCTAAAGTTGTGTTGCCTTTGGTTTGGAAATGCTAACGCTGTGTTGCCTTTGGTTTGGAAATGTTAAAGCTGTGTTGCCTTTGGTTTGGAAATGTTAAAGCTGTGTTGCCTTTGGTTTGGAAATGCTAAAGCTGTGTTGCCTTTGGTTTGGAAATGCTAAAGCTGTGTTGCCTTTGGTTTGGAAATGCTAAAACTCTGTTGCCTTTGGTTTGGAAATGTTAAAGCTGTGTTGCCTTTGGTTTGGAAATGTTAAAGCTGTGTTGCCTAATTAAAGTTGCTTTGCCTGATTAAAGTTGCCTTCTATATAATTAAAAGTCTAATCTTGGCCACTTCCTGTTTGCGTTTTATATTGATTTTAGAAAAAAATGCTACCACGTACGGCTGTGATTTTTGGCCATCTTACTCAGTCCCCCTCCGCTCATCAGGTGCCAAGGATATTTCCCATCAATGAAAAATAAAAGAGTTATTAGTGTTTAAAGAATGTTGAGATTCTCTCTTCTGTTAATCATGCCATGAAGGCCACGCCCCTTCTGGTGGGAGGGGGGAGGGACTATAAAACCCAGAAGTGTGGGCGTGGCTCAGTCTCTGCAAGATCTAGGAGGGAGAGGTCACGACTCGCTGTCTTTAGTGGCCTTGCACCCTGCTTGAAATGGTATGAAACTGCACTTGAATTTGGTGACCTTGCACCCTGCTTGAAGTGGTAAGAAACTGCACTTGAATTTGGTGGCCTTTGGTGGCACTCTTTTGTTTTTTGTACAAAAATCCAAAAATTCTGGCATGGAATATTTGATATTTTTTCAAAATTAATTAAAATAAAACTGGTACCAAAACCAGAATGGATCATTTTTGGGATATCGGAAGGTATCCCTGAATTAAACGTGTATCAGAAGAATTTACTCAATTACGGGCTAATAATGGGAAAAAAGCTCATACTTAAATTCTGGAAAAATGCGCCCACACCAACAATAAAAATGTGGATATCAAATATGTTTGAAACATTACATCTGGAAGAGATGAGATTCCTCTTAGCAGATAAAGCAAACCAATTCCAAAAGACGTGGTCTACGTTTATGGACCTATTACAAGCATGAGGTGCAATAGTAATTTTAAAAATAAATAAATAAATAAATGGTATCAGGACCTGGCATTGGGAGATAAAACAACAAAAACAGACTTGGTTTGTAGTCTTTCTGCGGAGTTTAATGTTATAATAGAGCGATTGTCCTTACTTTCTTTTTCTTTCTTTTCTAGGGTCTACTTTCTTACTTTACTTCCTTCTCTAACTTCTTTTCTAAGGGGCTTTCTTTTCCCAACACTCTCCTGCACTTCACAACTCTTGCGCACCTTCTTTACTTTCCTTACTTCTATCTTTATCTTAAAGCTTTAAAAAAAAAAAAAATGAAGCGGTACAAAAAATGTATTAAGATATATGTGTTGTGTGTTATTGTAATTTACCGTACTTCTAATATAAAAAAAAAAAAAAAAAAAAAAAAAAAGAATTTGGTGGCCTTGCACCCTGCTTGAAATGGAATTTCAAGGAATAGCCGTGAGCCAACTGCCAGCCCACCAGCCGTGAGTGAGCTGCCAGCACAACATGCTTGAGTGACTGAGCCGCCAGCCCAAGAATCCATTCGGCCCACAATGTCCATACTAGCCCTCTGGATACCAGTCACTTCAGCCCACGACACCCATACTAGCACTCCAGAAAGCCGCCCCCCCCCCCCTCACTGGCCACCAATATTGGAATTGGTGGAGAGGTGGAATATTGCGTTAGGAGACCAGCCTTCCCGTGTGATGTTGGGACCCAACGGGTCCCACTTAGTCTAGTTTATACATAAAGATATAAAGTGACATGGATGAGAATGTGGCTCAATGGTGTGTTTATTAGTGACACAAAGATTGGTGGAGATGTGGATAATGCCTAAGGATATAGATGACCATATATCAGTTGGAAAGTTGGGAAGGGTGGTGTCAGATAGAATTTAATCCAGACAGGTGTGAGGTGTGAGGCAGAGACTGCGGCACCTGGAGCTGGGGCAGCGGCCTGGAGTGGAGACTGCGGGACCCGGAGCTGGGGCAGCGGCCTGGAGCGGAGACTGCGGGACCCGGAGCTGGGGCAGCGGCCTGGAGCGGAGACTGCGGGACCCAGAGCTGGGGCAGCGGCCTGGAGCGGAGACGGCGGGACCCGGAACTGGGGCAGCAGCCTGGAGCGGAGACTGCGGGACCCGGAGCTGGGGCAGCGGCCTGGAGCGGAGACGGCGGGACCCGGAGCTGGGGCAGCGGCATGGAGTGGAGACTGCGGGACCCGGAGCTGGGGCAGCGGCCTGGAGCGGAGAACCCGGTAAACTTAATTCGGAAGAAGAGTCTGAAGAAGGGTTTCGGCCCGAAACGTCGCCTATTTCCTTCGCTCCATAGATGCTGCTGCACCCGCTGAGTTTCCCCAGCAATTTTGTGTACCTGTAGTATCCACTTATCTTGATGTAAGTGATTTGAGGATTTTACTGTTTTTATGGGCGGTGGAGTTATTGAGTTGTGAACTTGTACCTTGGACTATGCTCAGCTGCCTCCAAATTTAAAATGTTGTAGCGGTGCCTGCTGGCGTACGCAGAGATCGAACCCGCCGTTCGGAAGCCGCGGTCACGTGACTCGGGAGGGGCCGCTTGTTTCGCGTGGTTTTTGCTTGCGCGCATTAGTTCAGCGCTGACCACCGTTGTGGGTAGACGTGTCTAAATAACCTGTATACTGGAAATCGAACTTTTGAATAAAGATCTGTTGGAAACCCCAGTTGTCGTTCTTCAGACCGCCAAAATGTCAGCTTTGATGAACAAATAACAAGGACTGCATAACATAACTAAAATTCCCTGTTGGTTTTGAATTAGTCTCTTGATTGACGGCTTTTGATATTGTCCTCAAGGTTCAGGTAAGAAGAGTGGTTCTTTTTTGTTGTTGGTTCTTTTGTGCAAAGATACTTTGATCATCATTTCTTATTCTCAGTTTTAGATTTGTCAGTTTGAGCTACGCCTATTATCATTCAACAGATCCTACATTTGTGATTTATGTTAGCTGGCTTTAATGTTTTGTAATATGTAGTGTTATTAAGGTGCCCATTAGTTCCTTTTGTGAAATATTCCGCAGTTATACTCAACACATTCTCATAAATAACGGTTGCAACTGCATGTTATGTTTTGCTTTCATTGGTTGACTCGATTTGCAAGATTGTTTTAGAAAGTATTTCTTAATATGTTACCTGATTTCTATTCTCTTGTTTATTTATGTTTCTTCATTTTGGGATAACTGGTTTTCATACTATAGAAAATGTTGCAATTATGAGCACTCTCCAGATTTGTCTCCTAATTGCTGAAAGTGATGTTAATTCCCCAATATGGAAAACAAACATTGCCTTTGTTGAAAATGTTTTTATTAATAAAGACAACAAACATCTTGCTCCTGGGCAATATAGAAATCCAATGAGACAAAAAGAACATTAAGGTTGGAGACACAAAAGACTGCAGCAACAAACAATCTGCTGGAGCAATTCAGTGATTTGAGCAACATCTATGAATGGAAACATATGGCCAATGCTTCAGGTCAAAATCCTGCACAAAGGCTGAGAGTGGAGAGACTATATGGCTAGTATAAAGAGGAAAGAGGGAAATACAAAGTTCTGGAGGATGCCGGCCTTGCTCATCATATATAAACCCCCCATCACCTGTCTCTAACACATCTCTCGCCAATCACAACTTCCCATCTCCACCTCTTTCTGCTTTCTACAGGCACCACTCCCTCTGCAACTCCTTGGTTCACTCAATCTTCCCACTCAAACAACCGCCCCCGCAGGTACTTTCCCTTGCAACCACAGGAGATGTAACACATGTCCCTATACCTCCTTCCTCACGTCCATTCAGGGACCCCAGCAGCCCTATCCAGTGAGACAGAGGTCCATATATACCTCAGATAGACACAAAAAGCTGGAATAACACAGCGGGACAGGCAGCCTCTCTGGAGAGAAGGAAAGGGTGACGTTTCAGGTCGAGACCCTTCTTCAGATGCTTCAGATACTCCTCCTCTAACTTCATCTACTGCATTTGATGCTCCCAATGTGGACTCCTTTACATTGGCAGGACCTAGCATAGACTAGGCGACTGTTGTGCTGAACACATGCTTGGTCTGCCAAGGCCTGCTGGATCTCCTTGTTGCTAACAATTTCAAACCTCTTCCATTCCCATACCAACCTTTCTGACCTGTTCTCTGCCATTGCCAGAGTGATGCCAAATGCAAACTGGAGGAACAGCACTATTCCGCTTGTGTAGCTGACAACCAAACATTGAACTCTCCAATTTTAGGTAACTGATCAACCCCTCCACCCTCTTTTTTCTCCTCATTATCTTCCCTGTGCCCCATCTGGATGTGCAACCATGGTTCCACTATCCCACCCGCTTCTTTCCACTTCCTGCTGTCGCCTTCCACCTATACCTCTTCCTCTGGCCTCACAATTCACACATCTCCCTTCCTCATCCCATAGCCTTTCCTTTTTTATCTCTGGCCCTGGTCCAATCAACCCCTCCCCTCACCAGTATCCACCTATCACTTGCCTGGTTTTATCCCACAAATCTCTCTATCCAAGTACAATCAGCCTGAGGAATGGTTCTGACTTGATACATCACGTATCGATTTTTTTCCCGGGATGCTGCCTGACCCACTAAGTACACGCAGCACATTATATTTTCAGCTCAAGATTCCAGCATCTGCATTTCCAATGGCTACATCTTTCCCCACCTCCCTTTTGAAAGTAAATGTTACCATTTTTTGCACTTAGTTCATTTGCTTTAAATACAATTGGGTTTGTGGACTTTAATAGTAAGATTAAACGAGAACTTACCAGTTTGAAGTTTGATCTTTATTTTATGAGGAGTTACGATGAGGGATTACGTGAAGACCCTGCCAGCACGCATGCGCAACATTCTTCAAAGCAGCGGTGTGAAATCACAGACAACAGTAGATGAAATAAACATAGTAAGATAAGAAGAACTAGAATATCAGTTGACCTTTATGATAGAGGGCGGGAGCGGAGGGCACGTAATCCCTCATCGTAACTCCTCATAAAATAAAGATCAAACTTCAAACTGGTAAGTTCTCGTTTAATCTTACTATTTTACTTCGGAGTCACGTGAGTGACTACGTGAAGATTTTAAAGCTCTGTGATTTCATGCCGTGGAACGAGTCCATGCTTCACTCACTGCCTTAGTTGACTAGTGGAGGAGTATGTTATCATATTCAGACATGAATAATGACAATAGTAACCTCCCTCACCCGGGAGGAACTATGAACAGAACTTAACATAGAGTTCGTAAATACCCCCGATCTGGTAATGGGTTAGTACTAAATGTATGGAAAATTGCTAGATTGACCATCCTGCAACCGCTAGGATGTGGTCCCGCTAACTTCCATAACCCTGCTGCTGAGGTTGTTACAGCCTTGGTGGAGTGATTTCAAATGTCAGTATTTACTCCTGTATAAGCCAGACCCATAATCACCTGAAGATGTTCTGAAGTGATACCTTCTTTTGACGCTAGATGTAACTAACAATATTGCTAGTTCAGAGTCTCTAGGCTCTAGTGATCTAACATTCTGGTGTAGATGTGTGACCATACACAATCAAAGGTTCATGGGATATGTGAACATCTAGTTTGAGATCTGGTGCCCCTGGTCTATACTGCTTGACCAAGTCATAACATAAGTGTTATTTAGCCTGCAGATATAATCATCCTATCCCGTCAACGTTTATGTAATGACTAGACCCGTAGTGCTGCATTCAGGGCTATGAGCATAACCACTTATAAGTGAGTTAGCCCAAGGACAGGGATGTAGCTGGAGCCCTTCAGCGAAGCGATGTAGCACAACGTTAACACCCCATATCTCTGCGTCCCTAGGCCTGGGAGTTTTCGAGTTGCAGATTTCCTTCATAATCTAGAGCTCAGAGGGTGACCCCCCCCCCCAGAGTGGATTCTACTCCTCTCAGCCAGTATGATGAAGCACTTAGGTATGGTAGATGGCATTTTAGACATCAAGATTTGTCAAGCCCTCATATGAGCCTGAACTACAAGACGTCAGTCATCCGTGCCAATTATGTAATATAATTATAAAACAAATACCTCCCATCTCCTTATGAGGAAATATTGATATTTTTTGGTGCTATCTCTGCGATCTGCAGCGAGCACGTTCATGGTTGGTTTAACAACCCCAGCCGCAGGAACGGTCTTCTCAGTCTCTGTAAGTCAAAGAATTGATTATATCATGCTGAGGACGGTTTCCCGCATCACGGCTAGACCAATACTTGTGTCTAGAATAACCATATATGGTTCTATCATTCCCCACATCAGTGGGAACCATGGCTGGCTAAGCCCGGCAGGCACTATAAAAATGCCTGAGGCGGGAACTTGCTGAATTTTGCAAACCCTTCTGATGAGGCAGAAATGGTGGAAGACATAAAAGAACATTCCTCCTTAGTGTAGCTAGAATGTAACCAACGCTACCGATATGCCACATATTTTCCACTGGTGTTTGAGCCTGGATGTAAGCTTCTTGGTCTTTAATGTTCACAATGTATTTTAATACTTTGTGATCCAACACCCATATTGTGTACCGTAATGAGGTTTGGGTAAACTATCACCGGATATTTTGACTTGTTTGCACCCATGTAAACAGACATTTGCCACACCGAAGTGTATCAACTTGGACTAGAGCATGCAGATTAGGCATATTCGCATAAACCTTTAATCCACAGAATGCACCCAGTGTCTATAGGTAGTTGATACCATGTAACTGAGGAATTGGTAACTCTCCCATCCACATCTGTAACTAGATGGCATGAGCAATTTCTCATCCTGAACAATAGCATCAGTTTGTAATTTAACTGAAGATTTACTGATTTAGTGGAATAGCATAGAGCTGGTAACAATGACCACATGGTACTTGAGTGCTTACTTCTTTTGCATGCTGTATAGTTCTGATTGTGCAAAGGCCTAAATAGCACAGCTGTAAGCCAATTATACTTGATGAACAGAAGGTTGCTTGATCAGTTTTGTTACGGGCTTCAATTAATTCCAATCCCTTACCTCAGGGCGGAGTCCCAGACGATTAAATAGAGTTAAAGGTAATCCCAATCATCAATAAATTCAGTTGGTATCAACGTAAATTTATCTGGACAGATGAGAACCCAATTTCTCAAATGGGTTTTGTGGCTGATATAGCTAACTTAGCAAAATACAGCGTTTAATCTCATCCAGATAGTTCTTAACAATATGTTTTAACTCTGAGCAGCTGAAGCACTCATTTAGTAAATAACCTGGGAACTGAAGTTAGCCAATTTTGCAATGTTATAACTGTATCATTGCCCCATCCAGTTAAATTTCAGATATTTCCGGTGCCCTGTGAATGAAGCTGACCCCATGGGAATTAATAGTCACGAAGTTTCAATGTCTATACTGCACATGCGAGTTGGGCTTGTTGATAATAAACAGGCCTCATTTGTCATAATAGCGAGCCTGCCTAAAGAGGCAACTCCAGCCATATTCCTAGACTGTCTCGCTTGTACTGTGCAGTATAAACTATCTCATCCAACCTTCTTGTAAATGGTCCACAACCCCACGTTTCGGAAAGAACCAGACCCACCTACCGTCATGGCTACGGTGGATTTATGGTAAGCCCAAAAGGCCCCCGATGCGGGTTCGATTTCCATCCTTGATTGGAGCGTAGGGCTGCTGGTGTATGTGGACCCATGTCTTTCCAGGTAACTCCCAGCCGGCACCTGTTCCTCGGACATGCTTCCGAGTTCAGAGTCAGTTGCCAACTGACTCCTCGCACTCACCTTCGCAGAAGGGAGTTTTGTAGGTAGCCCTGAAAAGGATGCTGCCACAGGCTCTCGAGGACACCTGCGCTGATATGGCCCTCCCTGGCCAATGAGGATGGGTAAAACGTCCGAGGACGAACCCATGTCGGAGGGTCCCTCCTGGCCTGACTTCAGTCAAGGCCTTTCAGTCTCCTGTTTTACCTCTTACCCTCCTCGGGCAGCCGGAGTCTGAATTTGCTGCCGGCTACCCGCTCTTCTGCGGTCCTAGCCGTGTCTTCCACACGGTCCCCGTAGCTGGGGTGTCCCCCAAGCATGGTTCTAACATGGTTCTAGCATGGTTTCTAAACCTCCCCGTGGCTGAGGTTTCCCCCACGCACGGATCTACCCGCAGCTTTTGCACGGTCCCCGTAGCTGAGGTTTCCCCCAAGCACGGTTCTACCCGTGTTCTTCGCAAGGTCCCTGTAGCTTGGTTATCCGTGGTCTTCCCATGGCCCCCGAGGCTGGGTTATCCGCAGTCTTCCTGAGGTCCCTGAAACTGGGTTATCCGCAGTCTTCCCGCGGTCCCTGAAACTGGGTTATCCGCAGTCTTCCCACGGTCCCTGAAGCTGGGTTATCCGCGGTTTTCCCACGGTCCACGAGGCTGGGTTATCCCCAGTCTTCCCACGGTCCCTGAAGCTGGGTTACCCGTGGTTTTCCCGTGGTCCCTGAAGTCGGATTATCCGTGGTTTCCCGTGGTCTCTGAAGTCGGGTTACCTGTGGTTTTCCCGTGGCCTCCAAAGTCCCGTGACTCCGAAGTAAAATGTACCTTAAATCTACAGTAAATGCCTGTCAGCGTGAAAGAACACACAAGATTAGAAACTGGATCATACAGCACCATTTAATCACAGAGGAGATCATGTTTTAGTGATCATTTCTGGGCGAAATTGTGCCATTTGTGACATTGAATCAGGCACTTGGAATTACATTGCTATGCCAATACCTCTTCCAGCATCAGACACGTGCTTAATAATGGCACTGATCAAGCAGCCAGGGCCTCTACTTGTATTGATTTAAACTGAAGCACAAAGGTCCACACAACGATTGTATAATAGTTTCAGTCAATCTAGTGTATTAAGCTGTCTTATCTTTTTAGGTTTTTTTTCTTGATATTTAAGGAACACTCTGTTGACATTGGTAAAGGTAATTTCCAAAGACCTCAGAGTTTGCTTAAACAAACAGTTGTTAACTGCTGAGATACTCATTCCAGGGATGCCTTAGTAGCAATAGAACTGGTAGCACACCATTCGTGTAGGAAAGAACTGCAGATGCTGTTTTAAACTGAAGATAGACTCAAAATACTGGAGTAACTCAGTGAGATAGCATCTTTGGATTTGCTATAATAAGCAACTTTTCAGGTCGAGACCCTTCTTCAGACAGAGGCGGGGGAAACGGAAACAAATGATATAGAGGATGTTGCAGAACTCTCGTTGGAGAGACACTATAAGCGATGGTGCTGTTATGGTCATGGCTGCAAACTCAGGGTGATTTATACACTTGGAGCAGGAGGCAAGGACGGCCATCAGGAAAGAATGTAGTCATATAGTTATACAGCATGGAAACAAGCCTTTCAGTCCATCTCATCTATGGCAACCAAGTTATCTACTTAAACTAGTCTTATTTCCAATGGCACTTTAGGTTCTCTTTCACCTTAAATCTACATCCTCTAGTTTTAGTCTTCCCTATCCAGGGAAAAATACTGTGACCTTATCTATACCCCTCATGATTTATATCTCAATAAAGTCACCCTATGGTCTCCTACGCGTCAGGGAAACAAGCTCTAGCCTATCCTGCTTCTCCTTATAACTCAACCCCCAAGTCCTGGTAACATCCTGTGAAGACACAAGAGACTGCAGATGCTGGAATATCTTTATGTTTTTTTCTGTCTCCTTTTCAGCTTAATGATATTCTTCCTACAGCTTAAAACCACGTACAATACTCCAAGTGTAGTCTCACTAGCCTCCTATGTAGGAATGAACTGCAGATGCTGGTTCACATTGAAGATAGGTACATTGCTGGAGTAATTCAGCAGGTACGGCTTTGCTTGGGCAGCTTACAACCTTTGCATGTGCTGAAAATTCAAGTCAATCAAAATGTCAGACAGCCTCTGCTGAGAGAGCATAAATTAGGTTTCAGATGTAAATTTTCCCTCAGAGGAGAAAGAGGAGCATTATAAATGAATAACATTTGCAATGATAACAAAACAAAGAAAAAAGATGGGAAAATCAGAGAAATATAAACTGGTGAGTGGGTATGAAATAGAGTCATACAGTGTGGAAACAGGCCCTTCAGCCCAACTTGCCCAACACCGGTCAACATGTCCCAGCTACACTAGTCCCACCTGCCCGCGTTGGGTCCATATCCCTCCAAACTTGTCCTATCCATGTCTAACTGTTTCTTAAATGTTGGCATAGTCCCAGCCTCAACTACCTCCTCTGGCAGCTTGTTCCATACATGTGCGAAAAAGATAGCTCTCAGATTGCTATTAAATCTTTTCCCCTTCATCTTATCCTCTAGTCCTTGATTCACCTACTCTGGGCAAGAGACTCCGTGCATCTCCCCAATCTATTCATCTCATGATTTTATACTACTTTATGAGATCACCCCTCATCCGCCTGCACTCCAAGGAATGGAGTCCCAGCCTACTCAACCTCTCCCTGTAACTCAGACCCTCCAGTCCTGGCAACATCCTCGTAAATCTTCTCTGTACCCTTTCTAGCTTGACAACATCTTTCCTATTACATGGTGCCCAGAACTGAACGCAATACTCTAAATGTGGCCTCACCAAAGTTTTATATAACTGCAACATGACCTTCCAACTTCTATTCTCAATACTCTGACTGATGAAGGCCAGCGCCAAAAGCCTTTATGACCACCCTATCTACCTGCGACTCCACCTTCAAGGAACCATGCACCTGCACTCCTAAATCCCTCTGCTCTACAACACTTCCCAGAGCACTACCATTAACTGTGTAGGTCCTGCCCATGTGAGACTTCTCAAAATGCAACACCTTACATTTCTCTGTATTATATTTCATCAAACATTCCACAACCCACCTGGCCAATTGATCAAGATCCAGTGGCAATTTTTCACAACCATCTTCACTATCTGCAAAACCACCCACTTAGGTATCAGGAGAGATTTAACACATTGAAAAACAGTCATCAAGGAAAAGAAGATATTTATTTATTAAAATCTGAACTCATTGGTTGAATGGCTGGTGATTCACATTGCATTGGAACTTTTAAAAGGCAATTGTCCATGTACCTGCAGAGCACTTATATGCAGGGTCATGGTGAAAATGCTCAGCCATGGGAGCACTTTTAAGGAGTTGGACAAAGCAGTCTCTTGTGTTGTAGGATAGTATGATTGTACTTATAGATAGGGTAGACAGTCAGAACCTTTTTCCCAGGGTGGAAATGTCAAGATTAGAGAGCATGACTAAGGTTACAGAGGGAAAGTTCAAAGTAGATGTTTGGGGCTAGTGGTTTTTTACACACAGAGTGGTTAGTGCCTGGAACGCTTTACCAGGGGTAGTGTTGGAAGCAGATTTGATAGTGACGTTTAAGGATCTTTTAGATATGGATTTACAGGGAATGGAGGAAGATAGATTATATGCAGGCAAATTAGATCAGGTTATCTTGGCATCATATGTGCCAAAGTGCCAGTTTATGCTCTTTGTTCTATGTTCACAGTGACTGTGGACAGAGGAAAACAAATTGAGTGCGCTGCAGAGGGCAAAGGTGGGGAATCGAAAATTGCAGTAGTAGTACTTCCAGGAGTTAGAAGGCAGCTTATAGCAAGAGATCAAATAGTTAACAGATTAGCCATTAAATGGTGAGAAAATTATAAAAGGGATGATAATTCAAAAGAGTAACATACAAACTGACAAAATGAAGAATGACCAGGAACTCTTATCAAACAAATCTCCAGCAGCCAGTAAGAGCATCAGAGTAGACTTCTTGAACTATCAGTGGGGCACGGGTCCAATAAAAACACTGCTCTTCCAACCCATGTGGATCAATGATTTACTGATGCCAGGGGTTGTGAGATACCAGTTCAAATCAATGGCACAGAGTGCACAAAAACAATATCAAAACACCTTATGAGATGTGATATTTATGCTACTCAATTATCTTTTTCGTAGAAAACATTTACTGGAAAATTAATGGATGGATAAGTATCTAATTATAATCTAAATACCGAATTGTTATATGTTGTAGTTTGAAAATCTAACTTTCAGAACAAGCCAACATGGATTCAATGTATTCCTTGATATTGACATCAATCAATATAACACAGCTGGGGAACACATGTCTGCATTTATTCCATAGTCTGTGCTGTCAGGTCCTCAAGCCCTCTTGACCATAATTGAAATAAATGAGCCGTGGTGTTGATGGTTATTTGTGATTTCCTCGGGAGAATCTTTAGGAGAACAGCTGAAACATCTCAAAATGTAATATAGTTCTGATACCTCTGCAGCAGACTTCTGCGGTGAAGGGAGGGAGACATTTGTTGACAAAAAAATTAAGTGGAGACGATCACTACAACAAGTGTTTCTCAGCATCATAATTAATTGAAACAACCAAAGCGTGAACCTCATTCAGCAACTGTTCAAAATATGATGACGAAATGACAATTTCCAGCTAAACCGAAGGATAATTGGAAATGCCCTATAGCTCGCAAGTCAGATAGTTCTTTTCCAGCAGTTCAATTTATGTGCTATTTATTACAAAGCCTTTGCCCCTTGGGTGCAATGACTACAAAGTAACACCTGCAGTCCCTCAGTGTCTGATTTAGTGCTGTAAATGGAGCACTGAGAGTGGATTAAACTGGAAAGTGATCAAACAATTAGCCACCTGATTAGACAAACTGCTAAACACAATAATCAGACTGGTGCCCTCTAAAGAAGTGTTATACTCACCATAGCTAAAATTGATCAGGCTCAAGTAATCATGTCAGCCCTGCATTTCAAAAAATGTCCACACATTTCTTGCATAAAACAAATCATTGCATAAAGAGGGCTTAAAGAAAAATATTCCAAAGTATTCCACTTGTAATTTAGATGTAATTGTAAAAACTATAATTGTGTTTTTTCATTGTAGATGTTTTGGCCAATACAGGGAAAAATAATATCTAACATAATTTATATTAATCATATTAAAAAATTATAAATTATCAAGAGTTACAACTGAATTATGGACTGCACTCAAATAATTTTTTCAGATATCTACAAATTAGAGATTATGTTAAATCTAATACACAAGTTTACAAGAATAGGGAATCAGAAATTCTTGATGAGTGTCTGAACAAGCATCCTAATACTGAAAAACTAATAGCTTATATTTATAACACCCTACTAAATAACGAGGTACCACCGACCGAACTACATAGATACAAATGGGAAATTGAAATAGGTCATCCTATCACGAAAGATATGTGGGACGAAAGTTTACAACAAATACACCAATGTTCATTAAATGCCAGACATATTTTAATACAATACAATACAATTCATAGACTACACTTCTCTAAAATAAAACTAAATAGAATTTTCCCACAAATCTCTCCTATTTGTGATAAATGTCTACATTTAGAGGCTAATTTAACACATACTTTTGCAAACTGTATAAAACTTAAACATTTCTGGACAGATATTTTTGAAATAACTTCAAAAGTTATTAATACAAAACTGGACCCAGACACAAAATTAATAATACTTGGAATATCAGAACAAAGCTTAACACTCACAACAAACCAAAGAAACTTCCTCAATTACAGTATAATAACCGGAAAAAAATTAATATTAAAATTTTGGAAAGGCCCTACAACCCCCACAATCAAAATGTGGATTACGGAAATGTCGGAGACCCTATACTTAGAAAGAATTAGACTTGTCTTAATGGACAAACAAGATCTTTTCCATAAAATTTGGGCTCCATTCATTAACTATCTGAAGGGATAGACTGGCACAGCACGAGGACCCAGCTGAAACTTGAACTCAGGAACAGATGAAAAACTATACTCTATACTTTATAACCTACGAACCTATCTCCATTGATGTATCACAGGTAACCCATTCCACCTTCCTTGTTTTTCTGTTGTGTTTTTTTTTTTTTTTTTTTTTTTTTTTTTTTTTTGCTTCCTCTTTTATTTGTAACTTTCTACCCTCTCTTTTTCTCGCTTTCTATAAAAAATAAAAATACTAGAAGCAGAAGTAATTGATAATGGAAAATTTTAATAATGTATGACTGCTGTATATGAAAAGTTTTTTTTCTACTATAATATGTAATTACATTGTATAATATGTCTACTTCTAATAAATAAATTAAAAAAAAAAAAAAAAAAAAATTATAAACTGTTCTTTTTAAACATTATTCTATTTTTGCCTACTATTATTATTTATGAAACGTATTCACAATTCATATGTTAAACGGTTATTTGCAATATTAGAAGTTTAGAATCAATGAATTCTAGGAATGTGCAGCACAAATGATGGGCAACCAGCCCATCATATTCATACCTGCTAAAAATGGATTTTAGGTTTATCTCACTTCCTAATTCTTCGTGTATGGTCCCATTATTTGTAGCCCTCCAAGTTCACATCTAGGAACTTTTTTTATTGTGGAGAGGGTTTCTGTTTCCACTAGTCTTTCTGGCAATAAGTCCAAGACCACAGCATTTTTTGTGTGAAATATTGTTTGACAATTCCTTCTAATAATAAGAAACTCCACTTCCCCACCCCCCCACACCCCCCCCCCCCCCAAATATACCTTTAGCTGAGGGAAATCAATAATTTTATATATTTACTCTCAATAGACTTTTCACCTCAATTGCACAAAATTAAATTTCACCTCTATTTTCTTCCTCCACATGTAAAAATTCCAGCCTTGGCAGTCTCTCCTCATAACTTGAAGTAGGTTGTTTGCATTCAAAGGGATGTCCAGGAAGAGAGATGCTTTTAAAAGTGTGATACTGAGAGTTCATGGAATGCATGGCAAGGAATGCAGGGCAAGGCAGATAGGAATAAGGAACACTGGATGACGATAGAAATTGAAGCTTTGGTCAGGAAAAAGGAGGCATGGATTAAGTATAGACAGTTGAGAACAAGTGTATCCCTGGAGGAGTACATGTGATTGAGGGGCATATTGAAGAAGGAAATAAGGAGAGCATAATGGGAGCATGAAATAGCCATGGCAAATTGGATTAATTAGACTTCAAAGATATTGTGTAAGTATATTTAGGGGAAAAGGGTAAGTAGAGAGAAAATACAGCCCCTCAGAAACTAAAGTGGTTGTCTCTGTATGGAGCTGCAGGAGATGGGCAAGGACCTCAATCAATATTTCTCCTTTGTATTTACCACGGAGAGAGAGATGATGAGTAGGGAACTTGGGAAAGTTAATGACAATGTCTTGAGGAAATCTATATAACTAAAAGTCTCATCTTGACCACTTCCTGTCTGCGCTGTATATTGATTTTAGAAAATACGCTACCCTATATCCTAGTTATGAATGTTTAAAAAATCTTGAGATCAGCTGATTGGTCCTCTCGCCTGTCAATCACCATGATGAAGGTAACGCTCCTTCCGGGGGGGGGGGGGCTAGACTATAAAACCCCAGATGCCTGGACCTGAGTCAGTCACTCTGGAAGATCGCGAGGGAGAGGCCACAACTGATTCTGCCGTGAGTCCACTGAACTGTGAGTCTACTGAACTGTGAGTCTGCAATGTACTTGCAATAAATGATGTGTTAGCCCTTAATGAAATGAGATGAGTTGTTTGGCCTGCCCTGTGCTTGAAACTGAAATGGCAATGGGAATGAAATGAAATGAAAATGAGATGAGTTGTTTGGACTGCCCTGTGCTTGAAACTGAAATGGCAATGGAAATGAAATGAAATGAAAATGAGATGAGTTGTTTGGCCTGCCCTGTGCTTGAAACTGAAATGGCAATGGAAATTAAATGAAAATGAAATTAGTTGTTTGGCCTGTTCTGTGCTTGAAACTGAAATGGCAATGGAAATGAAATAAAATGAAATGAGTTGTTTGGCCTGCCCTGTGCTTGAAACTGAAATGGCAATGGAAATGAAAAGAAAATGAAATTAGTTGTTTGGCTTGCCCTGTGGTTGAAACTGAAATGGCAATGGAAATGAAATGAAATGAGTTGTTTGTCCTGCCTGAAACCACAAATTTCAGCCCACAAGGCCCCTATTAGCCGAGAAACCAGTCCCTTTTGTCCAGAATGCCCATATTAGCCCAGGAAGAGCATTTTGGCCCAAAAGACCCGTGCCAGGCCAGGAAAAGTCCAGAAAAGTGCCTTTCACTGAGATATCTCAGATTTTGGTTTTAAGAGTCCCTTCAGCCCATCAGGCCTGTACTAGCCCAGGAGGAGTCCCTTCAGCCCATCAGTAAGTATTCCCCCTGTAAGTATTAAACCTCACCCCAGTATTTTTCTCCCTCCCTTCATTGGCTCCCTGTGAGATCCAGGCCAGGATAGACTTTCCTCCTTCATTGTTGTGATCTGCAGAAATAGATGAAAAATGTCTAAAATTGATTCTCTACCCTCTCCCCCTTCTCTCACACAGTCTCTCACCTGTTTTGGGCAGAATTCCTGGCAGTTTCTAAGCTGTCAGCCCACCAGCCCTGAGTGACTGAGCTGCCAGTCCATCAGCCCTGAGTGACTGAGCTGCCAGCCCACCAGGCCTGAGTGACTGAGCTGCCAGCCCACCAGGCCTGAGTGCCTGAGCTGCCAGCCCACCAGGCCTGAGTGACTGAGCTGCCAGCCCACCAGGCCTGAGTGGCTGAGCTGCCAGCCCACCAGGCCTGAGTGACTGAGCTGCCAGCCCACCAGGCCTGATTGACTGAGCTGCCAGCCCACCAGGCCTGAGTGACTGAGCTGCCAGCTCACCAGGCATGAGTGACTGAGCTGCCAGCCCACCACGCCTGAGTGACTGAGCTGCCAGCCCATCAGGCCTGAATGACTGAGCTGCCAGCCCAATAATCCATTCGGCCCACAATGTCCATACTAGCCCTCTGGAAACCAGTCCCTTCAGCCCACAACACCCATACTAGCGTGCCAGAAAGCCCCCCCCCCCCCCACTGGCCACCAATATTGGAATTGGTGGAGAGGTGGAATATTGCGTTGGGGACCAGCCCTCCCATGTGAACATGAGACCCCATGTGAACATAGAGGTTCTAGATGTCCAACAATGTATGAAGATAAATATATATCCTTGGCTGATCAAATACAGTATTTCCAGGGACACTGTGGGAAGCTAGAGAAGAAATTGCAGTAACCCTAACAGAGATATATGAATCATCGTTAGAAACAAATTAGTTGCTGGAAGATTAGAGGTTGCCTAATGTTGTGCCTCCATTTAAGAAAGACTGCAAAAAAAAGAGGCAAGATATGCATGCATTTTGAAAGACAAGAGGCAAAGTGGCACAGTGGTGGAGTTGCTGCCATACAACGCCAGAGACCTGTGTTGGATCCTGACCACGGGTCCTGTCTGTAAGGAATATGTCCGTTCTCCCTGTGAAATCGTGGGTTTTCTCTGGGGGCGCTGGTGTACATGTTTGTAGGTTGATTGGGTTCTGTTAATTGTAAATTCTTCCTAGTGTATAGGATAGTGCTGGTGTACAGGGTTACCCACTGGTCGGCACAGACTTGGTGGGCCAAAGGGCCTGTTTCTACGCTTTATCTCTAAAGCCTAAAGTCTAAAGTAAAGATAAGGGTTCACTGGGGATAGTCAGCATGGTAGTTACACAAAAATGCTGGAGAAACTCAGCGGGTGCAGCAGCATCTATGGAGCGAAGGAAATAGGCAACGTTTTGGGCCGAAACCCTTCTTCAGACTAGTCATCATGGTCTTGTGAGTGAGAGATCAGGTCTCATGAATTTGTTTGAATGTTTTGATTAAGTAACCACAAAGGGGGAGGAACAAAAGGAGGAGCTGGCGTGCTTTGTAACTTTGTCAGTGGTGTAGGTGGCTGCTATTTGTATACATTGGGTATACAAGCAAAGAATTCCACTGTGACAATAAAGTATTCCATTCCATTCCAAGTTCATGAGGGCAGGGCCTTAGAGATAGTCTATATGGATTTCAGCAAGGCTTTTGCCAAGGTTCAGCATGGTAGGCTACTCAGGAAGTTTAGATCGTATGAGATCCATGGAGAGCTTGCTAACTATGTACAAAATTGGCTTAACGTTAGGAAACAAAGGAAGATTGTGGAAGATTGTTTTACAAACTGGAGGACTGTGAGTAGTGATGAGCCTCAATAATCAATGCTAGAAGGAATTGACAAACAATATAACATGCAAGTGCTGTGGTCTGGGACTTACTGTCAGAAAGACTAGTGCAAACAGAAACCCTCTCCACATTAAAATGTTCCTAGATGTGAACTTGGAGGGCTACAAATAGTGGGACCAGACACAAAGAATTCGGAAGCGAGATAAATCTAAAACCCATTTTTGGTTGGCATGAATATGATGGGCTGGTTGGCCATCTTCTGTGCTTATACATTCCCAGAATTCATTGATTCTAACTTCTAATATTGCATTAATAATCGTTTAAGATATAATTTGTGAATAACAGTTTCATAAATAATAATGAAGGTAGGCAAAATAGAATAATGTTTAAAAAAATCATTTTATAATTCCTTTTTATATGAGTAATAGAGTCATAGAGTCCATTGATGTTTGTCATTTATTTTAACATTTTGGGTAAGAATGTGCAAAGCATGATTAGTAAGTTTGCAGATGACAAGTTCATAGGCTGTGATTATAGTTATCAAAATCTACTGCAGGATCTCAATCAGCTCAGTAAGTAGGCTGAGGAACGGCAAAAGAAATGTAATTAAATCAAGTGCGTGGTGTTGCATTTTTGGAAGTCAAACAATGACAGGACCTTCGCAGCAAAAGGTAGGTCCCTGAGGTATGTTGCTGATAAGCAGAATCTAGAAGTACAAGTACATATTTCCCTGAAAGTGGGAGATAAGGTGGTGAAGGCGGCTTTTGGAAAGCTGGCCTTCATCAGTCATGGAATTGAGTATAGAATTTGTGATGTTATCTTGCAGTTGTAGAAGACACTGGTGAGTGTGCACTGGAGTATTGTGTTAATATTTGGTCACCCTGCTATAGGAATATAGTCATATAACATAGAACTGTACAGCACAGACACAGGCCCTTTGGCCCACAAAGCCCCTGTTGAACACAATGCCTAAACCAACTCCTATCTGCCTGTACATAAAACATATCCTTCCATTCCCTGCACATCTATGTGCCTATCAAAAAGTATCTTAAATGCCACTATTGTATCTACCTGCACCACCATCCCAAGGAGTGTGTTCCAGGCACTCACCACTCTGTGTAAACAATTTACTCCGCACATCTTTAATTTTTGCATCTTTCACCTTTAAGCTATGACCTCTAGTATTTGATATTTCCATCCTGGGTAAAAGGCTCTGATGGTGTACACTATCAGGACACAAATAATCTTCCTGATATAGTAGTGGCCAGAGGATATGGGGTGACAGAGGAACTGAAGGAAATCCACATTAGGCAGGAAATGGTGTTGGATAGACTGATGGGACTGAAGGTTGATAAATCCCCAGGGCCTGATGGTCTGCATCCCAGGGTACTTAAGGAAGTGGCTCTAGAAATCATGGATACATTGGTGATAATTTTCCAATGTTCTATAGACTCAGGATCAGTTCCTGTGGATTGGAAGGTAGCTAATGTTATCCCACTTTTTAAGAAAGGCGGGAGAGAGAAAACAGGGAATTATAGACCAGTTAGCCTGACATCCATGGTGGGGAAGCTGCTGCAGTCAATTATAAAAGATGAAATAGCCGAACATTTGGAGAGCAGTAACAGGATCGGTCTGAGTCAGCATGGATTTACGAAGGGGAAATCATGCTTGACTAATCTTCTGGAATGTTTTGAAGATGTAACTAGGAAAATGGACAAGGGAGAGCCAGTGGATGTAGTGTACCTGGACTTTCAGAAAGCATTTGATAAGGTCCCACATAGGAGATTAGTGGGCAAAATTATGGCACATGGAATTGGGGGTAGAGTGCTGACATGGATAGAGAAGTGGTTGGCAGACAGGAATCAAAGAGTAGGGATTAACGGGTCCCTTTCGGAATGGCAGGCAGTGACTAGTGGGGTACCGCAAGACTCGGTGCTGGGACCGCAGCTATTTACAATATACATCAATTATTTGGATGAAGGGATTCAAAGTAACATTAGCAAATTTTCAGATGACACAAAGCTGGGTGGCAGTGTGAACTGTGAGGTGGATGCTATGAGAAAGCAGGGTGACTTGGGGGAGTGGGCAGATGCATGGTAGATGAAGTTTAATGCGGATAAATGTGAGGTTATCCACTTTGGTAGCAAAAACAGGAAGGCAGATTACTATCTAAATGGCGTCAAGTTGGGAAAAGGGGAAGTACAACGGGATATGGGGGTCCTTGTACATCTTGTACAAAAGTAAACATGCAGGTACAGCAGGCAGTGAATATAGCGAATATAGGAGCAAAGAGGTCCTTCTGCAGTTGTACAGAGCCCTAGTGAGACCACACCTGGAGTATTGTGTGCAGTTGTGGTCCCCTAATTTGAGGAAGGACATTCTTGCTATTGAGGGAGTGTAGCGTAGGTTTACAAGGTTAAATCCCGGGATGGCGGGACTGTCATATGCTGAGAGAATGGAGCAGCTTGGCATGTACACTCTGGAGCTTAGAAGGATGAGAAGGGATCTAATTGAAACATATAAGATGGTTAAGGGTTTGGACATGCTAGAGGCAGGAAACATGTTCCCGATGTTGGGGGAGTCAAGAACCAGGGGCCACAGTTTAAGAATAAGGAATAAGCCACTTCGAACGGAGACGAGGAAACACTTTTCCTCACAGAGAGTGGTGAGTCTGTGGAATTCTCTGCCTCAGAGGGCGGTGGAAGCAGGTTCTCTGGATGCTTTCAAGAGAGAGCTAGGTAGGGCTCTTAAAAATAGCGGAGTCAGAAGATATGGGGAGAAGGCAGGAACGGGGTACTGATTTGGTATGATCAGCCATGATCACATTCAATGGTGGTGCTGGCTCGAAGGGCCGAATGGCCTACTCCTGCACCTATTGACTATTGTTTATTGTCTATTGTCTATTATCAATGCCTCTCATATTTCTATCAGGTAGTCACTCAATCTCTAGCGTTCCAGGGAAAACAATGCAAGTCTATCCAACCTCTCCCTGTAGCTAATACCCTCAATTCAGTCAAAGATCAGGAAAAATTTACCGATGGGTACTTTGAATGGATGGGATAAAGTACAATTCTTAGTTTTGAGAAACACAACATGGAAACAGGCCCTACAGCCCACAAGGTCTACACCATCCATCGATCACCCATTCACACTAGTTCTATGTTATCCCACTTTCTCATCCACTCTCTACACACCCGGGACAATTGGTTGTAAAGTAACCATTGCTCCTCTTCCAGTTTGCGTGTGGCCTCACAATGGAGGATGCCTTGGACAGAAAGGTCAATATGGGAATTGAAAGAGGAGTTAAATTGTTTAGCAACTATGAGAACTAGAAGGCCTTGGAGGACAGAGCACAATGGTTTGTGAAACCTTTGCCTAATATATGCTTGGTGTCGCATTGTAATGGTGGTCACATCAGGAGCTCAGAATGCAGTAGATGAGGTTTAAAGATGTGCACGTGGACCTCTGCCCACCTGGAACGGCTGCTGGGGCCTCTGAGTGGGAGTGAGGGAGGAGGTGTAGGGTCAGGTGTTACAATCCTGACTATGGGTGCTGTCTGTACAGAGTTTGTATATGCTCCTTGTGACTGTGTGCATTTTCTCTGGGTGCTTTGGTTTCCATCCACATTCCAAAGACATACAGATTTATAGATTAATTGGCTTCTGTAATTGTTTTTGTGATAACTCCACACAGACAGCCCCCAAAGTGAGATTAAAACCTGGATCTCTGGCACTGAGTATGCAGCGCTACCAAATGTAAATTGACAACACAGAACTGGGACAAACAGGCAATTGATGGTCAGCGTGGATTTGGTGAGCCGAAGGGCCTGTCTCCATGCTGTACCTTTAAAATAAAATAAACAAGTCTCCTGAGAATGAGGGAAGACACTGTATCCAACATTGCCCACATCCTGAAAGCAACCTTTGTCAAAGTCATAGAGTTATACGTCATAGAAGTGAGCCCTTTACCACATCCATACCGACCTTCTTGCCCATCGACATAAATCCCATTTGCCACATTAAGACTGCATACTTCAATGCCTTGCTGATTTGGAATGTCCTTTTGCAGCACGTTCAAGATGTCAAACACTCGTGTGTAAAAACCGTATCCACTGAGTTCTCCTTTCAAACTCATAACTCTCACATTAACATTTTGTCCTTTTTTTATACCCTATACCATTGGAAAATGATGAATATCTTCTATAGGTATGCTTCTCATTATCCTATATACTTCTATCAAGTCACCTCTCAGCCTCCTTTTCTCCAGGGTAAAAAATACCTGTCTATACCATCTCTCCCCAAAACTGAATCCCACCAATTCAGGCAATGTCCTGGCGAATATCCCTTACAACAAACTATGGTTGTATAAAGCAGTACATAGAACCAAATGACACAAACACAAATTGTTATCAATATCTAATGTTCTACTTAATCCCAGTGTCGCTGGCCTCATGGTGGTGCAATGTTCAACTCAGTTGGACTTTGCCACACCATCTATCCTCTGCAGAAAGTTTTCTGTAGAAAAATGTCTTTGACCACAAGTACATGAGGCATGAAATGTCCCTCGTGGTGTATAAGATTATGATGGGCCCAGGCAAAGTAGATAGGAAGGAACTATTGCTCTTAGCAGAATGATGAAAAACCAGGGGGAGCGATTCAAGGTAATTATTAGAAAGATTCGAGTGGAGTAGAGGAATCTTTTCTCACACTGTTGGAGGTCTGGGTCGCAATGGATAGTAGCGGCAAATAACTCATCGACATTTAAGCAATACTTGGATATGTACTAAAAGAGCCCTGACCTGAGAGTTAATTCCAGATGCTATAAAGTGGGATTAAGCTGGACAGTTCTTTTTGGACTGGTAATAGACATAATGGGGCTGAATGGTTTCTGTCCGTGTCGTATATTTTGTATTATTCTATGATCTTATTCCGAGACATTAAAATCAATTCTGCATTAATATATACATGCTGCAACATATATGCCTAGCAAGTGACATGTACATTTTGAAGAAGGAACGCATTGATATTGCACCTTTCACTTTCCCTGGACTTCATAGCCTCAATAATAACCTTTTACATCACCTTGAAATTGACAAAACAATCTATACTGCATGCAAAAATGGGAATTTCTCATTGCAAAGCACTTTCTTTACACTGCTGTGGGTGCCAGAATTCATTATAGGCTCAAATTTTAATGTACAAATCACACTGATCATTTTCTGTCCACATGTCAAGTGACTGACACCATGGGGTCTAATTTGCATTGTGCTGAAAAGATACGCTGGGATTGTGATGCATGATTAAACTGTACCTGTTTGTCCCAGTGCAGAATGCACATAAAATTGAGGCTCCCATATCATTATGCCGATTGTAGTGTCTGTCCTGTCTCAAATCTGTCATGTATTGCCTCAACACGCAGTCACAAAGTGCAATTTTGCGAGTATTTAGCACCTGTTGAAGAATGCTGGCACAAATTAAATCAATGCTGTCTTGAAGGGGAGATGTGTGGTCATTGTTTGCAACTGCTAATGGAACTCATTCCGCATGTTTAAGAAGGTTGACAGAAGCCATGATATTACATGGGTGCAGCATCGGCAGGCTCTTTATGCTACCTCTTAGAAAGGCAAATAACAGGGCTAGGGCTACTAAACAAACATCGTTTACTGAAGAAAGTCAATAATCATCTGACAGTTGGTACAATCCCATATCAAAAGTGACACCACATGGGACAAATATGCATGCTCATATTTTCCACGTTGCTTTTCCTTATTTTTAAAAAGAGTAGAAAATTCATACGAAAACAGCCATCTGCAGTTCTTTCTTAAACATCTGTGTTACTAATGTCATCAATGAAGTATTTACAGATTTGTGAAACAATCCATAATTAGATAAATAAGCAGTAATAAATCTCCTAATTTTCTTGACCTCAATCACAACACTGATATAAATGTAATATCTTTGCAGTGTACAGTATATTGCAATGTTGTTTAGCATTGTGTGCAGCATCCAAGTGAATTCTCAAGGGGGAAGGTGAAAAACCAGAGGTCATTATGCCCATCAGTACCAAGAACATAGGTAGAAAAAGGGATGAGGTCCTATGGAATGATTGAAGGGAATTAGGAAAGAGGTTAAAAAGCAGGTCCTTGAGAGTGGTAATCCCTGAATTACTCCCAGCGCTAGTGAGAGCAGGGATAGTAGTGTAGGAAGGATGAATGCATAGCTGAGGAGCTGGTGCAAAGGACAAGGGCTCAGGTTTTTGGATCATTAGGATCTCTTCTGGGACAGACATGACCTGTGCAAGAGAGAGATGGGATGCTCTCCTTATCCTGGAGGGCAGGGATGCTGGTGCTATAAGAGAGGTTTTAAACTAGATTGGCAGGGGGTGGGTCCTGGAGAAGATGAGAAGTTGAGAGCAAATAGTCAAAGAAAGTAAGATAGGCAGACAGGCCAGGCAGGAGCATGGCAAAGAAAGAGGAAAGACCGTGTGTGGGAAGGAACTGCAGATGCAGATTTACACCGAAGATAGACACAAAATGCTGGAGTAAGTCAGCGGGACAGGCAGCATCTCTGGATAGAAGGAATGTTTGACGCTTCAGAAACGTCACCCATTCCTTCTATCCAGAAATGCTGCCTGTCCCACCGAGTTACTTCAGCATTTTGTCTCTATCTAAAGAGGAAAAACCGATGGTTTAAATTATATTTATTTAAATGCTAGAATTTTAACAGGTGAGGTGGACGATCTCAGGGCATGGATTGGTTCAAGTGACTGGGAAATTATAGACATAATAGAAATATTGCTGAAAGAAGGGCAAGACTAGCAGCTCAATGTTACAGGATACACATGTTACAGATACAATAGAAATGCTGAGAAGAAAGGAGGGGGTCGGGGGGGGGGGGTTGCCTTTTTGATCAGGGAGGGCATAACTACAGTGCTTAGAGAGAATATTCTTGGGTAATTATCCACTAAGGCTATCTGGGTGGAACAAAGGAAGGGAATTATCACTTTGATGGGAATATATCAGCAACAACTTTTTCTCGTAGATAACCATCAACACAAGAGCATCTCGCGGCTATGTGCTCAGTCCCCAGTTCTGCTCTTTCTACTCTTTCTACATATGATTGGAAAATAATGCGTAAAGATGAGTGAGAGTATAGGAGATGTATCTACCTTCATATGCCTTAGGAAGTCCAACACCTCAACCATAAATCAGACTATTCTCAAGACATCCCCATCAACTGTCCTAAATGTTCATATCTTTCGCCATGGTAAAAACAGAACAGTAATACTCAATGAGGACCCTGCCCAACTCCTACGTCTCCATACATAGATGACCGCTTTAATTTCTGAGGGGTCCGTTTCTCTCTATACCCACTTTCTCTTAATGTACATAAACTATCTTTGGATTCTCCTGAATTTTATCTGCAAGACCAATATCATGAGGACTGTATAAATAAAGCAAAATTGAAATGAGTGATGCTGAATTGGCATATTGTTCATATCCTTTTCAAATTTATTTATTTTTCCTCTATTTTAATTTACAAATGTAAAATTAGATTAGGGTTTTGTAAGTGTTGCTGCCAATTTTTGATATTATTCTTTGTCCAATCCTCTATCAGAAGTAGTTATTGGGGAAAATCACAGGCCATTGTGTGTTGCGTAGTATTGACTTGCCCTGTTTTTCATAACTGGTTTGTTGAAAATTATCAATTAATTAAGAATAAATAAACTGTCAATACCTTCGAAGAAAATCAGATGCATTGCTAACTTCCTGAATTTAGTATTTATTTATAAATAAATTGCACATAAGTACAATCATTTTCCTGGAACAAGAATTCAGTGTTATTTGTGCTGTCCATGCACATTGTGCTCACTAACTAAAGGGCCTGTCCCACTAGGCGATTTTTTCGGCGACTGCCGGCATCATTGACTGATACATCAAGTCACCGAAAAATTTGTGCCGTGACACGCCGTGATGCAGCGGTGACGCGGCATGATGACGTATGATGCGCAGTGTTTTTTTAAGTGTCGCAACATTTTTTTTGTCGCCGCTGGATTTTGAAATGTTCAAAATCTTTTGGCGACACTGATGTGATGCCGGCAGTCGCCGAAAAAATCGCCAAGTGGGACAGGCCCATAAAGCTTTATTTTCTGCTTGAATTGAAGACACTTCTGACTACATATTATGCAACAAAGGATTTTGAGTGCAGCATATAAGACTGCTCTTTGTAGCTGAAATAAAATTAATGCATTAGTCCACAATGTAAACACAAAGCAAAAAAATTAAAAGGAATGTGATGCACTGACACCGTTCTTTTTTTACCTGCATCTGTGAAACAGCACATGCTTTGGCCATCAAAATGATCTTGATCTTCGAACAGAATGCAAATCAATATCATGCCCACATTTCCTGAGCATTTTAAACTATGGTCATGATGTGAGGGCTTTTTCATTATAAATAGTGTAAAGGGGAAACATATTATTGTAAAGAAGCATTATTGTGCTGGGAATGTATAAACAGCTGCAAAGAATAGAGCAACATGTTCATAATGGAAGGTAAAAGCTCTTCATTTTTTGTTTCCATTGTCTTCCCTTCCTTTCTAAGCAACATTCCTTTCTTCCACTATCAATGGAAGATTCTTCTTAGTAAAATGAAGTGCATTCATTCAGCTTGAAAGAAGCTTTTAAACTTGCATTCAGTCCATGCATAACGGGTGGGTATGCTAGAGCACAGCAACTTTAGGAAGTGCAGTAAAGCAGTTTTCATCCCTCATGGATTGGAAATAAAGGTTTGTTTGCTATATGACAATCAAAGGTTTCTATATCAAGTTGCAAAGAATTAGATAAGTAGGCTTCATGACAAGCAGCTCATATAATTTTTCCTCCCTTGTCAATGCTTTCTCTTATTTTTCTTCATATGATCCTTGCCAGATTGTTCTCACACTCTTCTCAGCTTCTAAGACAGGCTTAGGCACAACCATTTGCTCAGATAAATGGGTTCCTTTGATTCGGTGGCAGCCTTCAGGAAAAAGAGATAATCCTGGATAATGTGGACACAGTTTTCATTTCTTGTCACCCAATTAAACTGCAATTATCCAAAGTGCGGGAGCAGAAAAAAACTGCTGAAAGAATAGAGGGAGAATGAGGATCTTGGCTCCGCAGGACCCTTTATAATGGTCACATTAGGCCAGATTTGTTCTATTCTAACAAAAAAGCACCATTCCACGCAATTGGCAGTGCACAGCAAGAGGTAGAACAGCTGCAACTAGTGGCTGAGAATAAGATGCCGGAGCCTGAGACACCTACAAGTACCGCACAACTTATTCCATTTTTTTTAAATACAAAAAAACAATTAATTTCACTTTGTGCAGGGTAGGGTTATACATTCTGTTATGTTCATTTCGTGTCTCCAATTCATTTCGTTGTCTCTAATTCATTTTGTTGTCTGTAATATGAGATAATGACAATAAATTGAATACAATACAATATAAAAATTGAAATTGAATACAATTAATATTTAAAATAAAATTATAGTAGTGATTTCATAAACTAGCGGTGATTAAATGAGATTTCAAAGATTGTATCGGCGAGAACATAGAACATAGAACAGTACAGCACGAGAAGAGGCCCTTCGTCCCACTATGTCTGTGCTGAACATGCCAAGACCATCTCTTTTCTACGTGCACATAACTCATATCTCTCTATTCCCTGCATATCCATATGCTTATCCAAAAGCCTCCTGGGAGTGCATTCCAGGTATTCACCACCCTCTGTGTAAAAAGGTTGCCCTGCACATCTCCTTTAAACTTTTCCCCTCTCACCTTAAAGTTATGACCTCTGATATTTAATTTTTCCATCCTGGGGAAAAGGTTCTGACTGCATACTCTATCTTTCCCTCTCACATATTTCTATCAGGGCGGCACGGTGGAGCAGTAGTAGAGTTGCTGCCTTACAGTGCCAGAATCTTGGGTTCGATCCTGACTATGGCCGCTGTTTGTAAGGAGTTTATACTTTCTCCCTGTGACCTGCGTAGATTTTCTCCAATATCACTGGTTTCCACCCACACCAAGGTTTGTAGGTTAATTGGTATAATGGTAAATTGTCCCTTCTGTATGTAGGATAGTGTAAATGTGTGGGGATTGCTGGTCGGCACGGACTCGGTGGCCCGAAGGGCCTTTTTAAATTGTATTTCTAAACTAAACTCAACTAAACTATCAGGTCTCCCCGTAACATCTGGTGTTCCAAAGAAAACAATCCAAGTCCTTCCTACCTCCCCCTGTAGCTAATACCCCATAATCCATGCAACATCCTGGTAAACCTCACCTGCACTCCTTCCAAAGCCTCCACATCCTTCCTGTAATGAGGTGACCAGAACTGCATGCAATATTCCAAATGCGGCCTAATCAAAGCCCTATAACGCTGCATCATAACATCCTGACTCTTATACTCAATACCATGAGGTATGATGGCAAGTATTCCATATACCACCTCTCCAGGCACTTTCCCCTGCTACCAAAGGAGAAGTAACAACTATCCCTAGACTTCCTTGCTCACCTCCATTCAGGGATCCAACAGCCCTTCAGGACTGGAAATACAGCATTCCAGACTATGGAATCTGAAGTGACAGAGGGAAATGTAAAAGAGGAACTGGCATTGCAGTATTGATCAAGAAATCCATTGTGCAATAATGAGGAAGAATATTCCAGGAGACCTTTCGAATGAGGCCATATGTTCTCTTTCTGACAAATGAGAATCATTGAAAAGGCCAGTGTCTTTCCATAAGGGTGCAAGATAGGGTCAACAAGTCCAGGGTGGCCTGGATGTCAAGATTGAGAGCTGGATAAAGAAAAAAGAGGAAATAAAAATGGCAGAAATCTGATAAAATCTGTATAAGAAGTGTCAGGGAGTAGTTAAAAAAAAGCAAAACTAGGAAGGCAAAGAATTGGCACAAAAATGGCAGAAATTGAATCCTGATACACGTATGAGGTAAAGTATTTTAGGAGGGCCATTAAGCATAGGGCATACACATTGAATGACATTGGAATCAACCCAGAAAGTCGCCTATCCCTCTCTTCCCCAGTTGAAGTTTCATCAGTTGAATTACTGCAGCACTTTTTGTTTTATTTTTGTAAATCAGCATTTGCAATTCCTTGCGTCACTTCTTCATGTTATTCAGTTCCCCATCAGGTTCCTAGTAAATCTTTCCCTTCTCACCCTAAACGTATGCCCACCGGTTCTTAATTCTCCTATATTGTGAATAAAAGCTGTTTGCATTCACCCTGTCTATTCCCCAATGATTTTATACATCTCTATGACATCGTCCTCAGCCTCCTGTGCTCCAGGGAATAAAGTCCTAACCTGCCTAATCTATTCCGATAGCTCAGGACCTCAGGTGCTGGTAACATCGTCATAATCTTCTCTGCAGCCTTTCCAGCTAAATGACATATTTCCTGTAACGGGATGACCAAAAACAAATCTCCAAGTGTGGCCTCAATAATGTCATAGAATTGCAACATAACATCCCAATTTCTTTATTCCAGTACCCTGATTTATGAAGGCCAGTATGCCAAAGGCCTTCTTTGCTATGCCGTCTACCTGTGCACCACTATCGGGGAGCTATGTATTTATACTGATAACCCTAATTATAACGGACAAAAGGGGGGAATAGTGCCCATTATTGACAATTGTCTGCTGTAATCGAGTAAGGTGGGGGGGGGGGGGGGGAATATGTACAGTATTGGAAAAACAGCCTATAAACATACACTAAACCTCTCCCACTCCCAACCTCTTCCTGAAAGATTCAACTTCTTCTGTTGGTGCACTGGCAGCTTCATCTTGAGTAACCATATTACCTATGCCATGGCAATTTCTAAACCACCATAGCCACCCATCACTAGCCAAACATCTTCACTTCCATGTGCCTGACTAGCTTGCCTGCTGCATTTTAGATTTCTACACCCCTGACATTTACACACCAAAAACATACTTGCGTGTGCCACTTGTAGACAGCTTCCTCAAAATACTTTTATCTTGCGCAACTCTCATCCACTTCCTTCCAACAGAGAACATTTTAGATGTTAAATCTACACTGAGTTTTAATGAAAATGCAATAACCTTAGCCTTTGCTTTTTGTATGTTTGACAGTTTTTTTTCCACATCATATTTGCACTACCATAGCACCAGCCTCCAACTTCTAAACAACCTATAAACAGCCTCTAGGGGCAGTAGAGTTGCTGCCTTACAGCACTTGCAATGCCAGAGATGAGGGTTCGATCCTGACTATGGTTGCTGTCTGTACGGAGTTTGTACGTTCTCCCCGTAACCGCGTGGGTTTTCTCAGAGATCTTCGGTGTCCTCCCACATTCCAAAGACGTACGGGTTTGTAGGTTAATTGGCTTGGGTTTGTATACTTGGTATACGTGTAAATTGTTCCTAGTATGTATCGGATAGTGTTAATGTGTAGGTATCGCTGGTCTCGGTTTGCCGAAGGGCCTGTTTCCGTGCGGTATCTCTAAACTAAACTAAACTAAACTAAGCTAAACTAAGCATCTTTATTAGTTGGAGTTTCTGGCTAGCACTGAGGCTGGCATGCTTTCTTTTTACACCACCACTCTCTCTGAAAGTTGAGGTCAATCCTGCAATGATAATTTAAAGCATAAAAGTGAGTAAACACTGTCAGCCCAGACCATCACCCAAACTAACCTCCCTGCTATTGACTCCATCTACACTTCATGCTGCCTAGGCATGCCACCAGCATAATCAAGGACAAGTCTCACCCCCAAACCCTCTTCTTCTCTTTTCCATCAGGCAAGAGGTACAAAAGTGTGGAAACGTATACTGCATACCTTCAGATTCAGGGGCGGTTTTCTTCCCAGCTGTTATCAGGCAACTGAACCATCTTATCACCAACTAGAGAGCAGCCATGACCTACCACCTACCTCATTGGAGGCCCTTGGACTATCTGAAACTAGCTTTTCACTGTACTTCGGTACACATGACAATAAACTAAACTAAAACAACTAAAACTTAACATTGTGAGCAGACAACAATGCTCTCTTTGAGTAGTGATAAACACAGATTGAGAGACTCCAACCATCCTATGCTCCCGATACGAACGAATAGATGCCTCAGTTACAACAGATTTTGTCCACTATAACTGAAATATGTAATAAAGAGGATAGACTGTACTCCTAGATCCCTCTACTTTACAATGCTCACAATTTACTGTGATTCTTGCCTTGGCTCAACTTCCAAAAATGAAAAAATGATTCCCCAGATAATAGTAAACATATCAGATATTAAAGTGGTAAGAATAGACACTATGGTTCATCTGTCAAAAGGCCGATCACAGCTGCCACAATTTCCTGGCCCAGTTATGCCCATTCTTGTTGGTTTTGAATCCCAGATAAACATCTCTAGGCTGCGTACATGCATTTTACTTCATTTTTGCTGGACATTATAATTCTATGCCATGCTGACTACCACCCTGAAGACCTTCAAATGTTCCCCTTTAGTTTAGTTTAGAGATACAGTGCGGAAACATGCCATTTGGCCTACTGGGTCCACGGCGACCAGCGATCCCCGTACACTAGGACTATCCTATACACACTAGGGATTATTTATAATTTTTATCAAAGCCAATTAACCTACAAACCTGTACGTCTTTGGATTGTGTGAGGAAACTGCAGCACCTGGGGAAAACCCACGTGGTCAGAGGGAGAACGTACAAACTCCATACTGACAGCACCCATTGTCAGGATCGAACCCGGGTCTCTGGCACTGTAAGGCAGCAACTGTACCATTGCACCAGCATGCTGCCCTAAATGCACTTTAGTCATCGCAGGATCATTTGTCAAATAGTGTCCAATAACTATTTTACTGCTTAAGATACAAAGCAGGACAGTCCCAAGTTCAATCTAGACTGTTCTGAACAACTAATGTAAAAGTATTGTGTCTATAGTTATTAGTTAGTTAATTTAGTTACTTTATTTATTATCACATGTACAGAGTTACAGTGAACTGCTGATTTGAATGCCAGCCGGGGTAGAAGATTGCAACCTTCATGTGGTCCGCCCTGTTTCGACTAATGCAATCAACTCGACGTGCACAAACAGAAGATCAAATAGAACAAGTTGTCCTTCAACTTTAGGCTGTGCACGCTACACGAAAGAAGAAGAATGCCAGCCAGTTAAATCATACTGTACATGAGTATGATAGATCATCTACTGGAACAGAAAGAGAGTCACCATGATTCAACACCATCTTGCAATTTCAAATCCTCTGAAAAGTCTGATCTCGGCCAAGACGTCAGTCATAAAGTCTTACAGCATGGAAACAGGCCCTTCGGCCCAACCTACTCACACAATATGCCCCATCTGCAATACTCCCACCTGCCTGTATTTGACCCATACCTTTCTAACCTATCCAAATATTTTTAAAACATTGTAATATTACTTGCCTCAACTACCTCCTATGGCAGCTCGTTCCATATACCCACCATATTTTATGTAAAAGAATGGACCCTCAGGCGCCTTTTAAATCAGGCCCTTGAGTCCTGGCAACATCCTCTTAAATCTTTCCTGCATCCTGTTCAACCTTCCAGGATATATGCAATTTCCTATATTCTCCTTCCAAGGCTAGTGGCCTGGCAGCATCGGATTGATGATGTGGACGTCAGCCTGGCCCAGGCAATACTCCTTCCAATGCTGCTTGACGCAGATGCCACAGGGTTAGATTAAACCTTTTCACATGGCTGCAGTAGGGCATGTTCTACTAGCTGCTAGCAACGTCCACCAACACCATGACCAGCAACCTGCCTAAACATGCTGTCAGCAGCTCCAGCAATCGCACTCCGCTTCCATGCACCAAGGTTGCCATATTCTGCTTCTCAAGCGAATCATGGAAGATTAGGGTGCTTTTCAAGAGTGCAAGAGGTGATATAGCCGCCGACTTTCCCCTTCACCTTCCATTGTCACCATCTTGGAAGATCAATTAGCTTTGTAAGTAGTCACAAGATCAAGTGTATTTTTAAAAAAGTTGAGATGGGTTACCTATTTTCACGTGTCATCCAGTGACTTCTGCTGGAACATGTTCATCTGTTCAGGGCAGAAATGGTCTTGAATGATGTTCCTCCACCGTTAAATACCCAGCTGGCTCTCACCTCCTATGTCATGCATAAAGAAAAACAATTTGATTGCAATATTCCACATTGAAAAGATCTGCAGGATTGTACCCTGGCACATCGACAGGCAAGGTTTCGAGAGAAATGAGCCAAACACAGGCAGGTGGTACTATGACAAATGGGACGTCTTGGTCAACAAAGGCAAGTTTCCGAAGGGTCTGTTTCCATGCTGTAAGACTATGACTAAGATTCTATAGGCTGTTTGCCCTGTTCTCAATCACAATCAAAGGAAATCGTTTGATCTGCCATGAATTTCTAGTTACTTATGAATTAGTTTCATAAAAAATGTCAACATTCATGTACATGAGGTCCTATTGTATTTTTAAAGGCGTGCTGACATTATTATGACCTATCAATTTATTTTGCACCACATATAAAATGGGATATTTTCATAGGAATATTTCAAAATATACGATTTTTTTAAACCCTTACATTAATATCAATCTGTCTTCAGAACTGTAAAATAAATATATTTTTAATTACTTTAAAAGTGCACTTTTTGCTACCTAGTTTGATGCTAATGATAACTCTTTAATATGAATGGCCGTTCAGCCACAATTTATACTGCTGGGTAGTTAAGATTATCGTGGATTGATGTCTGTAAGCAGTAGTCATTGAGAAAAGAAAAAACTCTATCAAAGAGATTGCTGAATCTTTGCACAAACTTTCCCTTGAGCTCAGATGAGAGCATGGTTGTATTGGCTCTCCCTACATCTGCATGCAACATGTTTTGAAAGCACTGGCAGGATAGTGCTAACTGTGGCGCTCATCTTGCAGTCGGTTCAGAGTGGCACCAAATATTGGCAGCTATGCAGAGCCTACGATGCCATTGTAGACCATCCACCAAGTATGGCTGACTTCAAGGATCAACCAGGTACCAGGTAGTTGCTCATGCATGCCCCTGATGGCCTTCTAATAACTGTCAGAATATATTTTCGCTATTTCCACACACATTTGGCAGAAGCTTAAATGAATACAAAATTAAAAGTTATTTAAAAGTAAGAATTTAAAATCGTTATTTAACAACAGGGTGATACTTTTCTCCACAAATATTGAAATAAAGAAAGACAAAAGTCTAAACTGAACAAATCTTGTATGAAGATCTGTGATGCAATACAAATGAATAGAGCTCCGTTAGATGTGTCAATATGGTTGGTATAAAACTATGGTGCCAAGTACGAAGAGTATACACTGCTCCTGTTCAACATCATACAAAATGTCCCTGCACTTGATATCATATCTAGGGGCAGAACAAGAGGTCAATTGCATGTCCATCAGATCTCCAGAATATCCTTAACTTCAGTGCTGAAATGCAGAAGCCCAGATTAGCTAACCGATAGTCCACTAAAGACTCAGCACTTAGTTGTTAGTGTGTTTTAGCAACTTGATTCTACATATTAAAATTTCAGCAAGGTTGTACTGGAAAATGAAGTGGTTAAATATCATACCACTCCGACTATATTATCTGATATATAATGCTGTACTTTTCAAACTGTGGAAATCATGATTAAATGGAAATAACATACAAATCACTATTGGATTTCCATAATATTTATACACATCAACTATTAAATGGTCACCGCAGCTAAAATTTAAATTATCTATTTTCTTGTGTTATAACTTCAAACACCACTTTATCATTTCCTTTGTAATTGGCTGTGAACTCGTTTCAACCACATCAATGTTTCCTTTGCATTCAAAGGGGAGATTCTTTTCCTTTACCCATTTTAGTTACAATTCAACAATAACCAGTAATGACCTTAACATGTTTCAAAAGTGCAAGCCAGTTTATGATTGAACTGGGAGGTAAAATGATCTTAATGGACAAATAAATGGGAAGAGTACCAAATAATTGCATGGGTTCAGTGGGCTTGTGATAAATGAAGAAACTTTAAATGTATCTGAGATGTATTATCACAAGCATAGCCATGGGCAGGTTTTATACAGCAGTGAAGCAGCTGGGCCCTGTGAGATGGTGCTGATAGGAGTGGTACTATCAGGTGGCAGGCCGGGTAATTACAATGCTCTATTTGAACTGCAATGGTGATGCTGCATTTGATAAGCAGAGAATAATGATGAAAAAAAGAGCAGTGAGAATGCAAAGCTAAATGGTGGGAAATAGTCTATCAGTCTCAGCCCTAAGGGAGTCTGTGGGGACGTTGAGCTATCTTCTGCAGTTCTCAACCAGAAAAGAAAGAAAGACAATTTTGCCTTTGTTGTTCTTTTTGTTGAATTTACCCCTAATGGGATTCTGGCAAAAATTTGAAGAGGAAACATTGGGATGTGAAGCGGATGTAATTTATGACAATAATTGCTTGGCACAATGTAGGTTATGACACAAATATTCTTATAAATATTACATGATTTCATGGAATCTCAGGTTTGAATCTTAACTCAGAAAAGATCAGGTTGGATGTATCATGTCTGAGTTAAAACTCTAAAGATTTTGGAACAGGAACCAGCTTACCTGAAACCTGGTTATTGTGGAGGTAGGAGGAGAGATGAATGGCCAATCCACTCATGGGTAGTGGGTTGATTATTAATTATTGTCATTAGGATGTCAGAAGTCAAGAGTCAAGAGTGCTTTTTGTCCCAGATAGAACAATGAAATGCTTACTAGCGGCTCCTTTCTATTAATAATTATTCTATTTTTAACCACAGGTGGTTGAATTTCCAGGCCTCGGGAAACCTGGCAGCTCAAAGTGGACATGAAGAGATAATTCACAATTGCCTTCACAGCACTGCATTTGGATCAAAGTGAGTGACCAGTTGTGCAGCTTCTAATCTCTATAAACCAACCAGTAACTGTAAACCCTTTCCCCAAAATTGTCAATCGTATCAAATTGAACAGGACTTTCTTTATTTCAAAGCAGAATTGCTGTCCCATCAATAATTGAAATGGAACACCCTATTCCCCTTGTAAATTTCTTGAAGAAAGAGCCAATAGCCAGGACCTTATAGTCAGTGGAGAATGCTGCCTTTCAAATGCAGTGCTGTAAAGACATTTGTGAATTAGCCCCTCATGTCCACTTTAAACTGCAAGGTTTTCTGAGGCCTGGAAATTCAACCACCCACGATTAAAGATAGATTTATTATTAATAGACGGGAGACATCCTAATGATAATAATTAATAACCAGCCCACTACCCACAAGTGGATTGGCCATTCATGTTTCATCCTACAACAATTGTGACATTTTCCTGTCAGCGGAGAATAAGTTCCTCACATCTAATTTTTTTTAAATTTAACAATTACAGCTTGCAGTGATCCTCCCTGCAGGGACCATGAATAATCCCTGATGACTACTCCAGGAAGTGTGTTCAACTGCAGTTCTTCTCAGACCGCATGGATCCATTAGAGAGGCAGGACGACTTGTTGAAGAACACACAGGAGGCAGGGAGTGCTATAGATGATACTTCAGGGGGTGGTCACATCAGGCAGCATCTTCAGAGGGAAATCGACAGATAACGTTTTGAGAGGACCCTTCTTCAGACAAATGTACCACTGAGGGCAACGCACTCTCAGGGGAAAATGGCAGCAGTGACACCATGACTGGCTCTGTTGTATAACAAAGTCCAGCAAGCAATAATGATAGGGGCATTTCTGTGGCCACGAACAAAACTCCAGCAGGGTACGTTGACCACCTTGTGGCAGGATCATAGATGTCTCTGATCATACACATTACATTTTGAAAGTGGAGGCGAACAGCCAGAGGTAGTGGTCCACATTGGTACCAACAGCATATGCAGGTGCAGAAATGGCCCAGCAAAGAGAACTTAGGGAGTCAGGTGGAAAGTTAAAGAACAGGACTTTAGGGTGGTATCCCAGGATTTCTCACTGTGCCATGTGCTTGTGAGGCAAGAAATAGGAAGATAGTGCAGTTAAATGCATGACTAAGGAGCTGGTGCAGGATGGAGACCTTCGGGTACCTGAATCATCAGGCTTTTTTTCCAGGGAACGTAAGACCTCTACAACAAGGACAGGCTTCACTTAAAATGGAGGGGCATCAACTTCTTTGCAGCGATGTTTGCTAATATTACTTGGGTGGAGTAGCATGGCAAGGGATTTGAAGCCAGACTAGCAGGTCACAAAATGAATGGTTTGAGGGGAAGGGGGTGTTAAATAAAGTATGTGGTTCACTACCCCGTAAGTAAATCTTACAAGAAGGTTAGTCAGGGCTAGGTAAATGAGCACGGTGTGACTGATGGGTTGAGGTCTGCCTATTTCAATGTAAAGATAAAATAGATAAACTTTAAACCTGTACTGGTGTATGGAACTTAGGATGTTGTGGCCATTATAGAGTCCTGGTTGTCAGAGGGACATGACTGACGTTGCAGGGTTTCAATGGTTCAGATGTGATCATGAAGAGGTGGAGGAGTTGCGTTGTTAACCAGGGAGAATGATGAAGCTGCACTCAAAGAAGATTTACTTGAGGATCATCCACTGAGGCAAAAGATAGATACAAAAAGCTGGAGTAACTCAGCGGGACAGGCAGCATTTCTGGAGAGTAGGAATGGGTGACGTTCGGGTCGAGACCCTTCTTCAGCCACTGAGGCAATATGGGTTAAACTCAAAACTGAGAAAAGGGCTGTCACTATGATTGGGTAATACTCTCCCAATTGCTAGCAGAAGATAGAGGAACAGATATTTAGGCAGATTAGGAAACTATGTAAAAGAATAGGGAATATTGACATTGGCATAGATAAATTGGGCTGAAGGGCCTGTTTCTGTGCTGTATGACTATGACACTAATACAAGGTTTACTGTTGCTACATAGTGTTGATAGGCACATGAATGGGCAGGGAATATGATATGGATCATGTACAGGCAAATGAGTTCAGTTTAACTTATTTGGCATCATATTTGGCATAAATATTGTGGGCCAAATGGCCTGTTCCTGTGCTGTACTGTTCTATATTCTGGGATATCTATGGCTGGACTACCCCTGGAGGACAGGCACAGTGAACTCTGGCACTATCTGCCTATCCCTCCTGGCAGCCACCCATTTATCCGGATGAACTTTTACTGTAACCACCTCCCTGATATTCCTTACTGCAACGCTCTCTGCCTCATGTTTACTCCTCCAACTGATCCATGCAGTTTAAAATTTAAGGTGCTGTCCCACTGTGGCGACTTAATCCGCTCGAGGGCACTCGCCTGGAAAACCTCGAGTTGGATCGACCGTCAGCGATGAAACCGCGAGCTGGATTGATCGACCGCACACACACACACACACACACACACACACACACACACACACACACACACACACACACACACACACACACACACACACACACACACACACACACACACACACACATCGCAAAGGTGGGGGCCAGGGAAAGCAGGGGAATGCTGTCTGAAATTCACACCCGCTATGAAGAGAAAGGTAAAAGACGGCTGCACAGTGTACGTACGGTAAGTCCTTTAGAGAGCACGGAGGGGAGAGAGAGGGGGAGGAGACACTTTTAAAAAGCCAGACACGTTTAATAAAGTTTAGCGGGCATTTTACCTACCGACCGGTTTTCCTTGGTCCTGAAAACTCCAATGAGCCAATTAAAATTCCCGGTCAGCGAAGGAGATTGCCTACGGCTGCCCTCGACTGCCTGTAACTACATAGCGACCCCACTCCACTGCAGTACGAGTTATAAGAACCATGCCGACCAATTATTACTTGCGGAAACATTTTCAACATGCTGAAAAATTTTCCGCGCTCTAGCTGAGGCCGCGAGTATGCGGGAACTACCCTCGAGCATGAAGGAGAGATCCAGTGACCTCATAGGACCTCCTAGGACCATGTGTCGACTATGCTGCAAGTTTGAGTTGAGGGCAAACTCTTCTAAACTCGCAGATTAGGTCGCTGCAGTGGGACAGCCCCTTTACTCACAACACGTGTAATTGTGTAATTGATCAAAAAATAAAGGGTGTGAGGTGGTCGCAGTTGAAAGAAAAGTGGGAGGAATTGATCATATATTTGGAGAGTTTCATGTTTTGCAATTACTTTGCAAGCAGTGTGTAATTGATGGAGTGATGTTCCAAGCGGTCTGTAATGGCACAGCAATGGGACTCTTGCATTTGGACTCAGAAAGTAATAGTTTCAAGCTACTATCAAAAAACTTGAACCAGATACTCCAGATTGATACTTCAGGACAATGCAGCATAGCTGGTTTTAGCATTAATAATTATGGATGAATAATCTAATTAGTAAAAGTATCGGAGCAAAATAAAAGCTGTTTTGTATTCTTCAACTGCACATCCAGTGTCTAAATGAGCAAGCTCTGGTGTTTAGCAAATGGAATTAGTCCATCAAGCAGCAGAAAACAAACTAAATATCTTCATAACGCCTTTGAGCCAAATGAACATTAGAAGCGACAAAAGCTAAGCCGGTGAATGATCTTCATCATGCATGCAACGTTTAACTATCCAGGCAATATATACAGAATAGTACACATAGATTCCATTCATATACTGCAGCCAGTTTATGCGGTTAGACATATGGAACAACCTGGCAAACATTTCAGTTAATTTTAATTGAAGTAGCTTGAAATCTGGATTTTTTGCCTGCTAGCTATAGATAATATTTACCATCCATTATTTGACCAGATGTAACACACTTAATCATCTGGTTATTATTCAATTGTACTTTATGACAAGTAACATCACTTAATTATTTAGTGGTATATATATTTTCTGATTTATAAAACACAAGTAGGTATTCAAAATATCGGGCATAATCAACATTTTAGGAGAGACCAATGTTTATCAGTTTACAAGAAAATGCTTTCATGGCCACTCCCTGGTGCAACAGAAGTGGAAAATATTTACATTTTATTTTAAATTACTCTGCTCACTTCAAACTAGACATATAGAGTTCCTGATAATGGTAACTTTGGACTGTCAAGGTTTAAAAAAGCGGAAGCACTACATGAAAATAGCAACAAAGGAAGCAGGTAAACCATCAAATGTAAGTGGAAACACTGATAATCGCACTATTTAGAAAATACTCCCAAAATAATTACTCTTTCACTCAGCTTATCATAATTATCATGCTTTTGAAGTGGTTCAAAAATGCATATTATTATTTAGAACTTTTGTAATTCATTTTAAACTTGATGCTGCAACAAACGCCTGCAGAGAATTCCTCATGTTTTCATTTCAAAAAACAGAAAAGGAGATAGTTAAATATTTCCTTTTGTTGTAAGCAATTTCCTTTAAATGGCTGATATGATCACAAAACTGGATGTATATGAAAGCCTGTCACGCAATTTACAAATGAAATGCCAGTCTTTGAACTTTGTGGAGCTGGCACTGTAACAATTCTTTTGCTCCAGGAGTTCACCACGCCTCCTCCATCAAAGACCGGGACTAAGCTGCTGGGACAAGCCTGAGATCACCAGCATCATCGCACATGCATTCCGACAGTGAGGTATAACACCCCCATGTGATTTTCTTACCACTGTAAATAGAATAAACCATGTGGGTTCACCCTACTGTGATTGTTGGTGTGGTCACTGCCGAATCTGGTAATGTCCCCAAAGCCACAGTCCCTATCATTGCCCTAAATTTATCTGCCTTACACATCAAGCCTCTTGGATTAAAATAAATGCTGTCTATCAGATCTTCCTTGCTTCCTGTCCTGTTCCTGCCTCTCCTGCCTGCTGGATTTACTCTCTTTGAATTCTATATTTAGTTGAACATTCCTCTTTGCCACACTACTACTTTTGGTCCCATCCCTCTGGTGGACTAATTCTCCTGAATATCTGCAACAAATCTTTATGCCAGTATATTGGTCCTTTTCCAGTTCAGATGCAACCTGCCCTTCTTGGTCAGGTCCCCTCTGGCCTAGAAGAATTCCCTTTGCCTCAAGAACTGGAATCCCTCCTGCCAAAACCAGGTCACGTATTCATTTGCTCCGTCTTTCCATTCCTGTGCTCACTGGCACGTGGCACTGGGATTAACCCAGAGATTACAGCCCTTGCGCTCCTGCTTCTTAACCTTCCACCTAACCCTTATTTTTATAACCTATGCTGTTGGCAACAATGAGTACTAAACCTTTGGCTGCACACCCTCCACTTGAGAAGACCTGTAACTGCTCAGAGCCAACCTTGATCCTGGTATCAGGCAGGGAGCATACCATCCTGGATGGGCACAGAATCTCCTATCCTTCCCTTAACTAGCAAGACTCCTATCACTACAGCTCTTCTGGTCTCCACCCTTCCACGCTGTGCTTCAGAACCAGTTGTTTTGTCACAGCTGCTGCTCTCCTGTGAAAGGACATCTCCTCAACATTATCCAAAACAACATATTTTTTCCTGAAGGGAGTGGCCACTAGGGAATCCTGCACTCCCAGCCTACCTCCTCCACCTTGCCCAATAACCAAAGACCTGCACCTTTATAGTGACCACCTCACTGAAGGTCCTCTCTATGTGGCTCTCGGCATCATCACTGAGTCCAACCACAGCTCCTGTTGTTTAATGTGGTCAGTCAGGACCTGCAGCTGGACACATGTCCTAAAGACATAATCACTGGTGACATTGGCAGGTTCCGTTACCTCCCACATTCAAGAGGAGGGGCATACCACTACCCTCACTACCATCTCTAAATGCACTAAGAATACTGAGAAAAGTTAAAGATCTTACCCTACCTTATCGCTGCTCAACCTGCTCATCGAAATCTCTGTTGACAAAGTTTCAGCATTTTAATCTAAAACACATCACTTCAACTTTAACACTGTCACTCTCAAAATGGTCACTACACTGTAACCCAGCTCTTAAACAATAGAACAATTGAAGTGTACAGCACAGGAACGGGCCCTTCAGCCCACACTGCTTGGACCGAACTTGATGCCAATTTAAACTGATCTCATCCGCCTGTACTTGATCCATATCCCTCTATTCCCTCCATTTTCATGTGCCTATCTAAAATCCTCTTAAACACATATCATATCTGCCTCCACCACCATCCCAGGCAATGCATTCCAGGCCTCCACTACTCTGTGTGTAAAAATACCTGCTCTGCACATCTCCATTAAACTTTTCCCCTTTCACTTTATAGCTATGTCCTCTAGTATTGGATATTTCCATCTGGGAAAAAGATTCTGTCTGTCTACCCAATCTATGCCCCTCATAATATGATTTACTTCTATCAAGCCTCCTCTCGGCCTCTGATGTTTCAGAGAAAACAATCCATCCACCAATCTCTCCCTGTATCTGAAACCCTCTAATCCAAGCAACCTTTCTTAAATCTTAGCTCCAAGATCCACTCACTAGGTTTGTTAGGATCTAAAACAAGTTGACAAGCAAGAATGTTAGAGGGGATCTGAGGATTATATTTTTCACCCAGACAGTGGTTACAATCTGGAATGCACCGTCTGAGAAGTTAATGGGAGTAAGTACTCTGACAACGTTTCAAAAGTGTGTGTGGACGAGAAATTGAATCATTAGGACATGAAGGGCCTTGGACCAAGTGCTGGTAAATGGAATTTGAACAGAAGGATACTTGATGGTTGGCATTGACATTCTGAGCTGCATGACTCTACAACACACACGGATTGTCCCTTTTATTTCTAATGATCAGTATGTTTTTCCTGGAAATTCCTTAATTCCTAATGTGTTTGCTACTGGAATAAGAAAATATTACGTGTTTGAAACATTTTCTTATCTTTATTCATAGTTTATGTGTAAAAATATATTTAATCTTATGAACGGAGGTAATGGGAGAGCGGGGTTTAACAGCGAGAGAGAGGGGGCAGATGCGAATGGTAGACAGGAGGAGAGACTGGACCGGCAGAGAGATATTCTCGGCCGCAGAGCTGCTGCGTGTGTACAGACCTGCGTTTCATCCGTAGTCAGGATCGAACCCGGGTCTCTGGCGTAGCAAGCTCTGTTGAATTGCTACTGGACCATCGCCGTCCCCTCCCGAGTGTCCCATCATTGTCCGGGGGTGGCCGGAGATGTCCGGAGTGACCCTGGACTGACGGGACACTGGCACAGAGCAGTGGCGGCCCCAGGCTTACAGCCAGCGCGGAGAAGAAGCGCAAACTCCAGCTCAACTCTGCTCTCGAGGAATCCGTTTCCCGACGGGCCGGGGACCGACAGCTGAACCTCTCACATAATCCAGTGGCTGTCGGTTAACCTTCTCTGTGCCGGCGAAAGCTGCACACCAGTCATCAACGGGGATATACACAAAATGCTGTTGTAACTCAGCGGGACAGACAGCATCTTTGGAGAAAAGGAATAGGTGACGTTTCGGATCGAGACCCTTCTCCAGAGATGTTGCCTGACCCGCTGAGATACTGCAGCATTTTGTGTGTCTCCCCATTGATGACTGGTGCATGGCTTTCGCCAGCACCGAGGGGCTTAACGGAAAGCCACTGGATTATGTGACAGGTGCAGCTGACGGTCCCAGGCCCGTCGGGGAATAGGTTTCTCGAGAGTTGGAGCAGAGTTGAGCTGGAGTTAGTGCTTCTTCTCCACGCTGGCTGTAAGCCTGGGGCCGCCATTGCTCCAGGACGGTGTCCCGTCAGTCCAGGGTCATCCCAGACACCTCCGGCCACCCCCGGACAGAGATGGGACACTCGGGATGGGACGGGAATGGTTCAGTAGCAATTTAATAGCACTTGCAGCGCCGGAGACCCGGGTTCAATCCTGACTACGGATGAAACGCAGGTCTGTATATACGCAGCAGCTCAGCTGCCGAGAATGTTTATCTCGAGTAACCTATGACCTGGGCATGCGCAGTTGAAATACCGAACTCGTTTATTCAGGTGTATGGCATGTTTAGTTTAGAGATACAGTATGGATACAGGCCCTTCAGTCCAGCAAGTTCATGCTGACCATGATAACACTATTCACTCTGGTTATATGATATCCAACTTTCCCAACAGTTCCTGTATACTAGAGGCAATTTACAGAGCTCAATTACCCTACAAATCTGCATGTCCTTGGGATGTGGAAGGAAACCGAAGCACCCAGTGGAAACCCAAGTCGTCACAGGGAAAATGTGCAAACTCCACACAGACAGAACCGGAGGTCAGGATCGAACCAGGGAGTTTGGCGCTCTGAGGCGCAGTAGCTATACCAGCTGTGCCACTGTGCTGACCAAATAGTACTGAAACAAACTGGCAGAAATCACATGCATCAAAATATTGCCCCTTGTTTTCCAGGGAGGTTGAATTTCTCGACGGTTTTATCTATTATTGCAGTTCTGATGAAAATCTATTTGAAACAACAGCTGTTACTCTTTCTACAAATTGCACTAGATCTTCTGAACATTTTGTGCATTTTCTTGCTTTATGCTTCAGATATATTTTACAAAATGTAAACATTGAGATATTAAAAATGCCTGGTGTTCATGGCATTCTCTCCAACAATCATCAGGAGAAAAAAGGGGAAATAATTGTGAAAGAACATTTTATTTTCACTAAGATTTATTTCAACATAATTACAGTATTTCCCTGAAGCCTATGAAAACAATAGCTTCTATTTTTTCATGCCACACACTATACTTAATTTATATTCTTGGCATTTAGAATGTGATCAGTTTGAAGGAGTATGATACAGCCCTTGGGTATGTCTTTGTGTTTTGCTGGGCATGCTGGAGAGTTCGTGCATTATACTGCAAATATAGCTATCGGCCGTGGTTTCAAAAACACCAGCAGCTCACAGTGTATTGTAACCAACACAGAATCTTAAACCTAAGGCTAATATTGCTGACATATGACTAGTTTGAACGCGATGTAAAAAGAATGACCTAGCTAGAATACAAACCTTCATCCTATAAAAGATGTGTAGAGCATCTGGTGTAAGAAGCAAGTCAGATTTAAAACGTGGGCTGATAAAGTAGTTGGGTAGAAATACATAGGTTTTAAAGCAGCAAATCTTTTACAAACAAATCACAGTACGTTCAACGGCCTTTTGACAAGAGTTTTATTTTGTCTCTTTCAACAAGCATATGTGGATCCTTGACAGACAATTTTGTGTAAGTCTGCACTCATTTTTCTTTCACATACATATTAGAAAAGGGGTTAATCATTTTAGATTTGACTTTGACAAATGGGGTGCAATGATGAGTCTTTATTCAATAGGTTAAATGTTTGACGTTTTCAGCCTTTAAAAGATTTGTAAAATCTTGCACAACTGTCAGAATTGTGCAGTACCCCAGTCCAGTTAACCTGGAAAAGTATATCTTCATAGTTTTATTCCAAAAGTTACTTATATTTTTACAGTTCATAAAGATGATACTTCACCTTGGAAAATGTACAAACAATAGATCACATTACAGCCTTTAGGACATCCAGAATTTTCTATTGTTACTTTGTTCCACATACCTTTTATGCTTTCATTCTACTACATTCCAGATTTAATTATGTATCAATGCTATGTTGGCTTTTAAGTCTTTTCAACCTTGTTCTTTGTATCTCTTTCCTGTTGAAAAAAAAGCATAAGTGAACCATCCAACCCTTCGAGCCTTCTCTGCTATTTTTTCAAGATTTGGGCTGATTCATTTTCCTGCACCTTTCTCTGGATTCACTTATTGATCAAAAATTTACTGTACCAGGTACAGGCCAAGTCCAAATAACTAAGTGAGGTGTCTTACCTAACCCCAGCCACATTGAAAAGGATGTTGGAAGACAGTGACAAATATTGTACAATTTTTCTTTCAAATGTTGTACCTGTGGCCAGAATTTGGTTAGAATACCCACACATACAAGGGTTAAGGATTTTCAAACTTTCAATAAATTGTGATATTAACAAAGGAAGTTTATGGTGGAGAGATCGGAGCAGATAATGTAAAAAGACAACAGCAAATGCTTTTACAGAGGGTGTAAGTTTATTCAAAGTGGATAATTCTGGAGATTAGGTCCATTTGGTGCTTACTAGGACATCCGCATGTGCCATAGAATAAGGAAAGGTATTGGCAAATGCATAACCGAATGAATCTAGTACTTCATGGCAGCACATATCCTCAGAGGAAGACAAAACTCTCATCTCTCATTTTGTCAACTGAATTTGGAAAAGAATAATGCTATGATCATAAGGATGTAGATTTCAGAAACTCAAGAATGACAGGGAACCAAGTTCCTTTTGTTGTGTTATGATCTTCAATATATGGATAGAGATTAAACAGAGAGGTACAGGTTTGGAAACATATTGGATAGTGCAACCTTCTTGTGTGTAATTCGATGATATTTTATTCAAAGTCTGTCAAGTTAATGCCATCACAGAGTTAATCCTGATTTACGTTCCAGTTACCGATTTATTTTCCAGGTCCTCTGTGTGCAAGATATGGATATGCAATGGTGCTGCCAGGCATATGCACTGATGCCAGCTGGCTTCAGCACAGATTATGATGTTCATTGTGAAAACTGTTATTCATCTAAGAGGCCTATGAACAGTATGTGTATTTTACATTGAAGCAAGTATTAACTGAAGGGTTTGCATCAGTATTAATTAAAGGATTCTATACTTATCAGTACATCCAAGATATCTTCTGGGTATGTTCCCTCATAAGTGATTTTCAGAAGAAAAAAACCTCACCTGTATCTACCTATCACTTGCCAAAGTGAATATTGCTGTATTTGATGTTACCATTTAATTTTCCTCTCATTTCCACTAATTTTCTCTGACCCATTCCCAAAGACAAAGATTCATGATTTATTATAGTCCATAAATGTGTTGAAATACTTTTCAAATACATGGGGCAAGGCAGAGAATTGTTCACCTGCAGCAAGGGTCACAAGCAGCATCAGCAGTGAAAATCATTTAATGACCTTTAATCAAAGAGAATGAGCATAAGCAAACATTCTATATGATCTTTATGGTCTTTATACCATTGCCACACACTGGGTAGTACATTTAGCAATTGAGCAGATGAGACCATTCTATTTTTCTTAAGCAATCCAGATCAAATGAAAATCCCCATATGGAACTAATATTCAAAATGTTGATCAATGTATGTGGACATTTCTTATGAGTAACAGTAACCAAAAACCATTTCTAAAGTTCTCCTCACATGAAAATTAGAATGTGTTGGATTAAACAAAGATATGTCCAGAGGATCTAGTTTACACTAAAGATGTGTGGCCTTCTAGGTTAAATGGACACTGTAAGATTGCCCATCATGTGTAAGGGGTGAATGAGAAAATGGGATAGCAGAACCAGTGTGAATGGGGATCAATGGTTGCTATGGTCTCGGTGGGCTGAATGGCCTATTTCCATGATACATCCTAAACTAATCACGCCAATTTATATAAAGATCTAGTGGCTGCCAGGAATTCTTTGCAGTGAAGGAGGTTAATATGATGGGTGCAGCAGTTGATGCTGCTGCCTCACACAGCTCTTATATATGGAATTTGCAATCACCCCATGACCCTGTGGGCTTCCACCAGTTACTTATGTTTCCTCCAACATCCCAAGGTCATGTTGGTGGGTGTATTAATCCGCTCATGTATGTAAGGGCAAAAATACGCAAAAGGGGAGTTGAGGGAAATTAGATTGATGGGATTGATCTTGGGTAATCAGCATAGACCTGATGGGCTGAATGGCTGAATGGCTCCTTCTGCGTTATTACAAGAAATTACGGAACCAATATCAACTTCAAGCTAGGTTACACAACATTTGAATTATAAATACAAATAAAAGGAGAATGAATAGCAATACTTAATATAGAATTGCAGCAAGTGGCTTTATTTAAGGACCTTATCTTTCAATCAACTTTTTCATCCTAAATAACAACCTATTTCACTGTTAATTCATCATTGACTAATCACATCCATTAGAATTGTGCATAAGTGTCAATAATTCAAGATTATAGGTTTTGTTTTGTGAGGAATGTGTTGCTCCATTGTCAACACAGTGTCTTTTTGTTAACAGCCATTATATAACGAATGTCCCAGTGTACTCAAGGTTCTTGCACCCGAGGCTTGATTCTACATGTTTGTCTCAGTTTACTGTCTGAATATAAATAGTTTGCCAATTCTGAAAGCCAAAGCTAAAGAGGGATTGAGAGTGGTCACTCTGAAACATTTCTGAGCAAACACAGCAGTTGTTTGCAGTATACAGAGTTTTAAAGTACTAACAATTACCAAGTGATTTCCAGTATTATCAAAAGGAATTTGACAGAAACTGCAGACAGAAAAAAAATTATGTTACTCCAAATTTAGTTAAAGAAGGAGGTTTTAAAGTATGTATGGAAGGAGGAAAGTTAGATAATGAAGAGGAAAGCCTAAGGGAGGAATTCCAGAATTTGGTGCCAAAATATGTGAAAGCACAGCACTAATGTGCGGTACCGGAAATCATAGAAATACAATAATCCAGCATTTTAGCCATGTGGAATTCAATTAGCAGCCTACATTTTACTAGAACTAAACCATGTAATAATCTGGGATAGATCTGCATAAAGGCATCATAGATTCAAGTTGATAGCTGGCAACATATGTGGATAGAATGGTAAAGAAGGAATACAGCTTGTCTTTATCAGTCAAGACACATAGTAAGAAAATAGGAAGTCATGTGCAGTAATAGAGTTATGCTACATTTGAGGTATTGTGTGCCATATACCATGCCCTCCATAATGTTTGGGACAAAGATCCATCATTTATTTATTTGCCTCTGTACTCTGCAATTTGAGATCTGTAATAAAACAAATCACCTGTGGTTAAAGTGCACATTGTCAGATTTTAATAAAGGTCATTTTTATACATTTTGGTTTCCCCATGTAGAAATTACATCAGTGTTTATACATAGTCCCACCATTTCAGGGCACCATAATGTTTGGCACACAGCAATGTCATGTAAATGAAAGTATTCATGTTTAGTATTTTGTTGCATATCTTTTGCATGCAATGACTGCTTGAAGTCTACGATTCATGGGCATCACCAGTTGCTGGGTATCTGCTCTGGTAATGCTCTGCCAGGCCTGTATTGCAGCTTTAGCGAGACAGGCAGGTTGAGTTAAACAATTTTTATTGTTGAACAGAAAACAAGAAAATAACTCAGAAACCACGTGCCGGGTCAGCTACCTGTATAATAGCTCCTGCTACTGGGAGGAGCGCTGTCGACTGAGGAGAAAAGCCCACAAACCAACACCTGCGGTCATGTGATGGCGTCAACCAATAACGAGGGTTCGTACTTCCCCAAGCCACTAATAGGTGCCGCTACACAACCGTCTTTAGCTTATGCTTGTTTCGGGGACTAGTCCCCTTCAGTTTTCTCTTCATCATATAAAAGGAATGCTCAATTGGGATCAGATCGGGCGATTGACTTGGTCACTCAAGAATTTACAATTTTTTAGCTTTGAAAAACTCCTTTGTTGCTTTTTTGTTTCACAAGACCTTATTCCAGAACTGTGGCTGCTCTTTTAAGTACTTCTTGGCAAACTGCAACCTGGCCATCCTATTTTTGCACCTTGCAGTGTAGCCTCTGTATTTCTGTTCATGAAGTCTTCAGCGGACAGTGGTCATTGACAAATCCACACCTGACTCCTGAAGTGTTTCTGATCTGTCAGGTGTTTGGGGATTTTTCTTTAATATAGAGAGAATTCTTCTGTCATCAGCTGTGGAGGTCTTCCTTGGCCTGCCAGTCCCTTTGTGATTAATAAGCTCACCAGTGCTCTCTTTCTTCTTAATGATGTTCCAAACAGTTGATTTTGGTAAGCCTAATGTTTGGCTGATGTCTCAAACTGTTTTATTCTTGTTTCTCATTTTCATTATGGCTCTTTTGACTTTCACTGACACAACTTTGGTCCTCATGTTGATAAACAGCAAAAAAAGTTTCCAAAAGTGATGGAAAGACTGGAGGAAAGACGAGGTGCTGAGAGCTCTCTTATACCTACATTAAGGAGGAAATTAAACACACCTGAGCAATTACAAACGCCTGTGAAGCCATGTGTCCCAAACATTATGGTGCCCTGAAATGGGGGGATTATGTGTAAACACAGTAGTAATTTCTACATGGTGAAACCAAAATGCATAAAAGTGGCCTTTAATAAAATCTGACAATGTGCACTTTAACCACATGTGATTTTTTTTCATTACAAATCTCAAATTGTAGAGTGCAGAGGCAAATAAATAAATGATGGATCTTTGTCCCAAACATTAAGGAGGGCATTGTAACAGGATGTGGAAGCTTTCAATAACGTGTAGAAGAGGTTCGCCGATATATTGCCTGGATTGGAGGTTGGACAAACTTAGATTGTTTGTTTCTGGGACATTGGAGGCTGTTAGAAGTATACAAAATGATGGGCGGTTTAGATATGGTGAACCGTCAGAATCTTTTTGTGGTAATATTAGGGAGCATAGCTTTGAGGTGAAAGAGGGAAGGTTCAGATGGGATTAACCACAAATGTTTTACACAGAGGATGGAAGGTGACTGGGATATACTGTTAGTATTAGCAGATTTGTAGGTGGCACAGTGGCACAAGTGGGCAGCACAATGGCAGATTAGTTGCCTTACTGCGCCAGAGACCCGGGATAGATCCTGACTACGGGTGCTGTCTGTGTGGAGTTTGTATGTTCTCTCTGTCACCACGTGGGTTTTCTCCGCGTGTTCCGGTTTCTTCCCACATTCAGGTCTGACAAGAGCTAAGGGCATTACCAGAGCCCCCACACACCCACAATATGGACTGTTTACACTGCTGAACTCTGGTAGGAGGTACCGCAGCATGAAGAGCGGGACAACCAGGTTCTGCAACAGCTTCATCCCCCAGGCCATAAGACTATTGAACTCACAATCAAACCGATGCCAGAAATTTCTTATACATTGCCACTTTTAAAAACTTTCCTACATATCTATTTTACAGAACTATGTACATGAAGCACTTTTTATGGACACACTAAGCACTTTTACTGATCGCTTGATATAAATGTTATATTCTGCTGCTACTTTGAAGAGTCAATGCAACAAAATTTTGTTCAATGTGCAATGTGTCTATGTGTATACCTGAATGACAATTAAAGTTAATCTATCTATCTATCTATCTACATTCCAAAGAAGTGCAGGTTTGTAGGTTAATTGGCTTCTGTAAATTGCCCCTAGTGTGGAGGATAGAACTAGTGTACAGGTGATCGCTGGTCAGCGCGACTGAAGGGCCCGTTTTCACAATGTATCTCTAAACTAAACCAAGGTAAAATATCAAGTTTTGAGAAGCATTTAGAGAGATGCATGGACAGACAAGGAATGGAGGCATATAGACCATGTACAGGGAGATATAATAGTAAGATTAAACGAGAACTTACCAGTTTGAAGTTTGATCTGTATTTTATGAGGAGTTACGTTGAGAGATTATGTGAAGAGCCCGCTCAGCACGCATGCGCGGCATACTTCAAAGCAGCGGTGTGGAATCACAGATAGACACAGTTATTGATGTAAACATAGTAAAGACAAGGAGACATCAGTTTATCAGTTTGACACATATTATTGAGGGTGGGAGGGGAGGGCACGTAATCCCTCATCGTAACTCCTCATAAAATACAGATCAAACTTCAAACTGGTAAGTTCTCGTTTAATCTTACTATTTTACTTCGGAGTCACGTGAGTGATTCCGTGAAGAGTTCAAAGCTTTGTGATTTCAAACCGTGTAACAGTTATTACTTCACGCACTGCCGAAGTCTTTGAGGGAGGAAGTGTGTTATCGTAATCAACCAATGAATCTGTTTGTAGAAAAACACAATGGTATTTTTTAACAATAGCAACAAAGAAATTAAATTGCTCCCCTGGGCTTAAATTAAATATTTGCAGTCTGTAAAATCTTTCCTGCAAATAAAACAGGTTTTGCCAACTGCTTATTATAAAATTTCTGAACGGTCTTTGCCCCTACCATCCTGCTGTAGCCAGGATGTGGTCTATAGGCACGTCCATTCTTTTAGCCGTCGACGTGGATGCTGCCCTGGTGGAATCAAATTTGTACATGTTAGTGTTTATCCCAGCAGTTTTTAGCACCTGCTTGAGCCATCTCGCAATGGTTTGGCTCGTCACCCGACCATAAGGTTTTTTTATGACTGACCCACAAGGCTTTTCATCTCCCTCGAATATTTTGGTTGTGTCTATGTAGGATAGTAGGTGGGTCATGGCACATAACCGTGGTTCTGGCGGGTAAGCCCGGAATTCCACGACTGGATTAGGTATTCCTGGTCTGCTCTGTTTGATCAGTCCCTGGATAACGACAGAGATCTGGTCTGGAGCTGTGAGCATGCTGTCAGGGGGCGCTGAACTGTGCGCGGCTGCCCAGCCAGCAGCTGTCTGTCTTTTCATCTTTTTTTTTTTTTTTAGTTAGTTAAAGTGTTTTTGTTTCTGGAGCTCTAGACTTTTTTATGTGGGGGGTGGGGGGGGAGGGGGGAAGGGGGAAACTACCTTTCAGGGTCCCTACCTGGTCGGAGAGGCAGCTTTTCTCCGGGCTGCAGCTTCGACCCGTCCTCGCGGCCTACCAGCGGGCCTGGAGCGGCGTTTCCTGTCGGGCACCGCCCAGAACCACGGCTTCGGCAGCGGCACAGCGCTGGAGCGCTATCGTGGAGCGGGCGATGCCTTGCCTGGGTCGCCGCGCTGGAGCTCCGGTGAGCTGAAGACCGCCGAGTAAAACATTGCGGAGCTGCGGGTATGAGGAGCGGCCAGCTGCGGGCGGCGGCGCCGAACTGTACATCGGGAGCCTGGGATCTCTAGATGAGATCGCCAGTAGTGGAGCTCCAACCGGCGCGGCCTTGTTGGCTTCGGAAGCCGCGGCCTCCAGTACGGAAGCGGCCGTTCCAGGTGTCCCAAGCCACTGCGAGGATTCTCCCGACGCCGGAGCAACATCACCCGGCGAGAACGGCCAGGAACATCGGGCCTCCGTAGAGGCAACTGTGGAGGCCTCAATAGGCCCGACTATGGGTGAACTGGGGTTGGGGACTGGACATTGTGCCTTCCCTCATGGTGGGAGCCATTGTGGGGGGATGTTCTTTATGTTTAAAACTCTTATTAATGTTATGTTTGTATTCCTTCTTCATGTGCTGCATTAGCAAGAAGCATTTCACTACACCTAGGTGTATGTGACTAATAAATAACCTTTGAACCTTTTAACCTGTCTAGTCGCAATAGGTGTAGTGACTGGACCCTCTGTGCAGATACAAGTGCCATCAACATGAGTGTTTTGAGCATAGATTGTTCCAGGTTGAGGGATCTGGCTGGTGGCCATCCCCTGAGGTATGTCAGGACCACACTGACATCCCATGTATGGGTGTAGTTTGACCACCAGCGGGTGGGACCCCATGGCCTGTTGTCCTGGAGCTGGTTTTAAATAGACAGGCAGGGCACTTCTAGCTGTGTTGATGGCTCTGTAGCTGAGTCCTTCATCGTGGTGAAGGTTCGCCAAGAATTCCAGTACGTTGGTAACTGTAGCGGTTGAGTAGGTGATCCCTGTATCCAAGCAGTACTTCTCCCATTTCTTGATGCTGGACAAGTGCTGTTTTTTTAGTGGATGTTCGGAGGGATGCTGACATGGTGTCGACGGTTTGTTCTGATAATCCCAGTCCCAGAAGTGGTTTGTGCAGAATCTGCAACCCAGGAGTTTGATTTTTTCATGGCACGGGTGGCTTGTGCCCGACACTGGGTGTTAATAACTCTGGGTCACTGGGGGATACCATCGGAGTTTCAACAACCATGCCATGGAGTTTTGGGAACCATGGCTGCGTAGGCCAATTGGGTACTATCAAAATACCTGAAGCAGAGTCCATTTGTATTGTGCGTAGTCCCCAACTGATGAGGCAGAAGGGAGGAAATGCATAGAAGAAGAATTTCCCCAATCCAGCGCGAACGCATCTACCTCAGGGTCTGGTTCCCAAGCGACATACATAGGTACCTGGTGATTTAGCCTTGATGGAAATAAATCAATATCTGGCGTGCCATATTGCTTGATAACGATTGCAAATTTTTGGGGGTTTAACATCCTTTCGATGTTGTCATTAAATTTACGTGACCTGGTGTCTGCCACTGTATTTAGCTTACCTGGCAGGTAAGTTACTGATAGCCAAATATGTCTTTCGACACACCATTGCCAAATTGTGTTGACCAACTTGTCGCATGATACCGATTTTATGCCGCCCATATGGTTAATGTAGGCCACCACCGTTGTATTATCTATTTGTAACCGTACATGCAAGTGATGCATATTTGTGCATATGCATTTAAACCATAAAAGTCACCCAACATCTGTAGATAATTAATGCCCAGTGAAAGTGGTAACCATGACTCTGGGTTAGTCCATCTACTACTTGTTAGTGATTGGCTATATTTAAGAGGGAGTTATTCAATTCAATTCAATTCAATTCAACTTTAATGTCATTGCACAAATATTGAGTATGGGTACAACGAAATGCAGTTTTGCGTCAGTCCGTAGTAGTGCAATATAGAAATAAAAAAAATAAAAAAAAGAGGATACAGAATAATAAAAAAATACAGAATAATTAAACAATGGGGACGGAGGGACCGGAGGAATCTATCGGCGGGACTCCGAGTTCAGCAATGCGACGGTATGATTGTAGAAGCTGTTCCTCATCCTACTGGTACGAGACCTGAGGCTCCTGTACCGCCTCCCTGATGGGAGGAGGGCAAACAGTCCATGGTTGGGGCCCTTGTGGCTAAAGGGATCAGGGGGTATGGAGAGAAGGCAGGTACAGGATACTGAGTTGGATGATCAGCCATGATCATATTGAATGGCGGTGCAGGCTCGAAGGGCCGAATGGCCTACTCCTGCACCTATTTTCTATGTTTCTATGTTTCTATGATAATAGGTTGAAATTATGCCAAACGTTTTTTGCCCACCACTGTAGTTATGATATTGCTTCAGTGGGTAACTTTGCTCTTTGTAAGTTTTGACAGTGCAAAGGTCCGAATTGTGTAGCCGGAAATGCTGCTACCATTTTCCCAATTACTCTGTTACTTGTCGAATAGTTGGGAGTACGTGGACCATTAATTGTTGCATGATTGTGCCAATTCAACAGTTTTGTCTCTTGGCAATGTTACAGTCACGTAGACTGAATTAATTGTGAAGCCCAAGTAGTCCATTATTGTGGATGGCTTCAACTTAGATTTATCTGGATGTAAGACAATCCCAGGGTTTCGAATAACTGTTTGGTAGCTGATACAGCTAACATAGTCAATTCCATGGTCTTGCCTATTTTTTTTTTATTTTTTTTTTTTTAATAAGATATCATCAAGATATGCCATGCAATATGTTTTTGTCTTGTGAATATTGCCAGAGCTGGTTTTAGTATATTGGTGAATAATCTTGGGCTGATGTGAAATCATTGGGTAACGCTTTAAATTGCCATAGCTGCCCCATCCAGGTAAATTTCAGGTATCTGCGATGACCCTTGTTAATGGTACTAAATAGTAAACATCTTTAAGATCAATGCTTGCCATGAAGTATCCTTTGGAAATTAGTTGTTTGGCAGTAACAACCGTTTCCATTTTGAAATGTATATACTTAACAAACATATTTAGTGAAGTTAAGTCAATGATGATGCGACATCCACCATCTTTTTGGGTTTAGTGACGAATATTTGATACGAATTCCAAGGGTTCATGTTTCCCATGATACCCTTTGTAATTAGTCTCACCAGTTCAGCTTGTCCCTCTCGTTTCTTTAACGGAGAGGGAAAATACCCTCTGGGGTAAATGTTTGAACTGGTGGCAATTTTTCTAGTATGAATTGTATTTTGTATCCACTAAAGCCATTGAGTATATACTAATCACTCGTGATAGACTCCCGTGCTTCTTAAAACAGGTGTAATCTCCCCCCTGTTAGTATTAAGCCCCTATTTTCTATACGTTGGTAGGAACCAGACCCACCTACCTCCATGGTTATGGGTATTCTTCTGTTTCCTGCCGGTCCAACGAGTCTTGCACGTTGTCTGACATGGTGGTGATGTTGGGGGGGTGGCGCATTTTCCATGGGGCCTGCTCTGGGCCCTGGCCTGAAAGGCTTACGGGATTGGCATGCAGTCCCCGAGCTTTCACCAGTACCATGAGGTAGACCCTCCTGGTGGACGCGTTAGTGGTACTGCTGACTGGTTTACGTGTGGTGCTCATTCCAGATCCTGCCCTCTTGCACCGAATATTTTGGACACTTCGTCCAGTTTTTTAGGCTTGGTTTGGTAACTTAGCCAGACAGCAGGATCTGTGGTTGTGAGGTCGGCGTTCTCACAGTCCTGTAGATTTTTTTGAGTTGAGGGCAGGTTTTATAACTTCCTGAGAAGTTGCGGAACACTGCGAACAGTAGGGTCAGGTGTTTTGCCATACTACCCTGACCCTCTGGAAAGAGCATGCGAAAATGATAACCGACGTCAGGGATATCAAATTCATTTTAAGATATTTGGGTTTTTAAAAGCTATGCTCAATGTACCCCCCAATAACGGTGGGCACTTTGAGTAAATGCAATTTAGGGGAGGCGTGATGAAATCCAACACCTCATGACTACCTGTCTTGGAGAGGTTTTTTGAAAAGAACAGGTAGTAAGCTGGCCGTCAGTTGAGACTGAAAAGCCATCTCGCTAGTGGTAGAGCCACATAGCGGCCACACCCAGCAGCTCTTCCTGATCCTGTACCTCAATCATACTCCCGATGTTGTTCAGCCAGTGACCCCTCTTCTTGACCAGCCCAGCTCTGGTTCCCATCAATCCCTCGACAAGGGAGATGGCCAGTGCTGTTAGGCACTGGAGTGGAAGTGTTAGCTCCCTTGGCGGACTTGCCCCTGTTCCTGAGGTAGTCTCGCTGGAGTTTTTAGCTCCATGACCTTCCTCTGGCTTGGAGAAACAGACACTCGTGTTTCATGTTTGAAGTGCTCCATCTTCCGTGTCTGTCTCCAGCCTGAGGTTGGTCCTGACCTTGCTGTTAGAGGCTGTCTGCCGTTTTCGGGCGGCATTTCAGCGGTTCTCGGGCGGCGAGTCTCCTTGTCGGGAGTCTGCAGGGGTGCCGGCCGGTTTTAAATTTCCCTCCAGTCCGCACTGGGCATCAGCGTAGCACCCGTGTCTGTGGACCGCAGCGTGTGCAGTCCCGTTGCCGCCTCTCCCCCCTCCACTGTCGGCTCCTTCCCTGGAGTCGAACGGGGGCCGCTTCCCTCTGCTGCTGACTCCCGATGTGCCGCTGTTGCACTGCTGGCGTTAATGCCGCGCATGCGTGCTGAGCGGGCTCTTCACGGAATCACTCACGTGACTCCGAAGTAAAATTAGCTAGTTTCGCATCATAGTCAGCACAGCACAGATATGGTGTGCTAAAGGGCATGCTCCTTCGTTCCACCTGTAAAGGGCACTGGAGATAAGCTTTTGACTCCTGCATATACTCTAACACCAGCTGGGCATATCCATCATAAAACTAAAGCACCACATGAAAACTAACAGAAAGCACTACTGACCTATTCAAGATGGGTCTGCGTCTGTGCATGACCTCTGGAGTGTTTCCAGCAGTTTCTGATTTAATTTTGCACCATACTTTTGCATCCTATACAATAGACAACAGGTGCAGGAGTAGGCCATTCGGCCCGTCGAGCCAGCACCACCATTCAATGTGATCATGGCTGATCATCCATAATCAGTACCCCGTTCTTGCCTTCTCCCCATATCCCCTGACTCCGCTATCTTTAAGAGCCCTATCTAGCTCTCTCTTGAAAGTATCCAGAGAATCGGCCTCCACTGAGGCAGAGAATTTCACAGACTCACAACTCTCTGTGTGAAAAAGTGTTTCCTCATCTCTGTTCTAAATGGCTTACCCCTCATTCTTAAACTGTGGCCCCTGGTTCTGGACTCCCCCAACATCGGGAACATATTTTCTGCCCCTAGCGTGTCCAGTCCCTTAATATTGTTATATGTTTCAATAAGATCCCCTCTCAACGTTCTAAATTCCAGTGTATACAAGCCAAGCCGCTCCATTCTTTTAACATATGACAGTCCCGCCATCCCGGGAATTAACCTGGTAAACCTACGCTGCACTCCCTCAACAGCAAGAATGTCCTTCCTCAAATTTGGAGACCAAAACTGCTCACAATACACCAAGTGTGGCCTAACTAGGGCCCTGTACAACTGCAGAAGGACCTTGTTGCTCCTATACTCAACTCCTCTTGTTATGAAGGCCAAGATGCCATTCGCTTTCTTCACTGCCTGCTGGACCTGCATGCTTACTTTTATTGACTGATGAACAAGGACCCCTAGATCCCGTTGTACTTCCAACTTGACAAAAAGTAGATAATAATCTGCCTTCCTGTTTTTGTTACCAAAGTGGATAGCCTCACATTTATCCACATTGACTGCATCTGCCATGCATCTGTCCACTCACCCAACCTGTCCAAGTCACCCTGCATTCTCATAGCATCCTCCTCACAGTTCACACTGCCACCCAGCTTTGTGTCATCTGCAAACTTGCTAATGTTACTTGTAATCCCTTCATCTAAATCATTAATATATGTTGTGAATAGCTGTGGTCCCAGCACCGAACATTGCGATGCCCCACTAGTCGCTGCCTGCCATTCTGAAAGGGACCCATTAATCCCTACTCTTTGTTTCCTGTCTGCCAACCAATTTTAGATTATATTATATTAGATTAGATTCCTTTATTTGTCATTCAGACCTTTCGGTCTGAACGAAATTTCATTGCCTGCAGTAATACATATAATAATAAATAACAAAACACACAATAAACACAAATTAACATCCACCACAGTGAGTTCACCAGGCACCTCCTCACTGTGATGGAGGCAAAAGTCTTAAAGTCACTGTCTCTTCCCTCCTTATTCTCCCTCTGCGCTGAGGCGATCCAGGCCTCCGATGTTGTTACCCCACCGGGCGATGGTAAGTCAGTCCCGCGGCTCAACCGAGCTCCGCAAACAGGACGGTTCAAGCTCTGCGGCCCGGGGTGGTCGAAGCTGCCGAAGATGCCGCCCTCCAGTCCAGCGGACGCAGCTGTTGCCGTGGGAGCTCTGGAAAAACAGGTCACCAGCCTATGACCTGCGAGCTCCCGACGATGTCGTCCACTGGCGTCTTACTATCCGTCAGCACTCTACCCCCCAATACCATGGGCCCTAATTTAGCTCACTAATCTCCTATGTGGGACCTTATCAAATGCTTTCTGAAAGTCCAGGTACACGACATCCACTGACTCTCCCTTGTCCATTTTCCTAGTTACATCCTCAAAAAATTCCAGAAGATTAGTCAAGCATGATTTCCCCTTCGTAAATCCATGCTGACTCAGACCGATCCTGTTACTGCTATCCAAATGTGCCGCTATTTCATCTTTTATGATTGACTCCAGCATCTTCCCCATCACTGATGTCAGGCTAACTGGTCTATAATTCCCTGTTTTCTCTTTCCCGCCTTTCTTAAAAAGTGGGATAATATTAGCTACCCTCCAATCCACAGGAACTGATCCTGAATCTATAGAACAATGGAAAATTATCACCAATGCATCCACGATTTCTAGAGCAACTTCCTTAAGTACCCTCTGATGCAGACTTTCAGGCCCTGGGGATTTATCAACCTTCAGTCCCATCAGTCTACCCAACACCATTTCCTGCCTGTGGATTTCCTTCAGTTCCTCTGTCACCCCAGATCCTCTGGCCACTAGTGCATCAGGAAGATTGTTTGTGTCCTCCTTAGTGAAGACGGATCCAAAGTACCTGTTCAACTCATCTGCCATTTCCTTGTACCCCATAATAAATTCACCCTTTTCAGTCTTCAAGGGTCCAACTTTGGTCTTAACTAATTTCTTCCTCTTCACATACCTAAGCTGGGGGGCAGTGTTAGCTGTGTGGAGGATGCTAGGAGGCTGCAAGGTGACTTGGATAGGCTGGGTGAGTGGGCAAATGCATGGCAGATGCAGTATAATGTGGATAAATGTGAGGTTATCCACTTTGGTGGCAAAAACAGGAAAGTAGACTATTATCTGAATGGTGGCCGATTAGGAAAGGGGGAGATGCAACGAGACCTGGGTATCATGGTACACCAGTCATTAAAAGTAGGCATGCAGGTGCAGCAGGCAGTGAAGAAGGCGAATGGTATGTTAGCATTCATAGCAAAAGGATTTGAGTATAGGAGCAGGGAGGTTCTACTGCAGTTGTACAGGGTCTTGGTGAGACCACACCTGGAGTATTGCGTGCAGTTTTGGTCTCCTAATCTGAGGAAAGACATTCTTGCCATAGAGGGAGTACAGAGATGGTTCACCAGACTGATTCCTGGGATGTCAGGACTTTCATATGAAGAAAGACTGGATAGACTCGGTTTGTACTCGCTAGAATTTAGAAGATTGAGGGGGGATCTTATAGAAACTTACAAAATTCTTAAGGGTTTGGACAGGCTAGATGCAGGAAGATTGTTCGCGATGTTGGCGATGTCCAGAACAAGGGGGTCACAGTTTAAGGATAAGGGGGAAATCTTTTAGGACCGAGATGAGGAAAACATTTTTCATACAGAGAGTGGTGAATCTCTGGAATTCTCTGCCACAGAAAGTAGTTGAGGCCAGTTCATTGGCTATATTTAAGAGGGAGTTAGATGTGGCCCTTGTGGCTAAAGTGATCAGGGGGTATGGAGAGAAGGCAGGTACAGGATACTGAGTTGGATGATCAGCCATGATCATATCGAAGGGCCGAATGGCCTACTCCTGCACCTATTTTCTATGTTTCTATGTTTCTAAAGAAGCTTTTACTATCCTCCTTTATATTCTTGGCTAGCTTACCTTCGCACCTCATCTTTTCTCCCCATATTTCCTTTTCAGTTATCTTCTGTTGCTCTTTAAACGTTACCCAATCCTCTGGCTTCTCGCTCACCTTTGCTATGTTGTACTTCTTCTCTTTTATTTTAATACTGTCCCTGACTTCCCTTGTCATCCACGGGCGCCCCTTACTCCCCTTGGAATCTTTTTTCTTCTTAGGAATGAACTGATCCTGCACCTTCTGTATTATTCCCAGAAATACTAGCCATTGATGTTCCACTGTCATCCCTGCTAGGGTATCTTTCCAGTCAACTTTGGCCAGCTCCTCCCTCATGGATCCATAGTCCCCTCTGTTCAACTGTAATGCTGACCTCCGATTTACCCTTCTCCTTCTCAAATTGTAGATTAAAACATCATATTATGGTCATTACCTCCTAATTGCTCCTTAACCTCAAGTTCCCTTGTCAAATCCGGTTCATTACACAACACTAAATCCAGAATTGCCTTCTCCCTGGTAGACTCCAATACAAGCTGTTCTAAGAATCCATCACGGAGGCACAATATAGTAAACCAAATAATTTTCAGCAAACAGGCCATGCTTTGTGAAACAAAAATCAAGTAAATCTGCAGAAGCTGAAAATCTAAATAAAACAGAAAAAGGTTGGATACATCAGCAGGCCAGGCAATATCTGTGCAAAGATGGCTTTAAGGTAAAAGTGCAAAGTTTAAATTAGATATGCCAGCAGTTTGTTTTTGCATAGAGTGTCATGAATGCCTGACATGTAGGTATGTTACTGGTATTTAAAAGACTTTTGGATAGGCATATGGATATGCAGGGAATGGAGGGATATGGATTATGTGCAGGAAGATAAGTGATGGTCTTGGGATTATAGTCAGACATAGTAGGTTGAAAGGCCTCTTCAAACAACTCAATCGGATTTGTAATATGATACGATATGACACTATACGATACGATACGATTTAATACGATAGAACTTATCCCAGGAGGGAAATTGATCTGCCAACATTCATAAAACATAAAATACATAAAACATGAAATTAAAGTGACGAGTAGAAAGGATTGGGGATGTGCAAAGATTGGGGGGGGGGGGGGGGGGAGTCAGTCTACACCATGACAGAAGGGGTAGGCAGTGGCGGACTGGCCAGGGTGTCAGCTTGCCCGATGGCAAGTGGGCCCCTGATGAAGTGGGCCCCCTATATCGTGGGCCCCTGATGAAGTGGGCTCCCTTTGTCTCCTGGCAACCAATATTTTTTGACCCAGTTCGCCACTGGGGGGAGGAGTTGTACAGTTTGATAGTCGCAGGGAAGAAGGACTGTACTGTATGGCAGCTTGATGGAGCCAGTCTGTTGCTGAAGGTACTCCTCTGGTTGCCCAGTGTTTCATGGAGAGGATGAGCTTTATTGTCCAAGATGCTCCGCAGTTTGAGGAGCATCCTCCCCTCCAAGACCACCTTCCACGAATCCAAATCTGTTGGATCTCCCATGTACAAAACCATGCTGACTATCCTGAATCAGCCCTAGTCCATCTAAATCCTTGGATATCTTTTCCCTCTGGCAACTTTCTGACCCTTTTAAATCATTGATATAGATGACAAACAGCACAAAAGTTAGTCTCACTGGCCTGTAATTCCCAGGCTTGTCCCTGCAGCCCTTCTTAAAGATAAGCACACCATTTGCCACTCCAGTCTTCTGGCACCTCACCCGTATTTAATGATGACTCATAAAATCTCTGCTAGATCATCAATTTTCTCTCTAGTTTCCCACAGCGTCCTCAGATATATCTTCACATTTTTCTATGTTGTATTCCATCTTCCATGTAGTTGCCAATTTGGTTAGTCAATCTAAATCTCTGTGAAGCCCCTTTCCATTCTCTTCACAGCCACACCACCATCTAATGTTGTAGCATCACCTGCATGGATCTATTAGATTTAATCCCTGCATCTGAATAGCTAATATAGATTGCAAACAGCTGAGGCTCCAGATAGATTGGTGTAGCATATCAATAGTCACACACCCAACATTTAAAAAAAAATCTTACTCTGTGTACATCTGTCATTTAATTAGTCCTCATTTCACACCAATATAAAGTTCTTATTTTCTAATCTTTCTCAATAATCTCTAGTGTGGCACCTTATCAATGATCTTCTGAAAGTCCAAGTGTCCTGTATCAACTGCTTTGCCAATATCTTTTGTGCTATTATAACTTCCAGCAATTCCAATAGATATGTCAAACATGATTTCCCTTCTATAAATCCTCACAAACTCTGCTCAAACCGATTACTGCTTCCTCAATAATGGTATCCAGCATTTTTGCTGCAACTGTTTTTTTTTAAATATGAAGAACATTATTCTGGCCATGCTGTTTATTCTCTAAAATTAATGAACTGAGAAAAAATATGCCCCTGAAGCTGAGTAAGTGTTCTTCTCTGTGAAGCTACAGACTGTTTCATATAAAGATGGGCTATTAGATGGAATTTAGCAGGAATCATCTGTAAATGAATTTGTTCCAGCAGTTTATAATTTCATTTAAAATCCATGATTAGATTACTGCTTTGTAATCTCTACCCTATTCTCCGCCTGACATCCAAGGGGATTCATAATGGCTTAATCAGGGTGAGGCCTTAAAATATAGATTTTTTAATCAATATGATATAAAATTAAGCTGAGCTTTGATTTTTATCTGAATTTCACTTTCCCGATACAGAGTTGCGAAAGGATTTTATGTCTGGGACCGGAATAATATCGGAAAGTTATCAAAAATTGCAGTACGTTCTTGATCGGTTGAGCAGGTAGGCTGAGGAATGGCTAATGGGGTTTAATGCAGAGAAGTGCGAGGTATTGCATTTTGGGAAGTCTAAGGGGGAAGACCTACACAGTGAATGGCAGGGCTCTGGTGAGTGTTGTAAAGGGATCTAGGAGTGCAGGTACATAGTTCCTTGAAAGTGGTGTCACATATGACTAGGATGGTCAAGAAGGCTTTCAGCACATTTGGCCCTCATCGGTCAGGGCATTGAGTGTAGAAGTTGGAACAGTATGTTACAGTTGCACAAAACATTGGTGAGGCCATATTTGGAATATTGTGCTCAGTTTTGCTCACTCTGTTATCGGAAAGATGTTGTTAAGATGGAAACGGTGCAGAGGTGATTTATAGGGATGTTGTCAGAACCCGAGGGCTTGAGCTACAGGGATCCTGGCATGCAGGAAGATGAAGGATAACCTTATAGATGTGAATAAGATTATGAGGGAAATAGGTAGGGTAAAAGCACAGAGCCTTTTACCCAGTGTAGGGGAATCAAGACCCTGAGGATATTGGTCTAAGGTGAGAGGCGTGAAAGATTTATTAGAAACCTGAGGGGCAACTTTTTCACACACAGGATGGTAGGTATATGGAAGGAACTGTCAGAGGAGGTAGTTGAGGCAGTTACTATCAGAACATTTAAAATACATTTTGACAGATACATGGATAGGAAAGGGTTGGAAGGATATGGGCCAAACTCAGGCAAGTGGGATATGTGTAGATGGGGCATTTTGATCAGTGTGGATGGTTTGAGACGGAGAAGCAATTTTCATGCTGATTGACTGACTCTAAGCTAACTCATTTTTAAAGTAATGTAATATTCCTACAAAACAACAAAGAAAAATGTTAGGTACACAAAAATGCTGGAGAAACTCAGCGGGTGCAGCAGCATCTATGGAGCGAAGGAAATAGATAACGTTTCGGGCCGAAACCCTTCTTCAGACAATGTTTGTTACAATAACAATGTGTACCATTTAGACTGCATGGTTTTAAAACTAAACTTTTATTTCTGTTATGAGGTCGAAGACTTACCTGTAGCCAAATTAGTTTAGCATTTTAGTTTAGAAATACAACGCGGAAACAGGCCCTTCGCCCCACTGAATCCACGCCGACCAGCGATCCCCATGCACTAGAACCATCCTACACACTAAGGACAATTTTACAATTTTACCAAAGCCAATGAACCTACAAACCTTTGGAATGTTGGAGGAAACGGGAACATGGAGAAATCCCATGTGGTCACGGGGAGAATGTACAAACTTCATAAAAGATAAATAAATGTCCATAAATGTCAGGTCCCTTTACGTAAGAAAGGATATAATAACATTTGAGGGAGTCTGAGGGAGATTCACTGGGCTATTAAGAGAGGCCAAGCAGCCTGGATCTATATTCCTTGGAGGAAACTTGAGTTGAAATCCAAGATTTATGGTGTGATTTTAAAATGGCACGTGTAGTCAGGATCGAACCCGGGTCTCTGGCGCTATAAGGCAGTAACTATACTGCTGCGCCACCATGCCACCCTTAAACATTACTTAAACATTAATTAAACATTGCAATCTGTGGCATTTATATTTGCAATTTATAGGTGCTGTCCCCTTCCATCTATTGTCCACCCCCTGTTCCTTTCCACTTATAATCACATTTCTCCTATTTCCATTCCCCCTGTGCTGTTCCACGTATATTCCTTCCACTGGCTTCACATTCGCACCTCTTCTATCCTTATCTAACACTTTTTATTTCTGGCTTGTATCTCTGGCTTGTATCAACCCTGCGTCTCCCGACGCCTTTATCATCCCATCAATTGCCAGGCTTTATCCTGCCCCCACCTCTCTTCTACCTTTCTCCCCTCCCTCCCCACCACAATCAGTCTGAAGAAGCATCCTGACCCGAAATGTCACCTATCCATGTTCTCCAGAGGTATTGCCAGCCCCGGTGAATTACTCCAGCACTTTGTCTCTATTTGTGTAAACCAGCACCTGCAGTTCCAGGTGTCTCCGAGAAACTAATTATTATTTTTCTCTGAATTTGTGAATGTTTCACTTTTATTTTGTATTGGTAGACTTGCTTACTGGAATGCAGATATTAGTATATAAAGACAACAAAGGGTTGTCTAAGAAATAGAGTGAAATTTGAAAAAGGCATTAAACTGAGGCAAAGTCTCAGTAAAAAGGTTATTTCAGTGTAATAACACCAATAGGACAATAAAATAATTGAAAACTACATAATCTTGTTGCTTTGAATAAATACAAAGAATATCTTGAAATTTTAGTTCAACAGGTCTTGGTAAAGGATGGTATAAACAACGTTCTTTTAAGATACGATATACAGTATATATTCCAACTCAAGAAAATTACTGCCTCAAATAAGTTGAAAGTTTAAGTTTAGAAGTAGGGAAATTTTATTCCAATTATATAGGATGTTGGTGAGGCTACACCTAGAGTAATGTCCATTAATGTTAGGTCCATTAGAAAGGATATAATAACATTTGTAGGAGTTTGAAGGAGATTCGCTGGGCTATTAAGAGAGGCTAAGCAGCCTGGAACTGTATTCCCTCGAGGAAACTTGAGTTGAAATACAAGATTTCATGGTGCGATTTTAACTCTCATCTCTAATATGATTGTCCAAACTATGAATTACCGAGACAGTGATTTAACCACACTATTGGGTTAGATGGATTATTGTTCAATACACATGTCAGAGGTTATGGGGAGAAGGCAGGGGAATGGGGTTAGGATGGAGAGATACTGTAGATCAGCCATGATCGAATGACGGAGTACGCTTGATGGGCTAAATTCTTCTCCTATTCCTTATGACCTTATGACCACCATCTTAATTTCAGGGGGAAATTAAAATAAAGTAAATAAAGTTTTCTGATCAATTATTATCATGTGATCTTGAAAATAAACTCAACATTGATCAGCATTACTAATTTATTTTGGATGAAAAATCATTGGATTGGAGGATGAGATAGATATTCGGCAGCTGTGGCAGGGCTTGCATGCTATCTCTTCTTACAAGGCAAAACTGTGGCAGCTCAAGCGACAGACAGGCATCACTCTAGGACGAGCTCAATGCACGTTTCTATAGGGAGAACACTGATCTTGCGGCCCCCACAGACCACAATGATATTGAAATCTCAGTCACCAAGGATGAAGATCCTTCATGAGGGTGAACCCTTGAAAAGTGTCTGGACCTGATGGCGTATCTGAGTTACATTCTCGATTTAAATCTTTTTATTTGAATTTCACAGCAATTTGCATACATACAATGATAACAGACAGTGACAGTCCAAGCATAATTGTGCAACAGTATGTAAGCGACCCTCAAAGCCCTTACCCTTACCCACCTTCAACCCACCCGAATCAGGTCGGAACCAAACGGGGACAAACAACACTCACATACATACACATCCACACAAATATGGTAAGATAAACGAAACAAAAAGTATTAAAAAAAAAAAAAAGAAAAAAAAAAGGGGGTCACTAATAACAATAAATAAGTAAGTAATTAAATAAATAAGTGTGGGGAGGGGGGGGGGGGTTAAGGGGAGAGCAGCTGCAGTAGAGCAGAACAATGGTGGAGAGCACTCAGTCCTTTTCCGAGTCCGGGGACAAGTTGAGAGAGTTAACAAGTTCCAAGAAAGGGTTCCATGTATCTAGGAATGTCTTGGTAGAGCCTTTGAGAGAGAACCTAAGTTTTTCAAGCTTTAAATTGTAAAGCACCTCCTTAATCCAGCGGGCGTGTGTCGGGGGACAGGTGAGCCTCCAGTTAAGCAAGATCAGTCTCCGGGCTAACAAGGTTGTAAAAGCTAGAACCCGTTTCACCGCAACAGAGAGGTTGGTGTTGGGAGGGGTACCGAAAATGGCTGACAGTGGGTTTGGAGGAATAGTCTGGCCGTAGGCTCTGCTTATCAAGTCGAAAGCACTCCTCCAAAAGGCTGCTAGCTTAGGGCAAGACCAAAACATATGGCTATGGTTGGCAGGAGATTGATTACATCTGTTGCAGGTGTCCCTAACAGCGGGGTAAATTCTAGATAATCTTGCATTTGTGTAGTGGACTTTGTGAAGGACTTTGCATTGGATTAGGCCATGACGGGCACATATGGAGGAAGAATGGATCAAATCCAAGGCAGAGTCCCATTGCTGGTCTGTTAGTTTCGTATTCAGCTCACCCTCCCACGCAGCTTTTAATGAGGTATAAGGTTTCAATATAACCGACCCTAACAAGTTATACAAAACAGAGATGCATTTCTTCCGGTTGGGATCTAGAGCTAAGATGGTATCGGTCAGGGTTTCAGGGGGGCGATTTGGGAAATGGGGGAATGTCTTCTTCACAAAATCCCTAATCTGGAAAAAACAAAAAAGGTGGGAGTTTGGGAGGCTATAGTTGGACGAGAGCTCCGCAAAAGACGAAAAGATGCCATCCTTGTATAGGTTTTTGATACTACTGATACCGTTGCTATGCCAGGTTTTGAATGCGTGGTCTGTACTTGAAGGTTTAAAGATTTGGTTTTTAAGCAGTGGGGTCAAGATGGAAGGGCCTTGTAAACCAAAGTTTTTCCTGAGTTGACTCCATATCTTGAGCGAGAGGGACGCAATTGGGCCTGCACCCACAGATGTTATAGGAAGGGGGAGTTGAGAGCATAGGACAGACCGCAACAGGAGATGTGAACTCGCCATTTCCATGTGTACCCTGGTCGGTAGGTGGTCGCAATCATCATTCATCCAATACAGGAGTTTTTGCAAGTTAGCTGCCCAATAGTATCGCCTAAAGTCAGGAAGTGCCAAACCGCCGTCACTCTTAGGAGACTGCAGTATCGCCTTTCGGATTCTAGCCGGTTTGCTACCCCATAAAAATTTAGATATTGTCCTTTCTAATTTATCAAAAAAAGATTTAGTGATAAGTATAGGGACGTGCTGGAAAAGATACAGGAATTTGGGTAGGACGACCATCTTGACCAAATTTATCCGGCCCACGAGGGTTAGCGGTAAAACTGACCAGCGGTCAAAATCTCTTTCAGCTTTCTCAACCAGAGGCAGAAGGTTTGTGCGGAACATATCAGATAAGGGTGTTGTGATAAAGACGCCGAGGTAGCGAAACCCGTCCTCTGCCCATTTGAATGAGGTTAAAGAGCGAGGGAGCTGCTTAGCCAAATCTGAGTTACATTCTCAAAACCTGCGCGGGCTAACTCGCTGGAGTTTTTGCAGATATCTTCATTTTCTCATTATAGAGGTTTGAGGTTCCCACCCGCGTAAAAGGGGCGGGTGGGAATACTATTATTACTAATTATTAGTAATTATTACCAAGAAGAGTAAGGTAACATGCCTCAATGGCTACAGACTGGTGGCACTAAAGTCCATGCTAATAAAGTGCTTTGAGAAGTTGATTATGGCACATATCAACTCTTGCGTTAGAAATAACCTGGACCCACTACAATTTGTCTACCACCACAATAGATCAATGGGGGATGCAATCTTGCTGGGTCTCCACTATGCACTGGACCACGGATAATAAAAATACATACGTCAGGCTGTTGTTCATTGAATACAGCTTGGCATTCAACACCATTATCCCCTTAAACTTGCTACCAATTTCAGGGAACTGGATCTCCGTACATCCCTTTGCATCTGAATCCTCGATTTCCTCATCGACAGAACACAATCAGTACGACACAATCACTACGAATTCAAGATTCAAGTTTCAAGAAGTTTATTGCCATGTCAACAAGTTGATAGGAATGTGTCTTGGTTCGCTCTCAGACAGATACAATACAGTACAATACAACCACCACATACACCACAATAAATAATACAGACAATACCGTACGAAGGACAATATATACAGGAAGGACAGTACCCAGCAGCGTCATGTTAAGCGTAAGTGCAAGTGCAAAAGAAAGTGCAGAGTGATTAGTGCAAATTCAAATATCTGATGGCTTGGAGGTAGGTGCTGTCCCTGAAGCGAGATGTTTTACTTTTAATGCTTCTATATCTCCTTCCTGATGGGAGGAGATTAAAGAGGTAATGTGCCGGGTGAAAGTGGTCTGCTATGATTTTTTTGGCCTTTCTGGTGAGTCTTGTTGAGTAAAGTGATGTCACTGAGGGAAGTCTGCTGCAACCGATGATCTTAGAAGCTCGGCGCACTATTCTCTCCAGCCGTATCTTATCCTGCGAGGTTGTGTGACCATACCAGACAAGCATGGAGAATGTGAGTATGCTTTCTATGGTAGACCTATAGAAGTGGGTCATGGCTGGTCGACTGACCCTGAATTTTCTAAGCTGCCGCAGGAAGTAGAGTCGCTGGTGGCACTTACTGATTATGAGACTGGTGTTGAGCTCCCATGATAGGGATTGATGTATGGTGGTCCCGAGGAACTTAAAGGAGGTGACCCTCTCAACCACCTCTCCATTGATGAAGAGAGGGAGGAGGGGGGTAGCCTTCTTTCTGAAATCAACAACCAGCTCCTTAGTTTTTGAGATGTTAAGTATGAGGTTGTTGTTCTCACACCACCTTACTAGCTCCTCTACTTCACTACGGTAAACGGTTTCGATGTTATTGGTAATAAGACCTGCCACAGATGTGTCATCTGCAAACTTAAATAACAAGACAGAGTCAGAGTGTGAACAGCAAAAATGTGTGTATACAGAGTACGGAAGAGATGATAAAACGCAACCCTGGGGGGCGCCGATGTTCAGGAACCTAGCCAGTGAGACATGGTTACCAATTTTTACCACCTGTTTTCTGTCACATAGAAAGCTATAGAATTGGCAGCAACACTTGATAATCGTCCGCACAGGAGCACCTCAAGGCTGTGTGCTCAGTTCCTTGCTCTACTCACTCTATGCCAGGGGTGTCAAACTTATTTTAGGTCACGGGCCGGATTGGGCAAAATGCGACTTCATGCAGGCCGGGTCAGTTGTGCACAATCGAAAGCACGCACTCGTGCTCCCACAGCTTTCGTTGCCTTGGTTTTTTCAACCTGCTCCCATGTGTCTCAGTCTCTGCTACAACTACAAAGTGTTTCACTCTACGAATTTTGTTTCTTATGAAGAAGATTGCCTAGCAAGCATTACTTTTATAATTGGTATTAACTTACAGTCGTAGGCTACAAGAAACGTGATGAGAGAGTGAAAAAACGATGCTATTTTAGCTAAGATTGTTATGGGAGCCACACTCTTTCCATTAATAAACCATTTGAAATCATTGTAAATGTAGGCTACACTACTGTACCTAATTTTTATTAACCAGCAATCAAACTCAGACAATGAACACAATTAGCCTCTATTTTTTATTGAAGTGATCACATTTACAATAATAGAATAGTCAGAAAATGAATGAATCATAATATTATGACACTCAATATTTCATAATGCATTTTACTTACATGTCGCAGTGCATCGAACAGTGTCACTCGTTTTTCACTTGCTGCTTCCAGACACCGTACATCTCTTATTTAACCAGCCTGTCAACATCAGGGACCAGTTTCTGGGCAGTTGTGATTTTCATAATATCATTTAGATGTCTGTGTCTGCTGCGAGTGCAGTTTGGATTTGTTAATGTTAATTATGGAGAACGCCTGCTCACAGAGATATATTGTCCCGAACATGCAAAGGATCTTTGAGGCAAAGTCTGTCATCTTGGGGTACATCGGTCCCAGGTATTGATAGAATGAGTCCAGACCAACAGTCTCAAATTTATATTTCAAAGCCAAGTTACACTGAACTTCAATTAGTTCCATTTGGAGTTCCTCCGGCACATCTTATGCTGGGTTGACGGCAAATGGCGAGCAAAATAGTGAGAATTCGTTCTCAAGCTGAGTGAAGACTTGGAAATGATTCTGAAACTCACTTTTCAGCCGTGATATGTTGTCCTTGTACCTGTCCATGTTGTCATTATTCCCATGAACGATACCGATATGCACAGATTGCAAAGAAGGGAAACGAGGTGGATTTCTCCGGGATAGTTGCACCTCCCACAGGCCTAATTTACTTTGAAAGGCACGAATGCTGTCGTAGTATTCCGTAACAAGTTTGTTGCGGCCTTGTATGTTGACATTAAGCACATTAAAGTGTTCTGTTATATCCAAAAATGCAAGATCATGAAGCCAGTCTGCGTCATCCAACTCTGTCACTGGCTTCCCTTTCTCGTTCACAAATAGTCCAATTTCCGCATGTAATTGATAAAAACGTTTGAGCACAACCCCTCTGCTCAACCAGCAGACTTCAGTGTAGTAGGGTAGGCCATGTCCAATATTACTTTTGGACAAAAGAGTGTCAAATTGACGATGGTCGAGTCCCTTGGCTCTAATAAAATTAACCATTTTGATTACTACATCCATGACATTGTCCATTTTCAGGCTCCTGCTACATAACGCCTCAGTGTATAATACAATGAAAACTCCAGAATTCCTGCTCTGTCTGAACTTTCTCTCTGTGCTTCGCAACAACACCTGCCTTTTTCCCGACCATGCGTCAGTGCGCCATCTGTTGCCACACTGACAGCGTGACCAGTTAACCCCCAGTCAGACCAAGGCCTTGACGAGGTTGGAGAAAACTTTGTTCGCTGTTGTCATAGGCACCATCGCCACAAACTCCTCGGTGACGGTTAAAGATGCATCAACACCACAAATAAATAGTCCCAATTGAGCTACATCAGTCACGTCGGTGCTCTCATCAATTGCAATAGAGAAGGCAATAAATGACTTCACTTTGTCTTTTAGTTGACTGTTCAAATCTCCTGCAAGGTCCCCGATTCTCTCTGCCACAGTATTTCTTGACAAGCTGATATTACCAAAAGCCTGTCTCTTCTCAGGACATACCAGCTCAGCCATCTTCAGCATGCATGCTTTGATGAACTTCGACGCAGCAGCTATTTTGTTGGCAATAATACAGCTGGCCTTGACAGCTCCATCATGAGTCTCTCGACTTTTAGTGAACACTGGTTGCTGCTTTTTCAGAGCTGCTCCAAGCTCGTTTACCTTTTGCGTTCTGAGTCATCCTGCGTACTTGTCATATTTCTATCCATGTGACGTCTCATAGTGTAGTTTGATATTGTACTCTTTTGCCACAGCCACTTGTTGCGAGCATATCAGACACACAAGTTTGCCGTTGACCTCATGGAAGAAAAAACGATCTTTCCAATTATCATTGAATATCCGACCTTCGATGTCAACTTTTCTTTTCTTGGAAAGCATTTTAAACCACAGCAGCAAACAGTCTCAGCCTTGCTACAGGTGTGCACAGTGGGCCTGGTATCCACTCGTGCAGTTGGGGAAGGTTTACCGGGCCCGCCGTCATTTTGAGATCGCCATTTTGACTCGCGTCATAACGGGGATCTCTGGTGTCGGGAACAGGTGAGTGGTGGAATATTGCATTGGTGGACGGGGACCCAACGGGTTCGCACTTGGTTTAGCACATAATAAATGGTCGTGAATATAGGTTTTTCTTCCCCAAATCATCCCGCGGGCCGGATTGGACCCCTTCGTGGGCCTGATGCGGCCCGCGGACCAGTAGTTTGACACCCCTGCTCTATACCCTTGACTGTGTAGCTGGATACAGTTCCAATTCCATCTTGAAATTCATCGACAACACCACCATTGTTGGAGGAATTGCAGGTAATGATAAGTCAGAGCATCGGAGGAAGATCAAACCTCTGATTGAATGCTGCCAGAACAGTAAGCTTGCTGTCAATGTCTGTAAGAAAGTTGGAGGATATACAAATCTGTCTTCGTCGATGGGTCTATTTTGGCGGAGAGAGTCAACAACATCAAGTTCCTGGGCGGGCATATCTCTGAGGATCTGTCCAGGTCCCAGCACCTTGATGCAATCATAAAGAAAGCCCATCAATGCCTCTAGAAGATTGGTGAAATTAGATATGTTGACAAATGCGCTATTGAATTTCTACAGGTGTACGGTAGAGAGCATATTCACTAGTTGCATCACAGCCTGGTTTGGCAACTCGAATGCCCAGGAACAAACGAGTACATAAAGTAGTGAACACTGCCCGGTCCATTATGGCTACTGACCTCCCCACCATTGAAGTGATGGTGCTGCCTCAAAAAGGTAGCCAGCATCATCAAAGACCACACCACCCTCAGCATGCACTCATTTCACTCCTGCTATGGGGAAGAAGATATAAGAGTCTGAAAACTGTGACCTCCAGGATCAGGAACCGCTTCTTCAGAACAACCATGAGGCTATTGAACACTACCAACATCAACTAAAATTTTGAACAACGAACTGTCTTGGTTGCACTAGGGACTTCGATCTTTTATTTTGGTTTTGCACTAATGTTACTTTTTAAAAATGTACTGAACTTTTTTTTGTTTATTTTTTTATTATGTTGTCTATTGAACACTGTGTTTACAGACCTGTTATACTGCTATCAGTAAAAGGTTCATTGATCATTTTCAATTACGTATAACAATTAAGCACTCTTGATTCATGTTTAGTTGAAATGTGAGCAGTTATACTCCTCACAGACGCTCCCTGAGCTGTGGAGGTTTTTTTTAATAGCATTTTCTGCTTTCCCTTTGGTCATGGAAAGTTGTTAGTTGAGAAAGGGAAATGCATGGCCTGATGGAAGTAGACTAGAAACAGGTGCTGGAGGGGAAAATAAGATCTGATACGTGGGAGCCATTTAAAGGTGAGGTCATATGCATTCGCAGTCAGAATTTTCCTGGAAAGGGTAAGTGGCAAAGATGATAAGATTACGTGTCAAGGATATTAAAGGTTTGATTAATGAAAATAAGAAAACATATTTCAAATATAGGATATTAGTTTAGAACAATTTGAAGTTAATAGAAGATATACTGAAGGAGAAAACCTAAAAATGAAATCTGGAGGGCAAAAAGTGTCCTTGAAATGGCCTTGGCAAAAAGGATTAAGGAGAATTGTAAAAATATTTTATATTAAAAGCAAGAGGGTTACTGAGGAAAGAGTATGTCCCCTCAGGGGACCCAAAGGCATAATCTTTGTGTAGAACCAAGGTAATGTGAGGTCTTAATTGAATATTTCTCATTGATATTCATCAGGGAGAAGGATGTGGAGGATGGAGAGTAAAAGAAGGGTAAGTTGACATGTCTAGATCTGGAAAGAGGAAGAGTTTCAAATATTGGAGCTCATTACAATCTGATGGGATTTGTCCCAAATCCTAAAAGAAGCAAGGCAGAGATAGTTGGGGCTCTAACTGAGATTTTCTCTTTGTTGTTAGCCATGGGTCAGGTACCAGAACTTTGGAGGATAGCTAATGTTTTCCCCTCATCCCAAAGGGCAGAAAGAAAAAGCCTGGAAACTACTGACTAATCAGTCTGATATCAGTAATAGGGAAGTTGTTGGACAAGATTCTGAGTGACAAGATTTATGTTAATTTGGAAAGTCAGGAAGCGATTAAACGGAATGAACAAGATTGTGTCAAAGGGAGATTATCTCTCACAAATGTGACTGAGTTTTTTGAGAAATAATTAAGAACATTGCTGAAGACAGTGAGGTAGCCCGTGTGTACATGGACTTCAGGATGACTTTTGACATGGCTCTGCATTGTAGGCTGGGCAAGAAGGTTAAGGTAAAAGGGATCTGAAGTATGTTGGATAACTGGAATCAAACTCCAGAGGGTAGTGGTGGATGTGTTTTTCTGAATGTAAGTCTGTAACCAGTGGTGTACCTCACAGGGATTAGTGCTGGGATCTTTCTTATTTAACGATATATAAATTAGTCATAGAGTCATACAGCATGAAAACAAGCCTTCCAGCCCAACTTGTCCATGTCGACCAAGATGCCTATTCTACACGCCATTCAGTTATTCTTCTAATTCCTGTTGACTATTTGGAAGCCTATAGTACACTCCCAACAAGGAGATCATCCCCTTTTCATTTCTCAGCTCCACCCACATAGCCTCACTGGGTAAGCCATCAGTAATATAATCTCAGACTATTGCTGTGACATTCTCCTTAATCAATAAAGCAGCATCCCCTCCTCTTTTATCCTCACTTCTACCTCTCCTGTAGCACCTGTATTACTTGGATGAAAATGTAGATGATATGATAGTAAACTTGCCCATGATACAAAAATTGGCGATTCATAAATAGTGAAATGGAGTTGCCTAAGGATATAGCAGGATGTTGATCAGTTGGAAATTGGGTGGACAGGTGCCAGATGCAATTTAATTCAGGTTATGCACTTTGGGAAATTAAATTCTGGTGGAATATATTAAATGACAGAGGCCTTAGTAACATTGGTGTGTGGATGGAATTTGTCAGAAAAGTCCACTGCTCACTGTAAGTGGTAACACAGGTGGATACAGTGAAAAGGGCATTTAGCATGCTTGACCTCATGGGCCAAGGCATTGAATATAAGAGTTGGACCGTCATATTGCAGCTGCACTGAACATTGAATGGACCACACTACAGGAAGGATATGATAGCAATCGGGAAAATATGCAGAAGAGATTCATCAGGATATTGCCTGGAATTAATTTAGTTCAACAAAGAAACTGACAAGTTACTAAAGAACCTATAATACGGAGAGATTGAACAGGTTGGGTTTATTCTCACTGGAATGTAGGAGACTTAAGGGTAACCTTATAGAGGTTTACAAAATGTTAAGTGGCATAGATGGTCAGAGTCTTTTTCCAAGGGCAGAGTAGTCTAGAACTGAGGACATAGGTTTAAGGAAGAAATTTAAAAGTGAACTGAGAAATATGCTTTTCACTCAGTGTGTGGTGAATATCCTCTAGAACAAGATGTCAGATGTAGAGGCAGGTAGAGGCAGCTACAGTTACAACATGTAAAAGGTATTTGGACAGCAACATTGTTAGGAAAGGCGGTTTTCTCATTTTGGTGAATTTGGATCAATTATCAATAATGTGAATATACCCCTATAAATAACATTTCAATTAATTTGCAAAATATATATTTGATAATTTTGTTCTCTTTCAAAATTAAACAACTGAAATTTTACAAAACCAAATACTATTGTGCTATAAATTAAACAGAAGTGCAGGAAATAAATCACATGGCATATACTGTAGAAGGTGGGGGGGGGGGGCGGGAGTGGTGGTGGAGGGAATTATAAAAACAGTTAACTTATCATGTCACTAATTTTTTTGATCAATGGCATGAAAGATTACTGTGTTCGCAATAGTACTTGCAGAAAATTACCATCTTTATTTCTATATTAACTGAAATTTTGCCTGTTCATGTCCCAGAATCTTGCTGGAATGGTAATACCAAAACTACATTTATAATGTTGCACTCATCTCCAAATGGGTCTCTGATCCTTAGGCTATGCTGTGGTACTAAAATTAAATATTAATTTCAGTTTTCACACCCTGTGCCCTTTGAATTACAAAACTGAAAACTATATTGTGTTGTGAAAGGATCTTTATGCATGGTAAGTGAGTAGTTAAGGGAATTTTTTCCCTCTCTTTTGAGAAACTTCACTTCAAGGTGGAAAAGAATTAAAAATATATCTTATTTTCATACAAGTGAAATAGATAAAATACATTTTTATACAAAAGTAACATATAATTGCGTGGATTTTATCAATATGATTACAATGTGCAAGTATTATTGTATTCAGCTTTCCAACATCATACAAACTGATCTGCCTGATTTCACTGCTGGATTTTCTATTGGATATAGGCTCCTCAAAGCGCCAATGAAAGACACCTCAAATTAACTAAAATCCTTATATTTTTTTAACGGGAATATAAGGCACCATGAGCCAATATCACGATCTTGTTGAAAACATTAAAATGAGCAGATGTGTGCTGTAGCCCTGAGAGCATTATTGCTCTGTTTATAGCCTATATATACCTCTGGGATCTGAATCAATTCTTCATATAAGGTTTAACCTAAGTAAGGCAATTTTTCATCAATTGTTTCTCTCTTTTTCTGAAAATGTTAACTCCTTAATAGGGTATAGATCCACAAATGTCATTTACCCTCCAGCATCTTGCTTAAGTGGTATGTTTTCTGTGTGAAGATTGACAGTGAATGTTTATAGCTTTACAACTACACCATGGGCTGCAGTGCAGAGGGGTGGTAGTGAGAGTATTACAGCTGTGTCTGATGCTTCCCTCATCTGACATTTATCCCTCTGCTTCCTGGCAGAAGACCTGGAACAGTTTAACCTGAGGCATCATGGCCTGCCTACACTTCAACTTGGATTATATAACTCGGCATATATTGAAGATTAAATCTAGAGCTTCCAGAACTTTATAGTTCAACCATTTAAGGTTCTGTCAAGGGAAATCTTGTTTGGATTAAGGCAAGGAATATCTTACAGCAATATTTATTGAAAAAAGCATGGTTTAAAAACTAATTTTAATAAAAATAGGAAAACATTCAATTCATGTTATAGTTAAACAATTAGGTTAAGGGTAATATTGAAAGGATATCATTATAAATTATTATGCATAAATGCATTTTGAATCTCAGCATACAGTGGTTAACATGAAATCATGGCACTGCCACTGCTTTGTCACTGAAGTTTTCATCTTTTGTTGTCATAACTACTTTTTTTTTTCAGAAGATGCTTCTTTCAACTTATTTGTGATTTGCCAAGCAATTTCAGTTTTTAGAACACTGGAAATGCTGTTGGAAGGTGATCGCACAATTCAGATTGCATGTCACACAAGAGCTCAGTGTGTATCTATTGTGTGTGCACTTGAGCTCAGCAAGGACATTTATTAGTGACCATTACACTGATACAGGTAATAGGTGAATGTGATAAGCATTTTGAAAATTGTGCAGGACAAGATTTGAAACTTAATCTTTATTTGCGATCAAATAGTTTATGTAATATAGTTATGTATCAAATTCACATAAATTATAGAACTATCCGCCAAAGATGATTTTGTTATGTAGGAATTGGTCACATGTATCATTTAGATTTTAAGTAAATCAGTGATCCAATAGATCACTTCAAAACACAATAATGATGTCATAACATAGTTTCCAAAAAATGCGTTATGTTGTCCCATATTCAATAATGGCTTGTGAATATAATACATAAACCAGGTTATAGGAAATTACTACGTTTGACTTAAAGAATCCAGCTTACAATGTAACCCATGAGTTGACTTTTATAGCTATTATCTGAATGCTCATCTTGTTACATCTTTTCTTAAAATCATTTCCTACTATTCATTATCAATAACTATATTTGAAATGCCTAAACCAAGTAGGGTTTTCTCTGGTTTTACTATTTTGGAAGATTTGTGTTAAATGTAATGATAGAAGCATCGGTTTGGTTTGGTTGGTTTGGTTTTTTCATTCATCTCTTGAAGATCAGCTGTTTCTTGATTTAGGTAATAAGCAGATTAGTGGAAGTGTGAACAGAAAGTTTGGTTTAGTTTAGTTTAATTTAATTTAATTTTGAGATATTGCATGGAAACAGACACTTCAGCTCACTGAGTTCACACTAACCCGTGATCACCTGTTCACACCAATTCCATGTCATCCCACTTTCCATACACATTAGGGGCAATTTCCAGTAAAACAATTACCGGTAACCTACAGACACGCATGTCTTTGGGATGTTAAAGAAAACCGGAGCACCTGGAGGAAACCCACGTGGTCACATTAGAACAAACTCTACACAGCCAGCACTCATTGATTGATATAATTTAATTGCCACACAACCAAGGTCGGTGGAATTTGGGTTGCCAGCAGCGGTACAGTAATAAAGAACACAACCACAATAAAAATTTTACACAAACATCTACCACAGCATTCATCACTGTGGTGGAAGGCACAGAGCTTGGCCAGTCCTCCTCCATTTCCCCCCGTGGTCGGGACCTCCACCCTCCACAGCCGTTGCTGCGGGCGTCCAGATGGTAAGGGACCATCAGGATCGAACCAGGATCCCTGTTGCAGTGAGGCAGCAGCTCTACCCGCTGCACCACTCGGCTGCCCAAGAAAGATATTAAGAAGAATTTGAAGTTGCTTGTGGAGAAATGACAATACTTTTAAGGATGGAGATGTGTGTCATTAAGAAAGCAAAGAAATTATGCATTAGTTCAATCAATTAAAAAAAAAATCAGCTTAAAATATTCTCTGCAGCACTTTAAACTGCCTATATCCACCTCATCCTGCAACCTTGTTCTTTCATCTCAGCTCCATTGACAGCTGTATTTCAATCTATTCTAATTTTGATTCAGATAGGTAGGTTAGAGCATGATTACAACAAAGTGCTTCTAATATTTCATGTTCCAGACACACTTGGCTGATAGCAACTCTGGAGAAAACCAGAACTGTATTTGGAACACATAAGGAATAGTTATTCAGAGATAATCAAAACTGCCCATCAATAACCAATGCCTTTTTTCGAACATTGAATACAGATTTTGCTAGAAGATAATAATTTCTTTAACAGGACTATAAAAAGGGACGTGAAAATAAAGGGCATTGAAATGAAGGCATTGCATATGGCAAATTATTGAAATTGCCAAAAACATGTTTGAATAATAGCTCAGTTTTGGGAGTTGTGTAACATCATGTTGGATTCTGATGTTTCCATATGCTGAGTGTCTCAGAATATACCCACATTGGTGGATGAAAATCGAGGATACTGGCTTTTGGGTTTACTATTTGTAATCATCTAACCACTTGTCAAAACGTTTATTTCTGGTTTGAAGAAGAATCCTTATCTGGCAAGTCCATTGTAATGGTGCTGTTCAAGTACAATACGCTCTCACCCACGAGAGGAATATTTCTTTGCATACAATAAAGTATTTATCTTCCCGTTAATACTTAATTAATTTTGAAAATATACATTACGCTGAAATAAAAGAGAAAAAAATACAAGGTAGGCAATGAAGTTAAAATGTCCCTTCAAATAACGGGTTCCATTTAGTTCTTCCAATGTCATTCAAAACACAGATAACTTTTCTTACATGAATTGTTCTCATGAATGATTTATACGTGTCGTGTTATCTGAAGCTTTTTCGATGTCCCCATGTGGATTCAGACAGACATTGGTTGCATAATTGTTAATTTTAACACCATAATAGCTTTTGATGAAGAAAAGATTAAACGATTGTGGCAGAATTAATTGAAATGTATCTTCCAATCACAAGGGTTCCTTGATTACTTGCCTCCTTAATAAAAAGGGGGGCCCGTATTATATTCAATACAAAAGGGTGAGAAATAGATTTTCATTACTTGCGCAGAGCTTTATGAGATTCCATTTGAATTTTTTTACGAATGAAAGTAATTGTTTTCTTTAAGTCCCGTAGTTTTTTGTGTGGTAATGTGAATGATAATTGTTTATGTTTTTCTCATGATCACATTTTGCCTTAAAAATAGCCAACCAAATAGCCACGAGCAACCAACACACGATCCATTTTTAAACAAAATGATCGCTTAGATAACGGTAATCTAACAAATGTTAGATGCGTTCAAGGTTTACATTTCTCGTTTGCCAGCAATGTGTTACATATGGCGAATACATTTTAGACTATATAGTTATACACAAATGATTAATTCCTATACTCAGAACTACGCGCGTTAACTTGTCTTCTCTCTCCAAATATCGATGAGCCTGTAGTTTCTCCAGTAACACATTCCCAATGTATTGTTAGATCAAGTGTTCAAAAGGGAACTGCAGATGCTGGAATATCGAAGGTACACAAAATTGCTGGGGAAACTCAGCGGGTGCAGCAGCATCTATGGAGCGAAGGAAATAGGCGACGTTTCGGGCCGAAACCCTTCAATGCGGTTTACACGAGTCTGAAGAAGGTTTTCGACCCGAAACGTTGCCCATTTCCTTCGCTCCATAGATGCTGCCTCACCCGCTGAGTTTCTCCAGCGTTTTTGTCTACCTTCTTAAGCAATTTACATTTCTCTATTTTTCCCTTAAGCCTAGTGTTGAAGGTTTTAAACTTTAATTTAAGATGTGTTTTTTTTAAGTGAATAGCATTATCTTCCCCTCTCTCGCCTCTTCGTGGTCAAGGATAAATCGCGAACAGTCCGTAAAAGAAATTCCGTGAGGTGTAAATTAGAAATACCCCTCGGGCGTCGAAAGAATTACAAGGATTTAACCAGTGAAACTACTAGTGATCGACTGGATAGGCAAATTCAGCTCCTTAAATGTTGCTTGAATCAATGAACTGTCTGTTTTCCTGAACAGCAGCATTGTATTCAATTGAGCTGCCCTTTGCGAACGGTGAATGTTTTTTAAAAGACAACGAAGTGGTTTTATCTTTTTTCCCATTCACTATAAAAATGTGATAAATCAGGTTTCTGCTCTATGTAACAATGGTTTGATTTAGATTTCTAAGTAATTCTATTCAAAGCACGAACAAAGACACCCTTTGGAGGATACCTTACACTCCACCTGCGTTTGAGCAATTCAGATACAAATCGCGTGAGCATTGCAAGAATCAGTTTTTTTTCTCTCTATTTTCTTCTTTATTAAAACCCCGTGTTCAAGAAATAAACAGGGTAGAAATCAGACCCAAAATTTTACAGGAATGTTCGTCGTCTACTGTTAAATTAAAAACCAACATATTACACTTTTTAAAACTTCATAAAGATTCGTCAAATGCATAATTAAAAAAGTATTTTCTATTACAGAAATGCCAAAATGGTGTGAAGTAACATGCTGTGAC